>NC_052550.1:497620-1236370 GCF_016699485.2 Gallus gallus
GTCGTACAGGCTCTCCATCTCCTTGAACAGGCGCTCCCCGTTCGTCCGCAGCTGCCGGAACGGCTCCTCACTGCGGGGACGGACACGGCGTCGGACGCGGCCCGGGCCTCGGCGCGCCCGCCCGCGAGCCTACCCTCCCGGTCGAAGTCCTTCAGGAAGGCGCTCAGCTCCTGCCGCGCGCGCACGCGGCCGGCCTTCCTGCGGTCAGGAGCCATGAGGGCCGAGGAACGCGCGAGCGCACGAGCCCCGCTCCTGCTACCCGCACGGCGCCACAGCAAGCACCGCCCGCGCCGCGTTCAACCGCCGCCCGACGCGCGCCTGCATGTCCAATCAGACTCCGCGAGCGGCGGCGCAGCAATCGGCACCCGGCGCGGTGTGATGACGCACGGCGCGGCGACAGCCCCGAGGCCGCTGTGCTGCGCTGGCCGAGGAGCGAGCGGCGGAGCCGGGCCTGAGCGAGCTGCTGCGGCGCGGGCCGCGCTGCCCGTCGTTGGCCGACGGCTGTGAGGGCCTGCGGGAAAGCGGAGCCTTACTACCGCACCTGCACCGTCCCGGGGCGGGGCGGGGCGGGGTCGGGGCTCCCCGGCAGGGCTGCGGCTGCGGGCTGCGGCTGACGTGCAAGAGGAGTTTGGGAGGCCTAGCAAAGATGTCAAATCGGGGATTCCAAACACTGTGCGCTGTGCCTGAACGCTGCGTTTGGCTTCCATTCGCCCAGGTACGCTGAAGGAATAAGCGTGGCTTACAGTGGTAGTTCCGGAGGTCCGCGTACCCAGTCTGGTTACTGGCCGAGCTCCAGAGCTGAACGGAATCCCTTCAGAGCACGTGGCATTAGGACTCATGGCATCATAGAATGGCCTGGGTTGAAAAGGCCCACCACGATCACATAGTTCAACCCCCCTATGTGCAGGGTCGCCAACCGCCAGCCCAGGCTGCCCAGAGCCACATCCAGCCGCATCCCCTGAATGCCTCCAGGACGGGGCATCCACAACCTCCTTGGGCACCCTGCTCCAGTGCGTCACCACCCTCGGGGTGAAAAACTTCTTCCTCCTAATATCTAACCCAAACCTCCCTGCCTCAGTTGAAAACCATTCCCCCTTGTCCTATCGCGTTACCTACCCACCCTTTAAGCAAGCCGTTCCCCGTTCCTGTTTATACGCTCCCTTCAGGTACTGGAAGGCCACAGTGAGGTCCCCCGGAGCCTTCTCTCCTGCGAGTCAACCGGCCCAGTTCCCTCAACCTTTCTACAGGAGAGGTGCTCCAGCCCTCTGCTCATCCTAGTGGTCCTGCTCTGGACCCGTTCCACGGATCGCTTCTTGTGCTGGGGGCCCAGGCCTGGCGCAGTAATGCGGATGGGGCCTCGCAAGAGCGAGTAGAGGGGGACAATCACCTCCCTCTACCTGCTGGCCACCCCTTTCTTAGGCAGCCCAGAGCACGTTGGCCTTCCGGGCTGCAGGCGCGCACTGCTGGCTCACGTCCAGCTTCTCGTCCACCAGGACCCCCGGGTCCTTCTCCGCAGGGCTGCTTCTCAAGGAGCTCTTCCCCACTCTGAAGCGGGCATTCTTTTCTTATGGCGCTGAAGCATGGGGGATCGCTCCGTCCCAACTGCGCGCAAAGAAGCTTCAGCTGATGCGTGCTCTTGTGTCGTGCATGTCAAGGTTTTCCCAGACGGCACGCAAGTACTCAGTACTTTCCCTGACATCACTAACGTAGGTTCTGCGTCCTTGCACGTGCTCGGTCTTTCTGTGGTGGCGGCCTAATCGGTGCCCCAACCTTCGATGGGTCTTCCAACGACCTCTCCTCCGCATGGTGAGCACCAGGTCTAGTAATGCTCGCCTAGGCCGATCTGTCCGATACCCGGAGCAGGATGTTATCATCACAGGTTGCAGCAGTCTCCTGGATTGCTTGCAGCGCACCTTGCTCTTTTCCCTGCATATAGCTGGGTGGTTGAAATCCTCCTCCGAGGAGGAGAGCTTGAGCATGACGGCCCTTGTAGCTGAAGCCAGGCGGCCTCATCAGCGGGCCGGGGTAGCGCTCTTCACCCTCTGTCAGTACGGCGGTGGACGCAACCGGCGAGGGCCGAGACCTGTGCCCCTTCGGGGAATCCCCGGGGGCGTCTGGTGCATCCACTCGGGCAGATATGGCAAGAAAGCGAAAATCTACCTGATGCGCTCTGGAAGGGCTGCACTGCCCGCGGCCGGCCTCTTTGCTATTTGCTTCGTTTCTCTTCGCTTCAGCACGCGGGGCAGACATCAGGAATGCAAATGACTGATAAAGCAAGCATCAGCCGTTTCCAACGTTAGAAATGTTGTTAGAAAGAAAGGCTTCAGGAAGGCTGGCGCATTCTCCCGTGGGCAGCGGTGAGGACAAAGGAGTGACAAGCAAGTATACATAAAGGTACATTTTTATTAACGACTTACTCCTATTGCTAGCATCCAACAGTAAAATGGGCAAAAGCCCAACCCAGGCACGAGGCAGGGAAATGGAATCAAAGGGAACCGGCAGATGGTCGCTCTCTCTTCCCCTCCCCTTCCGTTCCAGGAAAGGAAACCAGGCCTTCCAGGCTTTGTTGTTTCACTCCACGATGAGAGGGGTTGTGTAGAGGGAATGCCGGATTCCAAACGTGGATGCAGGCGCCTGGGGCTTGATCAGCGTCACCTGGAAGGGCGAAAAGGAAAGGCAGGTCAGCGAGGGCCCTTCTCTCCTCTGCTGCCCTCGCTCCCTGCTGTCCCGCACCCCTTCCGATCCCAGACAGTCCCTGGTGCCTCTCCGGCAGGGCTGAACGCCAGCGCAAAGCCGGTGCAGCTCCCTGCTGGAGCAGAGCTGGCTCGGGAGGGGGCTTACGGGCACCTCCTGTCTCGGAGAGGGCCGCGTGTGCAGCGGGGAGCTCGCAGCTAACTCTCTCTCCTATGCTGGGGCATGCTGCTTGGAGCCCTTCTGAGCTGCGTCCCCCAGAAGAGCGTTGGGAAGGACCAGCGCGTCCCATTGAAGGGAAAAGGAGCAGAGGGAGGAAAAGCTGCGTGCTGTGCTGTCCCTCCCTCCCTCCCTCTGCTCGCAGGTGGCACGAGGGCAGGGGGCAGGCCTGCTGTCCTGCACTTGGTCCCTGCGGCCCAGGAGCTCTTGGGCTGGAGGAAGCCTCAGGGGAAGGGGGAGAGGCGTGAAGGCCGCGCTTGTGAAACAGGGAAGAGCTGAGCAGCTGCCTTACCCGGCCTACGCTGTAGTCTGCCGGCCCGGGCTTCGCTGCTTTGCCCTCTCCAGCTTTTGGTCGGGCTGCCATCGTGTACGCGGGCGCCCTGGTCTTGTAGGCATCCACAGGCACTTTGGGGAGCGCCGCAGGACCCGGAGTCTGCAAGAGAGTCACGACCATACAGGGCTGGGGTCACATTCAAGGCTCTCTCTTTCCCCGGCAGTCTGCGTTAAGCAAAGTTGCAGCAGGCTTGGAAGCCCCTGTGGCACAGGGGAGCAGCCCAGGTTCGGATGCTAACGCGAAAAGAGGAGCGGCAGAGCTCACTTGGCAAGGTCTTCGTCAAACGACCTCGCTGGCTCCTTCCCCTCACAGAGTAGCAGGGGCTGGCCGATGTGTAGACTGTGTTTGGGCCCCATCAGCCTGGGCAGCGTGTAGGTGCCAGGACCTGCAGGAGGGAGCAGCAGAGAGCGTGTGCGCGAGGGGCTGGAGGAGACGGAAGCAGCAGAGAGGGGCAGCCTGCCCAGCCTGCTGGTGGGAGCAGGAGGGAGGTCTCGCCCCTCTGCCAGTTCCTCCCTCTACTCTGGCACTGGGCCAGCGCCAGCAGCTCCGAGCCTGAGCAGCCGCAGCCGCTGCGGGCCAGAGGTGTTGGTCGTGCAAGAAAGCTTTCGGCCCCAGCGCCGCGTCCTGCCGCGCAGGCTGTGCAGTAGGCCCGTGCTGGTGCTGAGCAGCAGCCCGTCCCTGCGGGATGCTCAGGCTGAAGGGTCTGCCTTTGCCAGGGTCAGCGTACCTGGAGGGTGGTCTGTCCGGAGGGGCTCCCGCCGGAAGGCCATGGACTGCACCGGTGGGCACTTGAAGACGTGCCCTGTTGGCTGCCTCGGTGCGGTAGTCACCTGGGGCGGAAGAGAAGAGGAAGAAAGCCGTGAAGCGCCGGTCTTCTTCTTCTGCAACCGCACAGGCACTGTCCCGAGGAAAGGGTCTTCTCAAGAGCTGCAGAATTGCCGCTGGGGGACACAGGCAGCACGCGGGGACGCTCTTCTGTGCCCCGCCGCTATGCCCTGCCTTGCTGTCCCTCCCGTCACCCCTGCCGCTTGTTCTTTTTGGACACGGGGTCTTGTGCCCTCGGCCCGTGGCCCTGGGCAGACTGTCCTTCTCCGAGGGCGTTTATCGCTGCTCAGAGCGGTTTGCGTTCTCTCAAAAAGACCTACAGCTCCATCAGGGCGCGAGCTGGCCCCGGGCAAACGCGCCGCCCGCTCGTCTTGTCGGGTGAAGTGCTGCACAAGTGGTACTCACTTGGTCCGGGAGTGACGGTGGTCTTCGTCGCGGGTCGTCCCCGGAGCTGGGCGCCCGGAGCCACGTACTTCCCGTTCCTGGTGATGGCGGGCTCCACAAAGTAGCAGGGACCTGGCCCGCAGCTCCCTGCCGCAGGCGGTTTGGTCCCTCTAAACGTGTAGGCGGGGGCACGGGCTTTGGTGGGGCTGTGGCCCACATAACCTAGGAGGAAAAGCAGAAGAGAGCACACCCCTGTGCAGCTGCACGTCTCAAGCTCCGTTGGAACAGGCGCAGTAGGCGCCGGGCCCTGGCCCCGACATTCCCTTCCCGCGTGACTTCTTCCTCCAAGAGCCCTGCAGGCGAGCTGTGCCGGGCCTCGGAGCGCACAAGAGTCAGTCCCTGAGTGCAAACGGCTGCGCGAGTGCCTTGCAAAGTCACCGCAAAAAGACCAGGAGTTTTGGCCAGCACGCTGCCTGTACCCGCACCACGCGTGCAGGCACTCCACAGCGAGAGCCCCCTAAGGGTCAATTGTTCTGCAAGACCCCGTAACGCCTCTCTACAGCTGCAAAGCTGAGTCTGCGATGGCCAGAAGCGGGCCCCTTTTCCCCGGGCCACAAGGAGCAGCGCCAGCGGCACCGGCCTTCCTCGGCCAGGCCTGGCTCGCGGCTGCGCCAGGGAGCCAGGAGGCTCTGACAGAACGGGGAAAGGCTCGGGAGCTGCTCTGCCCCGCCATGTCCCCGGTGCGCCTCACGCCCTGGGGATGGTGGCTGTACCTGTTGTCCCCGGGATGGAGTACTGGGGCCCGGGGCTGGGGAACTGGGCCGAGATGAGGCCGCGTGGGCGATGAGGTCTCCAGGTCCCCACCCAGGCTCCGTCCATGCTGGCAGGCATGTGCCTCCAAACCTAAAGGCAAGAACAGAGGAGTTACTGACGGGCTGCCCCAACAGAGGCCGCAGGTGAGCTTTGCTTCCCACCCCCCCGGTCTCCTCTGCTCAGCCGCAAGCTGTCCGCCACGTGGCTTGCAGCTCCTGAGCCGGAAGGGCCGGCAGCAGTTTCTCCCGCTCACTGCCAGTCCTGCCAGTCTCGTGCTGCATGCCCCTCGCGCACACCGGAGCTCAGCCCGCACCCTGCAGCTGGGCTCTGCAGCCTGACGTGTGCAGGAGCTCTCCCTCACCTCTCTGAGCCTTGGAGGACGAGCGCGATGAGGCTGAGCTAGTCTGCTGCTGGGGCTGCTCTCAGGCACAGGGCACGGCGAGCGGCTGCGGGCAGCACAGCTCACAAATGAGGCGCCTGGAGCCAGCGGCCAGCTGTCCTTGGGGAGGGCCCGGCGTCGTCATGGCAATGCATTGTGACAGCACACGGGCTCCGGGTGATGTCATCTGTGCTGTGACATCTCCTGGCTGGCCTGGAGCCACGCCCGCCACGCCTTTTCGGCCTCGCACCCCAACCAGTACAAAGGGTAGCGCACGCTGCCGACACCTGCAGATGGACTGAGCTCTCACTTCTAGCCACGTGCCGCCCGGGGCTCCTGAGGCTCGGTCAGCGTCACCTGCAAGGGAGAGATTACGTTACTTCGAACCTACTGGAACATTTCTGAGAATGACACTCTGTTCTTTGAAGCTCTGTGTGTATATACATATAAAAATAAATATACGAGAGCCCGAAAAGCACAGCTGGGACACCCGTCTGGTGTTCGTATACAACGCGGCACAGTTTGAGCCTCAGAAGTTACTTCAAAGTCCCGAGGGTGCTAATGCTTTCATTCTCCACTGCCTTCTTCCAGGGAATCTGTCAATGGGCAGAGAGATGTTTCACGGGTTCCCTCCTCCCACCCTTCTCCTTTTCTCCCCCTCAAAGTTTCTGGAACGTTCAAACCAACAGAATCCCGTTGTTCACATTGTCCGTGAAATTAAGCAGGCCTGGCAAGCCAGGCAAGGAGCAGCGCGAGCACGCAAGCCCTGCGGGGGACACCACAGGATCTCCTCCTGCTAAGTCTTAACGCAGCAGCTGCGTGCGTAACCCGCGCTATCGCAGCAGCGCTCCTCTCCTGCGGATACACAAAGCCTTCGGCTCGTCCTACACGAACACACAAGGCAAGAGGGAAAGGTTCCCATTTGTGCTGGATACCTACCGTCACCGCCTCCTCCACGACTTCTGGCTTCCCCCTTTAGCTACAAAGAAGATCTTTCCTTTGGAAGCGTCACTCCGGCACGTCGCCGGGACAGCTCCCGCAACACACGCAGGTGCGCCGTAACGCCGCCGCAGCAGCGGGCAGCGCACAGCAGGCGTTCCGGCGGCGAGCGAGCGGCCCCGGGCAGAGGGGGCGGCGCACCGCCCGCGCCCACCCGCGTCCTGCTCGCGCGAGCCCCGCGCGCCGCGTCCCACCGCTCCTCAGCGACGGCCTCCGAGCGCCGCTTCAGGGGAAGCCCGCCCCGCCCGCGCCCGCGCCGCGCCCGCGCCCCCCGCCGGTACCGAAGAACTCCAGCAGTTCATCTCGCGGAGCGCCGCGGGCAGCCGGAGGAGCTCCACGTCGTACAGGTTCTCCATCTCCTTGACCAGGCGCTCCCCGTTCGTCCGCAGCTGCTCGACCCGGCTCCTCACTGCGGGGACGGACACGGCGTCGGACGCGGCCCGGGCCTCGGCGCGCCCGCCCGCGGCCTACCCTCCCGGTCGAAGTCCTTCAGGAAGGCGCTCAGCTTCCTGCCGCGCGCGCCCGCGGCCGCCTTCCTGCGGGCAGGAGCCATGAGGGCCGAGGAACGGCGCGAGCGCACCGAGCCCCGCTCCTGCTCCCGCACGGCGCCACAGCACCGCCCGCGCCGCGTTCAACCGCCGCCCGACGCGCGCCTGCTGTCCAATCAGAGCTCCGCGAGCGGCGGCGCAGCCAATCGGCACCCGGCGCGGTGTGATGACGCACGGCGCGGCGACCCGCCCCCGGGCCGCTGTGCTGCGCCTGGCCGAGGAGCGAGCGGCGGAGCCGGGCCTGAGCGAGCTGCTGCGGCGCGGGCCGCGCTGCCCGTCGTTGCCGACGCGCTGGAGGGCCTGCGGGACGCGGAGCCTTACTACCGGCACCTGCACCGTCCCGTGGCGGGGCGGGGCGGGGCGGGGCGGGGCTCCCCGGCCAGGGCTGCGGCTGCGGCTGCGGCTGCGTGCAAGGAGGAGTTTTGGGAGGCCACTCAAAGATGTCAAATCGGGGATTCCAAACACTGTGCGCTGTGCTTCTGAGCGCTGCGTTGGCTTCCATCGCCCCGGTACGCTGAAGGAATAAGCGTGGCTTACAGTGGTAGTTCCGGAGGTCCGCGTACCCAGTCTTGGTACTGGCCGAGCTCCAGTCTGAACGGAAGCCCTTCAGAGCAACGTGGCATTAGGACTCATGGCATCATAGAATGGCCTGGGTTGAAAAGGCCCACCACGATCACCTAGTTCCAACCCCCTGCTATGTGCAGGGTCGCCAACCGCCAGCCCAGGCTGCCCAGAGCCACATCCAGCCGCATCCCTGAATGCCTCCAGGGACGGGGCATCCACAACCTCCTTGGGCACCCTGCTCCAGTGCGTCACCACCCTCGGGGTGAAAAACTTCTTCCTCCTAATATCTAACCCAAACCTCCCCTGCCTCAGTTGAAAACCATTCCCCCTTGTCCTATCGCTACCCACCCTCGTAAGCAGCCGTTCCCCGTCCTGTTTATACGCTCCCTTCAGGTACTGGAAGGCCACAGTGAGGTCCCCCCGGAGCCTTCTCTCCTGCGAGCTCAACAGGCCCAGTTCCCTCAACCTTTCTTCACAGGAGAGGTGCTCCAGCCCTCTGCTCATCCTAGTGGTCCTGCTCTGGACCCGTTCCACGATCGCTTCTTGTGCTGGGGGCCCCAGGCCTGGGCGCAGTACTGCGGATGGGGCCTCGCAAGAGCCGAGTAGAGGGGGACAATCACCTCCCTCTCCCTGCTGGCCACCCCTTTCTTAGTGCAGCCCAGAGCACCGTTGGCCTTCCGGGCTGCAGGCGCGCACTGCTGGCTCACGTCCAGCTTCTCGTCCACCAGGACCCCCGGTCCTTCTCCGCAGGGCTGCTCTCAAGGAGCTCTTCCCCCACTCTGAAGCGGGCATTCTTTTCTTATGGCGCTGACGCATGGGGGATCGCTCCGCCCAACTGCGCGCAAAAGAGCTTCAGCTGATGCGTGTCTTGTGTCGTGCATGTCAAGGTTTTCCCAGACGGCACGCACGTACTCAGTACTTTCCCTGACATCACTAACGTAGGGTTCTGCGTCCTTGCACGTGCTCGGTCTTTCTGTGGTGGCGGTCCTAATCGGTGCCTCCGACCTTCGATGGTCTTCCACGATCGCTCTCCTCCGCATTGGTGAGCACCAGGTCTAGTAATGCTTCGCCTCTGGCCGATCTGTCCGATACCGGAGCAGGATGTTATCATCAACAGGCTGCAGCAGTCTCCTGGATTGCTTGCAGCTCACCTTGCTCTTTTCCCTGCATATAGCTGGGTGGTTGAAATCCTCCTTCCGGAGGAGAGCTTGGAGCATGACGGCCCTTGTAGCTGAAGCCAGGCGGCCTCATCAGCGGGCCGGGGTAGCGCTCTTCACCTCTGTCAGTACGGCGGTGGACGCACCGGCGAGGGCCGAGACCTGTGCCCCTTCGGGGGAATCCCCGGGGGCGTCTGGTGCATCCACTCGGGCAGATATGGCAAGAAAGCGAAAATCTACCTGATGGCGCTGGAAGGGCTGCACTGCCCGCGGCCGGCCTCCCTTTGCTATTTGCTTCGTTTCTTCTTCGCTTCAGCACGCGGGGCAGACATCAGGAATGCAAATGACTGATAAAGCAAGCATCAGCCGTTTCCAACGTTAGAAATGTTGTTAGAAAGAAAGGCTTCAGGAAGCGGTGGCGCATTCTCCCGTGGGCAGCGGTGAGGACAAAGGAGTGACAAGCAAGTATACATAAAGGTACATTTTATTAACGACTTACTCCTATTGCTAGCATCCAACAGTAAAATGGGCAAAAGCCCAACCCGAGGCACGAGGCAGGGAAATGGAATCAAAGGGAAACCGGCAGATGGTCGCTCTCTCTTCCCCTCCCCTTCCGTTCCAGGAAAGGAAACCAGGCCTTCCAGGCTTTGTTGTTTCACTCCACGATGAGAGGGGTTGTGTAGAGGGAATGCCGGATTCCAAACGTGGATGCAGGCGCCTGGGGCTTGATCAGCGTCACCTGGAAGGGCGAAAAGGAAAGGCAGGTCAGCGAGGGCCCTTCTCTCCTCTGCTGCCCTCGCTCCCTGCTGTCCCGCACCCCTTCCGATCCCAGACAGTCCCTGGTGCCTCTCGGGCAGGGCTGAACGCCAGCGCAAAGCCGGTGCAGCTCCCTGCTGGAGCAGAGCTGGCTCGGGGAGGTGGGCTTACGGGCACCTCCTGTCTCGGAGAGGGCCGCGTGTGCAGCTGGGAGCTCGCAGCTAACTCTCTCTCCTATGCTGGGGGCATGCTGCTTGGAGCCCTTCTGAGCTGCGTCCCCCAGAAGAGCTTGGGAAGGACCAGCGCGTCCCATTGAAGGGAAAAGGAGCAGAGGGAGGAAAAAAAGCTGCGTGCTGTGCTGTCCCTCCCTCCCTCCCTCTGCTCGCAGGTGGCACGAGGGCAGGGGGCAGGCCTGCTGTCCTGCACTTGGTCCCTGCGGCCAGGAGCTCTTGGGCTGGAGGAAGCCTCAGGGGAAGGGGAGAGGCGTGAAGCCGCGCGCTTGTGAAACAGAGGGGAAGAGCTGAGCAGCTGCCTTACCCGGCCTACGCTGTAGTCTGCCGGCCCGGGCTTCGCTGCTTTGCCCTCTCCAGCTTTTGGTCGGGCTGCCATCGTGTACGCGGGCGCCCTGGTCTTGTAGGCATCCACAGGCACTTTGGGGAGCGCCGCAGGACCCGGAGTCTGCAAGAGAGTCACGACCATACAGGGCTGGGGTCACATTCAAGGCTCTCTCTTTCCCGGCAGTCTGCGTTAAGCAAAGTTGCAGCAGGCTTGGAAGCCCCTGTGGCACAGGGGGAGCAGCCCAGGTTCGGATGCTAACGCGGAAAAGAGGAGCGGCAGAGCTCACCTTGGCAAGGTCTTCGTCAAACCGACCTCGCTGGCTCCTTCCCCTCACAGAGTAGCAGGGCTGGCCGATGTGTAGACTGTGTTGGGCCCATCAGCCTGGGCAGCGTGTAGGTGCCAGGACCTGCAGGAGGAGCAGCAGAGAGCGTGTGCGCGAGGGGCTGGAGGAGACGGAAGCAGCAGAGAGGGGCAGCCTGCCCAGCCTGCTGGTGGGAGCAGGAGGGAGGTCTCGCCCCTCTGCCAGTTCCTCCCTCTACTCTGGCACTGGGCCAGCGCCAGCAGCTCCGAGCCTGAGCAGCCGCAGCCGCTGCGGGCCCAGAGGTGTTGGTCGTGCAAGAAAGCTTGCGGCCCCAGCGCCGCGTCCTGCCGCGCAGGCTGTGCAGTAGGCCCGCTGCTGGTGCTGAGCAGCAGCCCGTCCCTGCGGGATGCTCAGGCTGAAGGGTCTGCCTTTGCCAGGGTCAGCGTACCTGGAGGGTGGTCTGTCCGGAGGGGCTCCCGCCGGAAGGCCATGGACTGCACCGGTGGGCACTTGAAGACGTGCCTGTTGGCTGCCTCGGTGCGGTAGTCACCTGGGGCGGAAGAGAAGAGGAAGAAAGCCGTGAAGCGCCGGTCTTCTTCTTCTGCAACCGCACAGGCACTGTCCCGAGGAAAGGGTCTTCTCAAGAGCTGCAGAATTGCCGCTGGGGGACACAGGCAGCACGCGGGGACGCTCTTCTGTGCCCCGCCGCTATGCCCTGCCTTGCTGTCCCTCCCGTCAGCCCCCTGCCGCTTGTTCTTTTTGGACACGGGGTCCTTGTGCCCTCGGCCCGTGGCCCTGGGCAGCTGTCCTTCTCCGAGGGCGTTTATCGCTGCTCAGAGCGGTTTGCGTTCTCTCAAAAAAGACCTACAGCTCCATCAGGGCGCGAGCTGGCCCCGGGCAAACGCGCCGCCCGCTCGTCTTGTCTGGGTGAAGTGCTGCACAAGTGGTACTCACTTGGTCCGGGAGTGACGGTGGTCTTCGTCGCGGGTCGTCCCCGGAGCTGGGCGCCCGGAGCCACGTACTTCCCGTTCCTGGTGATGGCGGGCTCCACAAAGTAGCAGGGACCTGGCCCGCAGCTCCCTGCCGCAGGCGGTTTGGTCCCTCTAAACGTGTAGGCGGGGGCACGGGCTTTGGTGGGGCTGTGGCCCACATAACCTAGGAGGAAAAGCAGAAGAGAGCACACCCCTGTGCAGCTGCACGTCTCAAGCTCCGTTGGAACAGGCGCAGTTAGGCGCCGGGCCCTGGCCCCGACATTCCCTTCCCGCGTGACTTCTTCCTCCAAGAGCCCTGGAGGCGAGCTGTGCCGGGCCTCGGAGCGCACAAGAGTCAGTCCCTGAGTGCAAACGGCTGCGCGAGTGCCTTGCAAAGTCACCGCAAAAAGACAGCGGAGTTTTGGCCAGCACGCTGCCTGTACCCGCACCACGCGTGCAGGCACTCCACAGCGAGAGCCCCCTAAGGGTCAATTGTTCTGCAAGACCCCGTAACGCCTCTCTACAGCTGCAAAGCTGAGTCTGCGCTGGCCAGAAGCGGGCCCCTTTTTCCCCGGGCCACAAGGAGCAGCGCCAGCGGCACCGGCCTTCCTCGGCCAGGCCTGGCTCGCGGCTGCGCCAGGGAGCCAGGAGGCTCTGACAGAACGGGGAAAGGCTCGGGAGCTGCTCTGCCCCGCCATGTCCCCGGTGCGCCTCACGCCCTGGGGATGGTGGCTGTACCTGTTGTCCCCGGGATGGAGTACTGGGGCCCGGGGCTGGGGAACTGGGCCGAGATGAGGCCGCGTGGGCGATGAGGTCTCCAGGTCCCCACCCAGGCTCCGTCCATGCTGGCAGGCATGTGCCTCCAAACCTAAAGGCAAGAACAGAGGAGTTACTGACGGGCTGCCCCAACAGAGGCCGCAGGTGAGCTTTGCTTCCCGCCCCCCGCGTCTCCTCTGCTCAGCCGCAAGCTGTCCGCCACGTGGCTTGCAGCTCCTGAGCCGGAAGGGCCGGCAGCAGTTTCTCCCGCTCACTGCCAGTCCTGCCAGTCTCGTGCTGCATGCCCCTCGCGCACACCGGAGCTCAGCCCGCACCCTGCAGCTGGGCTCTGCAGCCTGACGTGTGCAGGAGCTCTCCTCACCTCTCTGAGCCTTGGAGGACGAGCGCGATGAGGCTGAGCTAGTCTGCTGCTGGGGCTGCTCTCAGGCACAGGGCACGGCGAGCGGCTGCGGGCAGCACAGCTCACAAATGAGGCGCCTGGAGCCAGCGGCCAGCTGTCCTTGGGGAGGGCCCGGCGTCGTCATGGCAATGCATTGTGACAGCACACGGGCTCCGGGTGATGTCATCTGTGCTGTGACATCTCCTGGCTGGCCTGGAGCCACGCCCGCCACGCCTTTCGGCCTCGCACCCCAACCAGTACAAAGCCGTAGCGCACGCTGCCGGACACCTGCAGATGGACTGAGCTCTCACTTCTAGCCACGTGCCGCCCGGGGCTCCTGAGGCTCGGTCAGCGTCACCTGCAAGGGAGAGATTACGTTACTTCGAACCCTACTGGAAACATTTCTGAGAATGACACTCTGTTCTTTGAAGCTCTGTGTGTATATATACATATAAAAATAAATATACGAGAGCCCTAAAAGCACAGCTGGGACACCCGTCTGGTGTTCGTATACAACGCGGCACAGTTTGAGCCTCAGAAGTTACTTCAAAGTCCCGAGGGTGCTAATGCTTTCATTCCCTCCACTGCCTTATTCCCAGGGAATCTGTCAATGGGCAGAGAGATGTTTTCACGGGTTCCCTCCTCCCACCCTTCTCCTTTTCTCCCCCCTCAAGTTTCTGGAACGTTCAAACCAACAGAATCCCGTTGTTCACATTGTCCGTGAAATTAAGCAGGCCTGGCAAGCCAGGCAAGGAGCAGCGCGAGCACGCAAGCCCTGCGGGGGACACCACAGGATCTCCTCCTGCTAAGTCTTAACGCAGCAGCTGCGTGCGTAACCCGCGCTATCGCAGCAGCGCTCCTCTCCTGCGGATGCACAAAAGCCTTCGGCTCGTCTCCTACACGAACACACAAGGCAAGAGGGAAAGGTTCCCATTTGTGCTGGATACCTACCGTCACCGCCTCCTCCACGACTTTCTGGCTTCCCCCCTTTAGCTACAAAGAAGATATTTCCTTTGGAGCGTCACTCCGGCACGTCGCCGGGACAGCTCCCGCAACACACGCAGGTGCGCCGTAACTGCCGCCCGCAGCAGCGGGCAGCGCACAGCAGGCTGTTCCGGCGGCGAGCGAGCGGCCCCGGGCAGAGGGGGCGGCGCACCCGCCCCGCGCCCCACCCGCGTCCTGCTCGCGCGAGCCCCGCGCGCCGCGTCCCCACCGCTCCTCAGCGACGGCCTCCGAGCGCCGCTTTCAGGGGAAGCCCGCCCCGCCCGCGCCCGCGCCCGCGCCCGCGCCCCCCGCCCGGTACCGAAGAACTCCAGCCAGTTCATCTCGCGGAGCGCCGCGGGCCAGCCGGAGGAGCTCCACGTCGTACAGGTTCTCCATCTACTGACCAGGCGCTCCCCGTTCCGTCCGCAGCTGCTCGACCCGGCTCCTCACTGCGGGGACGGACGCGGTCGTCGGACGCGGCCCGGGCCTCCGGCGCGCCCCGCCCGCGGCCTACCCCTCCGGTCGAAGTCCTTCAGGAAGGCGCTCAGCTTTCCTGCCGCGCGCGCCCGCGGCCGCCTTCCTGCGGGCAGGAGACATGAGGGCCGAGGAAACGGCGCGAGCGCACCGAGCCCCGCTCTCCTGCTCCCGCACGGCGCCACAGCCACCGCCCGCGCCGGCGTTCAACCGCCGCCCGACGCGCGCCTGCTGTCCAATCAGAGCTCCGCAGCGGCGGCGCAGCCAATCGGCACCCCGGCGCGGGTGATGACGCACGGCGCGGCGACCGCCCCGGGCCGCTGTGCTGCGCCTGGCCGAGGAGCGAGCGGCGGAGCCGGGCTGAGCGAGCTGCTGCGGCGCGGGCCGCGCTGCCCGTCGTTGGCCGACGCGCTGGAGGGCCTGCGGGACGCGGAGCCTTACTACCGGCACCTGCACCGTCCCGTGGCGGGGCGGGGCGGGGCGGGCGGGGTCCCCCGGCCAGGGCTGCGGCTGCGGCTGCGGCTGCGTGCAAGGAGGAGTTTTGGGAGGCCACTCAAAGATGTCAAATCGGGGATTCCAAACACTGTGCGCTGTGCTTCTGAGCGCTGCGTTGGCTTCCATCGCCCCGGTACGCTGAAGGAATAAGCGTGGCTTACAGTGGTAGTTCCGGAGGTCCGCGTACCCAGTCTTGGTACTGGCCGAGCTCCAGTCTGAACGGAAGCCCTTCAGAGCAACGTGGCATTAGGACTCCATGGCATCATAGAATGGCCTGGGTTGAAAAGGCCCACCACGATCACCTAGTTCCAACCCCCTGCTATGTGCAGGGTCGCCAACCGCCAGCCCAGGCTGCCCAGAGCCACATCCAGCCGCATCCCCTGAATGCCTCCAGGGACGGGGCATCCACAACCTCCTTGGGCACCCTGCTCCAGTGCGTCACCACCCTCGGGGTGAAAAACTTCTTCCTCCTAATATCTAACCCAAACCCTCCCCTGCCTCAGTTGAAAACCATTCCCCCTTGTCCTATCGCTACCCACCCTCGTAAGGCAGCCGTTCCCCGTCCTGTTTATACGCTCCCTTCAGGTACTGGAAGGCCACAGTGAGGTCCCCCCGGAGCCTTCTCTCCTGCGAGCTCAAACAGCCCAGTTCCCTCAACCTTTCTTCATAGGAGAGGTGCTCCAGCCCTCTGTCATCCTAGTGGTCCTGCTCTGGACCCGTTCCACGATCGCTTCTTGTGCTGGGGGCCCCAGGCCTGGGCGCAGTACTGCGGATGGGGCCTCGCAAGAGTCCGAGTAGAGGGGGACAATCAACCTCCCTCTCCCTGCTGGCCACCCCTTTCTTAGTGCAGCCCAGAGCACCGTTGGCCTTCCGGGCTGCAGCGCGCGCACTGCTGGCTCACGTCCAGCTTCTCGTCCACCAGGACCCCCGGGTCCTTCTCCGCAGGGCTGCTCTCAAGGAGCTCTTCCCCCACTCTGAAGCGGGCATTCTTTTCTTATGGCGCTGACGCATGGGGGATCGCTCCGCCCAACTGCGCGCAAAAGAGCTTCAGCTGATGCGTGTCTCTTGTGTCGTGCATGTCAAGGTTTTCCCAGACGGCCACGCACGTACTCAGTACTTTCCCTGACATCACTAACGTAGGGTTCTGCGTCCTTGCACGTGCTCGGTCTTTCTGTGGTGGCGGTCCTAATCGGTGCCTCCGACCTTCGATGGTCTTCCACGATCGCTCTCCTCCGCATTGGTGAGCACCAGGTCTAGTAATGCTTCGCCTCTGGCCGATCTGTCCGATACCCGGAGCAGGATGTTATCATCAACAGGCTGCAGCAGTCTCCTGGATTGCTTGCACCTCACCTTGCTCTTTTCCCTGCATATAGCTGGGTGGTTGAAATCCTCCTTCCGGAGGAGAGCTTGGAGCATGACGGCCCTTGTAGCTGAAGCCAGGCGGCCTCATCAGCGGGCCGGGGTAGCGCTCTTCACCTCTGTCAGTACGGCGGTGGACGCACCGGCGAGGGCCGAGACCTGTGCCCCTTCGGGGGAATCCCCCGGGGGCGTCTGGTGCATCCCACTCGGGCAGATATGGCAAGAAAGCGAAAATCTACCTGATGGCGCTGGAAGGGCTGCACTGCCCGCGGCCGGCCTCCCTTTGCTATTTGCTTCGTTTCTTCTTCGCTTCAGCACGCGGGGCAGACATCAGGAATGCAAATGACTGATAAAGCAAGCATCAGCCGTTTCCAACGTTAGAAATGTTGTTAGAAAGAAAGGCTTCAGGAAGCGGTGGCGCATTCTCCCGTGGGCAGCGGTGAGGACAAAGGAGTGACAAGCAAGTATACATAAAGGTACATTTTATTAACGACTTACTCCTATTGCTAGCATCCAACAGTAAAATGGGCAAAAGCCCAACCCGAGGCACGAGGCAGGGAAATGGAATCAAAGGGAAACCGGCAGATGGTCGCTCTCTCTTCCCCTCCCCTTCCGTTCCAGGAAAGGAAACCAGGCCTTCCAGGCTTTGTTGTTTCACTCCACGATGAGAGGGGTTGTGTAGAGGGAATGCCGGATTCCAAACGTGGATGCAGGCGCCTGGGGCTTGATCAGCGTCACCTGGAAGGGCGAAAAGGAAAGGCAGGTCAGCGAGGGCCCTTCCTCTCCTCTGCTGCCCTCGCTCCCTGCTGTCCCGCACCCCTTCCGATCCCAGACAGTCCCTGGTGCCTCTCCGGGCAGGGCTGAACGCCAGCGCAAAGCCGGTGCAGCTCCCTGCTGGAGCAGAGCTGGCTCGGGGAGGTGGGCTTACGGGCACCTCCTGTCTCGGAGAGGGCCGCGTGTGCAGCTGGGAGCTCGCAGCTAACTCTCTCTCCTATGCTGGGGGCATGCTGCTTGGAGCCCTTCTGAGCTGCGTCCCCCAGAAGAGCTTGGGAAGGACCAGCGCGTCCCATTGAAGGGAAAAGGAGCAGAGGGAGGAAAAGCTGCGTGCTGTGCTGTCCCTCCCTCCCTCCCTCTGCTCGCAGGTGGCACGAGGGCAGGGGGCAGGCCTGCTGTCCTGCACTTGGTCCCTGCGGCCAGGAGCTCTTGGGCTGGAGGAAGCCTCAGGGGAAGGGGGAGAGGCGTGAAGGCCGCGCTTGTGAAACAGAGGGGAAGAGCTGAGCAGCTGCCTTACCCGGCCTACGCTGTAGTCTGCCGGCCCGGGCTTCGCTGCTTTGCCCTCTCCAGCTTTTGGTCGGGCTGCCATCGTGTACGCGGGCGCCCTGGTCTTGTAGGCATCCACAGGCACTTTGGGGAGCGCCGCAGGACCCGGAGTCTGCAAGAGAGTCACGACCATACAGGGCTGGGGTCACATTCAAGGCTCTCTCTTTCCCCGGCAGTCTGCGTTAAGCAAAGTTGCAGCAGGCTTGGAAGCCCCTGTGGCACAGGGGGAGCAGCCCAGGTTCGGATGCTAACGCGGAAAAGAGGAGCGGCAGAGCTCACCTTGGCAAGGTCTTCGTCAAACCGACCTCGCTGGCTCCTTCCCCTCACAGAGTAGCAGGGGCTGGCCGATGTGTAGACTGTGTTGGGCCCCATCAGCCTGGGCAGCGTGTAGGTGCCAGGACCTGCAGGAGGAGCAGCAGAGAGCGTGTGCGCGAGGGGCTGGAGGAGACGGAAGCAGCAGAGAGGGGCAGCCTGCCCAGCCTGCTGGTGGGAGCAGGAGGGAGGTCTCGCCCCTCTGCCAGTTCCTCCCTCTACTCTGGCACTGGGCCAGCGCCAGCAGCTCCGAGCCTGAGCAGCCGCAGCCGCTGCGGGCCCAGAGGTGTTGGTCGTGCAAGAAAGCTTGCGGCCCCAGCGCCGCGTCCTGCCGCGCAGGCTGTGCAGTAGGCCCGCTGCTGGTGCTGAGCAGCAGCCCGTCCCTGCGGGATGCTCAGGCTGAAGGGTCTGCCTTTGCCAGGGTCAGCGTACCTGGAGGGTGGTCTGTCCGGAGGGGCTCCCGCCGGAAGGCCATGGACTGCACCGGTGGGCACTTGAAGACGTGCCTGTTGGCTGCCTCGGTGCGGTAGTCACCTGGGGCGGAAGAGAAGAGGAAGAAAGCCGTGAAGCGCCGGTCTTCTTCTTCTGCAACCGCACAGGCACTGTCCCGAGGAAAGGGTCTTCTCAAGAGCTGCAGAATTGCCGCTGGGGGACACAGGCAGCACGCGGGGACGCTCTTCTGTGCCCCGCCGCTATGCCCTGCCTTGCTGTCCCTCCCGTCAGCCCCCTGCCGCTTGTTCTTTTTGGACACGGGGTCCTTGTGCCCTCGGGCCCGTGGCCCTGGGCAGCTGTCCTTCTCCGAGGGCGTTTATCGCTGCTCAGAGCGGTTTGCGTTCTCTCAAAAAAGACCTACAGCTCCATCAGGGCGCGAGCTGGCCCCGGGCAAACGCGCCGCCCGCTCGTCTTGTCTGGGTGAAGTGCTGCACAAGTGGTACTCACTTGGTCCGGGAGTGACGGTGGTCTTCGTCGCGGGTCGTCCCCGGAGCTGGGCGCCCGGAGCCACGTACTTCCCGTTCCTGGTGATGGCGGGCTCCACAAAGTAGCAGGGACCTGGCCCGCAGCTCCCTGCCGCAGGCGGTTTGGTCCCTCTAAACGTGTAGGCGGGGGCACGGGCTTTGGTGGGGCTGTGGCCCACATAACCTAGGAGGAAAAGCAGAAGAGAGCACACCCCTGTGCAGCTGCACGTCTCAAGCTCCGTTGGAACAGGCGCAGTTAGGCGCCGGGCCCTGGCCCCGACATTCCCTTCCCGCGTGACTTCTTCCTCCAAGAGCCCTGGAGGCGAGCTGTGCCGGGCCTCGGAGCGCACAAGAGTCAGTCCCTGAGTGCAAACGGCTGCGCGAGTGCCTTGCAAAGTCACCGCAAAAAGACAGCGGAGTTTTGGCCAGCACGCTGCCTGTACCCGCACCACGCGTGCAGGCACTCCACAGCGAGAGCCCCCTAAGGGTCAATTGTTCTGCAAGACCCCGTAACGCCTCTCTACAGCTGCAAAGCTGAGTCTGCGCTGGCCAGAAGCGGGCCCCTTTTTCCCCGGGCCACAAGGAGCAGCGCCAGCGGCACCGGCCTTCCTCGGCCAGGCCTGGCTCGCGGCTGCGCCAGGGAGCCAGGAGGCTCTGACAGAACGGGGAAAGGCTCGGGAGCTGCTCTGCCCCGCCATGTCCCCGGTGCGCCTCACGCCCTGGGGATGGTGGCTGTACCTGTTGTCCCCGGGATGGAGTACTGGGGCCCGGGGCTGGGGAACTGGGCCGAGATGAGGCCGCGTGGGCGATGAGGTCTCCAGGTCCCCACCCAGGCTCCGTCCATGCTGGCAGGCATGTGCCTCCAAACCTAAAGGCAAGAACAGAGGAGTTACTGACGGGCTGCCCCAACAGAGGCCCGCAGGTGAGCTTTGCTTCCCGCCCCCCCGCGTCTCCTCTGCTCAGCCGCAAGCTGTCCGCCACGTGGCTTGCAGCTCCTGAGCCGGAAGGGCCGGCAGCAGTTTCTCCCGCTCACTGCCAGTCCTGCCAGTCTCGTGCTGCATGCCCCTCGCGCACACCGGAGCTCAGCCCGCACCCCTGCAGCTGGGCTCTGCAGCCTGACGTGTGCAGGAGCTCTCCCTCACCTCTCTGAGCCTTGGAGGACGAGCGCGATGAGGCTGAGCTAGTCTGCTGCTGGGGCTGCTCTCAGGCACAGGGCACGGCGAGCGGCTGCGGGCAGCACAGCTCACAAATGAGGCGCCTGGAGCCAGCGGCCAGCTGTCCTTGGGGAGGGCCCGGCGTCGTCATGGCAATGCATTGTGACAGCACACGGGCTCCGGTGATGTCATCTGTGCTGTGACATCTCCTGGCTGGCCTGGAGCCACGCCCGCCACGCCTTTTCGGCCTCGCACCCCAACCAGTACAAAGCCGTAGCGCACGCTGCCGACACCTGCAGATGGACTGAGCTCTCACTTCTAGCCACGTGCCGCCCGGGGCTCCTGAGGCTCGGTCAGCGTCACCTGCAAGGGAGAGATTACGTTACTTCGAACCTACTGGAACATTTCTGAGAATGACACTCTGTTCTTTGAAGCTCTGTGTGTATATATACATATAAAAATAAATATACGAGAGCCCGAAAAGCACAGCTGGGACACCCGTCTGGTGTTCGTATACAACGCGGCACAGTTTGAGCCTCAGAAGTTACTTCAAAGTCCCGAGGGTGCTAATGCTTTCATTCCCTCCACTGCCTTCTTCCCAGGGAATCTGTCAATGGGCAGAGAGATGTTTTCACGGGTTCCCTCCTCCCACCCTTCTCCTTTTCTCCCCCTCAAAGTTTCTGGAACGTTCAAACCAACAGAATCCCGTTGTTCACATTGTCCGTGAAATTAAGCAGGCCTGGCAAGCCAGGCAAGGAGCAGCGCGAGCACGCAAGCCCTGCGGGGGACACCACAGGATCTCCTCCTGCTAAGTCTTAACGCAGCAGCTGCGTGCGTAACCCGCGCTATCGCAGCAGCGCTCCTCTCCTGCGGATACACAAAGCCTTCGGCTCGTCTCCTACACGAACACACAAGGCAAGAGGGAAAGGTTCCCATTTGTGCTGGATACCTACCGTCACCGCCTCCTCCACGACTTTCTGGCTTCCCCCTTTAGCTACAAAGAAGATCTTTCCTTTGGAAGCGTCACTCCGGCACGTCGCCGGGACAGCTCCCGCAACACACGCAGGTGCGCCGTAACGCCGCCGCAGCAGCGGGCAGCGCAACAGCAGGCGTTCCGGCGGCGAGCGAGCGGCCCCGGGCAGAGGGGGCGGCGCACCCGCCCGCGCCCACCCGCGTCCTGCTCGCGCGAGCCCCGCGCGCCGCGTCCCACCGCTCCTCAGCGACGGCCTCCGAGCGCCGCTTCAGGGGAAGCCCGCCCCGCCCGCGCCCGCGCCCGCGCCCGCGCCCCCCGCCGGTACCGAAGAACTCCAGCCAGTTCATCTCGCGGAGCGCCGCGGGCAGCCGGAGGAGCTCCACGTCGTACAGGTTCTCCATCTCCTTGACCAGGCGCTCCCCGTTCGTCCGCAGCTGCTCGACCCGGCTCCTCACTGCGGGGACGGACACGGCGTCGGACGCGGCCCGGGCCTCGGCGCGCCCGCCCGCGGCCTACCCTCCCGGTCGAAGTCCTTCAGGAAGGCGCTCAGCTTCCTGCCGCGCGCGCCCGCGGCCGCCTTCCTGCGGGCAGGAGCCATGAGGGCCGAGGAACGGCGCGAGCGCACCGAGCCCCGCTCCTGCTCCCGCACGGCGCCACAGCACCGCCCGCGCCGCGTTCAACCGCCGCCCGACGCGCGCCTGCTGTCCAATCAGAGCTCCGCGAGCGGCGGCGCAGCCAATCGGCACCCGGCGCGGTGTGATGACGCACGGCGCGGCGACCGCCCCCGGGCCGCTGTGCTGCGCCTGGCCGAGGAGCGAGCGGCGGAGCCGGGCCTGAGCGAGCTGCTGCGGCGCGGGCCGCGCTGCCCGTCGTTGGCCGACGCGCTGGAGGGCCTGCGGGACGCGGAGCCTTACTACCGGCACCTGCACCGTCCCGTGGCGGGGCGGGGGCGGGGCGGGGCGGGGCGGGGCTCCCGGCCAGGGCTGCGGCTGCGGCTGGCTGCTGCGTGCAAGGAGGAGTTTTGGGAGGCCACTCAAAGATGTCAAATCGGGGATTCCAAACACTGTGCGCTGTGCTTCTGGAGCGCTGCGTTTGGCTTCCATCGCCCCGGTACGCTGAAGGAATAAGCGTGGCTTACAGTGGTAGTTCCGGAGGTCCGCGTACCCAGTCTTGGTACTGGCCGAGCTCCAGTCTGAACGGAAGCCCTTCAGAGCAACGTGGCATTAGGACTCATGGCATCATAGAATGGCCTGGGTTGAAAAGGCCCACCACGATCACCTAGTTCCAACCCCCTGCTATGTGCAGGGTCGCCAACCGCCAGCCCAGGCTGCCCAGAGCCACATCCAGCCGCATCCCCTGAATGCCTCCAGGGACGGGGCATCCACAACCTCCTTGGGCACCCTGCTCCAGTGCGTCACCACCCTCGGGGTGAAAAAACTTCTTCCTCCTAATATCTAACCCAAACCTCCCCCTGCCTCAGTTGAAAACCATTCCCCCTTGTCCTATCGCTACCCACCCTCGTAAGCAGCCGTTCCCCGTCCTGTTTATACGCTCCCTTCAGGTACTGGAAGGCCACAGTGAGGTCCCCCCGGAGCCTTCTCTCCTGCGAGCTCAACAGGCCAGTTCCCTCAACCTTTCTTCATAGGAGAGGTGCTCCAGCCCTCTGCTCATCCTAGTGGTCCTGCTCTGGACCCGTTCCCACGATCGCTTCTTGTGCTGGGGGCCCCAGGCCTGGGCGCAGTACTGCGGATGGGGCCTCGCAAGAGCCGAGTAGAGGGGGACAATCACCTCCCTCTCCCTGCTGGCCACCCCTTTCTTAGTGCAGCCCAGAGCACCGTTGGCCTTCCGGGCTGCAGGCGCGCACTGCTGGCTCACGTCCAGCTTCTCGTCCACCAGGACCCCCGGGTCCTTCTCCGCAGGGCTGCTCTCAAGGAGCTCTTCCCCCACTCTGAAGCGGGCATTCTTTTCTTATGGCGCTGACGCATGGGGGATCGCTCCGCCCAACTGCGCGCAAAAGAGCTTCAGCTGATGCGTGTCTCTTGTGTCGTGCATGTCAAGGTTTTCCCAGACGGCACGCACGTACTCAGTACTTTCCCTGACATCACTAACGTAGGGTTCTGCGTCCTTGCACGTGCTCGGTCTTTCTGTGGTGGCGGTCCTAATCGGTGCCTCCGACCTTCGATGGTCTTCCACGATCGCTCTCCTCCGCATTGGTGAGCACCAGGTCTAGTAATGCTTCGCCTCTGGCCGATCTGTCCGATACCCGGAGCAGGATGTTATCATCAACAGGCTGCAGCAGTCTCCTGGATTGCTTGCAGCTCACCTTGCTCTTTTCCCTGCATATAGCTGGGTGGTTGAAATCCTCCTTCCGGAGGAGAGCTTGGAGCATGACGGCCCTTGTAGCTGAAGCCAGGCGGCCTCATCAGCGGGCCGGGGTAGCGCTCTTCACCTCTGTCAGTACGGCGGTGGACGCACCGGCGAGGGCCGAGACCTGTGCCCCTTCGGGGGAATCCCCGGGGGCGTCTGGTGCATCCACTCGGGCAGATATGGCAAGAAAGGAGACTTTGGTTCAGGCTGTTGGTTGTACCGAGTGCCCCGAACCTTCTCCTAGTGACGCGGCAAGCAGCTGCGCCGGATGCGTGCTGGTGGATGATCGTTTAGGACAGGTGGCTGAGCTGCAAGAAGCAGTTCAATAGCCGCGTAGTATCAGAGGTGAGGAGAGAGAGATTGACAGGTTGTTTATTAACGATGTTCCAGTAAGGAGGCAGTACTGAGGAGGCACCCCGGTCCCCAGTGACGCACCAAGCAGGGCTCCGCTTCGGTCCCCGCTCTCCGGCCTCACGACCACAAGCAGCTACGGAGCTCTTGCGGCTACAGACGGCTGTGGTCTCTGTGAAGAAACCGGAGTTCAGCCGTCACCCAGGGGGGTTCTGGGGCCTGGGGACACCCATCCCCTTCTTGGGCCCCCCCCGGTGTGTGGGGAGGTGCTGGTGGGGCGGCGCTGCGGCAGGCACAGGGCTGGGATGGGCAGATGGAGAGAGACACGGTGTGCTGCGGGGGTGTCCCGCTGCGCCCCCACCTCACCCTGAAGGAGAATAGGATCCCCGATGGCAACACTGAGCTGTGCAGCCTTTCTCCAGACTTCCCAGGATGCCCCCACACCTGCTCAAAACCCTCCCAAAATGCCCAGAACACTCCGCGACCCCCTGAAAAATCCCCAGGGGCCCATCCCTCCAACACTCCCCAAGGCCCTTAAGCTGGCCACAATGTTTCCCAGGCCCCCAAACCTCACCCAGGACGCCCAAACTGCACCCATCTCCCCAAAAACTCCCAGCCCACTTCTTTTCCAGCTCCACAGAGACACCTCCCCAGCCCGGAGCCACGGCAGCCCTGCGGGGGCACCCCCCAGTTTGAATTACAGTTGTGCTTTTGCACCGTAATAAAAATGTAACAATCTTGTAGAGGCTTCAGAACAATCACTCTACTGTCATATTCACAGGAAAGGCGCAGAACAGACACATGGTGTGCCAAGCGCAAGGGTTTGCCTTGATTTATTCAGAGGCGAGCGAGCGAGAGAGGAGAAAGAAAAGAGAAGGGGAAAGGGAAAAGAGAAGGGGAAGGGGAAGGGGAAGAGAGGCAACCTAAACCTCCCCTGCCTCAGTTTAAAACCCTTCCCCCAAAACCATTGCCCATGAGGGTGGACAGCAATGGGACAATATTGCTGTCCATCCTCGTATACAGTCTTCACTCATTCCGGCCCAGACGGCCCAGGAGTCTCACACCCACGCTCCACAGAAACTGTTGGCAAAGCTGTCCCGGTTTCCTAGCACAGCTGTTGGTTCCGCCACACCGCAGGGCGCTGTGCAATACCCCCTTCCAGTGCTGCGAGGGAGCCCAGCGAGCTTGTGGCTCTTGGCAGAGCCCGTTTCTGCATCCCTTCCCCTGCTGGGAGCCATCTGCACGGCTCTCACACACCCCACACTCCCCAGGTGCTGTCCTCATTCAGCTGAGAAGCCTCACCTATAGCTTGGGAGGAGTGGGACATCACCGAGCCATTCCTGTCCTGGGTTCAAGGGCAGAGCACACCATCACCACACTGACACCTCCCCGTTTTATCTTAGCTAAGTACTGCTTGGTTGCTTCTCTCCTCCAGGCTGGGGGTAATTTGGGTAAGGCATTCCATACAGGAGAACCCTACGTCTTCCCTGGGTGTTGCCCCAATTTGGGCCAGGGCCAATGGTGGCAATCTGACCGAAGGTAGGCGCGTTTCCATCGCTGCTTTCAGAAGAGGTTTCGTTACTCTCCCACTGTCATGGTTTGTTCGCAGGAATTCCCTATCAGAACATCATGCAGTACGCTGTCAGAACTGGGGCTGCTGCCGGGAAGCTGCAGTTCCTGGGGTCGATAGGTGGGAACTACTGTTCCCAGCAGCCTTGCTCATCTCCACACGGTTTCTGGGAGGAAAGGAGGTGATGGAAGCACGGCCCTTCTGGCCGCACTGCCACTCTGCAGCCTAGTTAGGAGGACATCTCTCTCCCCTTTCTTTGATCTACTACCCTTGATTCCTTTTATATTGCGTTCTCTCCCATTCCTTTACTCACCGTAAGTGCTTCAAAGATGACACGATTCAGAGTCCGTTATATTTCCACAGATAGCACATATTCCTCAATTACCTGTGAGACAATTAACACATGAACACCTGTTGTCAAACCACAAGTCCGAGATCCCCTGGAGAGCAATAATCAGCCGAGGTGCGGCGAGGGACGAGGCCACACACCCATCTGGTTCCTAGTAGTCGAGCCATTTAATAACTGCACGCAGCCGTTTGTACAGAGCGGTACAGATAACATGCTAAGTACGACAAGGCACGGTTCTCATAACTTGCAGTTGCTTGCAGCTTGTCTCACGGCACCTGGCACAGCGGTCTCTATCGCAGCTCCGCATTCCTTCCGCCTACTCCCGTCGTTGTTCTGTGTGAGACAGTGATCCGTAGCAGCTGTTTTGCTCGCACTGACCCAGGGGGAGATAAACCTGACCTCCCTGGGTCAGCCGGCCGTCCACAAACACCGACCTCAGACAGTGATTTATGAAGTTCCCAGTCTTCTATTCCATGGTCTCTTCTACTGCTTGGCGTCCTTTTAGCGTCACGACAGTCCAACCAACAGTCTTTTTCTTCATCCAGTGGTCTTCCTCGCTTGCCCTCCGGATGAACTCCAGTTTTGTCCTTAATTTCCCAGACGTGGTGGGGCACCACGTCAAAGGTTTAGCAGAATTCCAGGTGGACAACATCAGCTACTTGGCCGCTTCCGACCGATGCGTCTCAGAAGCCCACCAGGTGGGGCAGGCTGCTCTGCCCTTGGTGAAGCTGTGCTGGCTGCCTGGGATCACCTCCTCACCTCCCATGTCCCGTGATCTTCCCAAGACAGTCGCACCCAAACCCCAAGTGCGACCCATCCACGCGGGCAGCCATTCACCGGCAGCAGAAGGATTGGCAGGAAAGGCCTCAGGCGTCCTGGTGAGCAGCACTTTGCCCAGGAGTCTGCAGGATGCCCTTGCAGAGACCCAGGGCTGTATTAGCAACAGCGCAGCCAGCAAGGGTGGGTGAAGTGGTCATTTGGCTCTGCTCAGCACGAGAACGTCACATCCCAGTAGCGCTGAGAGCAGCGTGGCCGGGGGGCCCCGTTTCGGTCTCCAGATCAATGGATATGGCTGAACCGAGCTGGTGCTTCCTTCCTACTCTCTGTACCGGATGGGATCTACAGCCTTGGCTCATAAGAGAGAAGCAGCAATGTATTTATTGATGCAGTATAGTGATTTAACAACGTTTATAGAGATTTAACAAAGGATTTGAGATGTCAAGGTGCGCTCGACCATTCACTGCATAAAGGATAGGCTTGAACACATGCTACCAGGAGACTTTCCTGTTCAGTCACGAGGTCCGGAGCAGACCCTCTTGCTTCCTCCATTCCTTGTTAGCGGAATCTAATCGGTCCCAGATTGGGTTGATGTCGGTGACCCTTCCGTTGGGTCACGGT
This sequence comes from Gallus gallus, assembly GCF_016699485.2. NCBI lineage: Eukaryota > Metazoa > Chordata > Aves > Galliformes > Phasianidae > Gallus > Gallus gallus. The sequence continues at coordinate 524,338 of NC_052550.1, forward strand.
GCTCAGAGCGGACCCCCCTGGTTCCTGCACCCCTTAACTGTGGAGGCCAGGAACCCCGTGTCGGTCAGTGGTTTCTGTCTGAGGGATGATGTGCTCACAATCAGTCTAAGACATAACCTTAGCAAAGACAACACAGGTCAACAGTTAGTCACTTACTGAGGATCCATTTTGGCAGAGCCTCTTAACATCAAGGCACAAGAGATCACTGCAGCAAGCGTAAGGAAACACTGCACAGACTGCTATCCGCTGCTGCTCTTTCCTGTGGGCACGAACAGAAGCGGAAGACAGAACACGGGCAGGATCAAAGACCACAAAGCCCTGTGAGCACAACTGGAAAACGTTAGAGCCCACGTTATCTTCTCAGTTTTGCCAGCTGAAAGAAAGAGAGAAGCCTGAAATAGGTGCGTGATGCGTGTAATCTCCTGGCTGCGTGGCTGGTGTCAGCGTGAGGGTTTTGGTTTCTACAACAAGGGGACTTTTTGTGAAGATGAGAACCTGCCAGGGAGGGGTGGGATTCTCCTGTCCAGGAGAGGCCGGACAATCCGTGGCAGCAGGCTGGCCAGCCCAGCACGGCAGGCTTTAAACTGGAGGATGTGGGGGACAGCGTCCATAAGGGCAATGCCATTATGAGCAGAGGCAGTGGAGTTGCTCTGTATGTGAGAGAACAACAGGGATGTATCGAGCAGCGTACTGCAGGGAACTGCACTGAGGGATTTGGACGGGGGGAGCTCCAGAGGTCCCTTCCAGCCCCTGTGATTCTGGGATTGTGTGATCAAGAATTCCTGCAGCAGCTGTAACCTTGAGAGGCTCCCCCACTCGAGGGGAGATCCAGCCATACGTTCCACTTTGGTACAGGAGAGCGGGAGGGCTCTGGGCTGTTTCCTGATTATAGGGGTGAGATGACGGCTCGTAGTCATAGCGGATCGTGACTGTAGTTTTGAGCTTGATGTTAGGCCCCCCGGAACCTCGCTTAAATCAGACAGCGTTCAGCACTGCCGTTAGTCTGCTGCTGGCCCAGCTCCTGCGGAGCGCAGCTCCGGTTTCTCCATCAGCTGGGCTGGAAACAGCCGGGATTGTGCTCACCCCTGCCGGAGAAAGGCTGACGGCGCAACAGTCAGACTGGGAGGAGAAGGGGGAGCGGGGAAAGCGCACCGTCATTCTCGCCTCTCGCTTTTGGCTGTATGGTACTGCATTCCCTTTTTGAAAGATCCACACCTTGAAACCCACCTCCCTTCCTTAAGTGCAAGTTTTGTCTTTAATTCCCCATTTGTTTCGTCAAAAAAATTCCCCTCTGATTTCTTACTGGAACAGGAGCCTCAGGTCTGCTCCTGGCTAAAAGCTGGCAGCAGATGAAGGGCGTTGTCGTGTCTGTGCTGGTTCTGAAAGCAGTTCTATTCTGCAGGATGAGCACAGGCTGCAGCAGCCGCATGTTCTCTCCGCCTGGGCGCGGAGCAGCGTAGGTTGGGTTAGCTGGCAATGAATGAGATTTTTCTGCCAAAGTCTGAACCCTCAGGGCAGGGAGAGAACGAGTCATTGCTGGGTCAGGAAAACCAAAACGTTTATACGGTCTTGTTCCAGTGATGGCCCTAGAAACCCACCGCAGGTGACGGGCCACAGACAAAGCAGCGACCGTTGCTAATTTCCAGGAAAAGAGCAAAGGGAAACAGCTATTGGTATAGAGGAACAGCCCCACTCACACCCAGAACCCCAGGCAGCAACGAGCGCTGCAGCAGAGCCCTGGTCTGGCTGCATCCAGTGAGGAAGGGACGCTATGTGTACGGAGCTGGTCTGATGAGGATGAGGGAGGAGTTGCAGTCCCCTTGGCACAGGCTGCCCCACGTCATGCCGCCCTTGAAATTCAGCCGCACGGAATAACACGCTGAGTACCACCACCCGCCCCCCGAGCGGGATGCACAGTTCTTCCTTGAAGTGTCCTGATCCCGATCCTTTGTGGAGAACTTCATGTTGTTGTGCATGTTACTGGGATTGTCCGAGTCCATGGCATCCCCCGCTGTCCCTGAGTAGGAGCCCAGCCGCAGCCGGTAGCCCTGGGACTCGTTGTCCACACTGAAGAGGTTGTACTCTGCGAACCTGATGTTGTTGGAGGCATCCTGGATGACAAACCTGACCCCGGTACACCTTCTGCTTGGCGATCTGGTGGATGTACTCGGTGCCCAGCCAGTAGTCGCTGTGCACGTTCCCAAAGCCGTACTTGTAGGTGCTCCAGGACTCGGCCCAGGTGATGTCTGTGTTGTAGCGGTTCCTCTGGATGACCGTCCAGCCCCCACCTGTCACGTTCATCTCACAGTACACCACGATGGGGTGGAGCCCTGAGGGCTGGATGACGTAGACGCCACTGGGGCTGCCTGCAGAGATCTCACTGCAGTCCTTGGGCCAACCTGTGGCAGAAAACAGGTGGTTGTTACATCTCACCTGACACAAGGAGACGCTGAGAGCACTCCTTGGTTGGCCCAGACCAAGGAATGGCAATGGGGTTGGTGAGAGCACCGCGATGCCCATGGAATGCTCCTTACTGTCTTTCTTCAGAGTGTTTGTCCAAGTGCTGGAGAAGGTCTTCTTGGAGGTGTTCTGGGCTTGTGCAGGCACAGAGAGGCCTGGGGCGGCCAAGACCAGCACGCTAGCAAGGAGTGGAAGGCACTGGGTTACTAGAAAAGGGAAAAGATGTAAAAACGTTGAGACGTGAGGTGGGAAACCCCCCGGCTCCAGCACTCACACGTGAGACGCAGGAACACACAACGTACGCTGCGCTCTGTGCCAGACGGGGAGCCGAAGGCCTCCGCTCCTCTGCCCAAGGGGTGAGCAGCTTGCCCTTTCCCCGTCCCCAAAGCCACGCACGAGGCAGGGTCAGGTGGAGCACAGCACCGACAGCCCACCGAGCCGAGTTCTCGCAGGAAAACATTCCTGGCTCCAAAGCAGGACTCGGCTGGGGTCACCAGCAGGGCGGGCACGGAGGGGTGGAGGGGAGTCCGGCCCTCTGCATGCACTGATGCCCCCGGTCCCCATCGGGGGCAGTGCTCAGAGCCTCTCCCGGCGCCCTGCAAGGAGCCCTCCCCAGCCCCGCACTCACCCATGGCTGCAGCACAGGGCTCCCTCTGACGCGCAGAGCTGTGGGGCCGCAGCGGGAGAGGCACTTGTAGGGCCCTCTGCAGTGGGTGGGGTGAGCGCGCCTGACCCACACAGCCTCCTTTCTCCTGGGGGTGGGAATCAAAGCGGGTTCCCTTCTGGCCCGCAGAAAACATGGCCTGAGAAGAAAGTGACCGTGGTGCCTGGCACAGCTGCAAAGAAAACAACGCCTGTGCCAGCAAGAGTGCTTGCAATGCTCTCTGCCGTGAGTGCTCCGCTCCTTGGGTGAAATTCCCACTGGGAACGGCGTAGCTGGGAGCTCTGAAGAGCGCTGCTTTTGAACAAACACTTGGATGCCAGTCATCCAGCGGGGAGAGCAAACACTGGGGACTGGAGAGACCTTGAGTGGTCGCGGTGAGAATGGAGGGCATCCGAGGTGCTAGGAACTGGACGAATCCACGGGTGGATGGGGTGGGTCACGGGGATCTGAGAGCGCTTAGAAGGCAACAGAGGGGATTGGAGAGTACATAGAGGGGGTATGGTTTGGGTGTGAGGAATGGCAGGGGCTGGGGTGTGCGTGGAGGGCGGCAGAGGAGATCGGGGCATGCATGGATGGGAACTGCGGTGTTGCAGAGCGTGGGCTGGGGGCAGAGAGGGGCTGTGGTTTCCCTCCTCCTTTCCCCCTTCTCTTTGCTTTCCCCCAGATTTTGGATGCTGCTCGCAGGTGCCGCGGTCAGTCAAAGCTGATGGGGAGTGGCCGCGCAGTGACACCCGCCAGCCCCCCCAGCAGCTGTGGGTGCATCCCTCAGCGCCCAGGAACTTGTCCGCATCCAGCTTGCCCCAGCGTTCCCCGACCCGATCCTTTCCACCAAGGATGAATCTCCCTTGCTCAAGTCTTTCCCGGCAAGCGCACGTTTTCGCTGCTCTTTAAACTGCAGGAATCCTTCTCACCGTGGATCTCCTATTGAACCGAGCTCCTTGTGAAGCAGCACTGCCCCAGAGTGCCCATCCGGGAGGGCGCTTGGGGCGGCTCCGAGGTGGGGACAGGTTGTGATGAGGACAAGGAGTCCAGGCACATATCAAATGAGTTTAGGATTCCAGCTCCTGCACTTCAAGGATATCTACGTGCCTTTGCACAAGTGCTTCTCAGCGCAGAGAGATCTCAGTGCGGAGGACGAGATGCGACTCGTTCACTTGCTTGCTCCGTTTGGGAACAGCCGCAGTGCATTAAGCTCCGTGGCAGCGGCAGTGCGGGTGTGTCGGTGCAGCCCTGTGCCGGGCCGCTCTGTGCTCTCAGAGCACATCACTGCTGCGCTGCTGCCTCTGTGCCCGAGCAGCGAGTTGGGACGACAGGCGCTCCCTGGCTGCGTCGGACCCTCTGGCACACAGCTCTCCCGGGGCCGCGCGCACAGTGGCTCCTGCCTCTGTGGGGTTGAGTCATCCCCTCCTGTCCCATACCTTCTCTCTCCCAGAAATAGCTAAGACATTATGATTATAATTTGTAACAGAAGCAAAGGCAAATTCTCCCCCACTCCATACGGGCAAAGAGTCAGGGGAAGGCCCCGGGAGTCCCCATTACACCCAGCGGACAACGCACGATGAGCAACTGCTGATGTTTTGGCCCTCGGGGAAAGAGCCTGGTGAAAGTCCACAGGAGTCCACACTCCCTTTGAGGCCCTGGTGTCCAGGTCCATGGGGTGCCCGGGAGTCACGGGGGTCTGGGAGGCTCCGGAGATTTTCGGCAGCATCGCCAGGAGGCCCTGGGAGGAGGTAAGAAGGATGGAGAGAGAGTAGGAGAGGGAAGGGGACCTCATATCCCCATCTGTTGGAGGAGAGGGAAGAGGGCCGTGGGGCAGCTGTGGGTCCTGGGAGCAACCGAAGGATCTAGGGGTGAACGCACGGGGGGCACCGGGGGTCGTGGGGGCAACTGAGTCACCTGCACGTAAGCAGGGTCCCAAAGGGACTACGGCGATTCTGGGGAAAGTGAGGGAAAGTGACAGGGTCTCAGGGGCAGTTAAGGAGGCTGGGGGAAGCAGGGTGCTGTGGAGAGGTCCTGGGTGTGAGTGAGGAGCCCCAGTGTGGTCAGAGGGCAAAGGGAGTCCCAGGGGAAAATAAGAGCTCTGTCAGGTGGAGGGTCACAGCAGTCTGTGCTGTGGGGGACGTCTGGTCCCCTCACGTCCGTAGGAATTCCTGAGGCGCTGGGACTTCAGGGGGATTTGGGAACCCGACGCAGGTCTGTGAGGGACCCCAGCCGCGGGAACGGTGAGTGCAGCACACCAGCAGCACTTACAGCAGCAGCAGCAGCAGCAGCACGAGCCCCGCGACGCCAAGGACCAGCCCCAGCTGCAGGGATGTGGTGAGGTGCAGGGGGGCCCTGCCCTGGGGCCAGCGCAGCACAGCTCTGAACCGGGCCTGGAGCTCCTGCTCAGCCTCCACGCTTCCCCCCGACACTGCAGGGACCCAGGCGGGCACGTGGGGAACTCCCGCCAGGAGCCACGTGCCCCTGCAGCCCCTGCTCTGGCACAGACCCGGTGGCCCCCAGAGCCCCCACACGCCCCATAGCCCCACGAGGACCTGGGGTCAGGGAACACCTGCTCTGCCCTCCCCTCTCACCAGGGCCCCGGGCGTGCAGGCACCCTGCTCTCGCCGCAGCCCATCTCCTCCCACCCCGTGCACCCAGGGATCCCAGGGTCCCACTGCTGCCCTGGTGGCTTCCGATCCATGCACACCGTTGAGGTAGAAGTACTTGCGGGCCAGGGTCTCAGAGGCGGCCCCCAGGCGGCAGGCGATGGTTCCCAGGGTGGGGTCCTGCACGGTCAGGCTGGGCGGTTCCCCAATGCCCCTCTGCAGCTCCTCAAACAGCGCCAGGTCCTGCGTGCGTATCTGGGGCGTGGGGAACCCGGCCCATCGGTGCACGCTCGCAAATGCACCCGTGTCACATGCGTGCTTCTCGTGTCCCCACGTGCTCCTCGTGTCCTACGCTCATGCACGTGCCTCGCACCTCACGCCCCACGCACGCTCCTCACGTGCCGCACGAGGGTGCACAACACGCACACGGGTCACTTCCTTCACAGAAGTGCACGACAAGCTGCACACACAGTGACCCACCTCGTGCTCACGCTCACGCTCACCCTCCGTGCGGGTGCTCACTTGTTCCTGCCCTGTGCGCTCTCACACTTGCTGCTTGCAGCGCGCACATCCATATCACGTACAAGCAGTGTCCCCCGCAGCCGGCAGCACTGCTGCCAGGCACACAAGCGGCAATGCCCCCGTGCCCAGATCCCCCTGACGTCTGTGCGCACTGCACGTGCATGCTGCTTACATCCTTGGCAAACATCCACGTAACCTGCAGCTCAGGAGGGACGGCGAAGGGCACGTCGCAGTGCAGCGTGATGGCTTCATCCTCGTGGACCCACACGTCCTGAACTGGGAGCATTGCCAGCTGAGCCCACCCGCGCTCACGCACCTGCAGGAGCGGCTGCACCCCCGTGCGACTGCCGGTGCTCGCAGCAGACACGGGCAGACACACAGCCTGGGTAGCGATGTCCCGGCCCCCGCGCCCCCACCTGGGCAGTCTACAGGGAACTGGCAGTCCACGAGGCGGCAGGTCGCGCACTGGAAGACGCGGGCGGCCGGCTGGTGCCCTGGGAGGGAGGAACTCGGCAGTGTCGGGGGGTAGGAGGGGAAGGTGGGGACGGGGCCGCGGCAGAACGGGAGAGGCACTCACCGCAGGGGGGGATGCAGGCAGGAGCTGGTTGGGGGAAGCATCGTTAAACTGGGGGTCGCAAGGGGTCCTCATCCCTGTGACGAGCTGTAAGGGCTCAGCCCCCGTCCAGCCCTGGCATGAAGTCCCTGGGGGTGTCTCCAGGAAAGGGGTGCCCAGAGTGGGGATCTCTGCGGTGTAAATGTCCAGGGGGGCGTCTGTGTGCCCCGGGTGGGGAAGCTGGGCGGGTGGAGTCCCAGGGTTCACTTGGGCAAGAGTCCTGGACGGGGGTCCCTGCTGGCCTCATACCTTGCTCCAACTGGCCCAGCTTCACCCAAATCATTTGGATGGCTTCCTGCAGAGACACCTCGAAAGGCTCTGGGGGCTCACAGATGTCCACATCAGACAATGTCCCCCCCCCAATTGTCCCCATGTCAACGCTCCTGCCCCCACTAATCCCACACATTCCCTGTGCAACTCATCTGGATCCCATATGCCCATCCCAGAGTTCCATATGCCCCTAAATACCCCCCCAAAGCACCAGACTCTCTATACCCTGAAACCCATACACCCTCAGGATTCCCCAAATATGCCCTGACACCACCCCAGAACTCCATACATCCTACATTCCCACGGTTCCCCATTCAAGCCCTCCGAGTCCTGTCCCCTGTGCCCCTAACCTCCTATACGTCTCATCCGCACACACATCCCTGCTCACTCTTGTCCTTCTGCTTCTCCAGTAAATGCAAGGCATCCATGATGATCTTCCGCAGTGCTTCGCTCTGACCTGACCCTGGGACCACAACAAGGGCACTGTGACCACCACAGGGTCAGGATTGGAGGCTCAGGGCTAGAGGGTTCCAGTAAGAGCTGGGGGAGCGTGAGGGGCTGATTCCTGGAGTCCTGGTCAGGGCGTAGGGGTTCTGGGAAGGGTCAGGTATCCCTGAAGATCCCCGGGGCCTTGGGTAGCTCTGGGAGCTGCTGGAAGTCCCCAGTGTGTCCCTGCCCAGGGCTGGGTGATCCCCGGCGTTCCATGCAAGTCGGGGGTTCCCAGAGATCCCCGGGGTCCAGACCAGAGTTAGGAGAGTGCCAGACGGGGCTGAGGGGTGCCTGGGGGCATCCACCTCAGGGCCGGGGAGACCGTGGCATGCTTCAGGGCCCCCAGAATGCTCCTCCGAGCGTCCCGTTGAGATGGTGGTCCCTAGGGTGCCAGTCAGGGCCGCTGCCCTTGGGCAGAAGGTCCCGTTGGGGTGGGTATCCCTGGGGTCCCACCACCCACCCACAGTGACAGGGGCAAGTGGCACAGCAGCCTCTGCGAGGGCCTCCAGGCAGTGCTGGTGCTGGGAGTCCTTCTGAGAGCTCCTGGCGATCTCACGGCAGAGCCGGGCCCACTGAACGGGGGGCCCAAAGCAGAGCAGGCAGGGGTGGAGCCCCGGAAGCCAGGGCACCAGGAGCAGCAGGAGGGGCACCCACCGCTGCTCCATGGCCCCAGAGCACAGCACCAGCATGCCCAGGTGCCCAGGTAACCGGGGTTCCGAGGTGGGGCCCGGGTCACCTCCCAGTGAGGTGGGGATGGAGATAACTCTGACACATAGCTTTCGGAGATGGAGAAGGGGCTCTCGCTCTCCTCATTTTCATCTCCTCAAATTCTTTGCCTTCGGTCCCCACTGATAGTACCTCATGTTCCCAGACACCCTCTACCTTCACATTTAATTTCCGCCAGCCCCCTCCCGACCCCCAGTTTCCTATAAGCTGATGCGTTGCGCACCCTCAGTCCAGGCTCTCGGAGTCTCCAAATCCCAGCTGGTGAAATCCACACAAGGCTCCACTTCTGGTTTGGTGCTCAGCTGTATGCAAGGTACCTACATAACTTCTGAAGTGCTCGGTCTCTGGAATGCTAGCAATTGCTTCGCGTTTGGAGGCAGCACTCACTGCGCAGTGTTGGAATGCTCCTGGAGCTCAGCTGCTCACGCTTCACGTTTTGTGCTGAAGTATAAATCCCAGATACTGCAGCACAGAGGAATATTCCATTCCAAGGTACAGAACAGCAACCCCAGTTTTCATAGGAATGGCTAATACTGAGAATCTGAAAACTATTTACAAATAGCTAGGAACGGAAACCAGCGCCAGGTTTCACTGCAGAAACCTCAGTAACGGCGTCGAGAGGGAATACAGACAAGCCCCAGGCAACCGCGGAAACACCTCCCCAAGTGTCACTTCCCAACACCATTTTTGAGATACCTTAACACGGCAGGTGCTCTCTGTAGGCCCTGGCAGGGATCACTCAGGCACACCTCTTTTTGTGGTTGTGTCTCTGAACACGGACTCATGTAAGTAGACTTTTTACCAGACCAGTGTCAGACTCTTCAGCCACACGTGTCTGTTCTCAGCTGACCGGCAACACCACCCTGCGGACACATGGCCTGTTGGCCACGCGTTTGGGACTCGGACAGAGCCAGATTCTCACGTTCTGATTGGAGTCTGGTATGCTCTTCCTACCAGCAGTGTCACCCACGGCCCTTCCACAGCCATTTCCGTGGTTCACGCATTACGATCCACTGGAAAATATTCTGCACTTCGGTCTACTGAACCAGTTTGACCTGCTCCAGAACTTAGGATTTAGTTGAATATTTGAATGAAGCGCAAAATAAAGTGATAAATAAGTTAATTTATCTCTTCACAAGCACACAGACCTTTTGTGATTAACAGAAATCAGTCTTCAACTCTTCCCGCTCATCGCAGAAGCTTTTGTTGCCCCCCACAGAAACACAGAATGGCATGGGTTGGAAGGGACCTCAAGGATCACGAATCTCCACCAACCTCCCCATTTACTAGACCAGGTTGCCCAGGGCCCCATCCAACCCGGCCTTCAACACCTCCAGGGACGGCGCATCTACAACCTCTCTGGGCAGCCCGTTCCAGCACCTCACCGCTCTCCTGGTAAAGAACTTCCCCCTAACATCCAACCTAAATCTTCCCTCTTTCAACTTAAAACCGCTCCCCCTTGTCCTGCTGTTACCTACCCTTTCAAAGAGTTTACTCCCTTCTTGTTTATAGGCTCCTTTCAGGTACTGAAAGGCTGCAATGAGGTCACCCCGCAGCTTTCTCTTCTCCAGGCTCAATAAGCCCAGCTCCCTCAGCCTGTCTTTGTAGGGGAGGTGCTCCAGCCCCCGATCATCTTCGTGGCCCTCCTCTGGACCCTCTCCAACAGCTCTCTGTCTTTCTTGTCCTGGGGGCTCCATACCTGGATACAGTACTCCAGATGGGGCCTCACAAGAGCAGAGTAGAGAGGGAAACTGGGGACCCCACCGTGCGGGGGGTCCCCAGTGACCCTCATCTTGTGCAAGGGGGAGGGTTCAGTGCCCCCATTTCCCGACAATGTGAAGGGGGTCTCGCAGCCCCCAAAACACAGGGGGGCTCTGGGGGTGGGTTCTGCCACCATCCCTACCCACAAAGCAATAAGAGGGACCTTGGAGGCGGGGGGAGCTGGGACAGACCCTTCCCAGATTTCAACCGAAAACTGTCCCTGGGGGGCATTTGGGGGATCTGTATTTTGTAAATGATCTGCTCTATTGGGGGGGGAGGGCGGCTCTGGGGTTCCCGACTCCCGGTGCAGGTCCCTGGGGTGTCCTTGCTGGGGGGCTGTGTCTCAGTGTCACTGCAACCTGGGGGGACAGCCCCATCAGCGGCCCCCTCCCACTCCTCCCCACCACGGTGGCTGCCCTGTGGAACCCTGGGGCTGCCCCAGACCCGCTGTGCAATCCCCCCCCTTCAGTCCTGTTCCTCCCTGACCCCCCTTGGCCGCAGCATTTTATCGCAGTTAGGAGGGACCAGAACTGCTGTGTGTTCCCTCCGCCCCTCTCGCCCACTGAAACATTTTGTTCCTGAGATTAAATTAACCTGCACAACTCTGTTTCAGGCTGAAAACGGAGTGTTTGGGGGAGGAAGGGGCATCTGTGTCCTGTTTTGCAGGGGACTGGAATGACGGCATCGCGTGGTGACAGTGCGGCCACGACGGGGGCTCTGCTGGGGCTGAGGGGATTGCAATTCCGGTGGTCATTTTGCATGGCTGGGGTCCATCACCAGTTAGGGTACAAAGGGGGTGCACAAGACTCGCGGGTCCATCCCATGGGGGGCTGTCAGGAGCACAGGGCGGCGGCAGCGTCGCGCTCCACCTCGATGGACACGATGTGGTGCCCAGGCACCATGGCCAGGCCCAGCACACGCGGCTCGCTGCCCGGGAACGCATCTGCAGGGAACAGCAGCCCCGTGTCAGTCTCACTGCCACGTCCCCATCCCCACCGCTCCCCGTGTTCCCATTCCCATCACCCCCTCCCCATCACTGCCCCCCTTTCGTCACTCCCCTCACCCGCATCAGCCCCTGAGTCCCTACTGCCCCTGCGGCCCCATTTCCCACCGTGGCCCCGTACCCGCAGCCTTGAGGAACTCCTGCGCGGAGCCGAGGATGATGTTGGCGTCGCGGTCGGTGCAGAGGAAGGCTCCCACCAGCGTGCGCCCGTCCGACATGCGCACCCGCAGGCTGCGGTTCAGCAGCGCCGCCAGGCGCCGGGCGCGGGGCTGCGGCCCCCCGGGGGGCTGCACAGGGGAAGTGGGGTTGGACGCGGTCCTACAGCACCTCTGTAGCACCCCATGACCCCCCAGACATCCCACGAGCGCCCGCAGCACCCCCGCAGCTCCCAGGACCGCCTGCTGAACCCCATACCCTCTCCACGCCTCGACGGCCCCCTGCAGCACTCCCACAGCCACGCCTACAGCTCCCAGCAACGCCTACAGCTCTGCCACAGCACCCCCCGCCTCCGCACCTCGCACGCAGCGCCCCTTTTCCCGCTCTGTCGCTCCCAGCACCTCAAAGCACACCTACGCTTCCCAGGACCCGACAGCGCAACGCAGACGATCGCCTGGAGGATCGCTTACCGCGCTCCCCGAGCACCCGTCGAGCACCCCTCAAGCTCTCGGGACTGCCTATAGGACCTGCATGGCTTCTGGGATTACCTACGGGACCCTGCAGCCCCCCTACAGCTCCCAGGACCCCAACAGCATCCCCGCACCGCTACCACCTCGACAGGACCCGCGACCCCCACGCACCGCCCCGCGCCCACCCGCACCCCTCTACGGTCACCTCACGGCTTCTAGAGCCCTCGTACAGCCACCCCATAGGCCCCCGTGGAACTTACAGGCCTCCCACGAGCACCGCCGCCGTCCCGTCCCGTCCCGTCCCGCCCCGCCCCCACAACACCCCCAAACGCCCACCCCGCTCACCGCCGGCTCCGCCATGGAACCGCACCGCTCTCCGGCAGCCCCCGCGCGGCGGCGGCGGCGGCGCTGGCGGAAGGACCGCGCTTCCCAGCATGCCCCGCGGCGCCGCCGGGAGGGTGTGTGTGGGGCGTGGGGGGCGGCCCTCGGATCAGCCAATCGGGAGGGGCGCTGCCGGCCGCGTTGCCATAGAGACGGCGTCGCTTTCCGGCGGCGTTGTCGTTAACGGTGCTGCTTTCCGGCGGCGTTGCCGTGGCAGCGGGCAGCCTAAAATGGGATTGAAATTGGACTCGGTGATCTCGAGAGGTCTTTTCCAACCCCTACAATTCTGTAATGTGAGTGGATATAAAGGTGGGGGGAAAGAGTTGAGGAAGACTAAAATGAGAGGCAGAAAGGGGGGCAGAGGCAAAAATGGAGATGTAAAAGGCGAGGCTGAACTAGAGGGGTAAAATGGAGGAAGGGGCTCCAGTGGGGGAGCAGGATGGTGGGGACGGAACTGAGAAGCAGAAGGAGGGCGGAATTACGTGGTCTTACAATGGGGGAACTCTCCCATGTAACATTGTTGGAAATATCCAAATAATTTATCGGGACGGTATCTCCGACAAAGCAGATTGTTTTCGCAGTTGCAGTGGTGGGCCTCCTGCCAGCCAGAGAGCACACAGAAAGCAGTGTTATCTATTCTGTGCCCTATTACTCGACGCTTTCCTCTTCCTCCCCTGGGTGCTCATTGGCTGAGTACTTCAGGTTCACAATCTTCCCGATGCTCAACTACACATACGGATACGGGATAAACATAACTTGTTGCTAGCTCAGCATATATCGCTAATTAGTTAACTTCTCACGCTTGCTCATTCAACACTCGCTCGCTGTTTCTGGACATCTGCTCGTCCTTGCCTGGAGATAAGCTTGCAGGGAGGATAGAGGGGAGGATCGTGGTGTCTTCCTGTTGCATCCCAACCTATCCACAGAGCGAGGCAATCCAACCTTGTGTAGAGGCCCTGGCTTCTTTGATGTTTGTTAGGTCTGATTTTCTTTTGCTGAGGGTCTCTTATCCAAACAGAACAGCCCTGCAGTATGCTTTCTAGTCCATAATACTATACCCATACTATTTGGAACATTTAAAAGCTGTTGCAGTTTTGCAAGAAAGAATTAATCACATAATTCAGCAACTATATTTCTAAAATACGCTACTAACATATGTGGTATTTTTACTTTTTACATCAACTATTTCTAAGGACAAGTTACAAAATACAAATACGTTGTGTTCTACTTCTTCAGATCAATTGTCCTTTTCAATATCTAATGCAGAAACAACATTCCATTCCCACATCACTCCCATACAGCTCCCCATATGGCCCCCATTTTATGTCCTCATGACCCCTTCCACCCCATAACCACCCTACATCCTCCCCTTTGGCCCAATGACCACCCCACCCCATGACCCCCATAGGCCCCCCTTGCACCCTGTGACCCAACCAGTTCCTCTCCCAGTTCTTCCCTGTAGCCCCTCCATGCCATAAACCCCAGATCCCACTTCTCTGGCCCCCTCATAATCTATGCCTCCCCCCTGCTCCAGGTGTGCCCATGTCCCCATTGTCCCCTGTATCCCCCGTACCCATGTGCTCAGTGTCCCCTATGCCATAAAATCACAGAATGGCTCAGGTTGGAAAGGACGTCCCAGCGCCACTCCTGCTGTGTGCTGGTTTCCCCCCCAGCTCGGGCTGCGCAGGGGCCCATCCATGGCCTGGAGCACCTCCAGGGATGGGGCACCCACAGCTCCGGGCAGCAGTGGAGCACCTCACTGCCCTCAGTGAAGAACTTCCTCCTCATATCTAATCTACATCTCCCCTCTTTTAGTTTAAATCTGTAACCTCTTGTCATCTAACTGTGTTCCCTGATAAACAGTCCCTTCTCAGCTTTCCTGTACGCCCTGTTAGGGGCCGGAAGGCTGCAGTGAGGTCTCCTCTCCTCTCCAGACAGAACACCCCCAGCTCCCTCAGCCTGTCTCCACAGCAGAGGTGCTCCAGCCCTCTCAGCACCCTCGTGCCCTCCTCTGGACCCGCTCCAACAGCCCCACGTCTTTCTTGTGCTGGGGGCCCCAGGCCTGGACGCAGGACTCCAGGTGGGGCCTCACGAGGGCAGAGCAGAGGGGGACAGTCCCCTCCCTGCCTGCTGCCACCCCTCTGCTGATGCAGCCCGGGCTGCTGGCGGCTTTCTGGGCTGCACACTGCTGGCTCAGGTCAGCTTTCCCTCCTCCAGAACCCCAAGTCCTTCTCTGCAGGGCTGCTCTCAAGGAGTTGTTCTCCCATTCTGAACGCATATATATATATACAGTACAGCTGGGAGGCATAATAAATGGAGTATTTCACAGCCCTAGATGTCTTATAGCACGTAGGCCATCATTTAGTTATCATCGAAAGGCTCAGGTTGGAGCGGGCTGTAAAGACCACCCAGCCCCATCCCTGCATGGGCGGACTGCCCCCAGCTGAGGCTGCCCATGGCCCATCCATGGCCTGGGACACCTCCAGGGAGGGGGCACCCACGGCTCTGGGCAGCAGTGCAGCGCCTCACTGCCTTCATAGTGAAGAATTTCCCCATAACATCTGATCGATTGTTGAAAATTGTTGAACCTCAGGTGGTTCATGTGGGCCCACTGTCCATGTCCCTGTGGATGCCATCCCTTCCTTCTGCTGTATCCACTGCACCACTCAGCTTGGTGTCACCTACAGGTCCCACAGCAGCACCCTGTGGGACACCACTCATCATTGCCTCCACCTGGCACAGACATTGACCACAGCCCTCCAGCTGCGACCTTCCAACCAATTCCTTATCCACCAAGTGGTCCACCCCTCAAACCCGTATCTCTCCAACTTAGAGATAAGGATGTGGTGGGGGACCACGTCAAAGGCTTTGCAGAAGTCCAGCTAGGTGACATCAGCTGCCCTCCCTTTGCCCACCAACGCCGTCACTCCATCCCGAAGGCCAGCAGGTGGGTCAGCCGTGCTCTGCCCTTGCTGAAGCTGTGCCAGCTGCCCGGGGTCACCTCCTCGTCTCCCCTGTGCCTTAACGTCTCCTCCGTGGTCTTCCCAGGCACAGAGCTGAGGCTTTACGATTTGCTGATTGTAGCTTCTTTTTGTGTTAGATCAGGCTTGGCGAGGTGTTCTCTGCAGCTGGCTTTCTTTATCTTAAAGTTATCGTCTTTCCTTTTGTTTGAATCTTTTATCTCTATCAAGGGATTAATTGCTGAAGTAGCAAAACTGTGGTTTTATTTTGTGGCCATTGTAGGGTTTTACCAACGCTGTCATTTTCCATAATAAATAATTTACAAACTTCTTGTGGGTTTTCCTCATTTTACACCATTTCTTATCATTATAGTGATAAAAATAATGATTTATAATGATATATATATTTTTTTTCCTCCCAGTTTTCTTCTCAAGTGATCTCTGGTTTGTGGCATTTTGGGGGGGGGGGGAGGGCTTTGGGGTCCCAATTTGTTCAAAATAAATAAAATGTAGTAAATTTAAGGTATTTCTCCCCCAAATAGGCCCCGGACTGAAAAGTTGTGGGATTGAGGGGAAAGACTAGGTGAAAACTGCGGAAATTCAAGGGAAAGGTATGGAAACCTAGGGGGAAGTTAGGGGAAATAAGGAACAAGTAGAAGAAATTTGGAGGAAAGATATGGAAAATTTGGCACATTAGGGAAAATTAGGGTAAAATGAGGTAGTAGTTAGAGATAATAATTGGGGAAAAGTGAGAAATTTGGGGGGAAAATGGGAGAAAATAAGGGACAAATATTGAAATTTGTGGTAAAATGAGTAAAATTTGGGAAAATTGGGGAAAATAAGGTAATTGGGGGAAATTTGGGAGAATATAGGATTTTTCTTTGTAAATTAGGAGAGTATTTGGGGAAAAATGGAAAATTAAGTAAAAAAGTTAACTTGGAGGGGAAGTGGGTGAAATTTGAGGGGAAATGGGGGAAATAAGAGCGAATAAGAGCAAAACCAGGTGGAATTGGGAAAAGTGGGGGAAATAAGGATAATGTCAGGAGAACTTCGGGGAAAATAAGGGAAAAGTGGTTGAACTTAAAATTGGTTGAAAATTGGTTGAAAATAAAATAAAAACATAGGGGAAATTAAGGAGAAACAAGGGAAAACAAGTACATTAGGGGGGAGAGGGGAAAAAAATAAGTGAAATTGGAAGGAAATTTGGAGAAGAACGAGGGAAATAAGGGAAAATGCAGTAAATTAGTGGGAAATAAAGGAAAACCTGGGGAAATTCCGTACCTGGGAAGGTGTAGAAACTTAGGGGGGAAACAAGCAGAGAGGTGAGCATGCCAGTGTGTCCCATGTGGCCTTATAAGGGCAGCAGCTGCTTGGCTTGGGGGGAGGAGTCCTAAAAATAGCCCTGGGGGTGGGGGACAGGGACAAGGACAAAGCCCCAGCCCTTCCCCACCTCCACCTGTCCTTTGTCCGTCTGCGATCCTTTTGTCTGCCATCATCCATCCCATAATAGCCCGGAGGGGAAGGGTGGGGGGGCCGGGGAAAAGGTGGTGTATGGGCTTTGTCCTTGTCCCTGTGGGGTCCTATGGGACTTGGGGGGCTATAGATCCCACAAAGTTCTATGGTGCTCCATGGAGTCTTGTAGGGTCCTATGGGCCGGGGGAGAGGGGGTCCCATGGTTCCTATGGGGTGCTATGGGACTTGAGGAGCCCCTGAGGGATCCCGTGGGCTCTATAAAGTCCTATAGGGCTCTGCGGGCTGAGTAGGGGGGTGTGGCGGTGCTGGGGAGGTCTTATAGGATCCAACAGGATCCTATGGGGAGCTCTGTGGTCAGGGGGAACTAAAGGGTTGTATGGGGATGGGGGGCTCCTATGAGGTCGAGGGGGGTCCCGTGGAGTTTCTATAGGGCAGAGGGTCCTTAGGGAGCAAGGAGGTCCCTATTTGGTCCTATAGGGCTGGGGATCTTCCTATGGATGCCTATGGGGCAGGGGTCCCTGAGGAAGGAGGTGGATGGCAGGTCCTGTCTGGCCACACCCCCTTGATGATGTATTACTTTTTTGGGAAGGGGGGGGAGATAAAAGAAGTCCCTGGCATCAGAAGCAACAGAGCCTGGGCAGGTGGGAGTTGGGAACGGGGAGCACTGGAAGGGGACTGAGCTTGTCTATAGGGGAACTGCAAAGGAATGGGAGAAACTGGGAGGGGATATGGGGAACCTGAGAGGGACTGGGAGGGTCGATAGGGAGAATGGGAGGGACTGGGCAGGACAGGGAGGGGATATGGGGAAACTGGGAGGGACTGGGATGGAACTGGGAGCACTGGGGGGATGGGGGGGGGTCTATAGGGAGATAGTAGGAGGATATATAGGGGGATATGGAGGAACCAGGAGGGGGATGGAAGGGAACTAGGAGTGGATATGGGGGGATATGGGGAAACTGGGAAGGGATTGGGAGGGTCTGTAGGTGAACTGGGTGGGGACTGGAATATACTGGGATACAGTGGTGAGTTCATGCTGTTTTTCTGGACCTGGATTCACTGAGTAAGGACAAAAAGGTGAGGCAGGGACTGGAAGCACTGGTGTCCAACTAGTGTCCAGCTGGCGTCTTACTGGTCTTGATAACACTGTGGTGCCTTACTGGTTCCTTATACGTATCTTATTGGTGCCTTACTGATGTTAGTGTTGCTAGTCTTACTGGCATTAGTAGTACTGGTATCTTACTGTTGTCCTTCTGGTACCTTAATGGTGTCCTGCTGGTACTAATAGTATCCTACTGGTGCCTTACAGGTGTCTCTGGTGCCTTACAGTTTTAATAGTGTCTTAGTGGTGTCTTACTGGTGTCTTACTGATCTCAGTAGCATTGTAGTGGTGTCCTACAAGTCTTAGTGGTGTTCTGCTGGTCTTAGTCGTGTCCTACTAGAGCCTTAGTAGTGTTAGTGTTACTGGTGCCTTACTGGTTTAGTACTGTCTTAATGGTGCCCTAATGGTTCCTTACCGGTGTTAGTTGAACTGGTTTTGTATTTGTGACTTACTGGTGTGACTGATGCCTTACTGGTGTCACTGGTGTGCAGGCCACCATACCAGCCCCACCCACCAAGCTGGCCAAGTTCTTGGGGGCTACACAATGCCTGTGGATGTCAGAGCAGGAGTGCTTGGCAGTGCAGACGTGGACCTTCAACCTCAAGCGCAACATCTCCATCCCTGACGAGCATGAGGAGCTCATGAAGGCCACTATCGTGTCCTCCAACAGCACCAAGTTCACCAAGCAGACCGAACATGGGCAAGGTGGGCTGCCAAAAATGGTGAAAATCGGCCCTGAAATGGCACAAATCACCCCCAAAATGGCATATGGAGCCATCCCAAAATGGTGTCCAGAGTCACCCCAAAAAGGTGGCTGATATCGCCCTCAGAATGGCCCACATTGCCCCAGAAAAATGGCAGCCAGACCCATCTCAAAATGGCCCAAATCATCCTCAAAATGGTGGTTAGAGTCATCCCAAAATGGCAGCCTAAATTACCTTCAGGATGGTCCAAATGACCCAAATAGCCCCCCAAAAGTGTCTGGAATCATCCCAAAGTGGTGTCCAGTCGTCAAAAAATGGCTGCACAAATCACTCTCAAATGCCTATGGGACCCCTAAAAGGCCCAAAGTTAGCCCAAAATGTCTCCTTCATCACCCATGGGACTCCAAGACCCAAACACCTCCTCCATCACCCATAGGACACATAGCTGCCTGATCTTCTTCTCCAAAATCCCATTGGACACCTAGAACCCAAAACACCCCCTACACTACCTACTGACACTGAGAGCCCAAAAACCTCTTCCATCACCCATGGGACATCTGGAACCCAAAATACCTTCTCCATCACCCAAGGGCCAACTACAATCCAAACCATATTCTCCAAAATCCCATAGGACACCTAGACCTCAGATACAACTTCCATCACTGTTGGGGCACCTAGAACCCAAATACCTTCTCTGAAATCCCCAGGGCATTCTGGCCCTGTAGCAGCCCTATATGCACGCTATGGCTTCCTCCCTGAGTAGATGGTGACGTTCAGGGAGGACCATGCAGCAGAACCCCCTGAAATCTGACTTCATTGAGGACATGTCCATGGTGACATTGCTCCACGAGGCTGTTGTCCTCTACAATCTCAAGGAGTGCTTTGCCTCCTGGATGATCTGCATGTGTCTTTCAAGTAGCCTCTGGGGGAAGGTGAGAACACCAAGGGGACATCTCAGGTTCTGGCCACCACTTGGCTATCAGTCCATCCATCCATTCACCATCTTGATTCCCACTGACCCCTAACCAAGAGACCCTAGAGGACCAAATCATCCAAACCAACCCCCTGTTTGAGGCCTTTGGTGATGCCAAGACTGTCTGCAGTGACAACTTGTCATGATTCATGAGTGGTGAGGACATAGGTGGGGCTTATGTCACCCTTGCAACATGATGTTGAGATCCGTTTTAGGGAAGTTGATTTGGATCCACCTTGGGGCTACCGGGAAGTTGGTGTCAGCTGATATCAAGACCTGTGAGTGGGGCTAGGGATGCATCCTTGATGACGTCCATGTCATCATGTCAACCCCCGACCCATTTTGTCACCCATCCATCCATCTTCTCATCTATTTTTCCATCCCATGCACCACAAAGCCTCTCCATCCTCCCCAGACCTCCTGGAGAAGTCTCAGGTCATCTTTCATAGAACATAGAATTGCTGAGGTTGGAAAAGACCTTAAAGATCATCAAGTCCAACCGCAACCTAACCATCCTACCCTAACTCTAACAACCCTCCACTAAATCATGTCCCTGAGCACCACATCCAAACAGTTTTTAAACACATGCAGGGATGGTGACTCAACCACCTCCCTTGGGAGCCTATTCCAGTGCTTAACTACCCTTTCTGTAAAGTTTTTCCTGATATCCATCCTAAACTTACCCTAGTGCAATCTGAGGCCATTTCTTCTTGTCCTGTCGCCTGTAAGAAGAGACAAGCCCCGCTCTCCTGCAGTCACCTTTCAGGTATTTGAAGAGAGCAATAAGGTCTCCCCTCAGCCTCCTCTTCCCCAGACCAAACAGCCCCAGTTCCTTCAGTTGCTCCTGATAGGCCATATTCTCCAAGCCCTTCGCCAGCCCTGTTGCCCTTCTTTGGACCTGCTCCAGCACCTCAATGTCTTTTTTGTACTGAGGTGCCCAAAACTGAACACAGTACTCAAGGTGAGGCCTCACCAGTGCCGAGTTCAGTCAAAGGCTGAAAGGATCTACCACATCTTCTACTAGATCCTCTCCAACAAGAAGCCCAAGCTTCTGGGTGAGATTCAATCTCATCCTGCTGGTGGATGAACATCCCCAAAATGATGTTGGCTGTCTCAACTCCCTTGTCTCCTTGCAGACATAATGCTGGTGACCAACAACCCTATGACTATGTCTTTGTCTCTCAAAGAGAGGCCATGGTGGCATCCACTGATGATGGCAAAGAGCTGTTTGCCACAGATGTGAGTTGGAGGACCACCAGGAGTGTGGGGAGCTACCAGCAGAAGATCCCATCCCAGATTTTTCCCATTTCTTTCTATAGAGTGCTTTCAATGAGTTGGGCTTTACCCCAGACGAGAACTCCATCTGCAAGCTAACGGGCACCATGCTGCACTTCAACAACATGAAATTCAAGCAGAAACAGTGGGAGGAACAAACAGAGCCAGATGGCACTGAAGGTGAGGTCAGGTGGGTGGTGAAGGAAATAGAGTGAGCCCCATGGCTTCCTATCCTCATCTCCTGTCCCCTGTGTCCCCAGAGGTGGACAAGTCAGCCTACCTAATGGCTCTGAACTCAACCAACCTCCTCAAGGGACCATGCCACCCCTGAGTAAGAGTGGGCAACAAGTATGTCTCCAAGGGGCAGAGTGTCCAGCAGGTAAAGACAATGTCCTTCTGTCCATCCTCTTTTTGAGGACACCATGAGTGTCCTCAGGTGATCTACTCCATTGGGGCCCTGGCCAAGGTCGTCTATGAGGTGAAAGGGTGGTCAGGCACTGGAATGGGCTGCCCAGAGAGGTGGTGGAGTCACCCACCCTGGTGGTGTTCAAAGAGCATTTGGATGCTGTGTTGAGGGACATGGTTTAGCGGGAACCATTGGTGAAGGGCGAACGGTTGGACTGGATGATCCTGTGGGTCTTTTCCAACCTTAGCGATTCTATGATTCTATGAGAAGATGTTCAACTGGATGGAGGTCAGGATCGACAACTCGCTGGAGACCAAACAGCCTCATTAATACTTCAATGGTATCCTGGATATTTCTCCTTTGAGATCTTCAATGTGAGGCCCTGGGAGGCTGCTATGGGGCTGAGCAATCTGGGAGACAGTGGAGACCATGAGTTGACCGTGAGTTGACCATGAGTTCTTTACCATGAGAGTGGTGAGCTGCCCAGAGAGGTTATGGAAGCCCCATCCCTCAAGGTGTTCAAGGCCAGGTTGGATGGGGCCCTGGGCAGCCTGGTCTAGTATTAAATGTGGAGGTTGGTGGCCCTGCCTGTTGTAAGGGGGTTGGAGCTTCATGATCCTTGAGGTCCCTTCCAACCTGGGCCATTCTGTGATTCTGTGATTCTGTGACCCCACAGTAGGTGTTGAGTTGACTAGGTTGAGCCTGTTGGATGTTATATTGACACCACAGGGTATTCAGTTGACTTTGTTGATTCCACTGAGCACTCTGTTGGCCCCATTGGGTCACAGGTTGACCTCACTGATCCCTTTGGATATCACACTGAACCTACTGCATCTCCAGTACACTCTATTAACCCCATTCGGCATTATGTTCTGTCAGTTGAGTCTCATGTTAACTTTATGGAATCCACTGAGCACTGTGTAGACCACACTGAGGGTTGAGTTGATGCCATTGATCCCATTGGGTGTTCTGATGATCCTCTTGGATGTTCAGATGACCCTATTGATATTAATGGATGCCATTTGACCCCAGTGATCCCACTGGGCATCATGTGAACTTCACTGGCCGGCCCTTGTCTCCCCAGTTTAACAGCTTTGAGCAGCCCTGCATCATCTTCACCGAGAAGCTGCAGCAGTTCTTCAATCACCACATGTTTGTGCTGGAGCAGGAAGAGTACAAGAAGGAGGGCATTGAGTGGGAGTTCGTTGATTTTGGCATGGACCTCCAGGCCTGCACTGATCTCGTCGAGAAGGTGCCACCTCTCCCAGGGTGTTTTGGGAGCTTGCCAGGGACCACAGAAGTAGTCACTTGGGTGGTGCTTGGTGTCCTCCATGGGCAACAAGGTCTTCCCCTCAGCAGTCCGTGGGGAGCATGTCCATCCTGGAGGAGGAGTGCATGTTCCCCAAAGCTTAAGACATGACCTTCAAGGCCAAACTTTGGGGTGAGGAGGGGGTAGGAAGGGGAGAATATGAAAGGATAAACTGGAGAAAATGGAGAAAGGGTGGAGAAATTGGAAAAACTTGAAAAAATGATGGATGGGTGGAGAACTGGGTGGAGAAATTGTAGAAATCAGAGAAATTTGAGAAATTGATGGATGGATGGATGGAGAAATTGGAGGAGAATGCATGGAGAAAATAAAAGATGGAGAAATTGGAGAAAATGTAGAAACAGAGAAAATGATTGATTGATGGATGGAGATATTAGATGAAGATTCAGGTGGAGAAACTGTAGAAATGGATGGTTGAGAAGATGGATGAATGGAAGAGTAGGGATGTATGGCTGCGTTGAGGACGGAGAATGGGTTAGGGTGGATGGACAGAATGATGCTGAGATGGCTGCAAGGATGATGGGTCTGAGGGAGAAAGAAGACGGATGAGTGGGAAAGAGTAGATGAAGGTTCGCTGGGTAGATAGAAAAAGCCTGGGTGGATGGCTGGATGGATGTTTGGATCGGTGGATGGATAGATGACAAGACAGCTGCCAAGATGGCCACTGCCTCACCCTACAGGAAGAGCAGGCCAACTCCAACCTGGCCAAGTTCCGCAAGGTGCAGCATGAGCTGGATGAGGCGGAGGAACGTGCTGACATAGCCGAAGCCCCGACCTCTGACCAATACCCTTTGTACCCCCAAAGTCCCCTGCTTTCAGTCAATAAATGTCTTCAAGCAGCAGCAGCTGCTTGTGTGGGGTAAAGCATGGTGTGGGGAAGGGTTTGGTATGGGGCAGGGCTTTGTGTGATGATGCCCCATGGTGCAGTGGGGTTGTGGTGGGAGCTGCAGGAGATTGAGCATGGTGAAGAGCACATCTCCACCCAGGCTATCTTGCAGTGCCGTTTGAGCTGCCTCATGTAAACCTCAACCCAACTGGCTGTGTAGCACTACGGGGCACTACAGGGCATTATGCATCCCTATAGGTTTCTCTGTGTCCCTATTGGTCCCCTGTGGGTCCTTGTGTGTCTCTATGGGGTCTCTTTGGGTTTCTATGGGTCTTGTGGGTCCCCACCCCCCACTGGCCACCACCGTGGCCCCACCCTCAGGAATTTGTCACTTGCCAAGGACAAAGAGGGGACAAAGAGGCGGAGGTGGGGCTGGGTGATAAGGAGGCCAGAAATAGCCCCATCCCTGCCCCCCTGTCAGCAGTGAGAGGTGGCATCTGTGGTGTGTCCCATAGAGATCCACAGGGACCCTTAGAACTCCATTGCCCCCCTTCGAGTCCCTTAGGGTCCCATACACACCCAGAGAGCTAAGAGGCAGAGCCTGTGGGGCAGAGCTTGCTCCCTGTGTCTCTTGTAGGGCTTGCAGCAGGTTCTCTGGGGCAGGGCCTGTGGTCTGGGCTTTGGGCACAGGGTGGGCGTAGTGGGGCAGAGCTTATGGGGCAGATAAGGTTCTATGCAGCTGAGCTTATAGGTAGAGCAGAAGCTTGTGGGGCAGGACTTATAGAGCACATCTGTGGGGCACAGTGTGGAAACTCTGGGGCAGAGCTTATGGGTCTGCTAAGGGATCTGTTGGGCAGAATGGGATTGTCAGGGCACAATGGGATCTGTGGGGCAGAGAGGGTTCTGTACGGAAGAATGGGATCTATGGGGCAGAGGAGAGAAGGAGAGTTGTGGGGCAGAAGGAGTTCTATGGGATAGAAAGGGAACTATTGGGCAGAGTGTGTTCTATTGGACAGGAATCCAGAGCGTGGTGCCTGGATTCGTTATGGGCTCTGTCGGGCACTATGGGGCAGGTTCCCCCCCCCCTCCTGTACCCTTCTCCCCTCCCCCTCTTCCAGGAATTTTTTAGGGGGCGGGGTGGGGCGGGGGAAAGCTCATAAAAGCCGTGGGGCAGCAGTAGGATTGGTGTGGGGCAGGCGGAGGTGGGGAGATGGGGAGAGATGGGGAGCACATTGGGATCTATGGGGCAGCAGGGAGATATGTGGGACGTGGGGATATAGGGAGCTTTGGGTCACATAGTGGGCTATGAGGTGTCCCATAGGGATATGGAGCTCTATGGGCTATGGATGTGAGGGTTATGGGGTTATGGGCTATGAGGTGTGGGGGGACCTATGAGTAGTGGAATATGGGAGGATGTGGGAATCCATGGGACAAGGGGATATGGGGATTGATGGGGCAGGGAGATGTGGGAGAATGTGGAAATCTATGGGGCAGGGGGGTGTGGGGATCTCTGGGGTGCAGGGAGGAGCTGTGGGTAACAGCCTTTCTCCCCCAGTGCTACAGATCTGTTCCTGTTTCCTGTGCCAGAGCCAGAGACTGAAGGTACAGGGTTGATGTGGGGCCGGGGGACACAATGGGGCAGGGACCACTATGGGGCATGGGAACATATGAAGCAGGGGAGCACTTGGGGCAGGACAAAGCTCTATGGGGTGGTATGAATGTTGTGGGGCAGAGGGGAGAGGCTGGGGAAGGGGGGCGTCACTTTCCTATGAGGTCCTGCCCATTGCTATGGGTCTATGGATGTCAATGGGGCCCATATATTTCTGTGGGGCACTATGCATGTCTATGGGGCTCATACACTGCTATGGGGCACCGTGGATTGCTGTGGGGTCCTTGCCTTTCTATTGGGCTCACACATATCTATGGGTCACAACTCATTTCCATGGGTCTCACTGATATCTACGGGACAGTCTGTCTGTGAGGGGCTCATGCATTTCTATGGAGCCCATGTATCCCTATGGGTTGCTGTGTTGCAGTGACGGTGTCACCGTGATGCTGTCACTGTGATAACATCACTGTCACCATACCAACAGATGGAGGCAGCGCTGGGTGTAGCTGCCCCTTTCCTCCGTGCCCCTGAGGGACCCCGTCCAACCCCAGCAGGCGACACTCGAGGGCTCTGCTTCGTGCCCCACCCGCAGCTTGAGTTCATCCGTGCCCGTGTCACTGCCCGGGCAGGGAATGGGGTCACCGTCACCACAGAGATGGGGGAGGTGAGAGATGAGGTCGTGCAGGGGGGTTCATGAGGTGGGGTCAGTGGGGATCAGTGGAGCTGGTCAATGGGATCAATGCAAGTTGATTCAATGTGGTCAGTGGGAGTTAGTGGGGTGGGGTCAATGGAGGTGAGTCAGTGAGGGTCACTGGAATTCAGTGGGGTGGAGTTAGGGGTGTGGGGTCAGTGAGGATCAATGGTAGTCAATGGGGTAAACAGAGTGGGGTCAGTGGGGTGGGGTCAATAGAGGGTGATGGATGAGAAAGGGTTACTGTGGGGGTTTGGGATGGAAAGAAGAGATTTGGGTAAAAGTTCAGCTTGGACAATTTGGAGAAGAAAGTGCTAATGGTGGATTTGGGGTGGAGAGGATTGATTTGGGAGATTTGAGTTTTAAAGAGAGAATGTTGGGATTTGGGGCAAAAAAAAATATTTGGTGGGGCTTCGGGTGAAAAAAAGTAACTTAGGGGACACTTAAAAGGCAAATATGATGTAGTGGAGTGAATAAAAAAATGTAATTTTGGGGGATACCTTAGTGTGACAAAACTGATTTCGAGGGGATTTGGGGCTGAAAAGAGGGAATTTGGTGGGATCTGGGATGGAAAAGTTAAACTTGGGATTTTGAATTGAAAAAGTTGCCTTTGGGGGATTCTTGGGATCTCTCTGCAGACCTTGACAGTGCCTGAGGCCGATGTGCACCCCCAGAACCCCCCAAAATTTGACCGCATTGAGGACATGGCCATGCTGACGTTTCTCCATGAGCCCGCCGTCCTCTACAATCTCAAGGAGCGCTATGCTTCCTGGATGATCTATGTGAGCCTTCCCAGCAGCCCCTGCAGCAGACCCACAACCATAGCCTATAGAGAAGCCCCAAATCTATAAGGTGGCCCCAAAGCCTATAAAGATGCAGGAGCATTGTGGTTTCTCCATGAAGATCTGGGTGGTCACCTTGTGCCCATATGATTTGAGGCACCTAGTATGTGGTAGTTTTCCTCCAGATTTCTTTAGTCACCTAGAACTGGGATGTCCCATCTCCAGTCCCATTGGGCCACCTAGAATAGGCACATCCCATCTCAAACACTTTGTACCACCTAGAACCAGTCCCATTGGGTCACCTATAACTGTGATTTCCAGCCACATAGAACTGGGACAGCCCATTTACAGACTACTTGGGATACCTAGAACCAAGATCTTAAGGCCACCTAGAATTGGGATGTTCCATTTCAAGACCTCTTTGGATACCTAGGACTGTGATTTCCAGGTCCCATTGAGCCACCTAGAACAGAGATGTCCCATCTTTATTCCCCTTGTGGCAACTAAATGGAAATTTCAAGACCCTTTGTGTCATCTAGAACTGGGACATCCCATTTCCAGACTCCTTGGATTACCTAGAACTAAGATGTCAAGAACCACAAGGCCATCTAGAATTGGGATGTCCTGTGTCTAGACCCTCTGGGACACCTACAAACAAAGTTTACAGGCCTGTTCTGTCAACCAGAACTGGAATGTCACATCCTCTCTCTCCCCTTGGAACAACTAAAACGGAGATTTACAGACCTCTTGGGCCACCTAGAAGTGGGACTTCCCATTCCAAGCACTTGGGCACTCTAGAAGTGGGATGTCCCATCTTGAGACCCTTTGGTACACCTAGAAGCAAGATCTCAAGATCCCTAAGGCCACCTAAAACTGGGACAACCTATTTACAGACTGTGTGGGCCACTCAGAACTGTGATGTCCCATCTCCAGACCCACTGAGTCACCAAGAACCCTTTCTGGTGGGATGACACTTCATGATCCTGTCCCATGTCCCCTTCTCCAGACCTACTCGGGGCTCTTTTGTGTCACTGTCAACCCATACAAGTGGCTTCCAGTCTACAATGCTGAGGTAGTGGCTGCCTACCGGGGCAAGAAGCGGACTGAGGTCCCACCCCACATCTTCTCCATCTCGGATAATGCATACCAGAACATGCTGACGGGTAGGGACCTCAAACTGGCAAATTTCATCACCAAAAAATGGACCCAGAGCTAAAGCCTGGTCTTCATGTTAGTGGGACTACCATCTCTTGTGTCTTCTCCCTGCAGATCGTGAGAACCAGTCCATCCTCATCACGTAAGTCCCAGCCCCATGATCCTGGAGGGGTGGGAGGGCAGCACTGCACTATAGTGCCCCACACATCTCACCACTGCCCCATGGCTTCAGTGGAGAATCCGGAGCGGGGAAGACTGTTAATACCAAGAGGGTCATCCAGTACTTTGCCAGCATTGCCGCCATTGGTGACCGCAAAAAGGAGGTGGCAAATAGCAGCAAGGTGGGTCCTCTGGCCATACTCTCTTAGCATCCCACACTTGTGGAGCTACTTGTTCCCTTTCACTGATCTCCACTGACCACCAGGGGACCCTGGAGGATCAAATCATCCAGGCTAACCCTGCCTTGGAGGCCTTTGGCAATGCCAAGACTGTCCGCAATGACAACTCTTCACGATTTGTGAGTGGTGGGGATGTTGGGTGGGATCTATGACACAGGGTTGGGGATCTATGGGGCAGAGAAGTCTCACGCTGCTGTTGTCATAGGGGAAGTTCATCCGGATCCACTTTGGGGCTACTGGGAAGTTGGCATCAGCTGATATCGAGACCTGTGAGTGGCTTTGGGGATGCATCTTTGAGCCATCATGCCAACCCTCCATCCATCTTATCCATCTTCTCATCCGATCCATCTCAAAACCTTCTCTGCATCCTCTCCAGACCTCCTGGAGAAGTCCCGAGTCATCTTCCAGCTGAAGGCTGAGCGGAACTACCACATCTTCTACCAGATCCTCTCCAACAAGAAGCCTGAGCTTCTGGGTGAGTTAGGTCTTCTTCCATCCTCTCTTTTTCTACTCATTTTTTGAGGCAATTGAGGACCATTTGGGTTATTTTGTGTCTTTTTCCCTCTTTCCTGCCCCACCACTGAGCAGAGATGCTGCTCATCACCAACAACCCTTATGACTACAGTTACGTCTCCCAAGGAGAGGTGACCGTGGCCTCCATTGATGACTCGGAAGAGCTGTTGGCAACCGATGTAAGCAGATGGAGAAGTCCTCAGATGGAGGAGACCGTGGGTGTATGAATCGAGAAATGAGTGATTGGGTCATCAGATGGAGGAAACCATGTGTTGTTGGGCCCTGAAATGGATGAATGATTTAGATGGATGGTTGGATCTTTAGATGGATGAGTGCATGGATGGATGACTCTGCAGTGGATGGATGAGTCTTTAGATGGATGAATGACATTTTAGATGGTTAAATAGGTCATGGGTAGATGAGACTGTCTAACAAATAGGAAGAGCAGGACAGACGGACACACAGCTGGTGGCCACATGATGTCTTTGCCCTCAGCACAGCCCTGGGGGGACATCAGGCCCTTTCTGATTCCCTCTGTTCACCCTACAGAGTGCTTTTGATGTCCTGGGCTTCACTGCTGAGGAGAAGGCTGGTGTCTACAAGCTGACGGGTGCCATCATGCACTTTGGCAATATGAAGTTCAAGCAGAAGCAACGGGAGGAGCAGGCGGAGCCAGACGGCACTGAAGGTTCATGGGATGACATATTTTGGGGTCCCCCAGCTCCCTCCAAGACATGGAGGAGGCAGGACCTGACTAATGTTCTCTTCTCCTTGATGGGAAGATGCTGACAAGTCGGCTTACCTGATGGGGCTAAACTCAGCCGACCTCCTCAAGGGTCTGTGCCATCCCCGGGTGAAGGTGGGCAACGAGTACGTCACCAAAGGACAGAGCGTCCAGCAGGTCTACTACTCCATTGGGGCTCTGGCCAAGGCCGTCTATGAGAAAATGTTCAACTGGATGGTGGTCAGGATCAACAACTCGCTGGAGACCAAACAGCCTCGTCAATACTTCATCGGTGTTCTGGATATTGCTGGCTTTGAGATCTTTGATGTGAGGATGTGGGAGAGCACCATGGGTGCTTTTGGGTGTTGGGTTGATGCAGCTGGGCAGTGAATCAATGTCCTTAAGAGACATGTTGAACTTTGGTGGGAACGCGGTGCTGCTGGTTGCTGCGTTTACCCCACTGAGTGGTGACTTTACCTCCCCACTGGGCATTACAATGACATTGTTGGGTTTCCTGTTGACTTTATCGGGTCTCCAATTTATTCTATTGATTCCGCAGGGTGTTATGTTAACTACAGTGGGTCTGTAGTTAACTCCATTAATCCTACTGGGCATTTCATTGACCCCCTTGGGTTTTCTGATGACCCCACTGTGTCTTCAGTTCACTCTGTTGACTCCATTCAGCCTTATGTTGACCCATTGGGTCACACATTGGATGTTGCATTGACCACACTGACTGTCATTTCTCTCTCCAGTTCAACAGCTTTGAGCAGCTCTGTATCAACTTCACCAATGAGAAGCTGCAGCAGTTCTTCAATCACCACATGTTTGTGCTGGAGCAGGAAGAGTACAAGAAGGAGGGAATCGAGTGGGAATTCATTGATTTTGGCATGGACCTCCAGGCCTGCATTGATCTCATCGAGAAGGTACTGACTCTCCCAGGGCGTTTTGGGGTGCTTTTCCACTTGGAGCTTGCCAGGGACCCCAAAAGTGGTCACTTGGGTGGTACTTGGTGTACTCCATGACCAACAAGGTCCTCTCCTCGGCAGCCAATGGGGATCATGTCCATCCTGGAGGAGGAGTGCATGTTCCCCAAAGCTTCAGACATGACCTTCAAGGCCAAACTGTTTGACAACCACTTGGGCAAATCAGCCAATTTTGGGAAACCCCGGAATGTCAAAGGGAAGTCAGAAGCCCACTTCTCACTCATCCACTACGCGGGCACAGTGGATTACAATATCATTGGTTGGTTGGAGAAGAACAAGGATCCCCTCAATGAGACAGTGGTGGGGCTCTACCAGAAGTCAGCCCTCAAGCTATTGGCCAGTCTCTTCTCCAACTATGCTGGGGCAGATGCTGGTAAGAGGATGGATGGAGATGGTTAGATGACAGATGGGGAAGATCTACCCCCAGCAGTTCTCTCCTTGCTTACCTTACCTCTCCTCCTTTCCCCAGGTGGTGACGGTGGAAAGGGGAAAGGAGCCAAGAAGAAAGGTTCCTCCTTCCAGACTGTCTCAGCCCTGCACCGGGTGAGTGCCCCATGGAGAGGGCAGGCTGTGGTGCAGAGGGAGGACTACCTCACCCCATGGCTTTATTGCTCCTGCCCTCTGGCCTATTGGTTTTAGCCTCTTCTCTCCTCCTCCAGGAGAACCTCAACAAGCTGATGGCCAACCTTAAGACAACCCATCCCCACTTTGTCCGCTGTCTCATCCCTAATGAGAGGAAGGAGCCGGGTGAGGGGGTGGAGACTAGAGTGGTTGTGACAGTGGATGTGGCTAAAGGCTGACCCCACCCATTTTTACCCCCTACTTGACAGGTGTGATGGACAACACCCTGGTGATGCACCAGCTCCGCTGCAACGGGGTGCTGGAGGGAATCCGCATCTGCCGCAAGGGTTTCCCCAACCGCATCCTCTATGGGGACTTTCGCCAACGGTGGGAACAGCACGACAGAGTTGTTGGGAATGTGGGGATGGGCTTTGAGCTCATTTTGGGTTGTCTCTTCCTGCCCTTCCTAGGTACCGCATCCTGAACCCCACAGCCATCCCCGAGGGGCAGTTCATTGACAGTCGCAAGGGCGCTGAGAAGCTCCTGGGGTCCCTTGACATTGACCACAACCAGTACAAATTTGGGCACACCAAGGTGAAGTCCATCCATACATCAAATCATCAGTCTGTCTATCTGGTCACCAACACTTCTATCCATCCACTACAACCCAATATCCAACTCTTACATCCAAGCCTTCCATCCAGTCCAATGTCCAGCCCTTCAATTCAATCCATTCTCCAACTCTTCCATCTAACCCAACACAACCATTGACACTTCCATCCAACTCATCTGACATTCCTTCCATCCAGCCTGTCCACCACCCTTCCAGGCAGCTCTCCCATCCAATTCAATCTCCAACCCTTCCATTCAACCCAATCCCACCCATCTCACCTGTCTCCTGCTCCATCCTCTTCTCAACCACCTCCTTCCTCTTCCAAGGTCTTCTTCAAGGCTGGGCTGCTGGGGCTGTTGGAGGAGATGCGAGATGAGCGCCTCTCCCTCATCATCACCCGCATCCAAGCTCAAGCCCGGGGCCAGCTCATGCGCATAGAGTTCAAGAAGATCCTGGAGCGCCGGTGAGATGGGGGTAGCTCCTCCTACCAGGGATGGAGCTCTCATGCTCTCATGCTCAGCTCCACTACAGAGGGCTCGGGTGGTGGCATCATCTGAGTGTTCCCATCATAGGGATGCACTCTTGGTAATCCAATGGAATATCCGTGCCTTCATGGGGGTGAAGAACTGGCCCTGGATGAAGCTCTACTTCAAGATCAAGCCCCTGCTGAAGAGTGCTGAGACTGAGAAGGAGATGCAGGTGGGAGGACATCACAAATCCATCATGGTGTGGGCCACCAAGGACATGGTTAGGGTGGGGCTAATGAGTGGTGAAACCATTTGCTATTGCTATTGGTCTCCTGTGCCCTGATGCAGACAATGAAGGAGGAATTTGGGCATCTGAAGGAAGCCTTGGAGAAGTCAGAGGCACGTCGGAAGGAGCTGGAGGAGAAGATGGTTTCCATGCTGCAGGAGAAGAATGACCTCCAGTTGCAAGTGCAGGCTGTGCGTGATGGAGATATACCAACCCCACAGACTCCCTTCTCCCTTCCTTCCTGTTCCCACCAATTTGTCCCCTTCATAGGAACAAGACAATCTTGCTGATGCTGAGGAGCGCTGTGATCAGCTGATCAAGAACAAGATCCAGCTGGAGGCCAAAGTGAAGGAGATGACAGAGAGGCTAGAGGAAGAAGAGGAGATGAACGCTGAGCTGGCAGCCAAGAAGAGGAAGCTGGAGGACGAATGTTCAGAGCTTAAGAAGGACATTGATGACCTGGAGCTGTCTTTGGCCAAAGTGGAGAAGGAGAAACATGCCACAGAGAACAAGGTGAAGTGGTTGGGGTGAAAAGACCCAAGGATGGTTGGACTGGGTTGGTAAGTCCCAGGGTATTTCAGTTAGGTTGGATTGAGATGACCCAAAATTAGTTGGATTGGGTTGAGAATACTGAAAGAGAGTTGTGTTGAATTGAGAAGACCTAAAGGTTGCTGAGTTGCGCTGAGGAGAACTAAGGGTAATTTGATTGGGTTGAGAAGACTGAAGAGTGGCTGGGTTGGGTTGAGAAGACCTAAAGGTTGTTGAGTTGGGTTGAGAAACTCCAAGAGGGACTTGATTGAATTGAGAAGACCCAACGGTGGCTGGGTTGGATTTGACCCAAAGATGGTTTAGTTGCATTGACATGAGATGTAAGTTGGTAGGTTTGGGTTGAGAAAAACCAAGGGTGATTGGCTGGGTTCTCATGTGTCACCTAAATTAGATTCAGCTTGACCATGAGCAAGAACAGCTTTGTCCTGTCTGTGCCCTACCTTTGGCATCAAGATGGAAGCCTGATGTTTCTCACCATGCAGGTCAAGAACCTCACAGAGGAGATGGCCGGGCTGGATGAGAACATCACCAAGCTGACCAAAGAGAAGAAGATCCTGCAGGAGTCTCACCAGCAGGCCCTGGATGACCTGCAGGCTGAGGAAGACAAGGTCAACACTTTGGCGAAGGCCAAAGTGAAGCTGGAACAGCAAGTGGATGATGTGAGTCCTGTTTCTCCTGTGGGAAAACATCCTTCTAGGGTGGGTTTTTTTGTCAGCTGATGGATGACTCTGCATTGTTTGCAGCTGGAGAGCTCACTGGAACAGGAGAAAAAGATACGGATGGACCTGGAACGAGCCAAAAGGAAGCTGGAA
The DNA here is from genome assembly GCF_016699485.2 of Gallus gallus. NCBI lineage: Eukaryota > Metazoa > Chordata > Aves > Galliformes > Phasianidae > Gallus > Gallus gallus. The sequence goes on from NC_052550.1 coordinate 557,630, forward strand.
GGTGACTTAAAGCTAGCTCAGGAGAGCATTATGGACCTGGAGAATGACAAGCAGCAGCTGGAGGAGAGGCTGAAAAAGTAGCAAACTGCCCACTACCTCTTCCATCCCCTTGTCTCTTACTCATAATCCTGCTCTTCTCTAAGAACCTGGGACTATGACTGGTGTTTCTTCTCTTCCAGGAAAGACTTTGAACTCAACACACTCAATGCTCGAATTGAGGATGAGCAAGCGATTTCTGCCCAGCTCCAGAAGAAGCTGAAAGAGCTTCAGGTCAGGCTGAGGTGGAGTTGAAGTGTCTCTACTTGGTTGTGTTGAGCAATTTGGGTTGGGTTGAATTGGTTTGGGTAGAGGTGTCTCCAGTTGGGTGGATTGGGTTGAAGAATCTCCATTGGGTTGGGTTGAGTTCAGTTGAATGGACCCTCCGTCAGATTAGATTTGAAAAATATGCAACTGGTTGAGTTGGTTTGAAGACTCTCCAACTGGCTGAGTGGAAGAATTGGGCCCAGGGAAGCCCTGTGATGTTCTACCTGTCCATGGACTACAGGCACGGATTGAGGAGCTGGAGGAGGAACTAGAGGCAGAGCGGACGGGCCGGGCTAAGGTGGAGAAGCTGCGCTCAGAGCTGTTGCAGGAACTGGAGGAGACCAGTGAGCGGCTGGAGGAGGCAGGTGGTGCCACTTCAGTGCAGCTCGAGCTTAACAAGAAGCAGGAAGCCGAATTCCAGAAGCTGCGGAGGGACCTGGAGGAGGCCACATTGCAGCACGAGGCCACGGCTGCCACGCTGCGCAAGAAGCATGCTGACAGTGTAGCTGAGTTGAGTGAGCAGCTTGACAACCTGCAGCGTGTCAAGCAGAAGCTGGAGAAGGAGAAGAGTGAGCTCAAGCTGGAGCTGGATGATGTCAACTCCAACACGGAGCAGCTCATCAAGGCCAAGGTAGGAGACTGAGGCCTCAATGGCAAAAATCAAGATGAGGCTAGATGGGACAGTTATTCTTTCACACTTCCCATGTTCCCATGCATCTCCCTTCCCTTCCTTCTTCTAGACCAACCTGGAGAAGATGTGCCGCACCACAGAAGACCAGATGAATGAGCACCGCAGCAAGTTGGAGGAGGCTCAGCGCACTGTCACTGACCTCAGCACCCAGCGAGCCAAGCTCCAGACAGAGAACAGTGAGTGTCTCACTCACCTCTCACCCAGCTGCTGGTGTTGGGGACTGTGGGTTGGCTCTGGGGGTCTCTTCAGCAATGATCACTCCTCTTTGTGCCCCTTAGGTGAGCTCTCAAGGCAGCTGGAGGAGAAGGAAGCTTTCATCAACCAGCTGACGCGAGGGAAACTCACCTACACTCAGCAGCTGGAGGACCTCAAGAGGCAGCTGGAGGAGGAGGCCAAGGTATGGCCTTGTTGGAGAGGTTGGTAGGGCTGGAGGTTTACTATGTGAGACACTATGACGTTAGGAGTGAGGTGGGAATGGGATGGAGTTGAGTTGGTTGGAGTCAAGGAGATTGAGTTAGGTTGGGTTGAATTTGTTTGGGTTCAATTGGTCTAAGGAATACCTGATGGCTTTAAGCTGATGAACACCAACACTTAGTGAGTTGGAGGACCTCAAACTGTCCCCAGTTAACATAGCTCCATCTTCTCCTTGCTCCAGGCCAAGAATGCATTGGCCCATGCCCTCCAATCAGCCCAGCATGACTGTGACCTGCTGCGGGAGCAGTACGAGGAGGAGATGGAGGCCAAGACTGAGCTCCAGCGCGCTCTCTCCAAGGCGAACTCTGAGGTGGCCCAGTGGAGAACCAAGTATGAGACAGATGCCATCCAACGCACTGAGGAGCTGGAGGAGGCCAAGTGAGTCATCTTCCACGGACAGAGGCTCTTCAAGGAGTCCAGAAAGGCCATGTGTGAGTTCTGTCCATCCATCTGGTAGGAAGAAGCTGGCACAACGGCTTCAAGAAGCTGAGGAGGCTGTGGAGGCAGTCAATGCCAAGTGCTCCTCCTTGGAGAAGACCAAGCACCGGCTGCAGAATGAGATCGAGGACTTGATGGCAGATGTAGAGAGGTCAAATGCAGCAGCTGCTGCTCTGGACAAGAAGCAGCGGAACTTTGACAAGGTCAGGGCACCAGAATATGGTAAGGGTTAGGACGAGAAGGTTCTCCATGGAGGAAGAGGTTATAAGCAGTGTCCTGCTGGTGTTCCCATAGATCTTGTCAGAATGGAAACAGAAGTTCGAGGAGTCGCAAACAGAGCTGGAGGCATCACAGAAGGAGGCTAGGTCCCTCAGCACTGAGCTCTTCAAGCTGAAGAATGCCTATGAGGAATCACTGGAGCACCTGGAGACCTTCAAGAGGGAGAATAAGAACCTCCAAGGTGAGAACATGGCCTCCACCTGGCCACTCCAATGTCATCCATCTATTTCTACATGATCTGATGTATTCTCATCCATGCAGAGGAGATCTTGGACCTCACAGAGCAGCTCGGAGCCAGCCAAAAATCCATCCATGAGCTGGAGAAGGTCCGGAAGCAACTGGATGCGGAGAAGCTGGAGCTGCAAGCAGCACTGGAGGAGGCAGAGGTGAGCCAAGCTCTATCCCCACCTGTACCCATGTATCTCCATGTGTCCTCCTGGTGTCCACCAGTGTTTTCCTGTCCTCACTAGGCGTCTCTCGAGCATGAGGAGGGGAAGATCCTGAGGGCCCAGCTAGAGTTTAATCAAGTGAAGGCTGACTATGAGCGCAAGCTTGCTGAGAAGGATGAGGAGATAGAGCAATCCAAGCGTAACCACCTGCGGGTGGTGGACTCACTGCAGACCTCACTGGATGCTGAGACACGAAGCCGAAATGAGGCCTTGAGGCTGAAGAAGAAGATGGAGGGTGACCTCAATGAGATGGAGATCCAGCTGAGCCATGCCAACCGTACGGCAGCTGAGGCCCAGAAGCAAGTCAAGGCACTGCAGGGCTATCTCAAGGTACCCATAGGACTGCTGACCCATCAGGAATTAATGGGCCAAGATGGCCATTTGGACATTAGGTGGCACAAGTTTGCTATTGGGTGTCAACATGATGGGTTTTAGGTTACCACTGGGTGACCATTAGCTGGCTGATGGGTGGTCATTCAGTGGCTATTGGGAACCTATTGTGTGACCATTGGGTGTCTGTTGGATATTCATTTACTGGCTGATGGATGGCCATTGGGTAGCTGTTGGCTGTCCATTGGGTGGAAACTAAGATGCCATTGGGTAACCACTAAGTGGCTTTTGAGTGGTTATTGGCTGATCACTGGGTTGCTAATGGGTGGGCATTTGCTAGCTGATGGACAGCCATTGGTTGGAATTTGGCTTGCCTGCTGGGTGGTCATTGGGAAGCCCAGTGTGGCTGTTGGATGCCTGTTGAGTACCTGTTGGGTAGCCACTGATTGTCTATTGAGTAGCTGTTGAGTGGCTACTGGGTGGCTATCCATGGGAGGCCATTGTATGCTAGTTTGGTGGCCACTGAGTGTCAACTGGGCATCTATTGTGTGATCAGCGGGTGATCACTGCATGGCAATTGGGTGGCCATTGGGTGGCCCAAGATGGCTGTTGGGTGCATGCTCACCCAATTCCCACCCCCCTACTCATGCTCCTCCCACCACGTTGCCTTGCAGGACACCCAATTACAGCTGGATGATGTTGTGAGAGCTAATGAGGACCTGAAAGAGAACATTGCTATTGTGGAGCGGAGGAACAACCTCCTCCAGTCAGAGCTAGAGGAGCTGCGGGCTATGGTGGAGCAGAGCGAGCGGGCTCGCAAATTGGCTGAGCAGGAACTGATTGAGGCCAGTGAGCGGGTCCAGCTTCTCCACTCCCAGGTGAGGACACTTTGATGAAGAATCAGCCTTGCATCTCCTAAAATATCCCATTGGAGAGAAGCAAGAGATAGATCATTAAGACACAGAACATTCCACTGGAGGGCAGAAAGACCTAGAAAGTCCCATTGGAGGACAGCAGGTGACTTCCATGCTCCTCTCTTCCAGAACACCAGCCTCATTAACCAGAAGAAGAAGATGGAGGCCGACATCTCCCAGCTGCAGACAGAGGTGGAAGAAGCCATCCAGGAGTGCCGGAATGCTGAGGAGAAAGCCAAGAAGGCTATCACTGATGTGAGTGTCATGGTGGACTTGGTTGAGGGACCAAGGACACCCTCAGTCATTCTCCTACCAATGGGATCAGTGGACCAATGGGACTCCCTACATTCCTCCATCTCTCCATGCTCTCCTTGGTGTCTCATCTTCCTTGCCTAGGCGGCCATGATGGCAGAAGAGCTGAAGAAGGAGCAGGACACAAGTGCCCACCTAGAGCGGATGAAGAAGAACATGGAGCAGACTGTCAAGGACCTCCAGCTGAGGCTGGATGAGGCTGAGCAGCTGGCCCTCAAGGGAGGCAAGAAGCAGCTGCAGAAGTTGGAAGTTCGGGTGCGGGAGCTGGAGAATGAGCTGGAGGCTGAGCAGAAGCGCAATGCTGAGAGCATCAAGGGACTCCGCAAGTCAGAGCGGCGTGTCAAGGAGCTCAGCTACCAGGTGGGACATCATAGCAGAGCTGGTGGCCATAAAGGCATGGATGACCTGGAACGTCACCCACTCTATGTTCACATAGATGCTGCATGACCTGGAATGTGGTTGACCTATTGGCTTTAGGGAATTGTATGCCCTACAGTATGGTTGACCTGGTAGCAATGGGGACGAGTGATCTAGGACATGGTTGACCTGTTAGCTGTAGGGAAAGGGATGACCTAAAGCATAGACATTCTGATCACATGGACATGGGTGACCTAGAACATCGTGGCCAGTGGACACTGATGACCATGGCCATCTAATGGCTCTATGTCCAATGACCTACAAGCTTGTAGGGAGGACACATCCCTTCCAAGAACACCTCTAAATAATCTCCACTTCTAATTGCCACCACGGTTACCTAAAGCATGGAGATCTATGAGGGGCTGTGGGGCCTGGACCAACCATCTCCTACCTTAGTGTTCCTCCTCCCCCCAGACAGAGGAAGACCGGAAGAACATGGTGAGGCTACAGGACTTGGTGGACAAGCTGCAGCTGAAGGTGAAGGCCTATAAGAGGCAGGCAGAGGAGGCGGTGAGTTCAGTGGGGAGGAAGAGGAAAATGGGAGGGAGAAATTGGGAAAAATGGAGAAACAGATGGAGAAATTGGAAAAACTAAAAAAAAAATGATTGATGGATGTGGAACTGGCTGGAGAAAAGGTTGGAGAAATGAATGAATGGACAGATGTATGGGTGGAGAACTGGGTGGAGAAATTGTAGAAATCAGAGAAATTTGAGAAATTGATGGATGGATGGATGGAGAAATTGGAGGAGAATGCATGGAGAAAATAAAAGATGGAGAAATTGGAGAAAATGTAGAAACAGAGAAAATGATTGATTGATGGATGGAGATATTAGATGAAGATTCAGGTGGAGAAACTGTAGAAATGGATGGTTGAGAAGATGGATGAATGGAAGAGTAGGGATGTATGGCTGCGTTGAGGACGGAGAATGGGTTAGGGTGGATGGACAGAATGATGCTGAGATGGCTGCAAGGATGATGGGTCTGAGGGAGAAAGAAGACGGATGAGTGGGAAAGAGTAGATGAAGGTTCGCTGGGTAGATAGAAAAAGCCTGGGTGGATGGCTGGATGGATGTTTGGATCGGTGGATGGATAGATGACAAGACAGCTGCCAAGATGGCCACTGCCTCACCCTACAGGAAGAGCAGGCCAACTCCAACCTGGCCAAGTTCCGCAAGGTGCAGCATGAGCTGGATGAGGCGGAGGAACGTGCTGACATGGCTGAGTCTCAGGTTAACAAGCTGCGGGCACGGAGCCGTGACATTGGCGCCAAGGTGGGTTTCTGCCCCACATCCCTGCCCCAGCTTCACCTCATATCTGTCCTTCATGTGCCTCATCACCTCCTTCCATCTTCTCTCCTAATAGAAAGGACTCAATGAGGAATGAAAGCTCCAGATGCTCTGCCGTCCAGCCCCAATCTCTGATCAATTCCCTTTGGATCTCCCTGCTTTCAGCCAATAAAAATTGTTGAGCAGCAGCAGCTGCATGTGTGGGGCAGGGCTTGGTGTGGGGCAGGGCTTAGTGTGGGTAGTGCAGTGGGGTTCGTGTGGGAGCCATGGGAGATGGAGGGTGGCCAAGGGTGTGAGCTGGCCACTCAGGCTATCGCACAGCACCGTGAATCTTGACCCATGGTGAGTGAAACTCAACTCAAGTGGCTGTGGGGCACTACGAGTTGCCACAGGGCAGTATGTTTCCCTATGCACTTCTATGGATCCCTGCAGGTCCCTGTGGGACAGTGCGTCATTATTGCTCCCATATGGGTCTATGTTTGTTCCCTTTGGCTCCCCACAGGTCTCCATGGCTCCCTGTGGTTCTTATGTGGCTCTGTTGGGCTCTATGACTCTTTATGATGATCTTGTGGTTCTCTGTGGTCCTGTGGGTTCCTGCCCCTGACAGACTGTGGGAACGGACCACCCCCATGGCACCACCCCAGGAATTTGTCACTTGCCAAGGACAAAGAGTGGACAAAGAGGCAGACGTGGGGCTGGGTGATAAGGAGGCCAGAAATAGCCCCATTCCTGTCTCCCTGTTGGCAGCAGGAAGTAGTGGCCATGGTGTGTACTGTAGAGCCCTATAGGGACCAACAGAGCCCCATAGGACACATAGAGCCCATAGCTTATAGGCAAAGCAGAAGCTTATGGGGCATAGCTTACAGGGCAAAGCTGTGGGGGTTATGGGACAGAGCTTACAGGGCAGAGGTAGTCTGTTGGACACAATGGGAGCTGTGGGGAAAACTGGGAAATACAGGGCAGAGTAAATGTGACATCTATTTAAAACCTACAATTTTATGTAGGTTTCTCCAAAAGTAATGCCTCCTGGGTATTTTCATGGAAACGACACCAGATACAAAGAGCACAATAACGCTATTTAATAAAGCAACATAGTCACCACCATTAGCCAATTTGCACAGATGTGCTGATCTAGATGCTCTTCATTTTGTGGTGTGACAGCTCTGCACGGCTCTCTGCAATATGGCGTGTCTGTCATATCACTGTCCTACTGCTGAAATGCACCACCCACCCCTCACCGTGCTCACATCCGTTGGTTGGTCTCCATCAACATTCAGCAAGTATCAATGAATGTCAGTGGGTGCAATTTTTTCTTCATGGAGGAATTCAATTACACCCCTTTGCTCCATCCGCACTTCCATGTCAGATGCTGTTGTGTCAGACTGCCCCTCTGCTGCTCTCTGTCACACGGCAACAACGCAAAATGGGGCACTGGTTGGAAGGTTCAGCCTCTACTGCCATAGTTCAAGGGACCCAGAGGGAGGCCAGGATGCCAGCCAAGAGCACCAGAGGCCTCAAGGCCACAATTTAGGCCTTAGGGTTTAGAGGCTTAGCAGCCAAGAGGGAAGACTTTAGGCATAGATTTCTAAAGAGCTAGAGGTTGGCCAAGAGGCCTAGAGACCTATAGTACAGAAAGCCCAGAAGGAGGTATAGAGGCCTAAAATTTTAGAGGCCAAAAAGGAAGTTTAGAGGCCTTAATGATTGTGTGGAGCCTAATGTCCTTGAGGCCTAAGGCTAGGCCTAGAGCCGAGATAACCTATGGGCTGAACTGGAAGCACTGAGGTTTTGAGGCCCTGGTGCACAGAGGGAGGCCAAAAAAGAGACCACGAGTCCATGATTATTTAAGGCACAAAGGAAGGCTTAGAAGTGAAATGGAGAACATGCCTGGAGGTACAGATGCCTGCAGGCTGTCCTAGAGGCATAGAGGGAGGCCTAAAGGCCTAGAAGTTACCCAGGAGGCTTAGAAGACTTAAGGTAAAACAGCCTGGAGAGAGGCCAAGAGCCTGGCCAAGAGGCCTTGCAGCTTAGTAGTCTTGAGGCCAAACTGAGGCATGGAGGCCAAGAAAGAGGGAGTCTAGAAGACCAGAGGCCAAGAGGACCTAGGGGTCGAGTGCCCTTGAACCTTGAGGTCTGGACACCTACAGCCCAAGAAGCCTGAAAGCCTGGAAGCTGGACTAGAGGTCTTGAGACAGAGAGACCAAGAGAGCCGGAGGGAAGCCAAGGGGCATTCAGGCACCAAGGAAGGTGCAGAGGTGTATAGACTTAGATGCCTATGGGAAGGCTTAGAGACAAAGAGGTCCAGAGGAAGGCCGAGATGGCTAGAGGACTAGAGGCCTCTCTCCTGGCCTGCAGGCCTCTAGTGGTCTCGTGCTCTCATTGGTATTCATGGTCTCTCAGCCTCTTGAAAAGCTTCTCGTTCCATAGGCCTCCTTTAGCCCCTTGGTTACTAGGTGTAGGACCTCAGGGTCACCACCCAGGCCTCTAGGAATTAGGCCTCAAGATCCCTAATGATTTACTCCTCTTTGATGGCTGACCAGAGGTGACATCTGATGAGAGGTCTTACCCTGGAGAAGGGGGCAGGGCAGCCCATCTGGGCTCAGTGCCCAGCAACAGCCTCCTTCTGCAGTCCCCTGCAGTAAGATGGTGACTGTCACAGGCCCTGGTGGAGAACACAGACATCAGGAAGCTAAGTGTTGACTTCAGTTTAATTCCTTCTTTCCTCTCTCCCTTTGAGCAACCTCTACTGAAAATGAGAACCATTCTGCTGAGAATGATTTAAATTGCACCCATGGCTGGCATCAAGACCAACTTGATCAAGCCATAGGAGAACTCCAAACAACATGAAGGAGCGAATTGTTGTATGTTCTAGGAGAATATGCAGACATCACGCATTACAGTTTATACATAGATTACTAAATTTTCTAGGAGATAAATCTATCCACTGTTCTTGCTGTATTCTTCCCTCTTTTCCTCCTTTCCAACCTCATAGAATCATAGAATCATGATTAAATGAAATTCTCATCTCTGCTGCGCCTACTGTCCCACCAGAACTTCTCACTGCCTGGACAAATGTTATCATAGAACTTCTGGGCATGTGACATTTCCATAATTGACCAGTCCTAACTGCACAGCACTTCTCATTCACACGTGTTACTTCATCAATTGAAAACAAAACAAGAGAAAAATAACCAATCTGAACAACCAGCAGGACCTAGCTAAGCTCTGCTGTGTGATCTACCCCTGGATCTGAGGGATCACTGTTGGGAAGTGACCGCTGTGACAGAATCCAGCCACTGGGGACATCCCTACGTCCAGCATGTCAGCAAAAATGGACCAGAAGATGGGAACTGGACAAACGAACCTGGCAGAAACGTTGCAGGTAGATCATGGCCTGGCAACTGCTTTATGGATGCTGCTTCCCTGGAGAAACAAAGAGACAGACGCTGCCAGTTCCCAGGGGACAGTCAGTGGAGGGCCAACCATGAGCTGGAGCATTCCATCAGCGAGGAAACAGGGCAGGGATTCCTGCCATCGGGGGACAGGGGATACAAGGCTGCAATGTGCTTTTGGCTGTGTGGTCCTGCTTGCAGGATGCCCACCACTGCAATTGCGAATAAAATCTGCTTTTATCAGTGATACCATCCTGATAGCTTACTTGGCTATTTCCAACATTTTCAAACTAAAAGAGGGGAGGTTGAGATGAGATATAAGGAGGAAATTCTTATCTCAGAGGTGGTGAGTTGCTGGCATTGCTACCCAGGGTAGCAGGTGTCCCATCCCTGGAGGTCACAAATGAGTACTTCCCCCAAAACCTGTTATTTGCCCCCAAAATCGTTATTTCCCCCAAAACCTCTTATTTCCATGACAATACATTATTTCCCTGCAAAATACACTTTTTTTCCCCCCCGAAACACATATCTTTTCCCCCCAAAGAAGTATTTTTCTCACCAAAATATTTATTTATTCCCCAGAATATATCATTTTCCCACAGTATGCCACCTTTCTCAAAACGTGTTACTGGTGGATACAATGGGAGGGAATGGGGCCAGCAAAGGCAGCAGAAGGGCAGAAGAACTGGAGGGCAAAGAGAGCAGTGCAGAAGTGGGGGAACACTGACACATGGGAGACTTAAAAAGAGGGGGGCAGAAAGGGGAGTCTTTGCAGTGCCATTTTAGAGCCTATAGAAGAGCCGTCACAACAGTTATCTTTGTTCCACTGACCATAATTAGCGTATACCCAACAGACGCACACGTCTCACAGAAAGGTTCTAATTTCTGGGATGTACCAGGTTTCTAGAGGGTTGCCTGCCACTGTCGGACAATTCCACAGATGGGAACAATTTTAGCAGGGTCACCTCTGGCTTTTCATTATTCTGGGGGACTCTCCATCACATACAATCAAGTTTGCAGCACAGATTCCCTCCAGTGGGTTATCCCTGTGTCAGTGGTTTAGGGGCTGGTTTGGCCCGGTCCCGTGATTGGTGGGGTGGAGGGATCTGCAGATCCACACCTCCGGAAAGGGGAAACAGAGGACCCCAAAATAATTAAAAACAGCGGCAACAATCTGAGGACAAACAAACTAATTTACTAAATATGGTATCGGAATGCAAGATTACACACTATAATACAATATAATTAGAATTGAAGTTAATAAATCAAATATAATGAGACAGTATCTGAAAGCTGTAGTCCTTACAGTAGTGCTGCAGTGATCGTGTGGTTGGGATGAGCAGCAGGGAGGAGAGCTGAGGGAAAAAAAAAAAAGGACATCAGGTGATCTTGCCAGGGGTTATATCTCCTCTCTGAACGCAAAGTCTTCCAGGACATGTAGTTCTTCTCTCCCAGACCGGTGCCTGGAACTGGAGCATTAACTCTTTAACTCCCAGTGCATTACATGATGTTATGATGTGGAATACTGATAACCAAAAGTCATAAAACCATGACACCCTGATAGTATCTCAGCCTTCCCTTAGATTCTGAAACTCAAGCTCTCAACCCTATCATCACCGTCATTAATTTCCAGATATTCACATTTTTTCTTAACATAGAGGGCCACACCACAGCCTTTCCTGCTTTGCCTATCTTTTTTCAAAAGTTGGTAACCATCCATCATAGCACTCTAGCTGTGTGAGTCATCCCAGCACATTTCCATGATGGCCACTACATAATAGCTTTCCGACAGCACAATGGCCTCCAGCTCCTCCTGTTTGTTACCTATGCTGCATGCATTAGTAAATGTACCTCAGCTGGGCCACCTTTTGAGTGGCAGAAGCCCTAACACCTCTAGACCATACTCAGCTGTTTCCATAGTAACAAACCCCACACCAACTCTTGTGCAGATTGCACGAAAAGGTGCATGACCCTCCTCCCTCACCAAAACATAAGACTGTGGGATCTTACTAGCACATTCCTTTCCCTCAAGAACAGGCATGTTCCATACAGGCTCATTTCTAGTGACTCCAGTTTCACTCCCACACCTCTTCATACCTAGTTCAAAGCTCTATAAAAGAATCCCCTTTGCCTTCCCCCCCACAGCGGGGTTGAGGAAAACTTTTGGTTTTGGGTCGGCCCAGAGCCATTGTTGGGATCTTGAGGGGACTCCTGAGGTCCCTACTGTCCCAAATACCACCAGAGGCCTCAATGTTGTCATGACAAAGGCAGAGACAGGGCTGTGGGGACAGGCGCAGCCTGGCAGCATCACTGGGGCCTGCGTTCTGCTGCAGGGCGAGGTGGGGGCACAGGAGAACCCCCTTAAAGCACACCCTGAATCGCTCCAGGAGGAGACCTCACTGCAGCCTTCCGGCCCCTAACAGGGCGTACAGGAAAGCTGAGAAGGGACTGTTTATCAGGGAACACAGTTAGATGACAAGAGGTTACAGATTTAAACTAAAAGAGGGGAGATGTAGATTAGATATGAGGAGGAAGTTCTTCACTGAGGGCAGTGAGGTGCTCCACTGCTGCCCGGAGCTGTGGGTGCCCCATCCCTGGAGGTGCTCCAGGCCATGGATGGGCCCCTGCGCAGCCCGAGCTGGGGGGGAAACCAGCACACAGCAGGAGTGGCGCTGGGACGTCCTTTCCAACCTGAGCCATTCTGTGATTTTATGGCATAGGGGACACTGAGCACATGGGTACGGGGGATACAGGGGACAATGGGGACATGGGCACACCTGGAGCAGGGGGGAGGCATAGATTATGAGGGGGTCAGAGAAGGGGGATCTGGGGTTTATGGCATGGAGGGGCTACAGGGAGGAACGGGGAGAGGAACTGGTTGGGTCACAGGGTGCAAGGGGGGCCTATGGGGGTCATGGGGTGGGATGGTCATTGGGCCAAAGGGGAGGATGTAGGGTGGTTATGGGGTGGAAGGGGTCATGAGGACATAAAATAGGGGCCATATGGGGAGCTGTATGGGAGTGCTGTGGGAATGGAATGTTGTTTCTACATTAGATATTGAAAAGGACAATCGATCTGAAGAAGTAGAACACAACGTATTTGTATTTTGTAACTTGTCCTTAGAAATAGTTGATGTAAAAAGTAGAAATACCACATATGTTAGTAGCATATTTTAGAAATATAGTTGCTGAATTATGTGATTAATTCTTTCTTGCAAAACTGCAATAGCTTTTAAATGTTCCAAATAGTATGGGTATAGTATTATGGACTAGAAAGCATACTGCAGGGCTGTTCTGTTTGGATAAGAGACCCTCAGCAAAAGAAAAACAGACCTAACAAACATCAAAGAAGCCAGGGCCTCTACACAAGGTTGGATTGCCTCGCTCTGTGGATAGGTTGGGATGCAACAGGAAGACACCACGATACTCCCCTCTATCCTCCCTGCAAGCTTATCTCTAGGCAAGGACGAGCAGATGTCCAGAAACAGCGACCGAGTGTTGAATGAGCAAGCGTGAGAAGTTAACTAATTAGCGATATATGCTGAGCTAGCAACAAGTTATGTTTATCCCGTATCCGTATGTGTAGTTGAGCATCGGGAAGATTGTGAACCTGAAGTACTCAGCCAATGAGCACCCAGGGGAGGAAGAGGTAAGCGTCGAGTAATAGGGCACAGAATAGATAACACTGCTTTCTGTGTGCTCTCTGGCTGGCAGGAGGCCCACCACTGCAACTGCGAAAACAATCTGCTTTGTCGGAGATACCGTCCCGATAAATTATTTGGATATTTCCAACAATGTTACATGGGAGAGTTCCCCCATTGTAAGACCACGTAATTCCGCCCTCCTTCTGCTTCTCAGTTCCGTCCCCACCATCCTGCTCCCCCACTGGAGCCCCTTCCTCCATTTTACCCCTCTAGTTCAGCCTCGCCTTTTACATCTCCATTTTTGCCTCTGCCCCCCTTTCTGCCTCTCATTTTAGTCTTCCTCAACTCTTTCCCCCCACCTTTATATCCACTCACATTACAGAATTGTAGGGGTTGGAAAAGACCTCTCGAGATCACCGAGTCCAATTTCAATCCCATTTTAGGCTGCCCGCTGCCACGGCAACGCCGCCGGAAAGCAGCACCGTTAACGACAACGCCGCCGGAAAGCGACGCCGTCTCTATGGCAACGCGGCCGGCAGCGCCCCTCCCGATTGGCTGATCCGAGGGCCGCCCCCCACGCCCCACACACACCCTCCCGGCGGCGCCGCGGGGCATGCCGGGAAGCGCGGTCCTTCCGCCGCCGCCGCGCGGGGGCTGCCGGAGAGCGGTGCGGTTCCATGGCGGAGCCGGCGGTGAGCGGGGTGGGCGTTTGGGGGTGTTGTGGGGGCGGGGCGGGACGGGACGGGACGGGACGGCGGCGGTGCTCGTGGGAGGCCTGTAAGTTCCACGGGGGCCTATGGGGTGGCTGTACGAGGGCTCTAGAAGCCGTGAGGTGACCGTAGAGGGGTGCGGGTGGGCGCGGGGCGGTGCGTGGGGGTCGCGGGACCTGTCGAGGTGGTAGCGGTGCGGGGATGCTGTTGGGGTCCTGGGAGCTGTAGGGGGGCTGCAGGGTCCCGTAGGTAATCCCAGAAGCCATGCAGGTCCTATAGGCAGTCCCGAGAGCTTGAGGGGTGCTCGACGGGTGCTCGGGGAGCGCGGTAAGCGATCCTCCAGGCGATCGTCTGCGTTGCGCTGTCGGGTCCTGGGAAGCGTAGGTGTGCTTTGAGGTGCTGGGAGCGACAGAGCGGGAAAAGGGGCGCTGCGTGCGAGGTGCGGAGGCGGGGGGTGCTGTGGCAGAGCTGTAGGCGTTGCTGGGAGCTGTAGGCGTGGCTGTGGGAGTGCTGCAGGGGGCCGTCGAGGCGTGGAGAGGGTATGGGGTTCAGCAGGCGGTCCTGGGAGCTGCGGGGGTGCTGCGGGCGCTCGTGGGATGTCTGGGGGGTCATGGGGTGCTACAGAGGTGCTGTAGGACCGCGTCCAACCCCACTTCCCCTGTGCAGCCCCCCGGGGGGCCGCAGCCCCGCGCCCGGCGCCTGGCGGCGCTGCTGAACCGCAGCCTGCGGGTGCGCATGTCGGACGGGCGCACGCTGGTGGGAGCCTTCCTCTGCACCGACCGCGACGCCAACATCATCCTCGGCTCCGCGCAGGAGTTCCTCAAGGCTGCGGGTACGGGGCCACGGTGGGAAATGGGGCCGCAGGGGCAGTAGGGACTCAGGGGCTGATGCGGGTGAGGGGAGTGACGAAAGGGGGGCAGTGATGGGGAGGGGGTGATGGGAATGGGAACACGGGGAGCGGTGGGGATGGGGACGTGGCAGTGAGACTGACACGGGGCTGCTGTTCCCTGCAGATGCGTTCCCGGGCAGCGAGCCGCGTGTGCTGGGCCTGGCCATGGTGCCTGGGCACCACATCGTGTCCATCGAGGTGGAGCGCGACGCCGCCGCCGCCCTGTGCTCCTGACGGCCCCCCATGGGACGGACCCCCGAGTCTTGTGCACCCCCTGTGTACCCTAACTGGTGATGGACCCCAGCCATGCAAAATGACCACCGGAATTGCAATCCCCTCAGCCCCAGCAGAGCCCCCGTCGTGGCCGCACTGTCACCACGCGATGCCGTCATTCCAGTCCCCTGCAAAACAGGACACAGATGCCCCTTCCTCCCCCAAACACTCCGTTTTCAGCCTGAAACAGAGTTGTGCAGGTTAATTTAATCTCAGGAACAAAATGTTTCAGTGGGCGAGAGGGGCGGAGGGAACACACAGCAGTTCTGGTCCCTCCTAACTGTGATTAAATGCTGCGGCCAAGGGGGGTCAGGGAGGAACAGGACTGAAGGGGGGGGATTGCACAGCGGGTCTGGGGCAGCCCCAGGGTTCCACAGGGCAGCCACCGTGGTGGGGAGGAGTGGGAGGGGGCCGCTGATGGGGCTGTCCCCCCAGGTTGCAGTGACACTGAGACACAGCCCCCCAGCAAGGACACCCCAGGGACCTGCACCGGGAGTCGGGAACCCCAGAGCCGCCCTCCCCCCCCAATAGAGCAGATCATTTACAAAATACAGATCCCCCAAATGCCCCCCAGGGACAGTTTTCGGTTGAAATCTGGGAAGGGTCTGTCCCAGCTCCCCCCGCCTCCAAGGTCCCTCTTATTGCTTTGTGGGTAGGGATGGTGGCAGAACCCACCCCCAGAGCCCCCCTGTGTTTTGGGGGCTGCGAGACCCCCTTCACATTGTCGGGAAATGGGGGCACTGAACCCTCCCCCTTGCACAAGATGAGGGTCACTGGGGACCCCCCGCACGGTGGGGTCCCCAGTTTCCCTCTCTACTCTGCTCTTGTGAGGCCCCATCTGGAGTACTGTATCCAGGTATGGAGCCCCCAGGACAAGAAAGACAGAGAGCTGTTGGAGAGGGTCCAGAGGAGGGCCACGAAGATGATCGGGGGCTGGAGCACCTCCCCTACAAAGACAGGCTGAGGGAGCTGGGCTTATTGAGCCTGGAGAAGAGAAGGCTGCGGGGTGACCTCATTGCAGCCTTTCAGTACCTGAAAGGAGCCTATAAACAAGAAGGGAGTAAACTCTTTGAAAGGGTAGGTAACAGCAGGACAAGGGGGAGCGGTTTTAAGTTGAAAGAGGGAAGATTTAGGTTGGATGTTAGGGGGAAGTTCTTTACCAGGAGAGCGGTGAGGTGCTGGAACAGCTGCCCAGAAAGGTTGTAGATGCGCCGTCCCTGGAGGTGTTGAAGGCCGGGTTGGATGGGGCCCTGGGCAGCCTGGTCTAGTAAATGGGGAGGTTGGTGGAGATTCGTGATCCTTGAGGTCCCTTCCAACCCATGCCATTCTGTGTTTCTGTGGGGGGCAACAAAAGCTTCTGCGATGAGCGGGAAGAGTTGAAGACTGATTTCTGTTAATCACAAAAGGTCTGTGTGCTTGTGAAGAGATAAATTAACTTATTTATCACTTTATTTTGCGCTTCATTCAAATATTCAACTAAATCCTAAGTTCTGGAGCAGGTCAAACTGGTTCAGTAGACCGAAGTGCAGAATATTTTCCAGTGGATCGTAATGCGTGAACCACGGAAATGGCTGTGGAAGGGCCGTGGGTGACACTGCTGGTAGGAAGAGCATACCAGACTCCAATCAGAACGTGAGAATCTGGCTCTGTCCGAGTCCCAAACGCGTGGCCAACAGGCCATGTGTCCGCAGGGTGGTGTTGCCGGTCAGCTGAGAACAGACACGTGTGGCTGAAGAGTCTGACACTGGTCTGGTAAAAAGTCTACTTACATGAGTCCGTGTTCAGAGACACAACCACAAAAAGAGGTGTGCCTGAGTGATCCCTGCCAGGGCCTACAGAGAGCACCTGCCGTGTTAAGGTATCTCAAAAATGGTGTTGGGAAGTGACACTTGGGGAGGTGTTTCCGCGGTTGCCTGGGGCTTGTCTGTATTCCCTCTCGACGCCGTTACTGAGGTTTCTGCAGTGAAACCTGGCGCTGGTTTCCGTTCCTAGCTATTTGTAAATAGTTTTCAGATTCTCAGTATTAGCCATTCCTATGAAAACTGGGGTTGCTGTTCTGTACCTTGGAATGGAATATTCCTCTGTGCTGCAGTATCTGGGATTTATACTTCAGCACAAAACGTGAAGCGTGAGCAGCTGAGCTCCAGGAGCATTCCAACACTGCGCAGTGAGTGCTGCCTCCAAACGCGAAGCAATTGCTAGCATTCCAGAGACCGAGCACTTCAGAAGTTATGTAGGTACCTTGCATACAGCTGAGCACCAAACCAGAAGTGGAGCCTTGTGTGGATTTCACCAGCTGGGATTTGGAGACTCCGAGAGCCTGGACTGAGGGTGCGCAACGCATCAGCTTATAGGAAACTGGGGGTCGGGAGGGGGCTGGCGGAAATTAAATGTGAAGGTAGAGGGTGTCTGGGAACATGAGGTACTATCAGTGGGGACCGAAGGCAAAGAATTTGAGGAGATGAAAATGAGGAGAGCGAGAGCCCCTTCTCCATCTCCGAAAGCTATGTGTCAGAGTTATCTCCATCCCCACCTCACTGGGAGGTGACCCGGGCCCCACCTCGGAACCCCGGTTACCTGGGCACCTGGGCATGCTGGTGCTGTGCTCTGGGGCCATGGAGCAGCGGTGGGTGCCCCTCCTGCTGCTCCTGGTGCCCTGGCTTCCGGGGCTCCACCCCTGCCTGCTCTGCTTTGGGCCCCCCGTTCAGTGGGCCCGGCTCTGCCGTGAGATCGCCAGGAGCTCTCAGAAGGACTCCCAGCACCAGCACTGCCTGGAGGCCCTCGCAGAGGCTGCTGTGCCACTTGCCCCTGTCACTGTGGGTGGGTGGTGGGACCCCAGGGATACCCACCCCAACGGGACCTTCTGCCCAAGGGCAGCGGCCCTGACTGGCACCCTAGGGACCACCATCTCAACGGGACGCTCGGAGGAGCATTCTGGGGGCCCTGAAGCATGCCACGGTCTCCCCGGCCCTGAGGTGGATGCCCCCAGGCACCCCTCAGCCCCGTCTGGCACTCTCCTAACTCTGGTCTGGACCCCGGGGATCTCTGGGAACCCCCGACTTGCATGGAACGCCGGGGATCACCCAGCCCTGGGCAGGGACACACTGGGGACTTCCAGCAGCTCCCAGAGCTACCCAAGGCCCCGGGGATCTTCAGGGATACCTGACCCTTCCCAGAACCCCTACGCCCTGACCAGGACTCCGGGAATCAGCCCCTCACGCTCCCCCAGCTCTTACTGGAACCCTCTAGCCCTGAGCCTCCAATCCTGACCCTGTGGTGGTCACAGTGCCCTTGTTGTGGTCCCAGGGTCAGGTCAGAGCGAAGCACTGCGGAAGATCATCATGGATGCCTTGCATTTACTGGAGAAGCAGAAGGACAAGAGTGAGCAGGGATGTGTGTGCGGATGAGACGTATAGGAGGTTAGGGGCACAGGGGACAGGACTCGGAGGGCTTGAATGGGGAACCGTGGGAATGTAGGATGTATGGAGTTCTGGGGTGGTGTCAGGGCATATTTGGGGAATCCTGAGGGTGTATGGGTTTCAGGGTATAGAGAGTCTGGTGCTTTGGGGGGGTATTTAGGGGCATATGGAACTCTGGGATGGGCATATGGGATCCAGATGAGTTGCACAGGGAATGTGTGGGATTAGTGGGGGCAGGAGCGTTGACATGGGGAGAATTGGGGGTGGGGACATTGTCTGATGTGGACATCTGTGAGCCCCCAGAGCCTTTCGAGGTGTCTCTGCAGGAAGCCATCCAAATGATTTGGGTGAAGCTGGGCCAGTTGGAGCAAGGTATGAGGCCAGCAGGGACCCCCGTCCAGGACTCTTGCCCAAGTGAACCCTGGGACTCCACCCGCCCAGCTTCCCCACCCGGGGCACGCAGACGCCCCCCTGGACATTTACACCCCAGAGATCCCCACTCTGGGCACCCCTTTCCTGGAGACACCCCCAGGGACCTCATGCCAGGGCTGGACGGGGGCTGAGCCCTTACAGCTCGTCACAGGGATGAGGACCCCTTGCGACCCCCAGTTTAACGATGCTTCCCCCAACCAGCTCCTGCCTGCATCCCCCCCTGCGGTGAGTGCCTCTCCCGTTCTGCCGCGGCCCCGTCCCCACCTTCCCCTCCTACCCCCCGACACTGCCGAGTTCCTCCCTCCCAGGGCACCAGCCGGCCGCCCGCGTCTTCCAGTGCGCGACCTGCCGCCTCGTGGACTGCCAGTTCCCTGTAGACTGCCCAGGTGGGGGCGCGGGGGCCGGGACATCGCTACCCAGGCTGTGTGTCTGCCCGTGTCTGCTGCGAGCACCGGCAGTCGCACGGGGGTGCAGCCGCTCCTGCAGGTGCGTGAGCGCGGGTGGGCTCAGCTGGCAATGCTCCCAGTTCAGGACGTGTGGGTCCACGAGGATGAAGCCATCACGCTGCACTGCGACGTGCCCTTCGCCGTCCCTCCTGAGCTGCAGGTTACGTGGATGTTTGCCAAGGATGTAAGCAGCATGCACGTGCAGTGCGCACAGACGTCAGGGGGATCTGGGCACGGGGGCATTGCCGCTTGTGTGCTTGGCAGCAGTGCTGCCGGCTGCGGGGGACACTGCTTGTACATGATATGGATGTGCGCGCTGCAAGCAGCAAGTGTGAGAGCGCACAGGGCAGGAACAAGTGAGCACCCGCACGGAGGGTGAGCGTGAGCGTGAGCACGAGGTGGGTCACTGTGTGTGCAGCTTGTCGTGCACTTCTGTGAAGGAAGTGACCCGTGTGCGTGTTGTGCACCCTCGTGCGGCACGTGAGGAGCGTGCGTGGGGCGTGAGGTGCGAGGCACGTGCATGAGCGTAGGACACGAGGAGCACGTGGGGACACGAGAAGCACGCATGTGACACGGGTGCCTTTGCGAGCGTGCACCGATGGGCCGGGTTCCCCACGCCCCAGATACGCACGCAGGACCTGGCGCTGTTTGAGGAGCTGCAGAGGGGCATTGGGGAACCGCCCAGCCTGACCGTGCAGGACCCCACCCTGGGAACCATCGCCTGCCGCCTGGGGGCCGCCTCTGAGACCCTGGCCCGCAAGTACTTCTACCTCAACGGTGTGCATGGATCGGAAGCCACCAGGGCAGCAGTGGGACCCTGGGATCCCTGGGTGCACGGGGTGGGAGGAGATGGGCTGCGGCGAGAGCAGGGTGCCTGCACGCCCGGGGCCCTGGTGAGAGGGGAGGGCAGAGCAGGTGTTCCCTGACCCCAGGTCCTCGTGGGGCTATGGGGCGTGTGGGGGCTCTGGGGGCCACCGGGTCTGTGCCAGAGCAGGGGCTGCAGGGGCACGTGGCTCCTGGCGGGAGTTCCCCACGTGCCCGCCTGGGTCCCTGCAGTGTCGGGGGGAAGCGTGGAGGCTGAGCAGGAGCTCCAGGCCCGGTTCAGAGCTGTGCTGCGCTGGCCCCAGGGCAGGGCCCCCCTGCACCTCACCACATCCCTGCAGCTGGGGCTGGTCCTTGGCGTCGCGGGGCTCGTGCTGCTGCTGCTGCTGCTGCTGTAAGTGCTGCTGGTGTGCTGCACTCACCGTTCCCGCGGCTGGGGTCCCTCACAGACCTGCGTCGGGTTCCCAAATCCCCCTGAAGTCCCAGCGCCTCAGGAATTCCTACGGACGTGAGGGGACCAGACGTCCCCCACAGCACAGACTGCTGTGACCCTCCACCTGACAGAGCTCTTATTTTCCCCTGGGACTCCCTTTGCCCTCTGACCACACTGGGGCTCCTCACTCACACCCAGGACCTCTCCACAGCACCCTGCTTCCCCCAGCCTCCTTAACTGCCCCTGAGACCCTGTCACTTTCCCTCACTTTCCCCAGAATCGCCGTAGTCCCTTTGGGACCCTGCTTACGTGCAGGTGACTCAGTTGCCCCCACGACCCCCGGTGCCCCCCGTGCGTTCACCCCTAGATCCTTCGGTTGCTCCCAGGACCCACAGCTGCCCCACGGCCCTCTTCCCTCTCCTCCAACAGATGGGGATATGAGGTCCCCTTCCCTCTCCTACTCTCTCTCCATCCTTCTTACCTCCTCCCAGGGCCTCCTGGCGATGCTGCCGAAAATCTCCGGAGCCTCCCAGACCCCCGTGACTCCCGGGCACCCCATGGACCTGGACACCAGGGCCTCAAAGGGAGTGTGGACTCCTGTGGACTTTCACCAGGCTCTTTCCCCGAGGGCCAAAACATCAGCAGTTGCTCATCGTGCGTTGTCCGCTGGGTGTAATGGGGACTCCCGGGGCCTTCCCCTGACTCTTTGCCCGTATGGAGTGGGGGAGAATTTGCCTTTGCTTCTGTTACAAATTATAATCATAATGTCTTAGCTATTTCTGGGAGAGAGAAGGTATGGGACAGGAGGGGATGACTCAACCCCACAGAGGCAGGAGCCACTGTGCGCGCGGCCCCGGGAGAGCTGTGTGCCAGAGGGTCCGACGCAGCCAGGGAGCGCCTGTCGTCCCAACTCGCTGCTCGGGCACAGAGGCAGCAGCGCAGCAGTGATGTGCTCTGAGAGCACAGAGCGGCCCGGCACAGGGCTGCACCGACACACCCGCACTGCCGCTGCCACGGAGCTTAATGCACTGCGGCTGTTCCCAAACGGAGCAAGCAAGTGAACGAGTCGCATCTCGTCCTCCGCACTGAGATCTCTCTGCGCTGAGAAGCACTTGTGCAAAGGCACGTAGATATCCTTGAAGTGCAGGAGCTGGAATCCTAAACTCATTTGATATGTGCCTGGACTCCTTGTCCTCATCACAACCTGTCCCCACCTCGGAGCCGCCCCAAGCGCCCTCCCGGATGGGCACTCTGGGGCAGTGCTGCTTCACAAGGAGCTCGGTTCAATAGGAGATCCACGGTGAGAAGGATTCCTGCAGTTTAAAGAGCAGCGAAAACGTGCGCTTGCCGGGAAAGACTTGAGCAAGGGAGATTCATCCTTGGTGGAAAGGATCGGGTCGGGGAACGCTGGGGCAAGCTGGATGCGGACAAGTTCCTGGGCGCTGAGGGATGCACCCACAGCTGCTGGGGGGGCTGGCGGGTGTCACTGCGCGGCCACTCCCCATCAGCTTTGACTGACCGCGGCACCTGCGAGCAGCATCCAAAATCTGGGGGAAAGCAAAGAGAAGGGGGAAAGGAGGAGGGAAACCACAGCCCCTCTCTGCCCCCAGCCCACGCTCTGCAACACCGCAGTTCCCATCCATGCATGCCCCGATCTCCTCTGCCGCCCTCCACGCACACCCCAGCCCCTGCCATTCCTCACACCCAAACCATACCCCCTCTATGTACTCTCCAATCCCCTCTGTTGCCTTCTAAGCGCTCTCAGATCCCCGTGACCCACCCCATCCACCCGTGGATTCGTCCAGTTCCTAGCACCTCGGATGCCCTCCATTCTCACCGCGACCACTCAAGGTCTCTCCAGTCCCCAGTGTTTGCTCTCCCCGCTGGATGACTGGCATCCAAGTGTTTGTTCAAAAGCAGCGCTCTTCAGAGCTCCCAGCTACGCCGTTCCCAGTGGGAATTTCACCCAAGGAGCGGAGCACTCACGGCAGAGAGCATTGCAAGCACTCTTGCTGGCACAGGCGTTGTTTTCTTTGCAGCTGTGTGCCAGGCACCACGGTCACTTTCTTCTCAGGCCATGTTTTCTGCGGGCCAGAAGGGAACCCGCTTTGATTCCCACCCCCAGGAGAAAGGAGGCTGTGTGGGTCAGACGCGCTCACCCCACCCACTGCAGAGGGCCCTACAAGTGCCTCTCCCGCTGCGGCCCCACAGCTCTGCGCGTCAGAGGGAGCCCTGTGCTGCAGCCATGGGTGAGTGCGGGGCTGGGGAGGGCTCCTTGCAGGGCGCCGGGAGAGGCTCTGAGCACTGCCCCCGATGGGGACCGGGGGCATCAGTGCGTGCAGAGGGCCGGACTCCCCTCCACCCCTCCGTGCCCGCCCTGCTGGGGACCCCAGCCGAGTCCTGCTTTGGAGCCAGGAATGTTTTCCTGCGAGAACTCGGCTCGGTGGGCTGTCGGTGCTGTGCTCCACCTGACCCTGCCTCGTGCGTGGCTTTGGGGACGGGGAAAGGGCAAGCTGCTCACCCCTTGGGCAGAGGAGCGGAGGCCTTCGGCTCCCCGTCTGGCACAGAGCGCAGCGTACGTTGTGTGTTCCTGCGTCTCACGTGTGAGTGCTGGAGCCGGGGGGTTTCCCACCTCACGTCTCAACGTTTTTACATCTTTTCCCTTTTCTAGTAACCCAGTGCCTTCCACTCCTTGCTAGCGTGCTGGTCTTGGCCGCCCCAGGCCTCTCCGTGCCTGCACAAGCCCAGAACACCTCCAAGAAGACCTTCTCCAGCACTTGGACAAACACTCTGAAGAAAGACAGTAAGGAGCATTCCATGGGCATCGCGGTGCTCTCACCAACCCCATTGCCATTCCTTGGTCTGGGCCAACCAAGGAGTGCTCTCAGCGTCTCCTTGTGTCAGGTGAGATGTAACAACCACCTGTTTTCTGCCGCAGGTTGGCCCAAGGACTGCAGTGAGATCTCTGCAGGCAGCCCCAGTGGCGTCTACGTCATCCAGCCCTCAGGGCTCCACCCCATCGTGGTGTACTGTGAGATGAACGTGACAGGTGGGGGCTGGACGGTCATCCAGAGGAACCGCTACAACACAGACATCACCTGGGCCGAGTCCTGGAGCACCTACAAGTACGGCTTTGGGAACGTGCACAGCGACTACTGGCTGGGCACCGAGTACATCCACCAGATCGCCAAGCAGAAGGTGTACCGGGTCAGGTTCGTCATCCAGGATGCCTCCAACAACATCAGGTTCGCAGAGTACAACCTCTTCAGTGTGGACAACGAGTCCCAGGGCTACCGGCTGCGGCTGGGCTCCTACTCAGGGACAGCGGGGGATGCCATGGACTCGGACAATCCCAGTAACATGCACAACAACATGAAGTTCTCCACAAAGGATCGGGATCAGGACACTTCAAGGAAGAACTGTGCATCCCGCTCGGGGGGCGGGTGGTGGTACTCAGCGTGTTATTCCGTGCGGCTGAATTTCAAGGGCGGCATGACGTGGGGCAGCCTGTGCCAAGGGGACTGCAACTCCTCCCTCATCCTCATCAGACCAGCTCCGTACACATAGCGTCCCTTCCTCACTGGATGCAGCCAGACCAGGGCTCTGCTGCAGCGCTCGTTGCTGCCTGGGGTTCTGGGTGTGAGTGGGGCTGTTCCTCTATACCAATAGCTGTTTCCCTTTGCTCTTTTCCTGGAAATTAGCAACGGTCGCTGCTTTGTCTGTGGCCCGTCACCTGCGGTGGGTTTCTAGGGCCATCACTGGAACAAGACCGTATAAACGTTTTGGTTTTCCTGACCCAGCAATGACTCGTTCTCTTCCTGCCCTGAGGTTTCAGACGTTGGCAGAAAAATCTCATTCATTGCCAGCTAACCCAACCTACGCTGCTCCGCGCCCAGGCGGAGAGAACATGCGGCTGCTGCAGCCTGTGCTCATCCTGCAGAATAGAACTGCCTTCAGAACCAGCACAGACACGAAAACGCCCTTCATCTGCTGCCAGCTTTTAGCCAGGAGCAGACCTGAGGCTCCTGTTCCAGTAAGAAATCAGAGGGGAATTTTTTTGACGAAACAAATGGGGAATTAAAGACAAAACTTGCACTTAAGGAAGGGAGGTGGGTTTCAAGGTGTGGATCTTTCAAAAAGGGAATGCAGTACCATACAGCCAAAAGCGAGAGGCGAGAATGACGGTGCGCTTTCCCCGCTCCCCCTTCTCCTCCCAGTCTGACTGTTGCGCCGTCAGCCTTTCTCCGGCAGGGGTGAGCACAATCCCGGCTGTTTCCAGCCCAGCTGATGGAGAAACCGGAGCTGCGCTCCGCAGGAGCTGGGCCAGCAGCAGACTAACGGCAGTGCTGAACGCTGTCTGATTTAAGCGAGGTTCCGGGGGGCCTAACATCAAGCTCAAAACTACAGTCACGATCCGCTATGACTACGAGCCGTCATCTCACCCCTATAATCAGGAAACAGCCCGGAGCCCTCCCGCTCTCCTGTACCAAAGCGGAACGTATGGCTGGATCTCCCCTCGAGTGGGGGAGCCTCTCAAGGTTACAGCTGCTGCAGGAATTCTTGATCACACAATCCCAGAATCACAGGGGCTGGAAGGGACCTCTGGAGCTCCCCCCGTCCAAATCCCTCGGTGCAGTTCCCTGCAGTACGCTGCTCGATACATCCCTGTTGTTCTCTCACATACAGAGCAACTCCACTGCCTCTGCTCATAATGGCATTGCCCTTATGGACGCTGTCCCCCACATCCTCCAGTTTAAAGCCTGCCGTGCTGGGCTGGCCAGCCTGCTGCCACGGATTGTCCGGCCTCTCCTGGACAGGAGAATCCCACCCCTCCCTGGCAGGTTCTCATCTTCACAAAAAGTCCCCTTGTTGTAGAAACCAAAACGCTCACGCTGACACCAGCCACGCAGCCAGGAGATTACACGCATCACGCACCTATTTCAGGCTTCTCTCTTTCTTTCAGCTGGCAAAACTGAGAAGATAACGTGGGCTCTAACGTTTTCCAGTTGTGCTCACAGGGCTTTGTGGTCTTTGATCCTGCCCGTGTTCTGTCTTCCGCTTCTGTTCGTGCCCACAGGAAAGAGCAGCAGCGGATAGCAGTCTGTGCAGTGTTTCCTTACGCTTGCTGCAGTGATCTCTTGTGCCTTGATGTTAAGAGGCTCTGCCAAAATGGATCCTCAGTAAGTGACTAACTGTTGACCTGTGTTGTCTTTGCTAAGGTTATGTCTTAGACTGATTGTGAGCACATCATCCCTCAGACAGAAACCACTGACCGACACGGGGTTCCTGGCCTCCACAGTTAAGGGGTGCAGGAACCAGGGGGGTCCGCTCTGAGCACCGTGACCCAACGGAAGGGTCACCGACATCAACCCAATCTGGGACCGATTAGATTCCGCTAACAAGGAATGGAGGAAGCAAGAGGGTCTGCTCCGAACCTCGTGACTGAACAGGAAAGTCTCCTGGTAGCGTGTGTTCAAGCCTATCCTTTATGCAGTGAATGGTCGAGCGCACCTTGACATCTCAAATCCTTTGTTAAATCTCTATAAACGTTGTTAAATCACTATACTGCATCAATAAATACATTGCTGCTTCTCTCTTATGAGCCAAGGCTGTAGATCCCATCCGTTACAGAGAGTAGGAAGGAAGCACCAGCTCGGTTCAGCCATATCCATTGATCTGGAGACCGAAACGGGGCCCCCCGGCCACGCTGCTCTCAGCGCTACTGGGATGTGACGTTCTCGTGCTGAGCAGAGCCAAACGACCACTTCACCCACCCTTGCTGGCTGCGCTGTTGCTAATACAGCCCTGGGTCTCTGCAAGGGCATCCTGCAGACTCCTGGGCAAAGTGCTGCTCACCAGGACGCCTGAGGCCTTTCCTGCCAATCCTTCTGCTGCCGGTGAATGGCTGCCCGCGTGGATGGGTCGCACTTGCGGTTTGGGTGCGACTGTCTTGGGAAGATCACGGGACATGGGAGGTGAGGAGGTGATCCCAGGCAGCCAGCACAGCTTCACCAAGGGCAGAGCAGCCTGCCCCACCTGGTGGGCTTCTGAGACGCATCGGTCGGAAGCGGACAAGTAGCTGATGTTGTCCACCTGGAATTCTGCTAAACCTTTGACGTGGTGCCCCACCACGTCCGGGAAATTAAGGACAAAACTGGAGTTCATCCGGAGGGCAAGCGAGGAAGACCACTGGATGAAGAAAAAGACTGTTGGTTGGACTGTCGTGACGCTAAAAGGACGCCAAGCAGTAGAAGAGACCATGGAATAGAAGACTGGGAACTTCATAAATCACTGTCTGAGGTCGGTGTTTGTGGACGGCCGGCTGACCCAGGGAGGTCAGGTTTATCTCCCCCTGGGTCAGTGCGAGCAAAACAGCTGCTACGGATCACTGTCTCACACAGAACAACGACGGGAGTAGGCGGAAGGAATGCGGAGCTGCGATAGAGACCGCTGTGCCAGGTGCCGTGAGACAAGCTGCAAGCAACTGCAAGTTATGAGAACCGTGCCTTGTCGTACTTAGCATGTTATTTGTACCGCTCTGTACAAACGGCTGCGTGCAGTTATTAAATGGCTCGACTACTAGGAACCGGATGGGTGTGTGGCCTCGTCCCTCGCCGCACCTCGGCTGATTATTGCTCTCCAGGGGATCTCGGACTTGTGGTTTGACAACAGGTGTTCATGTGTTAATTGTCTCACAGGTAATTGAGGAATATGTGCTATCTGTGGAAATATAACGGACTCTGAATCGTGTCATCTTTGAAGCACTTACGGTGAGTAAAGGAATGGGAGAGAACGCAATATAAAAGGAATCAAGGGTAGTAGATCAAAGAAAGGGGAGAGAGATGTCTTCCTAACTGGGCTGCAGAGTGGCAGTGCGGCCAGAAGGGCCGTGCTTCCATCACCTCCTTTCCTCCCAGAAACCGTGTGGAGATGAGCAAGGCTGCTGGGAACAGTAGTTCCCACCTATCGACCCCAGGAACTGCAGCTTCCCGGCAGCAGCCCCAGTTCTGACAGCGTACTGCATGATGTTCTGATAGGGAATTCCTGCGAACAAACCATGACAGTGGGAGAGTAACGAAACCTCTTCTGAAAGCAGCGATGGAAACGCGCCTACCTTCGGTCAGATTGCCACCATTGGCCCTGGCCCAAATAGGGGCAACACCCAGGGAAGACGTAGGGTTCTCCTGTATGGAATGCCTTACCCAAATTACCCCCAGCCTGGAGGAGAGAAGCAACCAAGCAGTACTTAGCTAAGATAAAACGGGGAGGTGTCAGTGTGGTGATGGTGTGCTCTGCCCTTGAACCCAGGACAGGAATGGCTCGGTGATGTCCCACTCCTCCCAAGCTATAGGTGAGGCTTCTCAGCTGAATGAGGACAGCACCTGGGGAGTGTGGGGTGTGTGAGAGCCGTGCAGATGGCTCCCAGCAGGGGAAGGGATGCAGAAACGGGCTCTGCCAAGAGCCACAAGCTCGCTGGGCTCCCTCGCAGCACTGGAAGGGGGTATTGCACAGCGCCCTGCGGTGTGGCGGAACCAACAGCTGTGCTAGGAAACCGGGACAGCTTTGCCAACAGTTTCTGTGGAGCGTGGGTGTGAGACTCCTGGGCCGTCTGGGCCGGAATGAGTGAAGACTGTATACGAGGATGGACAGCAATATTGTCCCATTGCTGTCCACCCTCATGGGCAATGGTTTTGGGGGAAGGGTTTTAAACTGAGGCAGGGGAGGTTTAGGTTGCCTCTCTTCCCCTTCCCCTTCCCCTTCTCTTTTCCCTTTCCCCTTCTCTTTTCTTTCTCCTCTCTCGCTCGCTCGCCTCTGAATAAATCAAGGCAAACCCTTGCGCTTGGCACACCATGTGTCTGTTCTGCGCCTTTCCTGTGAATATGACAGTAGAGTGATTGTTCTGAAGCCTCTACAAGATTGTTACATTTTTATTACGGTGCAAAAGCACAACTGTAATTCAAACTGGGGGGTGCCCCCGCAGGGCTGCCGTGGCTCCGGGCTGGGGAGGTGTCTCTGTGGAGCTGGAAAAGAAGTGGGCTGGGAGTTTTGGGGAGATGGGTGCAATTTGGGCGTCCTGGGTGAGGTTTGGGGGCCTGGGAAACACTGTGGCCAGCTTAAGGGCCTTGGGGAGTGTTGGAGGGATGGGCCCCTGAGGATTTTTCATGGGGTCGCGGAGTGTTCTGGGCATTTTGGGAGGGTTTTGAGCAGGTGTGGGGGCATCCTGGGAAGTCTGGAGAAAGGCTGCACAGCTCAGTGTTGCCATCCGGGATCCTATTCTCCTTCAGGGTGAGGTGGGGGCGCAGCGGGACACCCCTGCAGCACACCATGTCTCTCTCCATCTGCCTATCCCAGCCCTGTGCCTGCTGCAGCGCCACCCCACCAGCACCTCCCCACACACCGGGGGGGGCCCAAGAAGGGGATGGGTGTCCCCAGGCCCCAGAACCCCCCTGGGTGACGGCTGAACTCCGGTTTCTTCACAGAGACCACAGCCGTCTGTAGCCGCAAGAGCTCCGTAGCTGCTTGTGGTCGTGAGGCCGGAGAGCGGGGACCGAAGCGGAGCCCTGCTTGGTGCGTCACTGGGGACCGGGGTGCCTCCTCAGTACTGCCTCCTTACTGGAACATGGTTAATAAACAACCTATCAATCTCTCTCTCCTCACCTCTGATACTACGCGGCTATTGAACTGCTTCTTGCAGCTCAGCCACCTGTCCTAAACGATCATCCACCAGCACGCATCCGGCCGCATGCTTGCCGCGTCACTAGGAGAAGGTTCGGGGCACTCGGTACAACCAACAGCCTGAACCAAAGTCTCCTTTCTTGCCATATCTGCCCGAGTGGATGCACCAGACGCCCCCGGGGATTCCCCCGAAGGGGCACAGGTCTCGGCCCTCGCCGGTGCGTCCACCGCCGTACTGACAGAGGTGAAGAGCGCTACCCCGGCCCGCTGATGAGGCCGCCTGGCTTCAGCTACAAGGGCCGTCATGCTCCAAGCTCTCCTCCGGAAGGAGGATTTCAACCACCCAGCTATATGCAGGGAAAAGAGCAAGGTGAGCTGCAAGCAATCCAGGAGACTGCTGCAGCCTGTTGATGATGACATCCTGCTCCGGGTATCGGACAGATCGGCCAGAGGCGAAGCATTACTAGACCTGGTGCTCACCAATGCGGAGGAGAGCGATCGTGGAAGACCATCGAAGGTCGGAGGCACCGATTAGGACCGCCACCACAGAAAGACCGAGCACGTGCAAGGACGCAGAACCCTACGTTAGTGATGTCAGGGAAAGTACTGAGTACGTGCGTGCCGTCTGGGAAAACCTTGACATGCACGACACAAGAGACACGCATCAGCTGAAGCTCTTTTGCGCGCAGTTGGGCGGAGCGATCCCCCATGCGTCAGCGCCATAAGAAAAGAATGCCCGCTTCAGAGTGGGGGAAGAGCTCCTTGAGAGCAGCCCTGCGGAGAAGGACCCGGGGGTCCTGGTGGACGAGAAGCTGGACGTGAGCCAGCAGTGCGCGCCTGCAGCCCGGAAGGCCAACGGTGCTCTGGGCTGCACTAAGAAAGGGGTGGCCAGCAGGGAGAGGGAGGTGATTGTCCCCCTCTACTCGGCTCTTGCGAGGCCCCATCCGCAGTACTGCGCCCAGGCCTGGGGCCCCCAGCACAAGAAGCGATCGTGGAACGGGTCCAGAGCAGGACCACTAGGATGAGCAGAGGGCTGGAGCACCTCTCCTATGAAGAAAGGTTGAGGGAACTGGGCCTGTTGAGCTCGCAGGAGAGAAGGCTCCGGGGGGACCTCACTGTGGCCTTCCAGTACCTGAAGGGAGCGTATAAACAGGACGGGGAACGGCTGCTTACGAGGGTGGGTAGCGATAGGACAAGGGGGAATGGTTTTCAACTGAGGCAGGGGAGGTTTGGGTTAGATATTAGGAGGAAGAAGTTTTTCACCCCGAGGGTGGTGACGCACTGGAGCAGGGTGCCCAAGGAGGTTGTGGATGCCCCGTCCCTGGAGGCATTCAGGGGATGCGGCTGGATGTGGCTCTGGGCAGCCTGGGCTGGCGGTTGGCGACCCTGCACATAGCAGGGGGTTGGAACTAGGTGATCGTGGTGGGCCTTTTCAACCCAGGCCATTCTATGATGCCATGAGTCCTAATGCCACGTTGCTCTGAAGGGCTTCCGTTCAGACTGGAGCTCGGCCAGTACCAAGACTGGGTACGCGGACCTCCGGAACTACCACTGTAAGCCACGCTTATTCCTTCAGCGTACCGGGGCGATGGAAGCCAACGCAGCGCTCAGAAGCACAGCGCACAGTGTTTGGAATCCCCGATTTGACATCTTTGAGTGGCCTCCCAAAACTCCTCCTTGCACGCAGCCGCAGCCGCAGCCGCAGCCCTGGCCGGGGAGCCCCGCCCCGCCCCGCCCCGCCCCGCCACGGGACGGTGCAGGTGCCGGTAGTAAGGCTCCGCGTCCCGCAGGCCCTCCAGCGCGTCGGCCAACGACGGGCAGCGCGGCCCGCGCCGCAGCAGCTCGCTCAGGCCCGGCTCCGCCGCTCGCTCCTCGGCCAGGCGCAGCACAGCGGCCCGGGGGCGGTCGCCGCGCCGTGCGTCATCACACCGCGCCGGGTGCCGATTGGCTGCGCCGCCGCTCGCGGAGCTCTGATTGGACAGCAGGCGCGCGTCGGGCGGCGGTTGAACGCGGCGCGGGCGGTGCTGTGGCGCCGTGCGGGAGCAGGAGCGGGGCTCGGTGCGCTCGCGCCGTTCCTCGGCCCTCATGGCTCCTGCCCGCAGGAAGGCGGCCGCGGGCGCGCGCGGCAGGAAGCTGAGCGCCTTCCTGAAGGACTTCGACCGGGAGGGTAGGCCGCGGGCGGGCGCGCCGAGGCCCGGGCCCGAGCGCAGAGGTCGGGCCCGGGCCGCGTCCGACGCCGCGTCCGTCCCCGCAGTGAGGAGCCGGGTCGAGCAGCTGCGGACGAACGGGGAGCGCCTGGTCAAGGAGATGGAGAACCTGTACGACGTGGAGCTCCTCCGGCTGCCCGCGGCGCTCCGCGAGATGAACTGGCTGGAGTTCTTCGGTACCGGCGGGGGGCGCGGGCGCGGGCGCGGGCGCGGGCGGGGCGGGCTTCCCCTGAAGCGGCGCTCGGAGGCCGTCGCTGAGGAGCGGTGGGACGCGGCGCGCGGGGCTCGCGCGAGCAGGACGCGGGTGGGCGCGGGCGGGTGCGCCGCCCCCTCTGCCCGGGGCCGCTCGCTCGCCGCCGGAACGCCTGCTGTGCGCTGCCCGCTGCTGCGGCGGCGTTACGGCGCACCTGCGTGTGTTGCGGGAGCTGTCCCGGCGACGTGCCGGAGTGACGCTTCCAAAGGAAATATCTTCTTTGTAGCTAAAGGGGGAAGCCAGAAAGTCGTGGAGGAGGCGGTGACGGTAGGTATCCAGCACAAATGGGAACCTTTCCCTCTTGCCTTGTGTGTTCGTGTAGGAGACGAGCCGAAGGCTTTGTGTATCCGCAGGAGAGGAGCGCTGCTGCGATAGCGCGGGTTACGCACGCAGCTGCTGCGTTAAGACTTAGCAGGAGGAGATCCTGTGGTGTCCCCCGCAGGGCTTGCGTGCTCGCGCTGCTCCTTGCCTGGCTTGCCAGGCCTGCTTAATTTCACGGACAATGTGAACAACGGGATTCTGTTGGTTTGAACGTTCCAGAAACTTTGAGGGGGAGAAAAGGAGAAGGGTGGGAGGAGGGAACCCGTGAAAACATCTCTCTGCCCATTGACAGATTCCCTGGGAAGAAGGCAGTGGAGGGAATGAAAGCATTAGCACCCTCGGGACTTTGAAGTAACTTCTGAGGCTCAAACTGTGCCGCGTTGTATACGAACACCAGACGGGTGTCCCAGCTGTGCTTTTCGGGCTCTCGTATATTTATTTTTATATGTATATATACACACAGAGCTTCAAAGAACAGAGTGTCATTCTCAGAAATGTTCCAGTAGGTTCGAAGTAACGTAATCTCTCCCTTGCAGGTGACGCTGACCGAGCCTCAGGAGCCCCGGGCGGCACGTGGCTAGAAGTGAGAGCTCAGTCCATCTGCAGGTGTCGGCAGCGTGCGCTACGGCTTTGTACTGGTTGGGGTGCGAGGCCGAAAAGGCGTGGCGGGCGTGGCTCCAGGCCAGCCAGGAGATGTCACAGCACAGATGACATCACCCGGAGCCCGTGTGCTGTCACAATGCATTGCCATGACGACGCCGGGCCCTCCCCAAGGACAGCTGGCCGCTGGCTCCAGGCGCCTCATTTGTGAGCTGTGCTGCCCGCAGCCGCTCGCCGTGCCCTGTGCCTGAGAGCAGCCCCAGCAGCAGACTAGCTCAGCCTCATCGCGCTCGTCCTCCAAGGCTCAGAGAGGTGAGGGAGAGCTCCTGCACACGTCAGGCTGCAGAGCCCAGCTGCAGGGTGCGGGCTGAGCTCCGGTGTGCGCGAGG
Source organism: Gallus gallus (assembly GCF_016699485.2). NCBI lineage: Eukaryota > Metazoa > Chordata > Aves > Galliformes > Phasianidae > Gallus > Gallus gallus. The sequence goes on from NC_052550.1 coordinate 590,425, forward strand.
GGCATGCAGCACGAGACTGGCAGGACTGGCAGTGAGCGGGAGAAACTGCTGCCGGCCCTTCCGGCTCAGGAGCTGCAAGCCACGTGGCGGACAGCTTGCGGCTGAGCAGAGGAGACGCGGGGGGCGGGAAGCAAAGCTCACCTGCGGCCTCTGTTGGGGCAGCCCGTCAGTAACTCCTCTGTTCTTGCCTTTAGGTTTGGAGGCACATGCCTGCCAGCATGGACGGAGCCTGGGTGGGGACCTGGAGACCTCATCGCCCACGCGGCCTCATCTCGGCCCAGTTCCCCAGCCCCGGGCCCCAGTACTCCATCCCGGGGACAACAGGTACAGCCACCATCCCCAGGGCGTGAGGCGCACCGGGGACATGGCGGGGCAGAGCAGCTCCCGAGCCTTTCCCCGTTCTGTCAGAGCCTCCTGGCTCCCTGGCGCAGCCGCGAGCCAGGCCTGGCCGAGGAAGGCCGGTGCCGCTGGCGCTGCTCCTTGTGGCCCGGGGAAAAAGGGGCCCGCTTCTGGCCAGCGCAGACTCAGCTTTGCAGCTGTAGAGAGGCGTTACGGGGTCTTGCAGAACAATTGACCCTTAGGGGGCTCTCGCTGTGGAGTGCCTGCACGCGTGGTGCGGGTACAGGCAGCGTGCTGGCCAAAACTCCGCTGTCTTTTTGCGGTGACTTTGCAAGGCACTCGCGCAGCCGTTTGCACTCAGGGACTGACTCTTGTGCGCTCCGAGGCCCGGCACAGCTCGCCTCCAGGGCTCTTGGAGGAAGAAGTCACGCGGGAAGGGAATGTCGGGGCCAGGGCCCGGCGCCTAACTGCGCCTGTTCCAACGGAGCTTGAGACGTGCAGCTGCACAGGGGTGTGCTCTCTTCTGCTTTTCCTCCTAGGTTATGTGGGCCACAGCCCCACCAAAGCCCGTGCCCCCGCCTACACGTTTAGAGGGACCAAACCGCCTGCGGCAGGGAGCTGCGGGCCAGGTCCCTGCTACTTTGTGGAGCCCGCCATCACCAGGAACGGGAAGTACGTGGCTCCGGGCGCCCAGCTCCGGGGACGACCCGCGACGAAGACCACCGTCACTCCCGGACCAAGTGAGTACCACTTGTGCAGCACTTCACCCAGACAAGACGAGCGGGCGGCGCGTTTGCCCGGGGCCAGCTCGCGCCCTGATGCAGCTGTAGGTCTCCATATCGCTGCTGAGCAGCGATAAACGCCCTCGGAGAAGGACAGCTGCCCAGGGCCACGGGCCGAGGGCACAAGGACCCCGTGTCCAAAAAGAACAAGCGGCAGGGGGCTGACGGGAGGGACAGCAAGGCAGGGCATAGCGGCGGGGCACAGAAGAGCGTCCCCGCGTGCTGCCTGTGTCCCCCAGCGGCAATTCTGCAGCTCTTGAGAAGACCCTTTCCTCGGGACAGTGCCTGTGCGGTTGCAGAAGAAGAAGACCGGCGCTTCACGGCTTTCTTCCTCTTCTCTTCCGCCCCAGGTGACTACCGCACCGAGGCAGCCAACAGGCACGTCTTCAAGTGCCCACCGGTGCAGTCCATGGCCTTCCGGCGGGAGCCCCTCCGGACAGACCACCCTCCAGGTACGCTGACCCTGGCAAAGGCAGACCCTTCAGCCTGAGCATCCCGCAGGGACGGGCTGCTGCTCAGCACCAGCAGCGGGCCTACTGCACAGCCTGCGCGGCAGGACGCGGCGCTGGGGCCGCAAGCTTTCTTGCACGACCAACACCTCTGGGCCCGCAGCGGCTGCGGCTGCTCAGGCTCGGAGCTGCTGGCGCTGGCCCAGTGCCAGAGTAGAGGGAGGAACTGGCAGAGGGGCGAGACCTCCCTCCTGCTCCCACCAGCAGGCTGGGCAGGCTGCCCCTCTCTGCTGCTTCCGTCTCCTCCAGCCCCTCGCGCACACGCTCTCTGCTGCTCCTCCTGCAGGTCCTGGCACCTACACGCTGCCCAGGCTGATGGGGCCCAACACAGTCTACACATCGGCCAGCCCCTGCTACTCTGTGAGGGGAAGGAGCCAGCGAGGTCGGTTTGACGAAGACCTTGCCAAGGTGAGCTCTGCCGCTCCTCTTTTCCGCGTTAGCATCCGAACCTGGGCTGCTCCCCCTGTGCCACAGGGGCTTCCAAGCCTGCTGCAACTTTGCTTAACGCAGACTGCCGGGGAAAGAGAGAGCCTTGAATGTGACCCCAGCCCTGTATGGTCGTGACTCTCTTGCAGACTCCGGGTCCTGCGGCGCTCCCCAAAGTGCCTGTGGATGCCTACAAGACCAGGGCGCCCGCGTACACGATGGCAGCCCGACCAAAAGCTGGAGAGGGCAAAGCAGCGAAGCCCGGGCCGGCAGACTACAGCGTAGGCCGGGTAAGGCAGCTGCTCAGCTCTTCCCCTCTGTTTCACAAGCGCGGCCTTCACGCCTCTCCCCCTTCCCCTGAGGCTTCCTCCAGCCCAAGAGCTCCTGGCCGCAGGGACCAAGTGCAGGACAGCAGGCCTGCCCCCCTGCCCTCGTGCCACCTGCGAGCAGAGGGAGGGAGGGAGGGACAGCACAGCACGCAGCTTTTCCTCCCTCTGCTCCTTTTCCCTTCAATGGGACGCGCTGGTCCTTCCCAAGCTCTTCTGGGGGACGCAGCTCAGAAGGGCTCCAAGCAGCATGCCCCCAGCATAGGAGAGAGAGTTAGCTGCGAGCTCCCAGCTGCACACGCGGCCCTCTCCGAGACAGGAGGTGCCCGTAAGCCCACCTCCCCGAGCCAGCTCTGCTCCAGCAGGGAGCTGCACCGGCTTTGCGCTGGCGTTCAGCCCTGCCCGGAGAGGCACCAGGGACTGTCTGGGATCGGAAGGGGTGCGGGACAGCAGGGAGCGAGGGCAGCAGAGGAGAGAAGGGCCCTCGCTGACCTGCCTTTCCTTTTCGCCCTTCCAGGTGACGCTGATCAAGCCCCAGGCGCCTGCATCCACGTTTGGAATCCGGCATTCCCTCTACACAACCCCTCTCATCGTGGAGTGAAACAGCAAAGCCTGGAAGGCCTGGTTTCCTTTCCTGGAACGGAAGGGGAGGGGAAGAGAGAGCGACCATCTGCCGGTTTCCCTTTGATTCCATTTCCCTGTTTACTGGGCATTTACTGTTGGATGCTAGCGATAGGAGTAAGTCGTTAATAAAATGTACCTTTATGTATACTTGCTTGTCACTCCTTTGTCCTCACCGCTGCCCACGGGAGAATGCGCCACCACTTCCTGAAGCCTTTCTTTCTAACAACATTTCAACATTTCATTTCAAGTTACCTGCTGTTCACAAACAGAGAAGGTCTGGTGGGAGACGTAGAGGTTGGGGGCTGTCTTGGGCAGAGTGACTACGACATGGTAGAGTTCTCGATTCTTGGTGGAGGCAGGAGTGGGAACAGCAAAACTGCTACCTTGGACTTCTGGAGGGCAGACTTTGAACTGTTCAGGAGACTAGTAGGGAGAGTCCCCTGGGGTTCAGTCTTGGAGAGTAAAGGGGTACAAGGTGGGTGGTTGCTCTTTAAGAAGGAAGTCTTAAAGGCACAGGAGCAGGCTGTCCCCCTGAGCGGCAAAATGAGCCGGTGCAGAAGAAGACCGGCGTGGATGAATAGGGAACTATTCTTGAGGCTCCAGGAGAAAAAAGAGAATCTACCTCCTGTGGAAGAAGGGACGGACAACCCGGAAAGAATACAAAGAAGTTGTTAAGATGTGCAGGGAGAAAACCAGAAAGGCAAAAGCCCAGCTTGAACTCAACCTGGCTGCTGGGGTAAAAGGGGACAAGAAACTCTTTTACAAGTATATCAACAGTAAGAGGAGGACCAGGGAGAATCTCCATTCTCTACTGAATGAGGCTAGGAATGTGACCACTGAGGATAAGGAAAAGGCAGACATTCTGAATGCCTTCTTTACATCTGTCTTGAAAAGACAGACCGGTTATCCTCAGGTTTCTCCACTCTCTGACCTGGCAGCCTTGGCTGGGGAGCAGACTGAACCCCCCACAATTCAGGAGGAAACAGTCAGAGACCTGCTGCTCCAACTGGACTGCCACAAGTCCATGGGACCGGATGAGATTCACCCGAGAGTGCTGAGGGAACTGGCGGAGGAGATAGCCGAGCCGCTTTCCATCATCTATCAGCGCTCCTTGTTGACGGGTGAGGTCCCAGAAGACTGGAGGCTTGCCAATGTGACTCCCATCTACAAGAAGGGCTGCAGAGAGGATCCGGGGAACTATAGGCCTGTTAGCCTGACCTCGGTGCTGGGGAAGATTATGGAGCAGACTGTCTTGAGGAAGATCACACGACATGTGCAGGACAACCAGGGGATCAGGCCTAGCCAGCATGGGTTCACAAAGGGCATGTCCTGCTTGACCAACCTGATCTCCTTCTATGATCTAGTGACCCGTCTGGTGGATGAGGGAAGGGCTGTTGAGGTGGTCTACCTAGACTTCAGCAAAGCCTTTGACACTGTCTCCCACAGTATTCTCCTGCAGAAGCTGGCAGTCCGTGGCTTGGACAGATACACTCTTGGCTGGGTAAGGAAGTGACTGGAGGGCCGGGCCCAGAGAGTGGTGGTGAATGGAGTTAAATCCAGCTGGCGACCGGTCACGAGTGGTGTTCCCCAGGGGTCGGTGCTGGGACCTGATGAGGGTATTGAGTGCACCCTCAGTAAGTTTGCAGGTGACACCAAGCTGGCTGGAAGTGTTGATCTGCTGAGGGTAGCGAGGCCTTACAGAGGGATCTGGATAGTTTCGATAGATGGGCTGAAGCCAATGGGATGGGATTCAACAAGACCAAATGCCGGGTCCTGCACTTTGGCTGCAATAACCCCAGGCAACGCTACAGGCTTGGGGCAGAGTGGCTGGAAGACTGTGTAGAAGAAATGGACCTGGGGGTGTTGATTGACCTAGACTGAACATGAGCCAGCAGTGTGCCCAGGTGGCCAAGAAGGCCAATGGCATCCTGGCTTGTATAAGAAATAGTGTGGCCAGCAGGAACAGAGAAGTAATTCTCCCTCTGTACTCAGCACTGGTGAGGCTGCACCTTGAGTACGGTGTCCAGTTTTGGGCCCCTCACTGTAAGAAAGACATTGAGGCCCTGGAGCGTGTCCAGAGGAGGGCAACAAAGCTGGTGAGGGCTCTGGAGCACAGGCCTTATGAGGAGCGGCTGAAGGAGCTGGGATTGTTCAGTATGGAGAAGAGGAGGCTCAGGGGAGACCTCATTGCTCTCTATAACTACCTGAAGGGAGGTTGTAGTGAGCTGGGGTCGGCCTCTTCTCTCGGGTGACAGTGATAGGACGAGAGGGAATGGCTTCAAGCTGCGCCAGGGAAGGTTCAGGCTGGATGTTAGGAAATACTACTTCTCTGAAAGGGTGGTCAGGCACTGGAATGGGCTGCCCAGAGAGGTGGTGGAGACACCGAACCTGGTGGTGTTCAAAGAGCGTTTGGATGTTGTGTTGAGGGACATGGTTTAGCGGGAACCATTGGTGAAGGGTGAATGGTTGGACTGGATGATCCTGTGGGTCTTTTCCAACCTTAGCTATTCTGTGATTCTATGATTCTAATGACTCACACCAGTTACCAAATGGAATTCAAACTTTTGGGGGGAAGAAATCCCAGGTTATAGCAAGGCCCAGGTTATCCCTGTTTAGTTCTATTTTAGCCCATGTCACTTTCTTAGTACGTAAGCCAGGCTCCACCACCGTCCTCAAAACAGAGTGTTTGTCTGGGTTCTTTCACAAGCAGTAAGGTACTTTAAAACCTAACCTATTTCGCCATCGAGAGCATTTGTGCATAAGCAAAATATTTGTATTGCTGTAAAAACAACAACAAGATAAAAAAGGCACACCTCTAGTTCATCATTTGCGAATTGCCAATAAAGCAAGCATCAGTAGTTTTCAACTCTCTGATGGCTGAAAGCACAAGGCAAGAGACCGGTGGGCAAACTCACTGTGCTCTTGGCTACACCCAGTTGGGACCGTGTGAATGAGCCACTCTTTTTTCATACGTTTCCGTAGAAAACAGAGAAAAAGTTAAAGTTTTGTTATTCACATGCATTAACGATATTCTGTATTTTACGTGCAGCCCAAGGCAATTCCTCTTTGCTCAGTGCGGCCCAGGCACGCCAGAAGTTTGGGCAGTTGCACCACATCCTCATCTCTAAGTTGGAGAGATACGGGTTCCAGGGGTGGACTACTTGGTGGATAAGGAATTGGTTGGAAGGTCGCAGCTGGAGGGCTGTGGTCAATGTCTGTGCCAGGTGGAGGCAATGATGAGTGGTGTCCCACAGGGTGCTGCTGTGGGACCAGTACTCTTCACCTTTATTAGTGACATAGATGATGGGATTGAGTGCATCCTCAGTAAGTTTGCAGGTGACACCAAGCTGAGTGGTGCAACAGATACAATAGAAGGAAGGGATGGCATCCAGAGGGACATGGACAGTGGGCCCACATGAACCACCTGAGGTTCAACAAGGAAAAGTGCACAGTGCTGCCCTTAGGTAGGGGCAATGCGAGGTATGCGTTCAGAATGGGGGAAGAACTTGAGAGCAGCCCTGCAGAGAAGGACTTGGGGTTCTGGAGGAGGGAAAGCTGACCTGAGCCAGCAGTGTGCAGCCCAGAAAGCCGCCAGCAGCCCGGGCTGCATCAGCAGAGGGGTGGCAGCAGGCAGGGAGGGGACTGTCCCCCTCTGCTCTGCCCTCGTGAGGCCCCACCTGGAGTCCTGCGTCCAGGCCTGGGGCCCCCAGCACAAGAAAGACGTGGGGCTGTTGGAGCGGGTCCAGAGGAGGGCACGAGGGTGCTGAGAGGGCTGGAGCACCTCTGCTGTGGAGACAGGCTGAGGGAGCTGGGGGTGTTCTGCCTGGAGAAGAGAAAGAGAGGAGACCTCACTGCAGCCTTCAGGCCCCTAACAGGGCGTACAGGAAAGCAGAGAAGGGACTGTTTATCAGGGAGCATCATGTTAGAACAAGGGGTAACAAATTTAAACTAAAAGAGGGGAGGTTGAGATGAGATATCAGGAGGAAATTCTTCCCCTTCCCAACATGGAGCAACCACCCAGCCTTGGACAGAGGCAGATTTTGGGCAAACATCTTGTAGTCTGGCCCTGCTGACCAGTCACAGTCACAACTCTTTGCACAGTGGGAGCATCCAGAGATCTGAGAATCAAACTACAATCAGAATTCAGTCCAAAACTGTACAGTGCTCTGTAAAGCAACTACGCCAGATGGACATGTTCAGGACAGCCAGCAGCAGGGGGAATGAGCTTCAGGCCTTCTGCTGAGGAGTCTTCAAGCACTTTAGAATAAAAGCAAAACAACAAACAGCTGCAGAAAACCCCTGCATGGCACATCTGCTCTGCACCAGCTCAGTGCAGGAGGATCATCAGCTCCACAGCTGATGTGGTCCAGCACTGCCTGAGAAAACCATCTCAGGATGAGCAGCCTGCACACTAGCCGTGGGAAAGATGTGCTGTGTGTGCTCTAGGGAGGTTTGGGGCCACTTGGGTGGGTTTATCTCCTTGTCCGAGAAGAGATCTGTGAGAGCACACCACATAATGCACCCACCCTCCCTGAAGTCCGCCACCATGGGGACTGGACAGAGTGGTCCTTCCTCCATTTATTCACATTATTGATACAGCAAGAAGACAGGAGGCAGCAAAGTCTGGCTCTGGGGTTTATTATAGCTGATTTCTCACAGTGTGGGTAGCAATTATGGGACTGAGGAGCGAAGCGGGGAGATGCTGATTGCACGGAGAAGGGAACTTGTACTTCTCCCCTTCACCCACCCCAAAGCAGTGCCTGCGTCCCGGTGCCAGCCAACACAGCAGCACTGGGCAAAGCTGCCCATGTGCCCGGGGCTCCAGGAGACCGCTCCCGAGCGCCAGAGCCACAGTGTTGGAGCTGGTGTCTGTGTGGGAGCTGCAGGTGCCATGGGGTGCCCAGCGGGGCTGGCACAGGGCTGGCAGGCAAAGGGATGGGGACCGGGCTGTGGACAGTGGCACTTCCCCAACCTCTGGCACAGTCAGCACACATCAGTGGGTTTGACCAGGATGAGGGATGATGTGCAGTCGCCTTTATCACAGAATCCTGGCCAGAGGATGTACTTTTTGGCATTGAGCACAACATTCTGGCACCTGTCGTACCACCACCCCCCGTAGCTGCTGGCGCAGTTCCCGCTGTACTGGTCCTGGTCCTTATCCACCGTGCTGAACTTCATGTTGTCGTGGATGCCTCCCTTCTTGGGGTAGTAGCCGGTCAGATAGTCGTCCCCTTCACCAGAATACCGGCCCAGCCTCAGCGGGTACCCGCTGCTCTCGCTCTCCACTCTGAAGATGTCATACTCAGCATAGTGGGTGACGTTGGCTTTGTCCCGCACGACGAAGCGGACCTTGTAGGTGCCCTGCTGTGTGAGCAGGTGCAGGTACTCGGTGCCCAGCCAGTGGTCGCCCTGCACGTTCCCGAAGCCGTACTTGTAGGTGGTCCAGGATTGCTTCCACGCGATCTCAGTGTCATGAGAGTTTCTCTGGACAACAGTCCAGCCCTTGCCTTCGGTGTCCATGTCACACCACACCACGCGGGGGGGGGACCGTGCTGGCTGGATGACGTACACCCCGCTGGGGCTGGTCTTGCGGAGGTGGCTGCAGTCCGCGGGGAACCCTGCAACAGGAACTGCAGCAAACAGAGAGCGGGGTGGGAGAGAGAAGGTCTGTATGAGTCTGTGCAGGCAACAAGGAGCTCCTAGAAGAGCATAAGGACTCAGCTCAGAAAGGGATGCTTTTATCTGTGGTCTTTTCTGCACTCGCAGTGGCTCTTCTGCAGGGAGAACAAAGGCCCCCAAGAGTCGCCCTGCTAAGCGCCCTGCTCGTGACTCGCCCTTGCATTTGGAGCTGCTGATGCATCTGGCCAAGATGGAGGGGGAAAAAGATCTCCCAGATGCCAGTCATGTCTTCCAGGCAAAGCTGGCCTGTGCACTGGGCCCTTGATATTCTGAGATGCAGCTCCTGCAAAGATCAGAAGTGTGCAAAACACTCCACTGGGTGAGGATATGTAATGAAAATTTATGTTTACCCTTGGGGTCGTGGCACTGCAAAAGAAGGGCAGGTTCTACCTTGATCTGATAGGGATCTCCTCCCCCAGCTTTCTTCAGTTCATCTATTAACAAGACTTATCTGTCATCATTTACTTGCCAAACTGATCTGCCACCTAATTTGTTTTTCATGTTTTGTGTCTGATGACGGACAATTTACTGCAGGTTCTTCAAATTCAGCCCATGAATTCTGCTTACCTTTGGCACGCGTCTTGAAAGGAACGTTACCCTGCCTGTACAGAGGGGGTGAAGACTCAACAGGAGCTACAGAGAAATACATAAATAAAGTACTGGGATGACCTCTGATGCTCTGATGGAACTGTTTAGGCAGAAGCCCCTCGGTTTCAGCCTGGAGCCACTAAAGGATGGCTTGAGATGGGTCAGGCTGCTTACTTTACAAGAGTTAAGGAGTCTGTATGTTGAGGAGTTCTTGTCTTGTGCCTCAGCCAGTCTGCCTGCATGACAGCCTGTCTAGTATCTGGCAGACCCAAGGGTCGATGCTGAGCCAGGCAGATATCCTGCCCTTGGTGCCACTTCCCCCTGTCGGGTCCATACTCACCGCTCCGCGAGCTGGCGGTGGGCATTCCTGGACCTGCACTCGCACAGTGGAGAAGCATCACCACCGCCACGGGCAGGAGGATGAGGTTCCCACGGAGCTGGTGTGTCCCAGCCTGCAGCCCTGGGGAGGGAAGGATGCAGCACCATCAGGACCCCTGGCATCTCCCCGCCCCTCGGCGGCCCTGGGGAGCTCTGACCAGGGAATGCAGAGCTGCAGAACCAAGATCCAGAGGATGAGTCCCACGCTACAGACACCAGCTACCAGGTGGATAGGAGAAAGTCTCTTGTGTGTGCATGATGACCTGAGCCCAAACCACTGGACTGTTGGTGGCCACCAATACAACCCCACGCTCTGCATCAGCTCAGTGCAGGGGGAGATGCCAGTCCCAGGTGGGGAAGGGCCCCTGTGCAACCACAAGTGCCACATGTGCTGATCAGGAGGACATCAGCATGGGAAAGGACCAAGCTGAAATGCAGGGCTCCATACTAACAGGACAGGGCTTAGGTAGCCTGCAAAAAGCATAAGGTGCCACCATGGATGTATGTCACCTACTGCTTTGCTCTGCATCCCTTCTAAGATCATGGTGCCGGGCCATGTGTCACCCAGGCCAGGTCATGGCAGCTGTCCTGCTGGTTTCCTTGTGCCTTTGTATACTCACCCTGTGCAGGTCTGGTTTGAGCCCAGCAGCACAGCTGAATGCAGCTTAACTCTGGGAAGATAACTCACCCATCACAACAGCACAGCTGAGCAGAGAGCAGGAACCCAGTGGTGCACCCTCCCATGCCATGCTCTGCGTGGTGACTTTATAGGTACCACACACTCCCACTTGTGCTCACACGTGTTGTTTGTAGAGGCACTAGGAGATGCTCGCAGACTGTGACTCAAGAAGCTTTCAGATCCCTTTACAGCACAATAAGGACCATGGGGGAAGGGAGTCATGCCCTTCTAGCCAGAGAATTACAAAATACTCCCTTCCACGTGGAGAGATTTCACTTATTGACTCTTCCCATTACACAAACACTACATGTGAATTGCCCACTTGGAGTAATTTCTGGAGAGCCATGATCAAACTGAACTGAAGAGACTTAGCTTTTTCTAAGGACATAAACAAACTGGCGAGGGAGGCGAAGTTAGGTTTCCTATTTACCTAGTTCCAAAGGTGACGTCAGAAAGATGAGTGCAGATCCTCAAGAAGCCATCCTGCTAACTTTCCACTCACAGGCTTCAGGATCGATTGGTGAAGTCATTGAGCTGGAGCTGGCGTCCAGCAGCCAGAAGTCAATGCACGTGCAACATCTTCAGGCACCACAGTCTGCACGATCTGAGCAGCAGGCAGGGCTGCAGGTGACATGCCTGTGGGTCCACTTCCCATTCTCATTCCCAAGTCCTGTTGTTGGCCTAGTAAGGCCCTGCAGAGCCAGAAATGCTGGCCAGGAGTGCGGCAAAATGCTCCCAGGGCAGGGGTCCATGGGAGCTGCTTTGGGGCCAGATGGCATAGGCTTCGTCATGCTAATTTAACCAGGTAAAGAAGCAGCCCTTCTACTTTCTTGTCCTGGACTCCAAGTATTGGTTTCAGCATCATAATGAACAGATGTATCTTCTTTGTGGCATAGCTTTAAACCTGACGTGCACATCAACCAGCACCAACGTAAGGCTCCCACCAAACTCTGTCTTGCAGGAACTCGTGCCAAGTAGTGCAATGTATAGAGCCTGTGGTACTATGCAGGACTTAAGGCAGGAGAAGGAAGGCCAGAGCTATCTCCTGGGGAGCAGCAAAGCCTGGAGCTGAGGCTAGCCAGGAGCTAAAGCATGAAAGCAGTGCCCTCACCAAAGTGGTTCTCTCCTGCAAGGAGCTGAGCACAGCAGGCAGCTGAGTGTTGGCAACAGCCCCAGGCAGGGCAAGCCTGGATGACTAACCATGTCCAGGATCCTGGGCAAAATGACATGAGGCAAGAGACAGAGCTGGAGACATGCTACAACATGGATCTGAGTGGTCTATCCAGAAGAAAATTACAGTATAGGTCTAAGATCCATCTGGAAAGCAAGGGTAGAGGATGGGACCGGAGCCCAGGGCTGGAGGCATAGGGCTGAGCTGAAATGGTCTGTAGGGACCCACTGCTGGAAGACAGATAGTATGAGTCTTCCTTCCTTTGATCAACACCAACTGGGCTTTACTTCACCTACAAGCCAGATACTTCAGAGAAAAAGATGATCCTTCCCATTTTGCCATGATGCAGGAAAAGTAGAGGTAAGGCAGCTGGGCAGAGGTTACAGGGGTAGCTGGTGGGCAGTGCCATGTTGGATGGCACTGGGTTGGATACTAGGAATAATTTCTTCTCTGAGTGGTGGTGCAGTGGCACAGCTGCCCAAGGAGGTGGTGTGGTCACCATCCCTGGGGGTGTTCCAAAGCCATGGAGATGTGGCACTGGGGGATGTGGTCAGTGAGCATGGTAGGGGTGGGTTGAGGTTGGGCTTGGTGATTATAGAAGTCTTTTTGAACAATAATAAGTCTATGATTCTGTGATTCTATTTGGGGTTTGTCCAAGAGGTCACAGGTGGGGCTGGCTGGCCATCAGAACACACTGATGTGCTCAGGGCCATAACAGTAGCAGTTAATCCCAAAACAAGTTGCACCTGGCTGTACAGGTCTGCCATGCTCCACAGGCCCTCAGACTGTGTTCTCTAGCTTTTGCTGTAGCTCTTCATGCCCATAAAGTGACCACAGCGCATGCTCTGCTATAGCCAGCTCTGCATCTTACACATGGCCTGGTGCCATGGCTGTACTTACCAGGGCTGGGGAAGCAGTGCCCTTCAGGGAACTGAAGAAGTAAGGGGTAACCAAGAGAAGGACGAGCTTTGAATGTTGCTGGTCTGACCTCCACAACAGAGCAGGGATGCTTTATGGAGATCAGTGATGAGTGCTGTCCTTCAGGAGTCAGTACTGACATCAGTGCTCTTAAATATCTCTATCAATGACACTGACAGTGGTTTGTGTACACCCTCAGCAGTTTGTGGATGACGCCTTGACATGCCTGAGGGATAGGATGCCATCCAGAGAGACCTGGACAGGCTGAGCTGTGTGTCCAGGATAACCACATGAGGTTCAACAAATCCAGTGCAACTGCACCTGGGTTGTGGCAACCCCTGCTATGGGGTGTAAGGATGAAGCACAGCACTGCCAAAAAGGACCTGGGGTACTGGTGGGTGGCAGCTGGGCACGAGCCAGCAGCGTGCCCTCACAGCCCAGAAAGCCAACCGTCCCCTGGGTGCACCCAAAGCAGTGTGGCCAGCAGGGCAGGGAGGGGATCTGCTCCTCTGCTCTGCACTGTGACATCTCCTGGAGCACTGCGCCCAGGTGGGGAGTGCTCAGCACAGGAGAGACATGGAGCTGTTGGAGTGTGTCCAGTGTTGTGGGCTGTTGTGACAGGACAAGGGGAAATGATTTCAAACAAAAAGACTTAGATTGAATGTAAAGATGAAGATTTGTACACTAAGGGCGGTGAGACACTGCACAGCTTGCCCAGAGAGGCGGTGATGCCCCATCCCTGCAGACAGGCAAGGTCAGGATGGAGGGTCTCTGAGCACTGGTGGAGCTGTGGGTGTCCCTGTGCACTGCAGGGAGTGGGACCTGATGGCCTTTGGGCCATCCAACTCAAATGATTTTATAATTCAGTGACTCTGTGAGTTAGAATGGAGTGCCTGGGGTCATATCAAGGTTGGTTGTGAACACGTCAAGGAATGGAGAGATTCCACAACTGTTGTTTTTGTTTTGTTTTGTTTGTTTCTCCAGTGTTTGAAGAGCCTCAGAATGATATTTTCTTAATCTAATTGTAATTTCCCTTGCTTCCCTTGTGTCTGTTGCCTCTCATCCTGTCCCTATGGACCTTCAGAGCTGCAGAATCACAGCCTCATATATTCATTTAGGTTGGAAGTGACAGTCTGACCCCTCTGTTCAATGCAGATCTACAGTGTGATGTCCTCATCCAGTCAAGACCTGAAAACCTTCAAGAAGGGAAAACTCACAGCCTCTCTGGACACCTGTTCTAGTATGTGACCAACTTCATGCTATAGATGACAGTCCCTGACTTGAATTGCCCATGTTCTAACTTAGATCCATTGCTTCTCATCCCAGCACCCCTGAGTACAACTTGGATCCACATTCTCTGCATCCACCAGGCTGTGCAGACCACAAAGGCCGCCCCTTTGCTTGCTCTTCTCTCTATGGTACCAATCCACCAGAAAAGGACTGACTAGAATTTTCTTGAAGAAATCCATGTTGTAAGTGCTCCTATTTACAGAGAGAGGCTTGGAATGAGATTAGTCCATGTTCATTCCGCCCCAGTTCCCAAAGCTGCAGGGGCAGTGGGTCCAGCAGAGCGTACCACACATTGCACAAGAGCAGTGCTGTGCTGCTGGAGTGGGACTTTTTGAAACGTGGTGCTTAGATGAAAAAAGCACCACTTGCCAGGAGCACTCCAGTGCCTCATTCCCGAGGGCCAAGATGGGCTTCCCCATGGCTGGGCTCAATGCCTGCTCTAGAGAGAGCAATTGATGCCCCGACATTTGATTTCTGTCCAGGAGGGGAATGCCATCAGGGTGTTTACTTACGTGCTGAAATGCTGGAAGGTGCTCAGAGGACACGATTCCCTGGGGAAACCCTGCGAGAGCAGTGGGGGGAGGTGGGGGACGGGGGCAGCCAGGCTGTGTACGTCGGAGCTGTTCCAAGGCACTGTCTCATTGGCAACTTGCTATTTGCTTTGCTTCTGAAGGAAGCTCTTCACCTTCGTGAGACACAGCCTTCTTTACCTGAGGACATGTCACTTCACTACGAAGAGCAAACACAGCACAAAGCACTAGCGCTGTCGCCGAACAGGGGACAAGTGCTGCGGTTTGGGTCTTGTGCTCCCACCCCCTCACCCACAGAGCCCTATAACTTTCAGGCTGCACACCCCTCCCACAGGCCACATCCGCCTGGCTTCCACCCCGCAGGGTCCCCTCGGAGACAGTATGGGTGAGTGTGGGCTGGGCGGGGGGGGTCCTCGGGCACAGGTCTGCGCAGGGCTCCCTGCTCCCTCAGCTGTCCCAGCACAACACCTGCCATGCCCCTGCTCCCCTGGGTGGGAGCTGGAGCAGGGGCTGCACTCTTTGCTCTGTGCATGCTGTGTGCAGGCGGAGCGCTAGGCAGCCCACTGTACAGGCCAACAGTTGGCCAAATATTCCTTGTAATGGTCTGTTCTGCAGAGAAAATATGAAATACCTTAGCGCAGGACATGGATTATTTTTTTTTTTTAGATATTCTTCTCTAAGGAACACTACTGATGCACACAGTTGTCCACAGCACACCCAGCAGTGGCTGTTTCCTCCCCTGCATCTCCATCCTGCTGGAATTCCATGGCCCTTCATGGGGTGAGGACCAGCAGCAGGAGGAGCGTTGCCCTAAGGCAAGATGTCTTTAAACACATCTCTAAACACAAATCACCAAACAGTATGCAGCAGTTGAGAAGTGAATTGTTTGGAGGGTGGTTAGAAGAGCTCTGCTGCAGAACGCAGCACAGTGGCTGGGACAGCTCCAGCGTTCCCAGGAAGGGATGCTCACCTCCAGGATGGAACACCCAGTTCCAACCAGCTCTGCCTTGAACATCTTCCTTCTCACCACCTCAAGGAACTCTGCTGAACTCAGCAGCCCGGGGCAGAACACGGGAGCTGTGGCTCAGCTAAAGGAAGGGGTCACATTTGTCATCTGCCAGGGGTGATAGGAGCTGAGAGGAAAGAGGATCCCCCCTCCCTGCTCATCCTCCAGCCCCAGGACTTGGTTTTCACAAGATTTTGGGGTTTGGATGAGGTTTTCACACTTTTTCTGTCTCAAAAAGAAAGATCACTGGTACCAGCTGCACCTACTGATGACTCCACAAGTATTTGGTGTTTGTCAATTAATATCTGGTAGTTCCTCTAGATGGGTGAAACAGGACTTTCAGCTCCAAGAGGGAGCTTCACTAAGAAAGAATTTTATTTCCTATTTTACACTGCAAGAGTCAAATAGAATTAACTGAAGAGTTATGTGCTTTTTCTCCTTTGCCTCCCCGCCCCCAATCTCTTCTTATTTCAGCTACCCAGTGCCTTTGCCTCCTGATTCTCACCTCCCTGCTGGCCCTGGCAGCGCCTCTTGTCTTTGACATAAAAAACTTGCATCTCTTAAATGGAACGATGGATGAAATTATGAATATTCACCCTGAGCCTGTCCAGCCTGGTAAGTATTCCTGTGTAATAGAGAGAGGCAAACAAGGTCACGTTTGGTCGGATGCTATGCAGCTCTACGCCCCAACCCAGCCCAACTCCAGCCCTGTGTCGTGGAGGATGGACTCAACATTGCTCTGCGTGTGGACAATGCCAACACAATTTGCACTGTCTTGCTGGGACAAGAGTTACCCCAGAGTCCTCTGATAGTAGCCCGCCTCATCCTCTACATAGCATCAAGTTCTTCAGCCCCTCTGTGAGCCCACTAGTCTGAACCCCAGAGCCCCTGGGATCACAGAAGGGACAGATTCATCTGTGGACGTACACAAGATGTCCTTGTAAGAGAACTGCATTCATTCACTCTGAAGCATCCTTTCTTCCAGCAGTATCTTCAAATTCCCCTCTGAGCTCCTCTTTCTGTTCCAGACACCAGAGCCAGTTTTCCTGTGGCCACTCTAACATTTCTTCCCCCTCTCATCCCGCTTCTGCCTCTGTCCCTTACTGACTCCTACTGTAATTTAGCGACTACTTTCCTGGTATTGCTATCACCTTTTGGTGCTCAAACCCTTCTCATCGAGGAAGCATCTGCCCCATGGTTATTCCCCCATGCTGCCAGTGGCCCCAGTACCCAGAGAGAACATCCCTCTGGAGTGAGGAGTAGCCACAACAACAGGATCACGATCTGGACAGGGTCATGCTCTCCTAGCAGGCGTCTGACATCCATGCTCTCAACACTCACTCCTGTCTCCTCTGCTCTTGTCTATTCAGATGAGGGGGACCACCACGTTCGACAGGTCAGAGATATTGCCCCGCGCCCACCAGCGGCTCATGGTAAGTCTGTGCAAGAAGTACATCTTCTCACAAGATTTCACCTTTGCTAATAGCCCAGAGGCTCATGGAGAGCTCTTGGCCCTTTGTATGCACTCGTTCCTCCCAGAAACAACAGAGGTGCCACAGCTCATCATCCTGGATAGACCCTAGCACCAGCCACGTTCTCCACTTAATATGTGCTGAGAGAATTTTCTACCTGAAGATCTAAACTGGAAATTGATGATTCATTATCTGCCTTCAGGTTGTGGTGGCTGATTATTACCTGATTTTGGCTGTGCAGTTGATGACAAGGCTGGTTAAGACAGAGAGTAACTGAATAACTGAGCTGGCTGAGTCAGTGCCAGCTCTATGGCCACATGGCACGGCTTCTTTGGGTGCAAACAATGGGTAGCACAGATCTGGGAGCGGTGCCAGTCCTCTCCCAGAAGTGCATATCTATTCACTGCAAAAGGGGCTTCCATTCTGGAGAACGGAAACTCTGTGATCAAATGAAACAAGTCATGAAACCCCTAAAGAGCCACATGGGTAAGCCCAGTGGGTTTGTCCTAATCATAGAAATCATAGAATCACAGAATTGCTCCGGTTGAAAAAGATCTTAAAGATCATAAAGTCCAACCGCAACCTAACCATCCTACCCTAACTCTAACAACCCTCCGCTAAGTCACGTCCCTGAGCACCACATCCAAACGGTTGTTAAACACATGCAGGGATGGTGACTCAACCACCTCCCTGGGGAGCCTATTCCAGTGCTTAACAACCCTTTCTGTAAAGAAGTTTTTCCTGATATCCATTATGAGCAATATGGATCTCTTGACCACACTCTCTCCAGGGTTTCTAAGATGACTGAATCTCTAAACCTTCCATGCAAAGTGGCTTCAGAGTCCAGACTGGCATTTCTCTGTGCAGTGATACATCACCAACAGGCAACAAAGGATTCACTGCAGCACCTCCAACCCGGACAATGTTGTATTGCATCCTGTTTGAAGGCAGTGGGGACCTCTGTGTCCACATAAAGTTGATTCCTGTCTTGGAAACAAGTAGTCCAACTCTTTCTTTGATCATTTCAAGACTTTAATTTACTCCTGTGGACATATGGCAGGAATAAATCCCAGGAATGTGTGAGCAATAGGACAGGTGTAAAAGTAATCCCACGTGTTTGGTGTCTCCTTGTGTCAGGTAAGATGTAACAACCACATTTTCTGCCTCAGGTTGGCCCAAGGACTGCAGTGAGATCCCTCCCGGCAGCCACAGCGGTGTGTACATCATCCAGCCGAAGGGCCTCCACCAGCTCGTGGTGTACTGCGAGATGAACACCACCGGCGGGGGCTGGACGGTCATCCAGAGGAACCAGAAGGACACAGCCGTCACCTGGGCCGAGTCCTGGAGCACCTACAAGTATGGCTTTGGGAACGTGCGCAGCGACTACTGGCTGGGCACCGAGTACATCCACCAGATCGCCAAGCAGAAGGTGTACCAGGTCAGGTTCGTCATCTCGGATAACGCAAACAACATCAAGTTTGCAGACTACAACCTCTTCAGTGTGGAGGATGAGGCCCATGGGTACCGGCTGCGGTTGGGCTCCTATGCTGGGACAGCGGGGGATGCCATGACTTCAGACAATCCCAGCACTATGCATGACAACATGAAGTTCTCCACAAAAGATCGTGACCAGGACAACTACAGTAAGAACTGCGCCTACAGCTATGAGGGTGGGTGGTGGTTTTCGTCATGTTATTCCGTGCGGCTGAATTTCAAGGGCGGCATGACGTGGGGCAGCCTGTGCAAAGGGGACTGCAAATCCTCCCTCATCCTCATCAAACCAGCTCCGTACTGTTAGCACCTCTTTTTCCTCCCGTCTGCACCCGATGCTCTGCAAGGCTGGAGCCTTTCTGGGGCGGAGAGGGAGCCTAAGGGTGCTGGGGGTTGGCGAAATACCATCTGCTCTTCCCCTCTCTTCCCGTTCTTTGCCCATTTCTCCTTGTGCTTGCCAATGATTATTTTTTGTTTTGTTCATAATCAAGAAAAAAAAAAAAGGGAAAAAAAAATACTTGCAAAATGTGTGAATTCCATGTGTACCTTCCACGGGGGAGGAAAACACAGAGCCCTGGAGTAACATTTCACCAGTGGTTGATAGTTGTCTCCAGAACTCACAGCAAGCAGGAGGGCCACGTCTCACAAATGTCTGTGTGCGTATCCGCGCCTCTCCGTGGTGTCTGTTAGAGCAGCCAAATAAATGTGCTTCCTTCAGCTCACTGTACGTCACTGAACGTCTGTTCTGTACGTCCCGCTGCAGACAGAGAGATCGCACAGTGGGTGCTTGGTTGGAGCACTGGGGCTCAGTGAGGGGAAGGCCCCGCGTGTTTCTCATGGGGATGGATGTAAGCTAATTAAAACCAGTTACACTGAGAGAACAGACCTGTAACTCTGTGCTGGGGAGGGGGGGGCAGAAGGGATGAGGCATGTGGGAGAACGATCCCACACCATCTCTGTGCTCACAGTCCTGCACTCCATGAGTGGTGGTGCCCCCGTGATGCGGATCTGCTCCTGTCTGGGGTCTGTGCCTGTTGGGAGGTGTGTCGGCTGGGAATCCCGCTGGGATTCTACACAGATATGACTTCGAGGAGAGAGTCCCTGCAGAGACTTCAACACCATGGGGTCCTCTGTGGAGATGGGAGCATCTCCATCACTGGAGGTGCCCAAAGTTCAGTGAGAGAGCAGATCTGGTTTGGGGTCAATTCTGCTACGCAAAGGTTGGACTAGAGAACACAAACATGCCTCTCCCAGCAGACAGTCATCCGTTCCGGGGAAAAGCCTCGTTTGCCTTTGCGATGGGCACAACACGGGGAGGGAGTGCCCAGGGCAGCTCCATGAGGGAGGTGGCAGCAGCTGGAAGAGAACACTAGATGGTGGCAGCAGCAGGAGGGTGGGTGGCAGGAAGGTGCTCCCCCCTTGCACACACACTCCTGCTGTCCTCAGAGTGGCTTTGGCTTCCAAAGCCAGAAGGTTCCATGCCATGGATTGGCACTGAGCAGACTACAAAATAATGGTGCTGCTCCCCCTATGCCTCCAGAGTTTCTAAGTGAAAGGCAAAATGGAGCTGTGACTGCACTGCCAGACCAAGGGGTCCTTATCCAGCACCACTGCTTTCTGCTCGAGCTCCCCAGGGGCAGAGTAGCGACATGGACCAGGACATTCAGGAGACCGAATGGTCTGCTGTGCTGCTCAGGGGAAGGAAGGGAGGCTGGCGGGGGGGGAAGTGGCTTTAGTTTGCTGTTAGTTCTCACTGCTCCGGTCTGTTAGCAACAGGCAATAAATCACACTAACCTCCCTGTGCCGGGCCTGTATTGTATCTGACAGTAACTGGTGGATGATCTCCCCTTCCTTATCTCAACACATTTGCCCTTTTCCATCCTATTTTCTCCCCCTGTCCTTCTGCAGAGAGGAGTGAGAGAGCCACATGGTGGAGACCATGGCGGTAAGAGAGAGTCTGGGGAAAGGAAGACTTCCACTTGGGCCAGTGCTGTGCAGTGATAGGACAAGGGGCAACAGGCACAAACGCAGAAGGTCCACACCAACACAGGGAAGAACTTCTTTGCTGTGAGGGTGTCAGAGCCCTGGAACAGCCGCTGAAATAGGTGGGGGAGCCTCCTTCTCTGGAGACACTCACAACCTGTCTGGATGCCTTCCTGTGCGACCTGCTGCAGGGAACTGCTGGGGGCGATTGGACTGGGGGAGCTCCAGAGGTCCCTCTCCATCCCTATGGTTCTGTGACTCTGTGCAGCTGCCCATCAGGGGGAAAACAGCTGCTGATCAGTTAAGAACTAACCTTTGTACAAGTCTCTATAGGTGTGTGATACAGCAAAGATTGTACTTTTGTCTAGGTCAGGATGACCATCCTAGAAACTGCTGGAGTGATTTATTAGAGGGACTCCTAAAATCACAGTGAAGTACTGGATGCCACAGCCCCTTGCACAGTTTTCTCCCTCAGCACCAGCCAGGCAGGAGGACCTTGAGGGTGCAGCACTCAGTGCCTGTTCCCTACCAAGGTGCTAGCGGCACTTCGGGGCGCAGGGATGCTCCCTGCAGCTTCAGCAGGGGAGCAGAGGCTCGAGCCCTGAGCATGCTGGGGACAGCAGCGGGCAGCAAAGCAATCAAGAGTAGCCTCAGTGCCAGAATGAGAGCAGACTGCACAAGGGTGCACAGCATAGTGCTGTGTACAGCATAGTGCTGTATGGGGCATATGCAATGTGGTGTAGGATGCTGCACACCGCAGTGCAAGATCCACACCATTTGATGTAGTGCTGCTTATATGCATGGAGTTGCAGCCCGCACACGGTGGGAGCGGTGCAGGATGGACACAGCAGGTGCAATACAGGATGCACACAGCGGGTTGCATGCAGCAGGTGCAGATGCACGCAGCAGGTGCGATGCAGGATGCAACGGAGCCTCGATGCAGGATGCACACAGAAGGTGCGGTGCAGAACGAGCACAGCCGAGGACGGCCCCGCACACGCCGGCGGCCCCTTTAAGGCTGCGGGGCGGGGCGGCGCGGCGGGGCCGGGCGCGGGGTTGCGGCTCCCGGTGCTGGCGGCGGCGGCGGCGGGGGGGGCTCCGGCCGTGCCCGGCCCATGGCCCGGCCCCCGGCGCCCCCCGGGGCCCCGCGCTGCTTCGGGGCGCTGAGCACGGGGCAGCTGCGGGCGCTGCTGCAGGACGAGCCCCGGCTGCAGCGCGCCGTCCGCCTCAGCAAGAAGGTAGGGCCGGGCCGGGATGCGGTGCGATGCGGTGCGATGGGCGCTCCGCACCGCTCACCGCCCGGCGCCGCAGTTCCAGGCGCTGCAGCGGGAGCGGGAGGAGCGGCTGGCGGCCAACAGCGCGCTGGCCCGGGACAACCTGGCGCTGCGGCCGCGGCTGGAGGACGGGAAGGCGGCCCTGGCCATCAAATACCAGGAGCTGCGCGAGGTGCGCGAGGCGTGCCGGGCCAAACTGCGGCGCCTGGGTGAGTGCGGAGCGACGGGAACGTGCGGAGCTTCCCGGCGGGGGGAGCGCCCGTCGTGCCGGGAGGGGGGACCCCGGGAGGGGAGGGGGTGGGGGGTTCCCGGCAGCGCCGCGCTGTCCCCGCACAGAGGCGTACCTGGAAGAGTGCGGCCCGCAGCGCGCCCTGGGCCGGCTCCGAGCCGCGCTGGACGCGTCCGAAGCGGAGGCGGAGGTGAGCGGGTGTGAAGCGGAGGCGGGTGAGAGCCCCGCGCCGTGCCCTGCCTTGGGCGGGGCACCGAGGGGATTTGGGGGGACCTCGCCCGTACAGCGCTCCGCCTGACGCTCCCGCACCGCCCGTCCCGCAGACGCAGATGCAGCGGTTCCTGGCGCACGAGGTGCCCCTCGATGCCTTCCTGGAGTCCTTCTGCCGCAGCCGCGCGCGCTCCCACGTCTCTCGGACGCAGCTGGAGAAGCTGCAGGAGCTGCTGCAGAGGGGCCGGGACCCTGAGGGGGAGCCCCAGGGGCTCAACCCGGCGTCGGGCCGCGGCGCGGCCTCTCCCAAAGCCCCGCAGCTGCGCTGCGGCTTCGTGCCCGCCGTCCTCGTCCCCGCGGCGGCCGTTGTACCTTTCGCCGTGCCGCCCAAGCGCCGTCTCCCGGCCCTGGGACAGCCGCAGCCCGCCCCGCACGCGGCCCCGCTCAGCCCCCGGCCCTTCCGCCGCCGGGAGCCGGAGCCGCTGCAGCCGTAGAGGTGCGGGGCCGGGGAACGGCGGACGCGGAACTCCGGGAGCTGCTGCGTGCGGGGAAGAAGCGGCTGCATCCGCCGCGGGAGGGGAGGAGCGGGTGGGTCGGTGGGCTCGGGGGGGTGGAGGTAGTGGGGAAGAGGGTCCGGGAGCACGGCCCGCTGTGCGCTACCCAAATAAAGGCTCTGTTCCACACCGCGTTGGCCTGGCTGTGTGCAGGGGGACGGGGCAGGCAGAGGCGGTCCCCCGGCTTGGGGAGACCCCTGGGCTGGGCTGCGACTGGGGATGGAGAGGGCTGCTCCAGGGTGGGCACAGAGCCCGTGGGCGTGAGGAGTGTGGTTCCCCCCAGGGCGGGCACAGAGTGCAGCCCCCCAGCTCAGCCCCACACGTGACGATGGTTTGGGGCAGTGAGGGGGGGGCCTCGTGCCAAGCCGCTCCCCTTTGCCCCCACACCCATGGGCACAGTGGGAGGTAAGCACGGCCTGGGTGCACCCTGCAGTGTTCTTGGTGCCTGTTGCCCTCCTGCCCCTGGAAAAGGCCACAGAGGGCTGAGCTGAGCTCTGCTGGGCGTACCCTGTGTTGTCCCACGCTGCTCTGCAGTGGTCCTCAGTCTAATGCAATGGATGTGGAGACGTAGCCAGGAGGCAGTGAGGAAGCTCTGCATCCTTCAGCTGCTACCCTGTGGCACTCCTCCCCACTTCCATGCTGCTTTAAGATGAGGATAAAGGGCTGGCCGCAGGGATGATGCTGTGCAAGTCCTCTGCCTGGGGAAGCTCTGTGCGTGCCTATCTCAGGGCTGTGCTGGGGGGCTGTGGTGTGGTGTCCCAGAGCCCTCAGGCTCAGGCAGAGCTGTGGGAGCAGCGTGGTGAGTGCTACTACAAATACAGAGTGCTGTGTGTTAAGCCACAAGGGCCCACTGTATATGCACACGGGGTGCTGAGGGCGAGCACAAGGCTTCTCCTTGGGGATCTGGCTGCTCACATTTGGAAGAGAAAGGCCAACACAGCACATGGCTTTGGAGGAGCACCTGCACAGGCTGAATGCTGGCAGTGGTGTGGAGATGTGCCAGTTACCTGCAAGACAAGACCTGGAGCAGCACTGGGACTGGCACTGGAGCACATGTGACTGTCTCGGAGGAGCCATGCCATCCAGAACACAGCACAGCTGCAGCTGTGCCCAGTGCCTCTCACCGGGCTGCCAGGGCCGGGCACTCCCAGGTGGTGCCATGCAGGCTCAGCAGCAGCTCCAGGACCCTCTGACTCCAAGAGCATGAGTTCCTCTAGACAAGCAACAGCCTCTCCCAAGCCCACGAAGACAGCCAGCAGCACTAATGCCAGCAGCACAGACCCACAGCAAGGCATGATTCTTTGCCACACTGCAGCAGCCCCAGCTGATTTCTGTCTGTGGGTTCCTCCCCCCAGTCCCTGCCTGGCTCATGAGTGGTGGGACTGCACAACCAGGCTGGGCAGAGCTGGCTGCCCCAGCCTGGTGCATTTGGGCCTGGTGGGCAGGCAGTAGCTGTGGGCAGGTGCCTGGACACCCTGCACGCCACAAGGCTGCTCTGCAGGGGATAAAATCCCCAGGATGGGACTGCCAGCAGCAGTGGTGATGTGGCACAGTATTCTCCCTGGGTCTCCCTGTGTGGCAGTGCTCAGCTAGCAGCAGGGCTGTTAATGGGGAACTCTATTAACAGAGGTGTGCTGCAGGGCATGCTGTGAATGGGAGGGGAGCAGGCCCACAGGTCCACAGGCGCTGCCAACCGTGCAGTTCTGTCCTGGGACCTTGCACCAGGACCCACTGCAGCAGGGCTGGGGGCAGTGCTCTGCCCAGGGACCCCATGGCAAAGCAGGGCTGGGGCTGTCCCAGGGTCCCACCGTCCCCTTGCTACTGCTCAGGACCCTGCTCGCCCAGCCTGCAGCTCCCTCTGGCTTTGCCCACAGGCTGCCAGGCACCAGTTCCTTCCCGGCTTCTCCAGATGGCGGAAGAGGCCCTGAGGAGGCACGGAACCCCTACGCCTGCACGCCACTCCACCCACAGTCAGGAAGAGCAGCCCATGACTGGGCTGCAGAAGGGCAGCCAGCACAGCACCAAGCACGAGGCCTTTGCAGGCAGTTCATGAACCCCTGTGCCCCCTCTGGCTGCAGGGCAGCCATGGCTGCAGGTGTCAGGGCAGCGCCTGCAGCTCCCGGGCGGCTGAGGGAAGGCAGTGATCACAGCATTGCTGCTGCAGCACCAGCCCGTGGGCTGTGCCTGACTTCCTAGGGGCTGGCAGGCTCTGTGCAGACCTGTCTTGGTTTGCAGGGAGCTTTCATTTGATTCAGCATTCCAACAGCTAAGCTTTGCTTTTGTCCTCTTTCCTCTTTTTATCCACGGGCTGCCAATCCCCGTGGGCTTTTACAACACACATGGTCCATGCTGTGACACTGCAACTGACACAGTTCAATCCTGCTGGATGTCCTCTGGTACTTGTGGCACAGGTAGCCCACAGAGTGTGCTCACCTGGCTAAAGGAAAGCCATGTGCTCCCGGCAGCTCTCCATCAGGGAAAACAACTAGGGAAAGAGAAGCAATATTGAACAGGATGACAGCATGGACACAAGGCAATGAGAGGCTAGAAACCTCATGTGCTGGAAGGTGGCAGCTGGTCTGTGAATCTGGACAACCTCCAACCTCTAGGCACCTGATTTCCTGGCATCTGTCCTGCAGCAGCTGGCCACTCTGCCTGAGCAACACAGAGGTGATAATCTGGAGAAATCAGCGTCCAGCTTTCGGCTGGAATAGAGCTACTTTTCTTTCTATTAGCTGGTATAGTCCTGGTAACATCCCAGACTCAGGGATGTTACTTTTGGGGTGTTCCAGTGTCTGGTTGTAATGGGGGTGCATACTGTATACAAAGTGGCAAAAATAGTACTATACCAGCTAATGGGAAGAAAATCCCCCCATACTCTGCATGCCACGCTTCCCCTCCTCTGACCAAACCCAGCAGCAAAACCAAGCATGTGCTCACCTCCCCCAGAAGATACGTCACAGCACAGCCCGTGTACATCAGGGGTGGCACTGAGTGGGTTTGTAGCAGTAGGAGTGAAGTCTGCCCACAGAAGCCACCCCACCCACTCCCAGTGACTGCAAGCTGCACATCCATCCTCTCCAACAGGTCTTGGTAAAAAGGGCACCCCCCACAAGCATCATCTTCGGGCTACTGTGGTCACTGAGTGAACACGACCCATCTCCCACCTTCCATTTTCCAGCATGTGTAAAGAATATTTACCACTCAAGTCCATCAAAAGAAAGGCATATCAGTTCATCACTAGTTTAAGGATGGATAATTTTAATGCTCAGGATGTGTCACGGAGATCCGAAGAACAGGAACAACCAGCAATATGAACTGCCCTCACCACCATGGTAAGGCACATTGATAAGCTCAGCTTTAGTGCCTTGATTTCAGGCACAAGCACCAGGCACAGATCAGGAGAGCCAAACGTCTCACAGGAGTACTTCCCTGTCCCAGTGCCAGGGACCAGAGCAGTGCCAGGAGCAGTGCTCAGCTCCTCCTGCTCCATCCTGCACGACACCCGACCCACTCCCTGCCTGGAAGCCCAAGCCATACAGAGCACCACATACAAAGTATGAGATCAACCCAAAAGACAACTTGTGTTTGGCAGGACAGCCTTAAAAACTGGCAAATCATAATACCGGAACTAAAGAGATGCTCCTGTATAGTACCTGCTGCTTCCCATGGCTCTCACAGAGCTCTTCCAGCCCGTGAGAGAATGCTGCTGGCCAAGCTCTTCCTGGGAAGCCGCCTCTGGGGGCAGTAAGGGACATGGCTTACAGCACAAAAGTACATGGGTGTGCTGGCACAGAGCCACAGCTCTAGACACTCCCACTCTATAATCAGTGCCATTGAATGCCAGACTCCCCCTGCATACCAACATTTCAGGACTATAATCCCAACAACAACAACAACAGAGGATCCTGGAAAGGCCTCTCTTCTCCTGCGCTGAATTTGCCCAAACACACAGCAGCCTCTGCAGTTCAAAGTGCTACAGTTCTTTCCAGAAGAGACAGGAGACTCTCCTGTAGCAGCATGTACCATCTACCAGTACACATTGCACTCTGCCCTGCCGCTGCCTTGGGCTCAGCTCAGCATCGCAGAACTCCATCGCTGAAACACACAAGGTGTTTGCTTTTGTTTGTACTGGGAGAAATCACAACCCTGTGTCACAGCAGTGAAGGGAGGGCGTGGCTTTGGTACAGTCCAGCCCAGCAAACACAGTGCAAAGTACCGCAGACGTCATCCTTGGCGCTCCAGGTATTGCAAGTGTTCCAGCAAGCTTCATTCTCTGCCAACAGTACCACGTAGCACAGGCGAAACCTTCACCCAAGGAAGGACAGGCACTCTTAGAGACCATCTTCAGTTCCTCGATCACTTCAGTACTTAATTAGGCAAATACTCCTGTGTGCAAAAGGTGCTTAGAGACATGTCTAACATAAATAATGCCACTGACAAAAGTGTACTGCTCCCAGCCACAATGGCTGTACAAGACAGTCTTGTGCAAAGCTCCTAGCAAGCCCTCGCCAAGGCAGGCTGCTCTGCACAGCGAGGTGCCTGGGGCAGCACCTCCAGGTGATGGCACACACTGACTGGAACACAGGCAGCCAGAGGCCCACGTTCCATTCTTTCAGGCTGCTGAAACCGAGAGCTCTGTGCTCAGCACAGTGTGAGGCACGCCCTGAGCAGAGACACACAGGGTCACGGTGCAGGATGGAGACCAGCGCTCCAAAAATGTACTAAGTGTGACAGCACAAAGGCAGCAAGCTTGGGATTAATGGAACCCACAGGGAGACATTAATTAACATCAGCGTGAGCATCTCCAGGAACACATGCAGCACACAGACACTGCGGGCAATTATTTAATCTCTACCGTGGCTCAGCAAAACAGAGATGTGGTTCCCACTGGGCTCACAGCGCAGTGCCAGTGGAGATGTCAGAGGCCACAAAACAGAGTCCACGCCCCTGCCGGGCGCCTCGCGTGGGCTCTGCTGGCAAATGGGGCACATGGCAGCGGTGGTGCGGGGCCATGCGGTAACACATCACCACACTGCGGGCACGCATGGCTTCAGAAGTGACGCTGAGCCCCTGCACGGGTTCCGCACTGCCCGAGGACTGTCAGCAACGTGCCGACATGTCACTACTTGAGGCCATAGAGCATCGCGAAGCCAAGCACGAAGACCAGCCCAACCGTGAGGTCCGTTAGGAACCGCAGCCTGCCCTGAGCCGCGGCCTCCTCCCGGTAGAGCCGCAGCCGTTCCCGACGCGCCCGCAGCACCCGCTCCCGCTCCAGCTGCTCGCCGTAGTGCGCGCGATAGAAGGCGTCGAAGTCGAAGGGCGGCGGTGCGGGGCCTCTGCGGGCGGCGGCAGCGCGGGTAGGGGGCGGCGCGGCGGGAGCGCGGCCCGAGGGCCGGGGAGCGTCGCGCAAGTCCTCGCGGCTGAGGGCGCCGAGGTCGTACTTGCGGCGCAGCGCGGCGCTGCCCAGCACGCGGTAGGCCTCACTGACGGTGGCGAAGCGCTCGGCGGCGGCCGCGCTGCCCGCGTTGCGGTCCGGGTGGAAGCGGAAGGACTGCTGGTAGTACGCCGCCTTGATCTGGGCCGGCGTGGCGGTGGGCGGGACGCCCAGCACCTCGTACAGCGTGCGGCGCGGCGCCTCGCCGCTGCTCGAGCTCCCGCTGCAGCGTGGGGCCGTGCCCAGCCCCAGTTCCGGCCCCGGCCCCAGGAGCAGGAGGCGCCGCAGGCCCGGAGCCAACGGACCCATCGCTCACCGTCCGCGCGCCGCCATCTTACCCGCGACGCGACCTCACTCGGGCGCGACTGCTGGTGACGTCACTCTCGCGCGACTCAGAGACGCTCGGCAGGCACGCGGCGCCGTGTGGTGACGTCATCGCACAGCATGGCGAGCAGCGGGCGGCGGCCGGAGCACCGCGGGCCCCCCGAACTGGTGCGGGCGGACCGGGTCGGGTCGGGCCGGGCGGGTTCTCCGGGCCGGGCCCGCGCTCACGCCTTCCTCCCTTTTGTTGTTGCAGTTCTACGATGAGACGGAGGCGCGGAAATACACTCAGAAGTACGGCGGGCGGTGGGACCGGGGTGGGCTGAGGGCCCGGCGCGTGTTGGGGGCTCCGCGTGTGCCGCAGTGCCTCCGCTGACCCACCGCCTTCGCCCCGCAGCTCCCGCGTGGCCGAGATCCAGGCGCAGATGGCGGCGCGGGCCGTGGAGTTGCTGGCGCTGCCCGAGGGGCGGCCGTGCCTCCTCCTGGACGTGGGGTGAGCAGCGCGGGGTGCGCGGCGGGCGGGGTGGGGCCGTCCCGGGAGGACACCGCGAACTGCCGTTGTCCCCCTCCCGTGTGCAGCTGCGGCTCCGGACTGAGCGGGGAGCACATCTCCGAGGAGGGGCACTGCTGGATCGGGGTGGACATCAGCCGCGCCATGCTGGGTGAGCGTCCCGCCGCACCCCCCTCCCTGCAGGGAGCGCTGCGGCCGTGCGCTGAGCCCTGCGCTGCGCTCCCTGCACAGATGTGGCTGTGGAGAGGGAGGTTGAAGGAGACCTGCTCCTCGCAGATATGGGCGATGGCATTCCCTTCAGGCCTGGAACGTTTGATGGCTGCATCAGGTGAGTTTGAGCACCTGAACGAGCTCTCCTGATAGTCTGCATAACAGCCGTATTCCACGTTGTGCAGTGTGCTCATGTCGTGTAAGAGAGGAGTGTGACTCTCCTCGCTCTGCTGGCACGTGCAGTGTGCAGCTCTGTGGGCTGTCTGACTGTTTCTGTGACAGTGAATCAGGAGGATGACTGGACTAAATAAATGAAAGGCGGTGTACTTTCAGGTGAGTTGAGATGTGCACCAAAGCATTTCAGTACTGTTAATCGAGGGACCGGCCTCACAGCTGAGCGAAGGTTTATGGTTGGTTTTGGGGTGAAGGCCTGGAGGAAATCAACACTTTTATTAGAGAATGCTTTTTAAAGGTACTGGGAAGGAGCAGGGGTTCTCTGTTACCAAGCTTTGTGCTCTGTTTGGGGTCACTCTGGCAAAACCTGTGTGGCTGCTTATGGGCTATGCAAGGGCCACGACCAAGCCCCATATTATCTGAGCACGTGGCCTAGAGGAGAGGTCTGTTGTTCCTTTTGTGCTTGAGTAACTGCTGCACCAGGTTGGTTTGTGGCATGACTTAGTGAGTCTCTGTACTGTATTTTCTGCAAAGCAAGGCGAGGTTATATGGAGAAAAGTGAATAATTTTCTCTGAAGCCGAGCACATGCTCAGTGCTAAAAGGATGTTCAAAGGGAGGTGGGAGGCTCTGCTGAAGAATTGCTGGCTCAGTGTCCTGTGGGTTTTGATTTCTTTTGCAGTATTTCTGCAGTGCAGTGGCTTTGTAACGCTGACAAGAAGTCACATAGTCCTCCAAAACGCCTTTATTGGTTCTTTTCAACTCTTTATACTGCCTTGGTAAGTGTCATGCTCTCTCATAGCCCTCTGCCTATTTTGGTATCCCCAGCAGTGCCTTGTAGCAAGACACTGAGTAACTGACATGTAGTATTAGCTACAGCACCCATTTCTTAACTGCTTCCCTATCTGCACAGTGGCTGTGTTTCTGCAGTTCCTGCTGCTAGCTCTGTGCCTTGCTGTGCTCTGGTGACTCCGGCTCTGCCATCTGAGCTGCTCTCCTGTGAAAGTTCTCCAGGAGGCTTCCTGGGGGATGTGGACTGGGCAACAAGAGGGGAAACCTGCTCTAAGCCATGCTTGTGACTGACCTTGTTTCCCATAGGCCCGAGGATCCCGAGCCGTACTGCAGCTGTACCCTGAGAACTCAGAACAGGTACAGCAGAGAAACTACATGCATGTTTAAGGCTCAGGATGCATTGGATTTTCCCACACTGGTCTTTGTTTATGTCATTCCTCCCACCTGTAAAGCTCTGTAAGAACTAGAGGGGAAAAAAACCAACAATAAGCAGAATGCCCTACGTCCTTTCCCCTGTTCATGGTTGGTCTTGGGCTGAGCCTTAAAATCCAAGGAATTGGCAGGATGTGATCTGCAGCTGCTGTGCTGTGTGTTTCTTTGTGTGATGGGTTTGAAGACTGGGCTGTGGTCATCAGTGCTGTACTGTAATTTCCCAGGGCTGGAAAATCCCTCCCTGTATCCTTCTCAGAGTCTGCTCTTCCAGTTAACCCAGGGTAGGCAGAGGTGCAGGGAGAACTAAGGAAATGCTGCAGGCTTTTGTCTGGATTCTACTGCAGAGTTGAGGGCTTGGGACAGGGTTTAACAGGAGCAGGGCTGACCTGTCTTTGGCATGCACAGTTAGCTGTGTCTGACCACAGAGGGCTGGGCATCACTGGTGGTGGCTGCTAAATAAATGTCATTTGTTCATGCTCCTTTTTTCAGCTGGAGCTCATCACAGCCCAAGCCATGAGAGCTGGCTTTACTGGTGGAATGGTCATAGATTACCCCAACAGTGCCAAAGCTAAGAAGTGAGTCCTGTATCTTTGTGTATGGGCATGTGTGGGGTGATGCTTCAGCAGCTTATAATAATAATAATAATAGCTTCAGCAGTTATTATTGTGAGCTGTGTTCCTTTCTCCCAGGATACAGTCCTGGACAGAGATGACAGCTTGGATCTGACTCTGCTATAAAAGCTGACAGTCTTGCTTCAGAACTGGGAATCGCGTATAGACTTCTAGCTTCACGTTCCTCACTCTTGTTCTTTCAGGTTCTTCCTCTGTCTCTTTGTTGGGGCATCTGGCACATTACCAAAGGTAAGGAACTCAGCCAAGCAGCAGAAGTGGCTGCTGGCTGATGTGGAAGAGCTGTGGGTGGGAGGCAGCCCCATGTATGCAGATACAGCTTTATTCATGTTTCTTTGCCACAATTTCTGGGAGATCAGCTTGCTTCTGCCACAGTCCTTCCCCTGGCAAAGCACTGCTCCCTATAATTAGATGACAGTGACCATTGACTCTGTCTTCTCCAGATGAAAGATCTTGTTTTTGTTTTTCAGGGCCTTGGTACTGAGTGCGCTGATGGAGAAGAGATACACCAGGCAAAATTCACCCAAGAGAGGTATTGTGTGTTTAGTGAAGTTGTCCCCAAGTGTCAGGGGGTGTAAGCTTTGCTGGCTGAGGACCGTGGTGCTGCCATGCATGAAGTAGCTGGAGGGAGGGGATGGGGGCACTGGGACAGCTCTCTGCAGCCCAGATGGGCACTGCTCTGTCATGCTGAAGGGCATGATTGTGCCCTTCAGGAAATAAGCAGCAGAAGCTGCTTCAACCAGAGAGCTTTGCACTGGTATCAGGGAGCTGTCTCGATGCTCGCTGTGAAACTGCAGCTGAGCAATTAGTTGGAGGTGCACTTCTGTCTGGCGCTCAGTGCTGCAGCATGGGGCAGTGATGGTGGGAGGGAAGTTGTTTACAGTGCTGACTTATGCCAAGCATTGCTTTTCTTGGTGGGAAGGCTGTGTCTGAAGTCTTATATTCCATTCCTTCCTCAGTGAATTTTGGTTTTTTGCTGTGATTGCACAGCAGCAGCTTGGGTGGTTTTTCCTTCTAGCCAGGTCTCCTCCCATGGTAGCGTTGCAAGGAGGAGCCCCTCCTGCAGCCAGTGGGAAGAGACAGAGAACAAAAACCAGAGGAAAGTCGTCGTGGCTGCCAGGAGCTGGTGGCTGTCATGTTTTCCTGCCTCTTACACTGCTGTGCTCCGCTCACTCAGTTCGGAGGGTACCTCATCTTCTAAGGCTGTAACAGAGCTGACAACTTGTTGGGAAGTTGGGGCCTTTGCTGCATTTAGAGTAGAGCAGACAAGGATGGCTTTGCTTGAGCCTGTATTCTTGTGAAATCCCAGAGGTCAGCATGTGAGGTGTCAGATACAGCACAGGGGAGTTTTGACCTGCTGCAGCTGTGAAGGGTAGGTGTTTCTGCTCAGAGCCAGGGCTGGTGGCAGCCTCCCTCCTGCAGCAGTGTATGGGGTTGGACGGGGTTGGACTGTTTGGCCACACCTTGCTGGTTTTGAGTGGAAATCCTCCAGAGCATAGAACTATGCCCCCACCGCAGCTCCTCCCTAGCTGCTTTCTGCTCTCTCTGTAGGATACGGTTCAGAAATGCCAAGGGCAAATCTGTGAAGAAAAGCCGTGACTGGATTCTTGAGAAGAAAGAACGCAGACGACGACAGGGCAAGTAAGTTTAGCTGGGTCCTGCCTCAGCTGGGGCTGACTGTGCTGGCCTGGCTTGCTGTCACCCACTTAGACTCCTGCCATGAACTGTCTTCCCTTCCTGTCCCAGAGTTGACCTGTGGATCACACTGAATTGCTCTTTGCTTTTCTCCCCAGGGAAGTGCGGGCAGACACAAAATACACAGGTCGGAAGCGCCGCCCTCAGTTCTGAATTGCTGTGGACATTTGTTGACGCGGAAGATTGTGTGTTGGCCTCACTAGTGAGCCTCTTGTGGATGGCCCTGATGGGCTTCCCAGGCCTGGGACTTGCAGGAGCCACGGTGACCTGTCTCAGCAAATGTAGACGGGCTCAGGTGCAGCCAAACTGCTAACTACAAAGCTTCCAGCTGTTTTCTTTGTGAAGGGATTGCAGGGCAGTGTTCTGGCCACTTGGAGTCTGCCATGACATTGCTCATCTTCCCAACAGGGCACTGAGCCATCTGGAGCTTTAGGCAAGCTCAGAACATTATATGCGGACTCTTCTCTAAACAGTCAATAAGTTGAAAGAGTTGCTGGTCTCCTGTGTCATGTCAGTGCCGGGGAGCGCTGAGGTAGGAAACAGAGTAGCTGGTTCCCTGCCAGCTTCCCCTCTGTGTGCAAGGTGGTAGCCAGGCAGTATTAGAGGGTGTGTGTGCCATGAGTGCAAATCTTTTGGGCAGGTGGGCACAACTGTTATTTGAGCTCTCCTGTGGTGATTCCTCTTGCATACTCTTCACATCAGGCCCCCTCATCTGCGTTACTGCTCTGGGGGTGTTGGAGTCTCCCCGCCCCAACCCTTGCTCCCTGTCACCTCCACCCTTCCCTTTTAATAGAGGTGCCAGCCAGAGCTATACAGTTACAAATGTTTATTCTACATAAAAATTCCACAAAATGGGAAGCTGTTTTGCACCCAAAGCTTTTGGGAGAAGAAAGGCAGGCCAGCAGAGTGGGAAAGGGGGGAAAGGGTGAAGGAGATAAGAGGCAACAATACAGTGTCATCCAGCCCAGTGAGACAGAGCAAGCCAGGGTCAAGATCCACATAGAAAACAAGGACACTTAGCTCACAGTACAGCAACAGTACAACTCCACAGGGGGCTCGGAAAGCCTTCAAGTACGTTACTTACTAAAAAAAAAAAAAAAAACAAAACAACAACAACAACAGAAAAAAAAACCTAAAAAAAAAAAAACCCAAAACAATCCTCAGTTCAAGTGCAAGCTGTGTGTGCCCCACACTGCTCGTAAAATACTGCATTGACATGCTCCCGGCGCTGGGAGGGCAGGTGGCACTTAGAACAGAGGTGGTGGAACCCAAAGGACAAGTGGGCTGAGGTTGGAGGTTACAAAGAAAAAATGAAATATTTCCCCAAAGCACAACCACGCTGTTGGTGATTTGGTCTGTACATGCAATGACAGGCAGGTAAAAAGGAACTGAACGGGGCTTCCCATAGTGCAGGGGTAATTATTGCACCAGAACACCCTCCCCTCACAGTGAGGGCAGTGCGAGACAGCCTGCGGGGCAGCGATGGCAGTGTGCTTCTCTGCCTCCCTCACGTCAGAGCCTGCAGCCACTGCTGCCTGCACAAACCCAGTGATGTGCCAGTGGCAGAATCGGCTCCACAGTGGCAGTGCTCACAAGGAACAAGTGTCAGTTCCCCCCAGCACTATTCTGGGCCTCGTGCCTTTGCTGGGGCAGGCTGCAGCCCTGATGTCATGTGAGCTTGTGCCACAGGAACCACATGTTGGAAGAAAAGTACCCCCTTGTGCTAGCAGTGGGCATTGCTGCGGGGGGAGCCTGAGACGAACTTTCTTGCCTGCCTGCCTAAGAGCAGTGTTACCAGCAGTAGTGTTATTGCTTCCCGTGGGGGGCCTGGTGCTCTCCATCGCTTGACGTGGCAGAGTGCAAACTGCAGGAGCAGGAACTTGCATGTCAGCCCCAGCTCCGTCCCCCGTTGCCAGACATGCCTACAAAGCAAAGGCTGTGCCCATGCCGAACTCCCACCCTGGAGGGGAGCTTCACACCCACTCTGCCCCAGCTGGCAGCAATCCCAGTGCTCCAGACCCTCATGCCCACGCAGGCTGCAGCGCTGGAGCTCACACCAGTTACCACAGGACTGTGAAAGAAGGGGGCTCCAGTCTTGGATGGTCTGACAGCCACAGCTGCTGGGGGTTTGGGCTGGGCAGTACGGGGGGTCAGGCTGGACACGGTCCCCATCAGCAGCCAAATGCAAGCAGGGGCCACGTGGTGGGACCTTTGGTGATGGTGGCAGGGAGCACTGCATCCTAGCTATGGCCAACGGCCTGCACCTTCCATCTGACAGCACACTGCGCGAGGCTGGTGCCAGCACTGCAGCACCAGACAGGATGGAGGTGCGTGGGAGCAGGGCTCAGCTCCAGCAAGGTCTGCCCTCACCCTGCAGTGCAGCTCGAACCCCTCAGGCCTTGGGGAATGCGGAAGCTGGGTGCACTCATCTGGCCCTGGCTGAAGTGGGGAAACAGCATTCCACCTGCAGCTGTGTGTGCCGCCACAGTGCCCCTTTTATGCTATCAGCGCCTGAGCTCACGTCCAACCTCCGCCGCAGTGCATGACTGCAAGCTTGGCACCAGGCACCTGCCCTGCTGAAGCTCCTCCACGGTGCTTTGGCACTTCATGAGCAAGCCACAGCACTGCAGTCCCCTGAGGAACATGAGGGCAGAGCCCTGCAACCGTCCTGAGGCAGGAGCATGGAGATGACAGCCCAGTGGCAATGCAGGCCCCTCTGCCGCAGCGGGCAGCACGTGGCTGCAACCCACAGGTGTGTGGCATCTCACCGGGTGGCCTGGGGAAGGGCAGGCAGCAGGGCACTGTCCCAGGACAAGGTGGCAGGCAGATGCTAAGATGTGGCAGACTTGGAAGGAGCAGCCAGGCACTGCCCTGCTCAGGAGCTGGTGGCACAAAGGAGGAAGAAAATGAGGGGGAGGAAGGTTGCTGCTCCTAGTTTGTGGGGGGTGGATTCAACAAGGGCTGCTCCCTGGGACTGTGACAGGAGCAAGCCCTCCTGCCTCCAGCCCCCAGCCCGAGGGCGCTGTGTGGAGGTGCTGCACTGGGCACAGCCTGGCTCCCAGTGAGCACCACTGGGGCTGTGGGTGTCAGAGCGATCTAACACTGACAACCAGAGCCCGGGCCTGGGGGTGGTAAAAGCTGGGGTCACCGTGTGCCGGAGCTGAGAAAAGAACAAGGATGTGGAGCAGGGCAAGCAGCCAGTGGAACTCGCTGCCCTTAAAGTCCCTGTGACCTCTTGCTCTGCCAGCCCGGTACTGAGCTGCAGCACTGAGCCCATGCAGCTGTCCCCATCCCCAGGCTTCAGCAGCAGCTCCTCACCCCACGCTGCTCCACTGGGCAGGGTTGGAACAGAGCCACCCACCGTGCAGCACCCACCGGCAGCAGCAGCACACCCAGCAGCAGCACCGGGCACCTGCAGCGGAGCGGCGGGGATGGAGGGCCTGGCAGAGCACAGCCCTGGGAAGCGCCCTGGATGAGAAGCAACCTAATGAAAGTGGTTTGCAAGCACAGATGCGGCCGACAGGTGATGGGAAGGTGAGAGGTGACAGGTGATTTGGCTGGAGGTGATGGGAAAAGCTGGGGGAAGGCTGACTGGGCTCTGTGCTCCTGAGGAGCCTGTAACACCCCGTGTTGGTCTCATCTCTGGGTGTCACCGACAGGCTCCTGGCCTGGCACAGTGCCCAAAGGTACCTCCGTTCCCTGCTCCCGGCAGCCTCCCACGCTGAGCAGTGATGAGAGCTCGGGTTGCCCTGAAGGTCCCCCTCGCACCCATCACTATCCCCTGCACCCCATCTGCGCCCCGGGGCCGGCGCTCCCTCCACACAGATGCACCGCACCGCACACACAGCATCACAAACAACCATGCATTAGAAACTGAAATGCTGCTGGGGGGCTCCGGGGCTGCGTGGTTCGCTCCGGCCCCACAACACGCGCAGCTCCGTCCGTCACACACAAGCAGTCCTGTCGGGGGAGTCTAGCCGAAAATG
The DNA here is from genome assembly GCF_016699485.2 of Gallus gallus. NCBI lineage: Eukaryota > Metazoa > Chordata > Aves > Galliformes > Phasianidae > Gallus > Gallus gallus. The sequence continues at coordinate 627,068 of NC_052550.1, forward strand.
CCGCCGAAGGTGGAGGCGATGACGATGCCCAGGATCACGCAGCAGATAATGATCATGATCTTCTTCTGCTCGGGTGTCCCAGCACCGACAGGGAGAGAGGGGAGAAGGGGCCGTGAGTGCTGGCTGCTGGGGCCTGCCCTGCCCCCCGGGCTCTGAGCAGCAGCACAGGGCCCGACACCCCTTCAGCTCGGGGAATAGGGCAGTGCTTGGGGTCAGAGCTCTACCACTGGCTTTCTCCACTGCCTCCACCTCCTTTAGGCCCACAGCCGGCCCGGCCTTTGGGGTCCTTCCTGTCCCTTTTCCTCCCGCCATGTGGCAGCCCTGCCCCACAGCCGACCCCCCAGTGCTGCCTGCCCGTGTCTGGGCGCTCAGCCCCAGCCCTGCCAGCCCGTGCCGCCACTCACCCGTCTGGCTTTGCTCTGGTACTTCACTGCTTTTTTGGTGTCGGACACAGCTCGCTCCACATAGTCCACAGAGTGTTCCACGTTGTACTCGATGCGGTCGATCATCTCACCCTGCAGAGCAGGGACAGAGCCCACCCGCCCGTGCATGCAGATATGAGCTTCTTCCTTCCTCGCCGCTCTCCCGCACCGTGCAGCCATCGCCCTGCCCATCCCTGGCCCTGCGAAGGAGAGAGGGACCGTCACCCTTCTGCTGCAGGCACGCAGGCAGCGGGCACCCCGGGCAGCCCTGGGGTCAGGGCTCAGACCACAGACTTTGTCCGAGAAGGCCGGAACCTCTGTGTGTGGCCAACAGGGTGGCAAGCACGGGTCAAGGGGTTCCCCAGCCCAGTCCCAGCCCGGGGGCCGCACCAGCCATGGCCCAGGTGAGCACCACGACCATGGAAGAGTGCACTGACATTGTGCTGCACACCGGAGAAGCAGGAGGGATAGAGGACGAGAGCCAAAAGCACACCTGCAGCACCACGTGGGATGCTCACAAAGCCACGAGCATGCACGGATGACTGCTCTGATCTGCACAAGCACCCTGCAGAAGAGCAGAGTCTCCTGGAGCGAGGCTGGTGAGTCCAGAGCACCGGGTCCTGCAGGAACTGCTGCTCTGCCCCACTCTGCCCTGGGGTCTGGGGACGTGCCCCCCAGCTCACCCACACCCTTCAGCCCCTACAGGTGTCAATGATGCGCTTTCCAGGGGCAAGGAGGGGGCTTGAACCCCAACATCCTCCACATGGCACAGAGCTGGGGGTCATGACCAGCAGATCTACAATGCTCTTTTCTCAGCTGCAACTGCTTCCTGTGCACACCAGTGCCATGTCTGGGGCAGAGCAGCAGCTGCCAAGATACAGTGCTCCTCTGCTCCCTGCCTCCCCTGTGCCAGCAGCTCAGAGCCCCCCACCCTACGGGGCAATGCAAGGCACTGGCACAATCTGGTGGTTACAGCAGGGCAACTGCACAGCTCTGTGCCTCTGCTTCTCCCAGAGAAGGCAGGTGAGGGCTGGTAGTGCCCCTTCCCACACAGGCACCACACAGCATCCTTGGGTCACTGTTCCTGCTGTTCCCAGACCTGCAGGGCTATGGGGTGGCAGTACGGTTACTGGCAGCACACAAGGTCAGGAATGGTCATGGTGCCCCGTGTCACCCAAAGGGCACTCCTTGTCTCCAACCATCTGTGTGTACCATGGGGTACTCAGTGTCCATAGGCCTCGTAGGGAACCAGGATGTAGTGGGGACAGGCAGGGTTTCCAGCAGTGGTGACAAGGCACAGGGAGCCCAAAGTAATGGCACTGTGGGGACACAGGACCTGGCAGCTCTGAACAAGTAGAGGGCAGCCCTGCACAGACCGACACTCTGCTCACACTGGGGCCAGTGAGGGGGGAGAGAGAAAAAGACTCTTCTCTCAGAGGCAGATGGCACTACCCCTGTGACCTGCCCCTGGGAATCTGGCCTGGCCTGGCCCATTAGCTCCAGCCCAACGCCCTGCAGACATCAGGGAAGAGCAGTAGAGATGCAGAGGGCTCGGTGTGCCATGGGCAGGATGCACAGACACCTCCACCCTCACCCCAGGTCCTTGGGCCGGCCCCAGTGCCACACAAGAACCGTAGACATGCAGAGTGCAGCCATGCAGAGCCGAGCATGCAGCACTGGCGAAGGCCAGGTGAGGTTTTACCTGCACCGATGTCTCCTCAGGCCACGACAGCATGGCGGGCAAGAAGGGGGGTGAGCAGAGACACGGACGCATGGGCCTGGGGCTCACCAGGCTCTGCAGTGGGGCCCAGTCCCACACAGATCCCCCAGTGCCGGTGCCCAGCTCCAGGGACAAGAACTGGTCCGCAGCCAGGTGCAGGACACCCGCTGCCCTCCTACGCCACCCCCGCACCTCCCACCCCATGCACAGAACCCCTCTCCCCACAGTGCCCACCCGGTAGGGGGCTGCGTGGGGAAGGTGTGCCCACGGGCTGCCCCGTGCTGCCTGTCCCTGTGCCCGCTGCGCCCCGGCCCCGCTCCCCTCCAGCCCCGCGGTGAGCTGGGCTCTGAGCCACGGCCATCCCTACCTGGCTCTCCACCAGCATGGCCATGTCCATGAACATGTCATGCAGCTCTCGGATGCTGTTCTCCAGTTTGATGATCTCACTGTGTCGCGTCTCGATCTCGTTCAGAGCCTGCTTGGTGATGTTGGAATCCATAATGATCTGCGGGGAGACACGGCCAGCATGCGGCTCAGCGCAGCCCCTCACTGCTGGGATGGGGCACCAGGAGGGCCGAGGGGAGGGCTGGGAAGGAGTGCACCTCCTGAGGCAGACAGACCCTGGCAGCACTCTGCACGTGCCCACGTCCATGTTGCGGGGCAGTGCTTGGGGCAGAGCCACCAGAAAACTCCCCCAGGGACAGAGGCTGGCATGGCTGCAGGCTGGGAGCAGGGCTGACCTGTGGTACTTACCCCAGAGGAGAAGATTGCCGGGTTGCCACTCTCCAGCATGTCCTCCAGCTCCTCGCTGGTGGTGGTCCTGCCAGCTGCAAGCAACACACAGGAGTCAGTGGGAGTTCCTGCCCCGGTTACAGCCCCAGCAGCCCTACACAGGGGTCTGCTGGCTCCAGCCATCTCCAAGGAGCAGAACTGAGCTCCCTGAGCACAGACAGTAGTGATGAGATCGAGAGCAGCAACTCAAGAGGAGGATGGACTGCACGGCCACCCTGGTGGACAGCCAGCTCCACCTGCACACTGGGTGCTGCAGCCCTGGCTGGAGCTCTCTGGGAGCCCAAACCCTATGCACTGAAGGGAGAACAGGAACACATCCCAGCCCGCCTGAAAGACTGCAAGGAAAGGCTGAGGTCTGGCACGGCATCCCCCACCACACACTGCCCACGGGCTCTCTTAGCGGGCATCAAAAGGGACAGCAACGTTCTCTGGTATGAGCCCAGGGCATCTCTGAACGGGGCCGTACCTGGCTGCAAACCCCTGCCCTGCAGCACAACCAAGGAGACGATGGCAGTGTGGGGCTGGACACAGCACTGCAGTGTGGGATGGGAGCAGGCTGCTGATCCCGGGGACTTCATGTGCACTGCTCTGCCAGCGCTGGGAACGCATGCTCAGTGAGCAGCGTGCTCTGGAGTAAAGGCTTTTCATTAGCAGTCCATGCTCGTCAGCTCTGATTCTCCACCGAACAAATGGGTTTATGCCCACAGCCAGGCCAGGAACGTGTGGCCTCCTTCCCAGCAGCAACCCCAATGCAGGGGCTTCCCGTGGGCTTTCTTAGCCACGTGCTCAGCGCAGCAACAAGGATGAGAAGGGGAGCGGGAGGGGAAATGTTGCCCCGTGAGCACCCTCTGCAATGTGCGGCTTTGGAGGTGGCACGAGGCGGCCATCCCTGGGATGACCAAAAAACTGGGACCTGAGCAGAGAGAGCACAGAGATGTGGGGGACTGCAGCCCCACAGGGAGCACAGCACAGAGCGCAGTGATGGTCCGCCCGTGAGGCATAAGTGCAAAGAAGCAGTGAGGGTGAGGAGCAGCACTGTGAGGCTTTATGAGGGACTGAACAGCCTGATGACTTCCAGCAACGCAACCAGGGAAACACACACCCTCCTTAATTGCAAGCAAGACTACCTCCAGACAAAACCTTCCGCAACTCCAAATAAAGCAGTCCAAAAAGGCTTTGGCAACCGGGACATTTCTGTCAGCCAGAGATTTCTGAAGACTCAAACAAATTAGGGCGAGTTATCCTTCCAGAAAGACCTCTGTGGAGATGAGAGCTTGCTCTGCGAGCACTTCTTCAACTTTGGTGGAGGACTACCCTGAGCCTGCTGGTGCAGAGCGCAGCCCACCCTGCTTCCCACACTGAGGGACCTCATTTCTCCATCAAAACATGTGACTCTTGTTGGACCTCCTCTCATGTTTGAGTTAACACATTCCTTCTAATGGCCCACAGAGATGAACCAGTCCCTGAAAGAAGCCCTGCCCTGCACAAAGGCAGGCTGCCTGCTCTTCAGGGCGGCTGCTGGCTCCTTGCTCTTGGCTGAAGCTGACCCAGATCCAGAGAAGGAAAACAATGGCTGGAACAGCACAACGTTACCGACCCTCACATCAATCCTGTTCCACACTGAGCAGCCACCAGCACAGTGACAAGGAGTGTGCCAGGTATGATGCATCCCAACAACGCAAGCCCTGGAGACAGCCCTGAGGACAAGCAGCAGGACCAGCTCCAGGGGATACTGTGTCTGCAGGCAGATAGGATGGGCTGCCCTGGCTCTCGCTGTCTCCTTGCTGCCCCATTCCCCTTCTGCAGAGCAGAAGGCTGGTAAAGGCCCTGGAGCATTCAGGGCACCGTGTGGATTAACGAGTGGAGGTCTGGTGAAGCTGGTTACGAAGAGCTTGCTTTAACACTAAGGCAAAACATGACGCCTGGAGGCTGCACCTTGTCCACAGCACAGGAGTGACTTTGGGGCAGCACAAAGTTCATCACACCACAGCTGTGCTGCCATGAGAGGCCAGCTGTGCCCATCCAGCTGCAGCAACTCAGAACTACGTGAGGCAGTTGTGTGCAGTCAGCACAGCCGCTGAGCTCAGCATGGCAGGCAGCACTCCCAACAGCCTCAGCACACTGCTGCTGCTAACAAGGCACCAGAGGCTCTCTGCTGCCACAGGAACCAAGGGGTCGTGCACAGATCTGTTCACTGCCCCAGCACAGACCCTGCACACCATCTTCCCCCCAAGGAAGGCAGGACCCTCAGCGTCACTAATAGGACACGGCTGCACTCAACGCTGTGAGCCCTGAGCAGCCTCTTCCCCGTGCCCTGCTGGCATGACATGATGTGTGTATGATGGGCAAAGAACTGCATGATGTAAGCAGAGTGGCAGAGTCCTTCCAAAACGTGAAAAAAACAGAGGAAAGTTCCTTAGTTCCTTTCAGGTTTGTTTCACGGCTTCTCTGCAGATGGTTAAAATTTGGATAAGTCCTTCCAGATCTTTTCCTCTCTTAGAAGGGAAGACGAGGGATACTTCATCTGCCTGCTGTAAGACACCCCTCCGGCTGGTATCACCTGCAGCACGCTGTGAGCTCACAGATGTCACCACCTGCAGGAGCTGACACACACTCTCCATCCTGCTTCCCACTGAATGCCAAGTGCTCGCTGAGCTTTGTGTCAGACCCTCTTCCACTCAGACAGCATGAACATTTGCTATCGCTATACATCACATGGAGGAGCAATGTGCACACTGAAGCCTCCTCCTGGCTTTCCACAGGAGCTGCCCATACCCACGAGCACCCATATTCACAGGCATGATGACATTTCCACTCCAGAGGTGATCCTGCAGGACCCTCTTCGGCCCTACCTTGTTGTTCAAGCTACGTTTGAAGGGAAGAGGCACTGACTTATTAGAAACAAAACAAAAACAAACAAGTGGACTGCACTTTGCGCTTTTATGTTCTGATCACAAAAACCCATGGTACTTCTCTGCCAATTAGCAAAGTCTGCGGATAGACTGTTTACGAGGGTGGGTAGCGATAGGACAAGGGGGAATGGTTTTCAACTGAGGCAGGGGAGGTTTGGGTTAGATATTAGGAGGAAGAAGTTTTTCACCCCGAGGGTGGTGACGCACTGGAGCAGGGTGCCCAAGGAGGTTGTGGATGCCCCGTCCCTGGAGGCATTCAGGGGATGCGGCTGGATGTGGCTCTGGGCAGCCTGGGCTGGCGGTTGGCGACCCTGCACATAGCAGGGGGTTGGAACTAGGTGATCGTGGTGGGCCTTTTCAACCCAGGCCAGTCTATGATTCTGTGATCTGCTTGCCCTGACTTAGTGCTTATTTCCCCAGCTATGGTAGTGGCTCTTCTTTGCTGGGAGATGACCTATTTCTCTAAAGCTAACCAGGCGCCACCAATTCCCCAGAGCAAGCAACGCTCTCTGCGTTACACAGAGGGTCTCAGTGCCACATCTGCTGCAGCCTCAGAGGTGTCACCTGAGGCCACCTGCAGGGAGAGGACACCGCCGCTGCTCAGAGCCATCGCAATGCTTATCAGGACTGCTCCGAGGGGGAATGCTGGGGGCAGAGTGCCCGAGTCTCAAGAGCACATTTCTCTCCTGTTACTTACGTCAGCACACCCGGAACAGAAGCCCCCAGCAGGGAGCAGCCCTCTGCCTTCCTTAAGCTGAGCAGCTGAATAAGCACCAACCGTGGCATTAAGCCACAAACCCTCAGATGACAGCAGCCATCCCCGCTGCCCGCAGCCCTGCTGTGCTCCCGCCAGGGCCCAGCAGCCGGCGCAGCACACGGCCCCGCGTTACTCACTGATCTCCAGCTGCCGTTGGATCCTGCCCTTGCAGCGCTCCCGGTAGTCGGTCTGCGTGGCGTTGTATTCGGACATCACCTCCACGAACTTGCGTGACAGCGTTGAGTGCTGCAGAGGGAAAAGCGACAGAGGGGGGTCAGCGCCTCCGGCCGTCCGCACACTCCGCCTGCAGGACAGGGCTGCCCCGACTATGGAAAGGGATGCAGAATTTGCAGGCTCAGCACAGCGCCCCGTGCCAACCCCGTGGCCAGCACACAGCAGCACTGAGCCCAGCACCGCCCGCCCACCTCCCCACCTGCTCCTGCAGCACATGGGTCTGACAGCACTGCAGTGATCTGTCAGAAGCAACGGGGAATGTGCTGGTAGGGAAGCAGGGCCAGCGCAGCTGACAGACAAAACATCACTGAACTGGTTTCAAACCAGGCTGTCCTCGCTGGGAGTGGGCAGTGAGCTGGCAGCCCCCAGGTATGCTGCCCGTATCCTCCTGCTCACCAGGCATGGGCAGGGGCACCTGGGCACGGCCATGGAGTGGCTGGGCCAGGGCCTGCCTGTGCTGGACGTCACACTGTGCCCTGCAGCCTCCGCACAGCACCGCCCCCTTTCAGGAACCTCAGTGACAGAAGAGCCTTCAAACATTGTAATGGAATCACAGCACAGTTGGGTTGGAAGGGACCTCAAAGACTCCCAGCCCTATCCGTGCCGTGGGCTGAGTGCCCCCCCAGCTCAGGGCTGCCCAGGGCCCATCCATGGCCTGAGGCACCTCCAGGGATGGGGCACCCACAGCTCTGGGCAGCAGTGCCAGAGTCTCACTGCCCTCTGGGTGAAGGATTTCCTCCTCATATCTCATCCCAACTCCCCTCTTTTAGTTTAAATCTGTCACCCCTTGTCCTAACACAATGGCTGCAGTGAGGTCTCCTCTCCTCTCCAGGCAGAACACCCCCGGCTCCCTCAGCCTGTCTCCACAGCAGAGGTGCTCCAGCCCTCTCAGCACCCTCGTGCCCTCCTCTGGACCCGCTCCAACAGCCCCACGTCTTTCTTGTGCTGGGGGCCCCAGGCCTGGACGCAGGACTCCAGGTGGGGCCTCACGAGGGCAGAGCAGAGGGGGACAGTCCCCTCCCTGCCTGCTGCCACCCCTCTGCTGATGCAGCCCAGGCTGCTGGCGGCTTTCTGGGCTGCACACTGCTGGCTCAGGTCAGCTTTCCCTCCTCCAGAACCCCAAGTCCTTCTCTGCAGGGCTGCTCTCACCCCATTAATACCCCTGTCCACACTGATGTTTGTGATTACCCCCACCCACGTGCAGAACCTTGCACTGAGCCCACCTCTCAATCCTGGTCCCTCTGAATGCCATCCCTTCCTTCTGTTGTATTGGCTGCACCACTTAGCTCAGTGTTGTGCACAAACTGCTGGGAGTGCAATCTCTGCCCATATCTCTATTGAAGGTATTGAACAGTCCTGGTCCTAACGCAGACCCCTGAGAGATGTCACTTGTCCTGGACAACTTTAGCCACCAAACAGTGTGTCCATCAAATCCCTGTCTATCCAATTCAGAGACAAGGATGTTCTGTGGGACTGTACCAAAGGCAATGCACAAGTCAACAAAGATGGCACTGGTTGCTCTTCCCTTCTCTACCAGTGCTGCCACTCTACCATAGAAGACCATCAAGTTAGCTAGGTGTGATGTGCCCTCTGTGAAGCTCTGCTGGTGATCTCCCTGTCTTCTGTGTATCTTAAAATAAGCCAGGAGTATGCCAGGAGCGCTGTGTGATCCAGCTGCCAGCAAACATGAGCACAGCCAGCAGCCCCGAGACTGTCCCAGAAGGGTCAGGGTACAGCACCTCATGCACACTACCTCCAAACACTCCCACCTCTTCAACAAGCCCTTTCTCCAGCATGCCAGAAATGGAGTTTCCAGAGGCAAGCGTGATGCACAACCCAGCAGCACACTCACAGGGCACCTGCAAGCAGGAGCTAGCTGATGGCCTGCAAAGCAGGGAGGAGGTCACCCCAGCATCAGCCCTGCAGCCCGCCTGTGCAGCCAGAGCCCAGGAACAGGGAGCAACAGGAACCGCAACAGACATGGAAAAGTGGCAGAGGGAGAAAGGAGAGGAGGGGATGGAAAAGATGGGAAAATCCAGAAAGGATGAGAAAGCATCTAAGGAGAGAGAAAATCGAGAGTGACTGACGTGATGAAGTAACCCTTTTAAGTGCAACTTTTGGGACCACCAGCACAGCCCGCACTCACAGCACATCACCACCACAGAGAGATGCACCCCAGGGCTGTGCCCAAGCGGGAGGGAACCTCAGAGCCCATATGTGGGGAGGACTGGGGCAACACGGCATCTCCCAGCACTGTGACTCCTGGCAAACCCGATGCACACAGCCCCTCGTGCTCCTGCCACGCATCCACGTGTCCTGAGCCAACGCAGCCCCTACCCCTGGGCACGGCACTGCAAACATCCTCAGACACATTCGCCTTTGCTTCGCAGCTATTCTCAGCAAGCAGCAGCTCGGTATTTATGGCAGAGCCTCAGGCTCAGGCAATCTTATTCCTCCTCTGCTGGCAAAACTCCCACGGAAGCCCAGGGCAGCTCCCACGTCAGCAGGCAGCCTCTGCTCCAGGTGCCACGGCATGGTCAGAGCAGCTGCCATCACCCCCAGCTCATGGCTCAGAACCCCGCACAGCAGCCACGCACAGTCCGAGAGACCCTCGTTCTGCCTTCTCAAAATGGTCTTCCTACAATCCAGCTCATTCTCACCCTGCTCAAAGCTATCAACATACGCTGGTCTGAAGCCAGATATCACCTTGGGTGCTGAATGACACTCCTTGCTGCTCAGCAGCATAGTGTACCCTCTCTCTTTTACTTAAGAAGTTATTTAACTCAGTGTTTATTTTGTCAGATTGTTATTTTATGATCCTACGAGCGTCCCACGTGTCTACAGAATGCATCTGATTTTCAAGGAACATGGAGTTTCGTGAAAATGGGCTAGAAAAGGCATTTTAAATGACTTTCAGTCATTAAATAAAAGCCACCTGAATATTCAGAGTAAATAAAAGCACATCGCGATGGATCTTGCATTGGAAACATTCGTTAAACAGCAAATATTAACTGGAGTTCTGAAATGGAGCTGCTTCAACTAAAGTTGGTGCCAGGGAAGGGTCAGGGTGGGCATGAGGGAAAACCTCTCAGAAGGAATGGCGAGGCATTGGCACAGGCTGCCAGGGGGGTGGGTGACCGTCCCTGCGGGTGTTTAAGGAAAGGGCAGATGTGGCACGGAGGGACACAGTAGGTGGGCAACACTGGTGGTAGGTGGGCACTGGACTGGATGATGTCAGAGGTCTTTCCCAGCCTCTATGGTTCTGTGCTTGTCCTCGAGTGTTTCTGTCATTAAGAGACATCTCTTAATCTCGTCCCGAGGGGCTCCTGCAGGACAGCCCAGCCCTCCCCAGGGCTCCCCTGTGCTACAGGGCTGCACAGCTCCCACCTGCTGGGTGAATATTTCCTCCAGCTACTCAAACCAAGCACAAAAGCAATTAAAGCAAAAACTATTCTGATTAACAAGCACTGACATTTGGAACAACATAAATGCCAGTGTTCGCTCCATTATGAACTTGGAATTACTTTCGTACTTAAAAGTCCATAATCTTAATGCCTGGCCACTCCTGATTTACAGCCTGCTAATGGGGAATCAGCCCCTCGTTTTATTCAGCAGTTTGCCCACAGCACAAACCAGCGAAGCCCTCACTGCAGAAATACCTACACAAGGACTGCACTTCATGTACCAGACATCTAAATCAGATCTCCAGTTCAACCTGTCCTGACTCCCACGCACAAATGCGCCTTTCAGAAGAAGGATGGCTTCCTCGGGCTTCATTCTAGACAGATCAGAGCCTGCTTCTGAACGTATGGCAGGAAAAGAGTTTAAAAATGACAATTTTGACACCTTTGGAGGTTTAGCCATTGCAAAATTTTCCTCACAGACCGGTGATTTAAAATTAGTTTCAGTCTGGTTCCCAATAATTTCTTTGGCTCCAGACGGCACAGCCAAGTGAAGGGGAGCCTGGCCACACCAACAGTGATGTGAACTCTGGGAACACTCAACACAGCTGAGGATAAGCAAACCTGGAGGACCAGACAGGATGCATCTGAGCACGGAACTGACCAATTCACTGCAAACTGCCTCTCCGTCATCTTCTGAAGACAGAGGTGATTGCAAGTTACCCAGACAACTGACAAAAGGCAAATGTGACACCAATCTTTCAGGAGGAGGGCATGGGAAACCCATGTCTGCTCAGCATCCTTGAGTCACTGCCAAGGTCAGTGGATACAGAACCATCACAGAATGGTTTGAATTGGAAAGGACCCCTAAAGGCCATCAGGTCCCACTCCCTGCAGTGCACAGGGACGCCCACAGCTCCATCAGTGCTCAGAGCCCCTCCAGCCTGACCTTGGCTGTCTGCAGGGATGGGGCTCAGCCTCCCTTCACCTGTGCAGGGCTTGGATGATGCAGGACTCTGCTGGAAGCAGCCTCTGCAGAGGAGATTTACTAATGTCACCGCGGTATTGATTAGGGGCTGACTGCAGCATGGGGGAGCAGGCTGTTCAAAAGGCTTTCTTTGCTGAAAAGGAATAGAAACAATCAAATTCCTCTGGCTTCCCTGCAAAGTATTTTGAGAAAATAAGATTCCTGGTGAGCTATATTTGTGGGTAAAACCCCCATGAGAGCAAAGTTGCCTGCATCCCCCCACTCATGGGCACTGAAGAACAATGCTGGCAGCTGCTATTTGCATTATCAGTTTAATGGCTTGCTAAAACAAGACCTTTGCTGTAGAACAAGGCCTCATTTGTCTGCTCTGAGACGCCTTGTTTTCATTCACATCTGCCAGTGCAATCACCAATGACAACGTACCGGAGCCTGCCCTGAAGAAAAGGAGAAGCAAAGGCCAAAGAAGCACTGCCAGAGCAATGGCCCCATTCTGCAAGGTGTTCTCCCACTGAAGGCCCACCAGTAGATTGGCCAACCCACAGCAGAGACTCCGCAGCATCACCAAGCAGTGAGGCAGTAAATCACAGAACCACAGAATCATTAGGGTTGGGCTCTAAGACCATCTAGTTCCCACCGTGCCCACTGACCATGTCACTCAGTGCCACATCTCCACGGCTCTGGAACACCTCCACACTTCCTGAGCTTCATTACAAGAATGTTGTGGGAGACAGTGTAAAAAAACCTTGCTGGAGTTGGGGTACCTGACACTTCTTGACAATATTTCTTGTCTGAGGTGGTGGGAGGTACTCAGAATTATATGATACTTCAGCCCAAAAAGGGACTTCACTAGGTCATGCAGCCCAACATCAAGCTCAAAGCAGGGTCAGTGACTCCCACTTATGAGTACATGTTGCTGGATCTACAGAACCCCATGTCCCTCAGCCCCCATCTCTCATAAAGCCAACATGCTCCATCTCCCTTGACAAGATCAGAAATGAGAGCAGCACACCCATATGTCAAAACTGAGCAGCCATGGGACATACTTGGAGGAAAAGGTACAGCCTTAATACCTGAGTCTCATTAACAAAATCCAATTTAGCTTGTTAATCTCACATTACACGCCCACTTCTTATCACAGAATCATAGAATAGCTTGGGTTGGAAGAGACCTCAAGGATCATGAAGCTCCAACCCCTCCACCACAGGCAGGGCTGCCAACCTCCACATTTAATATCAGACCAGGCTGCCCAGGGCCCCATCCAACCTGGCCTTGAACACCTCCAGGGATGGACGGGGCATCCACAGCCTCTCTGGGCAGCTGTTCCAGCACCTCACCGCTCTCACAGTAAAGAACTTGACCCTGATATCCAACCTAAATCTTCCCTCCTTCAACTTAAAACCATTTCCCCTCGTCCTGCTGTTATCTACCCTTGTAAAAAGTTGATTCCCCTCCTGTTTGTAGACTCCCTTTAGGTACTGGAAGGCTGCAGTGAGGTCCACCCTGCAGCAATCTCTTCTCCAGGCTGAACAAGCCCAGCTCCCTCAGCCTGTCTTTGTAGGGGAGGTGCTGCAGCCCTCTGATAATCTTTGTGGCCCTCTTCTGGACCCTCTCCAGCAGCTCCCTGTCTTTCTTGTACTGGGGGCCCCAGACCTGGATGTGGTACTGCAGATGGGGCCTCACGAGGGCAGAGTAGAGAGGGACAATCACCTCCCTGTCCCTGCTGGCCACCCCTCTGCTGATGGAGCCCAGGATACCATCTGCTTTCCAAGCTGCAAGACCGCACTGATGGCTCATGTTCAGTTTTCATCACCCAGGACCCCCAGGCCCTTCTCTGCAGGGTTACTATCAAGGATTGCTCCTCCCGGTCTGTATGTATGCCTGGGATTCCTCTGGCCCAAGTGCAAAACCTTGCACTTTGCTGTGTTAAACCTTGTTAGTTTCACCTGGGCCCACCTTTCAAGTCTGTTGAGTTCCCTCTGAATGGCATCCCTTCCTTCCATTGTGTCATCCGCACCACTCAGCCTGGGGTCATCAGCAAACTTGCTGAGGGTGCACTCAATTCCATCATCAATGTCATTGATAAAGATGTTAAAGAGCACTGGTCCCAAGAGAGACCCCTGGGGGACACAGACAGACCCCTTGGGGACACAGAACAACCTTATGGAACAACCTTGCCCCACTCCCCCAAAAAAGCCATAAGAACACCATCCAGTGCCACCAGGGCAGAGACTCACCTGAGTTTTCCTTATCCTCAGGTCGGCGGATGACCTGTTCAGTCCTTCCTCTTGTTCGATACTCTGCTCAATACCTGGCCAGGGTAGAAAGACACAGATTATTTCAGGTTGATAAGAGAAGAGATTGTTTGCCAAAGAGACTTTAGAAATGCACGTAAACGCTTGGCTCTGATCTCGGAGCTTTCCCCTATCCAAACAAAAAGGAGCACGGGGCTGCTCTCCTGCTGTGCAAGAGGAGAGAACCTAGAGCTGAAACACCTCTGCGAAACAACGGCAGCTGCACGGGGACGGCCCGGCAGCACCGCACATGGTTGTCCTTTTCATTTTGCTAAAAACCCTGGAAGAAACCTCCCACCAGCATTTCCCTGCCATTTCATCAGCAACCAGCCCTCTTCAGCATTTGTCATCGGTCGTTCCCTGTTCCCAAGGAACGGTATTGGCAAACATTGTACATTTACAATAATTAATAAAGTCACATTTTCCCAAGAAGCCAGTAATTAGAATTAGCCACTGCATGAGCAATATCTCTCCTAAAGGAGTCAATCCGCTGTGAGCAGATGGTGTTTTTGATCACTCCTGACTGTTTCCTTCCAACGATCATACTGGCCACAAAGTGGTGTGGGACAAGGCACAAGGACCAACAGGCAAACACGTACTGATGAGTCTTTTCTGGAAGGGAAGGGGAACCAGAGCCTGCCCTGCCATTCTTTGGGCTCTTAAAGCCCCTTTAAAGCCCCTTTAAAAAGCCAAACAAAACATTAAATACAACAGGTATGGAAAAGGACTTTTTTTGGACAAAAGCCTGAAAACCCGTGATTTGTACAGTTGGTTACATGTTCCCAAGAGGAAGAACCCGTGCTCAGCTGTTCTCCTGGTGCTGGCTGTGAGGTTGGGCATCACCACTGCATGTGGTGCCTGGAAGCTGTCTTGGACATAGTGACCATTAAATGATGGAGTTCTCTGTGCTTGGCGAAGGAGGGTCAGCAAAGCTGACTTGCTTAGAATGTTGGCTGGGAGAATCCCATGGGAGTCATGCATGAAAAGCAGAGGGGCCTGGCAAAGCCAGACATTGCTCAAGGAGGAAATCCTAAAGGCATGGGTGCCTGTGTGCCCTAAGATGGGCCAGCGGGGAAGAAGACCAGCCTGGAACAGGGAACTATTGCTGAGACTCCAGAAGAGAGTTTATGACCTTTGGAAGAAGAGTGAAGCAACTTGGGAAGAATGCAAGGATGTACACAGGGTATGCAGAGGGAAAATCAGAAAGGCAAACGCCCAGCAAGAACTTCATCTGGTCACCGCTGTCACAGATAATAAAAAATGTTTTTATGAATATAGTAACAGGAAGAGGAGGACCAAGGAGAATCTCTATCCTTAATTGGATGCAGCAGGGAACATTATCACTGAGGCTGAGGAAAAGGCTGAGGTTTTCAAAGCCCTCTCTACTTCAGTCTTTAACAGTCAGACCGGTTATCCTCCGGGTACTCAGACCTGGAGCTGGAACACAGGGGTGGAAGCAGAGTAACTCCCCACGATTCAGGAGGAAAGAGTGAATGACAACGACCTGCTGCTCCATCTGGGCTGCAACACGTCTGTGGAGCCGGATGGGACCCACCCAAGGGTGCTGAGGGAGATGGAGGAGGAAAAATCACTTGGATAGCAGGAGAAAACTGAGGGCACATCCAACGTTCCAGGTGAGACTGCGCTGTGCCTGGTCACGGCCCAGAGCTGCAGGTGCCCAGGGGGTTCGGGGCTGCCTCTGCTGGCCCATCCATGGAGGTGTTCAAGGCCAGGTTGGATGGGGCCCTGGGCAGCCTGGTCAGGTGTTAAATGTGGAGGTTGGTGGCTCTGTCTGTGGAGGAGGGGTTGGAGCTTCATGGTCCTCGAGGTCCCTTCCAACCTGGGCCATTCGGTGTGATTCTGTGATGGGCTCACACCAGGGCTGGGGAAAGTGACTGCCACAGCACAACAGGGATCAGTGAGAAGTGCTGGCCTCAGGGACAATGAGACTCCCCCCAGCGCCTTGCAGCAGCAGCAGCACCAGTGTGTACTCACTCTTTAGCTTGGAGCGCACTTTGTTCGCTGTCTTTTTGATGTCTGACATGAGCTCTTCCAGCTCCTCCTTTGTTTCTGGGGAGAAAGAAAAGAGCAAACATGGGCGTGCTGTGGACACTGCTCAAATCTGCTCACCCGTCCCCCAGCGTGTGGGGCCAGGAGCCGGCAGCACTGCCCCTTCCCGGTCAGAGACAGACGCACAGCTGGCAGCGCTGCTTCCCACAGTGCAGAGAAAATGACTGCTGTACATCAAAGCCCTTCTGCACATCAAGTGCCGCAGTGCGGGCCGACGTCCCTACAGCCCTGCCACGCTGGGCGGCCTTCTCCAGTACACGTCTGCCCCAGGGACAGCCTGCTGCTCCTCGGCTCGCTCTCCCCATGCTGAGCAACAAGGACTCAGCCCAGCCGTGCCCAGGCTCCCCTTGCCGTGTGGTCAGCAGCACCTCTGACACCACCCGATTAACAGCCACTTCGTGCATACTCACTGCTTTTGGCAAAAAACATACAGGCTGCAGCGGCACAGGGCCAGAGAACACCCCCAGTCCCACGTCCCACATCTCAGAAATAGCTCTGGGGAGCACAGTAGCAGGGCTGTGTAAGATAGCCCTCACACTGCAATGTGCAGGGGGACAAGAGGTGCAAACAAAAACAGAGGCAAGCGAGTTCCTTCCTCCCCGTACTCCTTCACATCCCTATGTGTCCACGTGCAGACCCAGAGCGCAGTACTGGCAGCTGCAGGCTCCTGCTGGGAGCAGAGGGTGCTCCTGCTGAGCGCCCAGAGCCCCACAGTGAGTCCCTGCTGTCACCAACACCTTCTCCCAAGGACTGCAAAAGCTTTCTAGCAGTGATCCTCCTGGGCTGCCAGGGATATTGACTTGGCTACGGAGAGAAGGAAACCAAAGTGTACGATACACTCGAGAGCAGTAAATCAGCTGCAAGCCCTGACTCACCAACAAGGTTTGATACACAGCTATCTATCCTCTTTCCCACGTGCAAGCAGCAGGAGTCAGGCAGTACGGCTCTGAGCTCACCACTAACAACAGTGCCATCGTTAGAACGTCTCCAGATGCCTCTGCCTCGCAGGACTTCTCTCTGCACTGCAGCAGCACCTCCACACCACCACCAGTGCTTGGCAAACCCGATCAGAGCAGAGCCTCTCCATCTGCATTCCCAGGAACCGAAGTGCTGGTGGCAGAGGCCAGGCCTGCCCCCCATGAGAGCAGCAGCACGGTGTGGGGAGCTCAGCTGGCTCAACAGCAGCGAACTCTGACCTCCATGCCCAGCTGCATGACCAGCACATCACAGCGATCCACATCCCACAATAAAGCACGAACCACCTGCCGTTCCAACACGACTTCTCAGCAATGCTGCCACCCGAACGCTCCCTCTTCATTTTGATGAGATTGAGACTTACTTCATTGAATACAACTTTGTTGAATAGTCTCTAGGCACATCAACTGAGTCATTTTGATGGCTGTGGTAGCTGCGATGCTGTACGTTTCCAGCTGGCAGTCACAGGCAGAATTAGAAAATCATGATGATGGGAATGTGCTGGGGGAAGGTCACATTCTACTGACAGTTGTACACATTTCTGACTCAGAGCTAAGAGCTTCAGAAGGGCTGGGAAGACGAGGAAAGGAGCGTGTCTGCAAGTACCTTCAGCCAGGCTGCCATGAACATGAGGAGAGCTGGGAGCTGTGTTTGTTCACCTGGAAGCAGGAAAGCGAAGAGGACCCCACAGCTGCCTCTGGCTGCACTGTGGGAGCAGGGAGAGAGCTGGAGGGAGATGCTGCTGGGAGGTGAGGAGGGACATCACAAGCAGCGATGGAGCAAACTGTGACATGGGTCATTCCAACTGGAGGTGGGAAAAACTCATTGTGAAGGAGGTGATGATGGATGCAGAGAGGATAAGGAGTGGATGCCCAAACTTTTGGCTTCCTGGGCTGCAAATAGTGAAGAGGAATTGTCTTAGGCCCCATATATGTAGGATGCTCCAAAAGTAATGCCTCCTGTTTACTTCGGTGGAAACTACAACCAATAAGATGAGCACAATAACGCTATTTGATAAAGAGAATCATCAGCAACAGAACACTGTTTTTCAACAGTCACCGCCATTAGCTCTGTATTTTCACCAGCAAGGAGCAAGAGCCTGCAAGCTGTGCTGGCACAAAGCTGCACCAGTGGAGCTGACCCACTGCTGAAGTGCACCACCCACTCCTCACTGTGCTCACATGCACTGGTTGGTCTCCATCAGCATTCAAAAAGCATCAGTGAATGACACACTTTGCTCCATCCACACTTCTGTGACAGACACCACTCTGTCAGACTGCCCCTCTGCTGCCATCAGTCACACAGCAACAACACAAAATGGGGCACTGGTGGGAAGATTCAACCTCTACTGCTGTACCACCAACATCCACCTCCAACATTGTGGGCTGACCCCATAAAACGGGAGGCATTACTTTTGGAGCAGCCTTCACAAAAGATACAGTTAATGTATATAAGTAACAAGACTTATTTTAACTTCTGTTTTAATTTTAATGTTTCTCAAAACATGAAAAAAAAGGAGAGCAACAAGACACATAGAACTATGGTCTGAAAGCACCGACCTGCACAGGGCATCCACCTCCTGGCACCCAGGCCAGGCTGGGAATGGGAGCTCCACCAATGCATGGGCTGCCTAGCAAAGGGGAAAAACATTCCCTCCTACTTCCCTTCCTTGCTGCTTCCTGAGCTCCTGGAAGTACCCCCTATGTGACAGGGGAGGGGGTGAAACAGCCTGCTGAACACTCCCACGTGGGCTGCTGCTACAGCCTGACCTGGGCACTGACGCTCAACATCAGGAGGCAGCAGAATTCCCATCCCACTGTCACAGGCAACTGCCATCGTGTCATCACTGCCGCGATTCGATGTCAGTGCAAAACATCCCAACACCTCTACACAGGAGCTGAAGAGAGATGACATGCACAGGAAAGCTCTTACAGATCCCCTGGGGATGACAGTATCACCCTGAGCACCACCTGTCCTGTCCAGCAGTGAGACCTCCAGACGAAGCACAGCCGGTGCCATGCAGAGCCGGGTGCCTGAGCCCCGTCCATGAGATCCACCAGCAGCTGTTGCCTGCCTGCTGCTTACAGCTCGGCAGCACCAACGACACGGCTGAACTTTGCCTGCAAGAAGCAATTTGATTTTATGACCAACCTGTGCAAAAGGTGGAGGAGACAGACAGCCCAGTGCCTTGGTGCCTCTCCTCCTTCTGGGAAGAAGTGGTGGGATTTGATTTTCTTTCCAATTACTCAAAGGCAAAAGCAATAATTACGCATTCTGAGTTACAGTGCAAACCAGAGAGCTTAGTCCTGCTTTCCTAGCAGTGAGACCCTCCTAAAGCATGGCTTAAAGCAGCCACGGGCTCTGCACAGAAGCGCAGCTCTGCGGGTAGCTGGCACCCACTCATCCCAGCCCACACAGGAGCCATCTCCTCCAGGGGCACCCAATTAAGACTGGAAGATTTGGGATAACGATCGGCTCCGACTGGCTGCTCCCATGGGCTGTGAGCATGACCATCCCACAAGCCTAAGTCCTCCCAGTGGGAGGCTTCGAGCTCCTCCCTGCCTGCAGGGCACTCAGCAGGCAAGCGCACCACGTGGAGCTGATCAGATCCACTTACCAACGCCTTGCAGAACTGCAAGAATTGTATTATCCTCCCTTAATTCCCTATTGATCGAATTCCACTTCAAGGAGTCCATTATTCTGCCCAGAAGCAATGTGAAGTTAATCAGTCAATAAGAACTCAGCTCCTTCCCCTTCTCTTTTTTCCAAAAGTGGATGTTGTGCCACCTTCCGAGCTCCCAGAGCCTCTCAGGTATTTGGAGTCTTAGCGGAAATCAACACTAAGGGCAGACAAACCGCCTTACTCAGCTCTTTGCAAGCTTCCCTATTGATGCCTCCAGGTAGACTGGATCCAGCGTGGTCTATTTTTGGGGCCTGCTGCTGAAGAACCATCCCAACTCCTCTTGCAACGCAAGAATTCAATCATCATAATGTATATCACTTTTCCCAAGCACTCAATAAAGGCATTTCCCTTCTATTTCCATCCCTTCTGCATCATTCTACCGTTGTCATTGATTAATGCGCTGGAACCACTGATCGTTATCTGCTCGTGCTGAAGGGCACTTCAGGCAGGCTTCGGGCTGCTTCGCTGCTCTGTGCCCCTGCAGCACCAGGAGAATGCATTCTCCTCCTCCTCAGCCATGCAGGGATAAGCAGAGACAGCGGTAAGGAAATCTCCCCAGGTTGGAGTTATTGAAAAGCAGTAAAAGGAGAATGCGCAGAGGCCCTGCAGTGCGCTTCAAATTTATTCCGTGTGCGCGTGATGTAAATCATCGAGTCATGACCATCTGCGTGGCGTTTCACCCTGCTGGTGGCTCTCCATGATAAAGAGCAAATACCACTTATTGCTGGAAAAACCTTCTCCTGGTGCTGGTGGGAAAAAATGACCTGAGAAAGTCCAATCATCCGGAGCTTCAGCTGCAGAAGAGAGCAGCTGCAGAGCCTGTAACTCCCTTACAAAAGTAGACGTGAAATGCAGTACCAAAAGGCAGCTGCTGCAGAGCTCAGACACCTCTCCTGACCAATCCAGCCTTTTTTCTCTCTCAAAGCAGCCTGCTCTGTATTTTTGAACTCAGGGTGAGGGAGCTGCCTTGCCCACAGCCCCGACACAGGCAAAGGGTCAGGGCCACTCAGCAAGGCTGCAGACCCTTTGCCACTGCTCTCTCCATTCCGAGCAGCAGCTGCATGGACACACGGTGCCCATCTGACCACTGCAGCCCGCACAAGACCTGCCGGTGCCATACCCAGCCAGGCCTAGCAGCCACTGTGACCTGCTGCTCTGCTGAGTCTCACAGCATGCAGCTTTGGACACGTTACAGCCAGACAAGGCCCAAGGAGCTGTGCCCCATCCCCCTTCCATGGGCACAAGGCAACAGGACCAGGAATGGTGTTGACAGCTGCTCCCTGGGGAGCACAAGGCTGGGGACAAGGCATGGCTCTGGCAGCGCTGGACACATGGGAGCATGGGCTGCACTGCACGCTGGTGTGTTTCAATAGGCAGCAGCACATGAGCAACAATCGTAATGCATTTAATCAGCACTACTTGTCAGGAGACTCCAGGAGCAGTCCAAGTCACCGAGCATTGCTAAATAGCAGTAGGAAAGTAATGGGAATTGGCAGAATGGGGAAAAACCTGCACCTCGCAGGACCAGGCACTGACTGCAGTGATGTGCTGTGAGGATAGTGCTGGGCTGCAGGACCGCTGTGCAATACAGCCAGCTCTCCCCAGCCCCGGGCACTGCAGTCCTTCCTCCTTTGGAGTCACCCACGCCACCAAGGCCGTGTGCTGAGCGAGGAGGGGCAGACAGCAGCACAGTAAGGTTGCGTCCATCCCTCCTCCTCTCCCTGTTCTCCCCGTCCCGCAGCTCCCAGAATGAAGGCAGGCTGCTGCACGGTGACCACCACACCTCCCTGGTCCCCCCGCTGCCCAGCAGCTCAGCCCTGCCGGCCCTCCCTCCTCCCCGCACAGGGACGTGCTGCCCCGCACGCTCACCCCACTCCTCCCCGCGCTGTGTCACCGCCAGCGTCACGGCCGTGTCATCAGCCCCTGCTTCCCTTGGTGCTCGCTCATTTGTCAGACACACAGCCCTGCTCTGCGCTGCCCGGCTCTGACACAACGTCACCGCTGCCACGTCTGGGCGTCTCCGAGAGGGGACACGGCCAGCAGCTGTCCTGCTGGAGGGCAGAGGGGTTTTCATCTCCAGTGGAGCTGAAGCAATGTTATGGAACATGTGCTTGCCCCCAGCAGAGACAGGGCCGCAGTCCTGCTGCCCCAGGAGCACCAGGGGGAGGAGAATAGGGAACCCCAAAAGCAAAA
This sequence comes from Gallus gallus, assembly GCF_016699485.2. Lineage (NCBI taxonomy): Eukaryota > Metazoa > Chordata > Aves > Galliformes > Phasianidae > Gallus > Gallus gallus. The sequence goes on from NC_052550.1 coordinate 648,506, forward strand.
GGGCCACAGAGACAGCCAACCTGTGCATCAACACAGCAGCTCCATGGTAAACTCTCGGCTCCAAGCCTGACCCCTCCTTGCTCAGAGAAGGGCACGGTGACTCCAACTGCCTGAAATAAGAGCCAGCTCTGGGAACGGTGGCAGGAAGGGAAGAAAACCCCAATTGTCCAAGGAAACGTTTGGTCTGTACGGAAGCGATGGGGCAAATTGGATGGATGCAGGTCTGGGACTGCACAGACAGACCAGCTACCAGCGCTCATCTGACCTCCTCAGCTTCTGCACAGTTAATATTTTCGTTACCTCCGCTCATGCCTCCTCCCCAGCACGGCTCATCTGCTCCTTCACACCCACAGACACCACCAGCAGCACTGAGTACTGTGCCGGGCTCCTCCTGGAGCTGCAGTCTGTCTCCCTTAATTACAGCTTCCCCAGCCTCTCCTCCCCACGCTGGAGCTCTCCCTCTGCTGCTGCTTCACGCTCTGCATTTCTCTTTGCCAAGATCTGCCTTCCCCACTCGCAGTGCTGCTCATTCCTCGCTAATGGCTGTGCACAGCAGCAGGCTCTGCCCCGCCAGCCTTCCCACCCCACCACCAGCATCTCGCCCAGCCAAACACTGCTACCTCTCTCACCATTTGTGTGCAAGCATAAAAATCCCTTAAAATCGAACCACCAAGCAAGGGCAAAGCCACCTGCACATGGCAAGGTAGCTGCAGCCACGGGTCCTCCTTCCCAAATCAGGTTTGAATAAAAACAACATTGCAATGAAGGTGAAGCAACGAGGAGAGTGCAGTTAATTACCCTGCAGCAACAGGAATACAGCCCCCCCGCCTGCCTGGCTGGGGGATCAGATCAGGAAGGAATGATGGATGGGTCCCACTCCTGGCTCTGACCTCCCACTGCCTTCAGAGGTGGAGCAGAGGTCCCCGCCAACCTCAGCTGCCCCGTGGCTCTGTAAGGAACTGCTTTTTACCGGGAGGTCACCCAGGACTGCCACAGGGACTATTACTGGAGACGTTCAAACACGACCCTGGGCAGCTCACTGTGAGCAGGAGGTTGGGCCACTGACCTCCACAGGTCCTTGCCAACCTCAGTCACATCGCTCCTCACCCACCCCACGCTGCCTGTGCACCCCAGGAACACAGAACTACCAGGGATGTGCAGCACTGCACTCAGCCAGGATGCAGCAGTAGGAGCAGGAAAGGCACCACCGACCCCACAACACCACACACAGGCAGCTCGGCACGGCTGAACCTAAGCAACACTGCTTGGCAAAAGGTTTCATAGCAAAACACTGTTTGGAGCAGTAACTGCTGCTGTTGGTTCTGCCTTTCCACAGTGATTACAGACACAAGTGCCAGCAGTGGAGCAGCTCCCTTTCTGGCACACGCAGTATCTGGGACAAGCAGGCTTCCTCTTATCATTAATTACTGCACATCCTACTAGACATAATAAGGAGCATGCGAAGTTTTAATAACTAATTAAACATGGGTGCCCAACCTTCTGGCTTGCCTGAGCCGCAACGAGTGAAGTGGAACTGTCTCGGGCCCCATTTAGGTTGCTCCGAAAGTAATGCCTCCTGTTTGTTTCCACGGAAACCTCAACCCATACAACGAGCGCGGTGATTGCGGTTGATAGAGCAAACTCCCAGCTACAAACTGTGTTTTTCAGCACGGTCACCACAGTTCGCCATGCGTTTTTCAACAGTGATGAACAAGAGCCTGCATGCTGTGCTCATCAAAACCTGCACCAGCGGAGCTGACCTGCTGCTGCTGTCCCATTGCAGAAACACACCACACACCCCTCTCTGTGCTCACACCCACTGCATCAGCGTTCAACAAGCAGCAGTGAATGTCAGTGGGTGCCACTGCTCCCGCACCAACAGGAGCGTCTGAGCCACGCTGAGCTCACTTGGGCTGAATGCAGCTCCATGCAGCAAGAGATGGAGTGGCATTTGCCACCTGGGCTCACTGTGCTCTCTCTTGATGACAGAGGTAAGAGATCGGTACCAGTGGGACGTGCGAATAGTTAAGCAGAACGCCCCTAAAGCCCCGAGGAAAATAAGGGAGGTGAGGTTCTGCTCATGTTCTTCACGTCGTTTTTCTGCCCAGCTGCCTCCTGCAGCATTCTAAGCTATTCTAAGCCCTTGCAGCACTCTCAAGGCACAGAATTAACTCCCAGACTGGGAGCTCCGGATTCCTTTTGGTCACAGTGAGATATGGAATCCACACATGGTGCCGTTACCCACTCCAAGCACCGCCTTTGCAAGAATCCAGATGGATGCCAAGAATAAGGCACTCCTTATAGCTGTAGCATTTTAAGAGATGCTAACATGTCTTGCATAAAACTGCCCTAATTTCCGACTTGGGCTGAACATGCAATAGCTGCATGAGTCACTCGCTACACTCTTCAAAAAACTCATCACAGGTTATACTTCTACAGCAAACACGGCACTCAGGTGGCCCCAAACACTGGGGATGAGAGTCACAGAACGGCTCAGGTTGAAGGACCTCAGAACCTTGGGCTGCCAACCACCAGGCTGTGCTTCCAGTTGTCTTCCATCAAAGAACAGTGCGTGGGATGTGAAGAAGGGATGGCACTGCACCTTCCAAGCTCAGCATAAACCAAGCAGCCCTCCGGCACAGGAGGACACCCAGAGCCAAATGCCCTTCATTTGAGATTCCAGCCCTCCTTCTATGCCTCTTTGTTACAGCTGTGAAAACCTCTGGCAGACATCTGAGCCATCAAAGGAGGAACCACTCCTTGTGTTAGAGCTGCACAACTAAGCAGCTCAGGAGGGGCTGCAGGCAGTAATAAGCAGTCTGTGCCCGGGCTGTTCCTCAGCTGTGCATCTGCCGCATGTGCAGATCAGCAGCCAAGTTCTGACCTGCTGGAGTCCACACCAATTGACTCACTGTGTACCTCAGTGCTGATTAATCACCTCTTAACCCTTCGCAGGGTCTTTTTCCAGCAGGGTGCACTCACGAAGCAACTCAGTAAACACGTCTATCATCTACAGCTTCGTGTAATTAAGAAGGAAGATCTGCCAGGGGACAGCCCGGCCTGAAATCAGGCGGCTGCATCCCAGCTGTGCTGCATCTCCTTCCCTCACCCTCCCTTGCTGATTAACCACCACACCGCGGAGCTTTGCTTTGACTCTTTTCCCTTGTAACCAAAGCAGCTCTTTCAGTTGCATTTTTGCTACTAATCTGATAACTCAATTAGGGAAATGCAGTTCTGCTCCACCTCTGTGGGGCCTGGAAGCTCATTAACAATACCACCAGACTGCAAGACACTCAAAGCAGGCAACGCCGACGTTCAGAACAGCTTGAGATTGATGCCGCCTGCCTTCAGAAGGAGATTCTCCGCAGCAGCCCCGGTCTCTCAGGCAGACAGGAAAGCTGGGGGGCTCTGGGGCCATGGGGGAGCACAGCTACTGATGTGGGAGCCTGGGGCTCATACACACTGTGCTCTGCTCAAAGCACCTTGGATCCCAGCGCTGTGCGGCTGCAGCCATCCTGCTTCAAATGACACCACTTTCTCCCCCATTTTCCTAGCAATAAATAATAAAATGCACGCTATTTTATTTTTTTTTTAAATCAAACGTACTGGCAAATCAGTGCTGACATTTCAGGCAGCGTGTGTAGACTCCACTGTCACAGACCCTGCGCACAGACGCTGCCACAAGGCACGAGCACCTTGCTGCAGGGCTACCAGCTACAACGGGCAGCAAGCCGCCACGCTGCCGGCTCCCAGCACGTACCTGCAGCCCCAAATCCCCCCCTCCTGTTGTTTCTGCTGCAGCCATGCAGCTCACCCCCCCCCCCCTCTTTGCTTCCCATATAAAGTAACTACATCAGAATCCATCAGCCGTGCGCGTTCCCCACTGCTTTTCCAATCCATTGCTATTTGCATTTTATTTTGCCAAAGGAATTCTCTTTCTGCTTAGTCTGAAGCTACAGCTCATCCGGTTTCCTGGATGGATGAGAAGTCCCCAGATAACCCCGTGCCCAACGTATCCCAGTGCCTCTGCGCTGCTCTGATGTTCAGGGTCTGTCACTTTCTGTGTGCTCAAGTCCAGAAACACCTTGCTCCCACACAGGTGCAGCCCTTCCACACGCCATCCAGCTTCATTTGTTTATTGATTACATGCAGAATTTGGACTGGGATTTTTAGGGGGCTTTGCTTCCCCGCATCCTGACAGCGCTGTGATTTGGGGTCCCTGCCCACGTGTGCTGAGCGTTACGTAGCTGCCACGTGAGGCTCAGCCCTACTCCCCGCGGATACACCACCTGCCCAACCAGAGCCCAGACCACTCCTTTTGGAGCCGTTGGTGCAAAGGGAGACAGAAGCAGACCAGCTGCTGATCACCAGCTCTGCAAGCTCCGCTCCGGCGGAAATCCACCAGCTGAGCAGAGTGATGGAAAACAGAGGTGAATAAGGTGGGATGTCACCTGGCCATCACTCTCAGCAGCCTCCCAGCACACCCAGCTTTCTGCAGCTGCTTGAAGACAAGGCCACAAATGACCCCACAGCCAAGCCCTATGCACCGCCTAAATGGCAATGGATAAGTGGCAATTTCTGCATCCCCCCAACAGCTGCCATCCCAAATGGGACTGCCATCTCTTGTGGCACAACCAGCACTAACAGGGCACAGGCTGCCCGGGGAGGTGGTGCATCACTGTCCACGGAGGTGTTCAAGGAAAGGGCAGATGTGGCACTGAGTGATGTGGTCAGTGGGCAATATGGGCAGTAGGTGGACAGTTGAACTGGATGATCTTTTCCAGAGGTCTTTTCCAACCTCTGATTCTGTGATTCTGTGTGAATAAGAACCAATGACATACCCTAAGTCCCCACTGAATTAGAAGCACCACGAGCCTGCTCAGGAGAGTGAGCAGACACAGAGCCCAGTAATCCAGCACCCACGGGCGCTGGGGGAAGGATGGGGGCACCGGGATGGAAAACCTCATCAAGCCAAAGTGTTGGCAAAAGGGTTACACCGGAGCACCTGCCCCAAGACAAGAGAAAACACGACCAAGTAAACCATGACGTGGCTGAAGGAAAAGGGATGAGCTCAGGGGGAAACCTCATGGCAGCCTGCAGTACTCGAGGGGAGCTTATCAGCAGGAGGGGACCGACTTCTTACACGGTGGGACTCTGCCCCACGGCCGCCAGCTGGCACGGGCCCGGGGCTGAGCTCACGGCCCAGGAGATGCTCCCACAGGCAGGACAGCCTGCAGCGCAGCTGCTTCATCACCGCTGATGCGAAGTGACACCGCTGCGGAGCTCTGGCTGGAGGGACAGCGAAGGGATCCGCACCCGGAGGCGGCGGGGGGGAACGCAGCACTCACGGGCACAGCCGAGCCGTGCCACGTGCCGGGAATTAAAGGCACACCAGGGCAAACAAAGGGAGGCTGCCAACCAGGGCCTGCACCTTGGCTCGCTTAATGAGCGAGCAGCTAATTCACTGCTAATTCCCAAGCAGGTCAAGCTTTTACAGAGCTCACCCCTATCTGAGCCCTCATAACTGCTGGAGTTTTTAGGCGAACCCTAAACACCCAGACAGCCAATGCGCCACGTGGGACTCACTCTGCAGTTGCACAGTGCAGTAGACCTGCAGCTCTCACCGCGTGATTTATGTGCTGAGAAGCTGCAACGAGCTCCTGTTCATACCTCCTCCTTCTATTCCGTGGTCAGAAGCAGATTTCAAGGTGCTGCAACAGAATAAGCTGACTCTAAACAAAGGCTAAGCCAGCAGCTTGGATTTCCAGCACCCTCAGCCCCGAGAGGGGCAGTGGGGTCCCAGGCTGGAGCAGAGCCCAGGGACGTACAGAGCGCCGCACCGAGACCAGGGCAGAAAGGAAGGGGAGAGACGCTCGCTCCTGCTCTCCTAGCAGCCTGCACACCTTGCTCATGGCGATGAACGCCTGCGCGGACACCCACGTGTCCTGTGAGCAACGGGGCACCCAGTGGCACTGTGGAGCTCAGCAGAGGCAGCGCGGGGCAAACCGGGGCTGGCAGCTGCCAGGGCACCGCTCTGCGAGGGCTCCCAGTTAACAGCGAGCGGCAGCAACATCCCCTGCAGCAATTAACCACCTTCCTGGTGCTCGTCACTCCCAAACGCTGCCGTGCAGCTGCAGAGCAGCCACCCTCCGCCGGGCAGCACCCCCGGCCGCAGTCACGGCAGCAGTGGGAGCGCGGCAGTGCCGTGCTGGGACTGTAGGCGGGAGCGACTGCTGCGGGTGGGCGGCTGCAAGGCAGAAAAGGAATGGGATTTGGGGGGGAGGGAGAGAGGGAGGGAGGGGAGATTTTTTTTCTGTGTGAATATTTTCTCCCAAAACTGAGGGCTGAAAGATTTGGAACAACATCGCAACGCTGCAGCAATTCAAGCAGATCCACTTCGGCACAGTATTAACAGCTTTCTGGAAAACAAACAGGATTATTTTCCAAATCTTCCTCTAAAAATAATTTATTTCTTTACCACGCCGTAGTATTAGGCCACCCTTCTGCATACTATTTCTGAGCACCGAATCAAATATTCCTCTCCGAGCCGAGAGCACAGATTCTGTTTGCACTCAGTTTTCTCCTCACATCCCCCCGCAGAGCCCCGGGCTCTCTGTCCCTCTGCATGAACCTCTGGGTGCAGCGCAGCCGCAGCGCATGCAGTGGCAACAGGAGCAGCCTGGGGGCACAGAGGCAGGGGAGGGGCAGTGCAGGAGTGGAGCACAGTGTGCTGCAGCCCGGATACAGGGGGAGGAGGGGGGCACGGATTGCACCACCCCTTCACCCGGTGTGAGGGAAGCTGTGAGCCTCCTTCCTCTGCTTGGGGGCTGTCAGATCACAGAATGGCTCAGGTTGTGCTCCCACCCAATACATCACCCCGCTTTCCCCCACGCCACGCACGGAAATAGAGCGCTTCTCCCTATTGCTGCAAACGATGGCACCTTTCTTGCTGCTGGCACATCAGAAGAAAATTGCTCTAAATGGCGATTTTAGGATTCCTAGGGTTCCTCTATGCTTCCCAACCTCTTCAGCACTCCAATGTCCTTCTCCATCCCCCCGCTCCCTCTACACCACTTGCCTAACATTCCCACTTCAATCCACTCCTCCTCCCTTCCTTCCCACCTGAAACGTGGCAATGCTGGCACAGGGAACACGTAGCAGCCATTTCTCCAGCCGCCCCATCCCAGATGGGTTTTCATCAATAAACCCCCACCAGCTGTTTCCAATTCATCATCCCACAGTCTGGGATGGACACAGCCCTCCAAAGTCAGTTCTTGTAATCCCCCGCGGGCTGTGGGTGACCGCAGGGTCCCCAGCCTCATCCTGCTGTCCCAGCCATGGCCACAGCCTGCATTCCTGCTCTCAGCATGCCTGGAAAGCACAGGGCCCCCAGCCCTGCAATGCGCAGCAGTGCCCACGTAATCCCCAGTAACAGGATTTACAGCTTGCTCATCTCAGCCTCACTAAACTCATTTCGGCAAATAACGGATTATCCCCATCTGTCAACACCAAGACAAAGGAGATTTAGCGAGAGAAAGCCGAGGTACAGCTGCGGAGCGTGTGCTGCTGGGTTTGGATGCAGTCTGCTGGAGGGATTTCCTGCTGCCATCCCATCCCAACCCACTGCACTGCCCCCGGCCCAGGGCACGCTGTGAGATGCAGACCCACCCAGGGGCAGCCCTGCAAAGGCCACACACACATCTTCCAGAAGGACCGCTGTTTGGTCTAAATTAAGCCCAAAATAATTACAGAGCAGACAATTGGGTTTGGTTTGTTGGTTGCTTTTTGGTTTGTTTTTTTTTTAACGTAGCCAATGAATCAGACTACAGTTAATTGCTATTTACCCTGCGTTCACTCGGTGTGGCAGAACACCCAGCAGCACTCAGGATGACGGAGCAGAAAATGGAGACCACAAACCTGGGCATGCAAGGGGCTGCGTGCTGAGGGGGAATCTCAGCTGGCCCAGCACGTGGCACACCGCAGGGGCAGAAGCAAAGCACAGCTGAATGAGAAAAGGGGAAACTGGCACGTCACAGCTAGCTGCAGGAGCTGAGGGCTGAGTGTACGGACAGCCAGGTAAAATGGGGATACATGCAGCAAACAGCTCCACGGGGCAAGAGCAGCCCCCCACAAATGGGGGGAGGGGGGGGAGGCAGGTGGAAGGGGACGGGAAAGGGCAGAGATTGTGTAAAGCCCTTTCAAAATGAACAGGCTGCTGCACGGACCCGACAGGATGAAGCCAGAAGGGCAAAGAGCTATTTAAGCTAAATATATTTGTTCTTGCGATGACGTTGGTATTTAAATTGATCATAAATAGACTCAGGCTGGAAATGAGATGATGGATCCTGACCACTGGAGGTTAAGTCCTGGAGCGGCCTTTCAACAGGAATTACTGGGACGAGAAACAAAACCACTTCAAGACAGAGCTGGAGAAACGCAGGAATGCACAGAGGGGTTACGGAGAGCATCTCGGTGTGAGACGGAGGCGCGATGCGGTGAGCCAGGAGCACCGCTGGGCACAGCCCTCTCCATCCCCAGCACGCGGTGGGTGTTCACAGTGTAGCACGGTGCTGGGCAGGGACCTGTGCTCTGCCCCGACGCTCAGAGAGCAGGCTGCCAGCTGTGACACACTGCCAAAGGACCTGGCAAGCAGCAAGGTTACCGACAGCGAAAGCACGCAGCCCGCTCAGCGGCGCACAGCCAGCGCTGAGGTATTGAGATGACCCAAAATCGCCTTCTTAGCAGCAGACAGCTTTGCTTCAACACGTCAGACAGAGCCCAGCAGCTCCGATTCGCCTCCTTGACCACCTGGAACAGCTCTCTGCCATCAGACGCTCTGTTATGAACATGAGACCCCTCCCCAAATAGCTCACACCTCCTGCAGCACAACGCCGTGCAAAGACCTGGGAGCTACACCAGGAGAAATTCTGCCTCACTGCAGAGCAGCAACAGACCCACTACGAGGTCTGAGATATCTGCTGGGTCTTCTGAAGCCCGCAGAGAGGGGCTGAGCTGACAGGCAGAAGGACACGACTTCAGATTGAAGATTTATGTTCCCAGAGGCAACTCATTCACCAAACTGCATCTCTTATATAACTCAGCACCAAGGAACCACGGGCATGGAAGGGGGGAGGAAAGCTGCGCGCTGAGAGAATGAATGGCACAGAAGTCCCTCCCGACAGCTTCAGCAAAACATCATTTAATCCCTCTCCGTGAGGCGACTTAACATTCAAAGCTACCTCTTCTGGGAACCAGCCCAGCCCAAGCACCAGAGGCTAATGGCCTGCTTCAAGCACCACGAGGGGCAGCAGATGCAGCAGCTCACCAGGAAGGATTTTAAGAGCAGACCTTGCAGGAATTGATTCAACCCAGAGGTGCAGCAGCAGCCCCTCTGTGCAGGCACACAGCCCCCCTGCCCCTCCGAGCACCCCATGCCTGCAGGTGGAGCTGCAGCAGTGCCCCCACGGTGCAGAGCTGCTCAGCAGGGAGGTGCTCCTCTCCCCCCCACCTCACTGGCACGATGGCAAAGCGAGGCAGATGCCCACCCACAGGGCACCAAAATAAGCACAGGCGGCAGCGGCACCGCAGATCTGAGAACAGACTGTGCAGCCAGAAGAGACCAGGGGAGGGAGGAGAGGAGTACAGTGACACGAGTGCAGCCCGGCACCACGCAGGCAGGCAGGGCAGGTGTCACACCGAGCCCTGACTCCTCCACTTCCCAGGGGCAGTACCTGTGCCTGCCTGAGCACCGCCACCCACAAGGCAGGCTTCAGCAGGACTGTCCCTGCAAAGCCCCTCCTCTGTTAAACGCCCTGCAAACAACTCAGCCACTGTGCACCCCTCCATCCGTCCATCTTCTTGGTGCTCCAGCAACATCTCTAACCACCGCTGATCCGTTTCCCAGCTTAACAGCCCAGCTCTGCTCCCACCTTCCAAAGCCCTGCCCCAAGGCTGTGCAGCTCCAGCATGCGCTTCCCTGTGCTGTTGTTCTGCACCTTCTCGTGCAGGAGCCAAACCATACACAGAGCCAGGCAGCACCACCAGCAGCACAGCTGCCTCCAGACAGCAATTACAAGTCTGTATCTTTTTTTTTCCTGAAACTCAGAGGAGTCATTTCCCACCACCTTTGCAATGGACATCTTACAAGACGCTGAAGCACTGAGGCAATGCTCCCGAGGATTCAACTCCTAAAACACCAACCAAAATGCAGGGCTGAGCTCCAGCTCTTTTTGATCTGCCACTGCCTCCTGCTTTGCTACCTACCACTGAGCACCTGGCCAACCCCGCTGCACCTTCTCCATGCGCGACAGTGTTACAAAACATGGATTACTTAACAATGCAGAGGCTCCTCTGTGCTGCCCAAATGGTTTCTGGCATCATATGCTCAATTTTCTGCAATACCAAGGCAAGGTAATTGTGTAAAACAAAACCAGAAGCACTCCTGATGTTCCCGCTTCTAGAAGTCACACCAATGTCACAGTATCTTGTTTGCTGCAGACTTTTAAATAGATCATACTTTGAGGCCATGAGTGCCCTTTGCAGCCCGAGCAGTGTCTCAGCGCTGAGCAGGCGCCGTGCTGCTGCACGCTGCGTGTGCCCGGCAGCGGGAAGCAAAGCAGCCACAGCTCCTTCTTAACAACACCCAAACAGAAACACTGCTAAATCCTACAGTGCAAGCACAGAGCAACAGAGCCCAGAGGCTGGGCGAACAGCTGCCTGAGACACGGTGCTCCTCTTTGCAGCTGGAAAGTCCTCGTGCTAACAACACCAGCTGCCCACATCAAGCACCTTCGATGACCGCCCCAGCACCTCAGCCAGGGCATGGCCTGCACCCAGGGACAGCTTCATGTCAGCAATGAGATTTCCTGCAGGAGGGGACAGGGCCAGCAGCGCACACCTGCAGGCTCACAGGGCTGTACCGTTGGCTCCTGGTGCCAAGTCAGCACGGACAGGCGGTGCCAGCTCTGCCTGCAGTTGGTGTAACGGATACAAACAGAGATGCAGAATAAGCACTTGGACTGGGCAGAGCAAGAAAGCAGCCACCCAGCCTCAAAGCTGCCACTGCTATTTTCAGCCTCCGTGCTGCTCTGTCCTTCAGGAATTCTCCACCAGCCTCTCTGAAACCTCACTTTCTCTCTCAAGGTCAGAAAGGCAGCAGGAATCTTTCCATCTCCTTTCTGCGTAAGTCTCATCCTTCCCTCATGTGGACCGCTGTACTGGGCTCACAAAGGAAGGTTCCTGGCCCCCAGCAGGGTGAGGAGCAGGCTGTCCCCCTGCAGCCCACGGGCACCAGGTAGAGCAGATCGCCCCTTGCAGCTGTGGAGGAGCCCACGTGGAGCAGAGGCAGAGGGGGAGCAGGAGAGACAGAGCAATAGGGGCTGAGCACAGCACCGCTCCCATGTGCTGCTCAGAGGGGAAGGAAGGAAGGGCGGGGGGGAGGACAAGTGGTAGTCGCTGACAGCACTGTCACTGTGAGTAATAGGCAATAAATCACATTAGCCTCCCTTATGCTGGGTCTGTATCGCCCATAACGGCAGCTGTTAGTGATCTCCCCTCTCCAAATCTCAATTCGTTTTCATATTCTCTCCCCTCGGGCTTTTGAGGAGGGGAAGTGAGAGAGCAGCAGCATGGTGAAGCTGCACTGCCCACCACTGTGAGACCCCCACAGCCATCGACCACCTCAGGAATGGAATTTTCCAGCAATCACTGCCTGCAGATAAGGGAACTTCCACCCGTCTGCCCACCCCAAGAACAGCCCCACGGCCAGCAGGGACACGAGCAGCTCCCGGCTCACTCACTCTCATCAGGGTTGGGTGAAGCAAGAATGGCACTGTGCTTCCTCTTCACTTCCTCCACGTTCTCTGAGATTTTATCGATGAACCCTCGTATTTCTTCCACCTGTGGACACAGAAAAGAACACAAGACTACTGTGAGAAGCTATTGAAAGGCAACCATGGCACGTGTGACCCTTAGCAAAAGGCCTTCCTGGGTGAGCGTTTTCCAGCTGGATTCTCACACTGCAGAGCTGACATGAAATCAAACGTTCCACATCACAGCAGCCAGCTTTGCAGTCAGAGCAAAGCAGTATAAGCTCTGGGTCCTGCATGCCTCGTGATAAACTGAGGAGCACCGGGGCCCTGTTTAAATGAGCATCAGATCTATGAATTTCCAGACTCCACTGCTCTGACATGAATCACGTGGCTCACGTTGCAGCAGCACTGCCCAGCCCTGGCTCAACCCCCAGCCTCTGCTCCAAGGGCTGAGGACTCCTCTTTGTCCCTCACTTGTGGTGGCAGTGAGGCCAAATGAGATGAGGTTTCTGCATGCTGGCGTCTTCCCTGCACCTCAAGGAAACAAGGAAGCGAGCCAGCATTATCGAGACTGGGAACCTCTACTTGTGCCCTCTGCCTGCACACACTCAGCTCTGTCTTCTTCGACTCACACCACCACTTTGCTCATCTTCATTCAACCGCATGTCAGATTTTTCATTCCACACTCCACTGCCTGCACAGATACATTTCTACACCCCCTACACACATGCCATGCTAAGGGTAGGCTAAAAAACCGCGTGCATATCTCACCGCCACCCACATGCCATAAGACAACCTCTTGTTTGGTAACTAGAGGCACAAAATTAAACCAGTCCCATGCAGAAAGTGCTACTCTGCAGAGGTGCCTTCAGGAGACACGTTAGAACCTGTCTGCTCTGATGGCACTCTGGAGGCACAGATGCTGAAGCAAGAAAGCCTCCTACATGGCAGCCTGCATCCACAGCCTCCTGTGCTCCCACTGAGCGGTCAGCTGCCCTGCTGCTTTCTACAGGAGCAGCCATGGGGCCAGGTGAGACCTGCGTGGCAACTGCTATTCAGTGCTCAGTGAAACCTGGAGGCCGAGCAGCAGCACAGCAGCATCAGTCAGGGCAGGACATCCAACCCCAACCGGACCACTGCCCGCCTGCCCTGGGAACCAGCATCACAGACACACGTGATGAGAGAACTCTCACCTGTTCAAAGAACTCATCCATGAAGCGATCTCTGTCCACGCTGACGGTGACTTCATCATCGTCATCACTGTCCTTCGCCTGCAACAAGACAGAGGGAAGGATCAGTAAGTTCTTCCTGCAAACAGACAGACCCACCCAGGAGCTCACCTCGGGCACACCGCCCCCCACCCCTTCCCTCAGCAGCTCCCAGCAGCTGGGACAGCACTGCTGCACCGCGGGCAGCTCCGCAGAGCAGATGGCATCTGGCTCCAGCAATAAAGACATGACAAACATCACTGTGCAGCATGCCGTGCCAACCCTCAGCTTGCCACGGCAAGCATAGGAGGCTCCTGGTAGCCACACACACCTGATGGGAGAACTGCATGCGCTCACTGAGCTGCCCTCAGCTCTGCAACAACAGGAATGGGACAACACGGTGGACGTTACAGAGCGTGGGAAAGGTGGGACAGAACAGAAAATACATCCAAACTGGTGAAAACTCAGCAAGTAAAGGAGGAGGGGGTCCCTCTCTGGAGCAACACGTGTGTCGTCACCTTATGTCCCAGCAAGGCAGGGAACACAAACTTGCAGTGGGAAGAAAAATGACAGTCTTCATGTCCTCTCCATAAGGAGACATTTGAAAGACATCATCCAAAGAAGATAAACGACAGAGGGAAATGGAAAAGTAATGGGGTGGAAAAGTTTCTTTATACTCTGTCTGAAGCAGCAAGTGGAATGGGGAAGATTTAACAGTGAGGACTGTCTTTGTTCATCTAATAATTGCCACACACTTTTCAGACTGCCACCCAGCAGCTCACTGCCCTGCGGTCCATTCACACATGCACACAGTTGGCCAACACAGACAGCAGAGATCTACAGAATTCCTCTCACCCTGAAATATGCCAGGTGACAGCCCGGCTTTTTTCCTCTTAAAACTGTCCTTTCAAGCTAGGATGGCTGAGTTGGATGGAGCCCTCTAGAGTAGACCCCAGCTTTCTACTCTGGCTATCGCTCATGGCACCATCTGCTTTGGTAGCCATGAAAGCCACATCCAAAGACATCTGGGAGCTACTAAGATGTAAGTGACAGTCTGCCCCCAATGGGTACAAAGAGCAGTACTGCTGCCCAGACCCAGACACCCATCCGTGACTACAAAGAAGGGTGTCCAGCATCAGAAAGGATGACAGAGCTGTAGGGCATGGGCCAGATGTTGTCCCCAGCCCTGTCCATGCAGGGCAGGGTACGTGCAGGGCAGTGACAGTGTGATCCAACACTGTGCTGTGGATCTGATGTTGGCAGCAGGGTTTGGAGTTCTGTGACCATGGGGCTGTGAGGATCAGCGTCCGCTTGAAGAGATTCCATCTGGGCTAACCAGGGAAAAGACACTTTCTGCCAGGAGGATGCGATGCCTGACCTCGTAAGGAAGGTGTTAACCTAAGAACTGCAGGGAGGAGTAACCAGCAGCCCTGTGCAGGAGGGATGAGCAGAGCGCGGGACGATGTGATGGAGGGATCACAGGATCAACAAAATGGGGTTTAAGTAGAGTCACCTTCAGCACCTGGAAGTAAGCAAGGAAGTGCCTACACAGCACTATCACAGACATATGTCACAAACCCTTTCTAGGAACCCTGCATGCTGGGGTGCCTTGATGGTAACACCCCCCTCCTAAGGGCAGAGCAGGCAATGAGGAGAGGTGCTCTGCTGGCTCTCAGCTGACCATGAGGCAGTGATGTGCCCTCCCAGAAGGAAGGCTGATGGCATCCTGGGCTGCATCAGGCCAAGCAGCGCCCACCAGCCAAGGGAGGTCACCTTTCCCTTCTGCTCAGCACAGGGGTCCTGGATCCTGTTCTGCACCCTCCAGCACAAAAAAGACCTGGAGCCACTTGGAGAGACCTGTGAAGGGTCACAAGGATAATTCAGGATCCGGAGCACCATGCTATGGGGGGAGGTGGAGCGCTGGGGCTGCTTAGGCTGGAGGAGACCCAGGGGGATCTCATCAGTGTCTGTTAGTACCTGAAGGGAGAGTGCAAAGAGGACACAGCCAGGCTCTTGACAGTGGCACTCAGGGACGGCATGAGAGGCACTGAACCACAGGAGGCTTCTCAGAACACGACGGAGCTGTGTGTGTGTGAGCAAGCACTGGCAGAGGCTGCCCAGAGAGTCCGCAGATTCCCCTCCTTGGAGAAGCTTAAAAGCCATCTGGAAATGGTACAGGGCAACCCGCCTTGGGTGGCAGAGTTGGACCAAATGACATCCAGAGGACCCTCCCAGGCTCAGCCCGCCCATCATTCTGTTCCCTGAAGCCCAGAATTCAGAATCTCCCCTCCTCCTCCCCCACTGGTGTGAATTCCCCACGGGGCCACGCAGCAAGCCCCAGGGATGATGGAGAAGGCTCCAGCAGGCAGCCCAGCAGTGCAGCACAGGAGAAGTTACAGCATCATCTCCCGAAGCCAGCAAAATGCTCTGGGATCCATCTTTGCATCTTGCTTTACACGTGACCACAAATCCCACTTCGTTTTCAGCATCAACCGTCTGCCACTAATTAAGACAGACGGCGCTGCAGCACAGCCGGGGAAACCCCGCGCCCAGCAGCGGCCGCCTCGTGCCCCCCAGTCCTGCACAGAGCCGGGGACATTTTATCATGAGATCTGCAGCTGAGCACACAAAGGGAGCACCTCTTCTGTCTTCCTTGTGCTGCTGCGACCCCGAACAGCAGCAGAGGTCCTAAGGTCCCACTGTGCTCCCATCCCTTGTCCCCTCCTGCAACGTCCTGTTATTCAGGGCAGGCACTGAGCGTGGTGCTGCCCTGCTGCGTGCGGGGAAAGCGGCACAAGAGCCCGGCTGGGAAGAGGAAATTACAAGGATGGAGCCTGATGGCGGGGAGAGCACGTGTCACTCCCACGAAGTCACTGCGGGCTCCATAAGGGCACCATCTGTCCCGGCCGCGTCACTGGAAGCACCCTCTGCGCCGTGCCACGTCCAGCACGCAGTGCCCAGCTGACTGCCTGGCCCCGGGGACAGGCAAGGAGCAGCAGCGGCCCCTGGGTACCTGCAGGGCTCAGCAGGGCTCCACAAGGACAGAGCTGTCCCCAGGTGAGCAGAGCACACCTCGGCTCCCAGCGATCCCAGCGTGGTGCACAGGTCACACCTCGCCCCGTTCCACTCCCACAGCACTGCACTGCAGGCGCTGTCACCCCAGGGCCGAAGCAGCTTCCAACACTGCAGCCAAAGCAGACACAAACCTGAGCAAACTTCCCATGTTTGCATCGACCCGAGGGACAGCATGTGGGTTTCTCACCAAGAGCTGCTGCAAAAGACGTCCCAGCATGGCAACCCCAGGTTCCCAAAGCGGTGGTCAGACACATGCAAAGCTCTGGTCTAGGTCCAAGGGGGGTCAGCTTGTCACCCCAACAGCCCCAGCACCACGCAGAGAACAGCCGATGCGGGAGGCAGAGCTGCACCACAACGTACAGCAGGACTGGGGAAGGTGCCCAGCGCCCCACGCTTCCCAGCTCCCAGTGTTTGGTAATAGGCACGCCGCTAATACATTCATTAGTGAACGGATTACATCCCTCTGCTACAAACAAGCCTCATTCCTGAAAGACAGCAGAGAAGCACAAACCCAGTGAAAAGGCTGGAAGTCTGCTGCTCCACACCGAAAACTAAGAGGCCCCAGGCAGGGAGAGCTGTGACATGATGGTAACGAGGCCTCTATTATCTCTGCAGCAGCCACCCACAAGCTCACCCCCTGCCCTGTGCTGTGAGCCCCGCGGATCGATTTGACTGCATCTGGATGCATCCGAGGAGCTGGCAGCAGAACCCCACAAGGACACAGTGGGCTCAGAGGACAGCACAAACCCCTGCCAGCTGCCCCAGCCCTGCAAGACAACCCCCTCCTAGACAAGGCCTGCGGCGGGCAGCACGCAGACAGAGCCCACAGCCACCCCGTGTCAGCACGGCCGCAGGGCCAGCACCACGTGCCACCCCGTGTCACCACAGGAGGCAACACAAGCTTCACAGAAGCACAGGAGGTCAGAAAGAGGCCACAAAAGCTGCTACCCCCTTTAAAAGACTATTCAATTATCATTTCCCTCAGAAATGCAGGCTGCTGCTCTCCAGCATCCCTTCCAGGGTGAACCCGTTCTCACTGAGTGGACACCTCTGCAGCACACACTGCTGAGCTGTGCTCACGTGTCCAAAAACCATTTGGCTCCTCCTGTCTCCGAGCCCAGGAGCCCCCCGAATCCCCCTCAGCAGCCAGAGAGCTCCTGCCATCCTCCGCTGGTTGTGCAGCTCCCGCTCCTGGCCGTGCACGTCGCTGTGAAGATGGATGAGGTCAGAATAATTCAGTGATGAGCTGCAAGAAAAACCTCCTCTCAGCCATCTTAAAAGCCTACCGGCACCAACGCACACAAACACCAGGCTGCACCCCAGCCTGGCTGCACACACAGCTCTGCCTCGCTCAGCAGCACAAGGGCAGGTCACCGAAGCTCTGCTTCATACGGACACGGTTCCGAGCACCCCGGACTCCTCACACCAACCAACCATCTCCTCCTGGGGGGCTCTGCTTACCCTTTGTACCCTACGGCCACAGCCCGAGTGAGGTTGAGGAGTCCGGAGGGAGAAGTGCTGCCAGGAGCTCCTCAGGAGGTGCTGGTAGAGCTGAGGATGGCCTCCGGAGAGCGCAGTCACTCGAGACCACGGCTCGTGTTACCAACAGCGTGGGCTCCGAAATTTTTGCAACTATATATAAATATACAGTACAGCTGGGAGGCATAATAAATGGAGTATTTCACAGCCCTAGATGTCTTATAGCACGTAGGCCATCATTTAGTTATCATCGAAAGGCTCAGGTTGGAGCGGGCTGTAAAGACCACCCAGCCCCATCCCTGCATGGGCGGACTGCCCCCAGCTGAGGCTGCCCATGGCCCATCCATGGCCTGGGACGCCTCCAGGGAGGGGGCACCCACGGCTCTGGGCAGCAGTGCAGCGCCTCACTGCCTTCATAGTGAAGAATTTCCCCATAACATCTGATCGATTGTTGAAAATTGTTGAACCTCAGGTGGTTCATGTGGGCCCACTGTCCATGTCCCTCTGGATGCCATCCCTTCCTTCTGCTGTATCCACTGCACCACTCAGCTTGGTGTCACCTACAGGTCCCACAGCAGCACCCTGTGGGACACCACTCATCACCACCTCCACCTGGCACAGACATTGACCACAGCCTTCCAGCTGCGACCTTCCAACCAATTCCTTATCCACCAAGTAGTCCACCCCTCAAACCCATATCTCTCCAACTTAGAGATAAGGATGTGGTGGGGGACCACGTCAAAGGCTTTGCAGAAGTCCAGCTAGGTGACATCAGCTGCCCTCCCTTTGCCCACCAATGCCGTCACTCCATCCCAAAGGCCAGCAGGTGGGTCAGCCGTGCTCTGCCCTTGCTGAAGCTGTGCCAGCTGCCCGGGGTCACCTCCTCGTCTCCCCTGTGCCTTAACGTCTCCTCCGTGGTCTTCCCAGGCACAGAGCTGAGGCTCACAGGCCTGCAGCTCCCCAGATGTCCCTTTCCAGGATATGGCAGCAACGTTTCCCTTTTTCCCAGGGACTTCAGCTGACAGCCACAACATTTCAAATGGCAGCTCCCACAGGACCCTTCTGCTCTGCCCACTCCCAGCATTACTGAAACCAGCCCACATTTCAGACCAGCAACTTTCGATGAATAAAAGTTGAAGACAAAACTGACTACCACTCACCAATATCCCCATGAGTCATCACGTGCTTCCAACTTCCAACACCAGCAGCACAACAGAGAACGGGATTTCCAAGAGTTCTGTCCTTATGTGCTCATTTTCATCACTGCAGAATTACATTACCAACCTTCGGTGTGAAGCCCGATGGCTCTGCCAGAGCTCCGGCCAACTCCTGAGAGCCCTTCTGGAAGGAGGCATGCTCCATCCCACACAGCTGCTGAGGGCAGCCAGGTGCATCCATGATGCCACAAAGCCTTCAGGGATTCCCCAGCGATATGCTATGAGTACCAACAGCTCAGAGCAGGGGCTCAACATGGCATGAAGGTGCTCTCCATCCCCCAGCGCAGACAGGGCTCATGTAGGGCTGCAGCTCGGAGCAGTTCTGACCCACAGACCTCCAAGGGACCCATCTTGCTCGTCCTCCCTCAAACACATCTCTGGAGGCATTCAGGGCCAGGCTGGATGTGGCTCTGGGCAGCCCGGTCTGGTGGTTGGTAACCCTACACATAGCAGGGGGTTGAAACTAGGTGATGGTTGTGGTCCTTTTCAACATAAGCCATTCTATGATTCTACAAACACAGATTTACTCTGCAACAGTGGAGAAATGGAAAGCTTCCCCTTCTGCTTTCTCCCACTGCTCACTTCTCCGGAAAAGACACGAAAACCAGTGCAGCCTGCAACACCCGCATCCCTCCCATCAGACTTGGCCAGCTATAAACATGGTGATGAAGTTTCTTGGGTGCTCTCATCTAGATTGCAAAGGAAACAGCACCATCCAGGAGAGACAGCAGCCCTCCCAGAAGGCAGAGCTGAAATGTCTCCTGGCAAAATGAACATTTGTTTTGTGCATCGCATGCTGCACGTCTGACAGGTCCCACTGGAAGATCTGAAAGCAACAGAAGACAAAAGGAAGGCTCGATGCTAAAGAATTTGTAACAGACATCGCAGCAGAAGCACTGTAGGATGGGAAACTGCCAGTGCCAGGATGGGAGCAAACTGCAGCACTGGAGGTTCCCCACACCAACAGGGAGCACTGCTGGGCTGTGCGGGCAGAGGGACCTGAGAGGCTTGGGGTCTCCTCTGTTGAGATGGTCAAAAACTTCCTGGATGTGTGCAAGGACACCCAATGTGGGAGTCCCTGTGTGGACAACGTGGACCCAACATTGAGAAGTGGGCCCACATGAACCACGTGAGGTTTAACAAGGCCAAGTGCATGGTGCTGCCCTTGGGAAGGGGCAATGCCAGGTATGTGCTCAGAACAGGGGAAGAACTCCTTGAGAGCAGCCCTGCAGAGAAGGACTTGGGGTTCTGGAGGAGGGAAAGCTGACCTGAGCCAGCAGTGTGCAGCCCAGAAAGCCGCCAGCAGCCCGGGCTGCATCAGCAGAGGGGTGGCAGCAGGCAGGGAGGGGACTGTCCCCCTCTGCTCTGCCCTCGTGAGGCCCCACCTGGAGTCCTGCGTCCAGGCCTGGGGCCCCCAGCACAAGAAAGACGTGGGGCTGTTGGAGCGGGTCCAGAGGAGGGCACGAGGGTGCTGAGAGGGCTGGAGCACCTCTGCTGTGGAGACAGGCTGAGGGAGCCGGGGGTGTTCTGCCTGGAGAGGAGAGGAGACCTCACTGCAGCCATTGTGTTAGGACAAGGGGTGACAGATTTAAACTAAAAGAAGGGAGGTTGGGATGAGATATGAGGAGGAAATCCTTCACCCAGAGGGCAGTGAGACTCTGGCACTGCTGCTTAGAGCTGTGGGTGCCCCATCCCTGGAGGTGCCTCAGGCCATGGATGGGCCCTGGGCAGCCTGACCTGGGGGGGCACTCAGCCCACGGCACGGATAGGGCTGGGAGTCTTTGAGGTCCCTTCCAACCCAACCGTGCTGTGATTCCATTACAATGTTTGAAGGCTCTTCTGTCACTGAGGTTCCTGAAAGGGGGCGGCGCTGTGCGGAGGCTGCAGGGCACAGTGTGACGTCCAGCACAGGCAGATATCAGAGAGGAATAGAGGTAGATATCAGGAGGAAATCCTTCACCCAGAGGGCAGTGAGACTCTGGCACTGCTGCCCAGAGCTGTGTGTGCCCCATCCCTGGAGGGGCCTCAGACCATGGATGGGCCCTGCACAGCCTCAGCTGAGGAGCACCCAGCCCATGGTGCAGGAGGAGAAGGCGGGGTTGGGGAGGGGGCGAGGGTTGAGGGGCTGTGAGGTCCCTTCCAACCCAACCATGCCGTGACTCCATGACGCAGAGATCCCCACCAGCCTCAGCCACTCTGCGAGCTCTGCCCCACCTTGAGCAGCTGTTGAAGGCAGCTGCCCTGCCTGCAGCGGCTCCGCAGCCCTTCCATCCCTCCTGCTCCAGAGATGGCTCCCGCCATGTTTCTGTACCAACGCTCTTCTTGGCCCAATGCCTGGGCTGCCGTTTGCAGCACACGGCTTCGTTTCTGCTTCCTCGGCCACACCGTTCCATTTGCTGTCCACCCTCCGTGGCTTTGCTCTGAGGGTGACCCCACCTGAGGACACCGCCTGTGCCCACTGCAGCTGCCGGGGCCAGCGCTGGTGCTTCCCTCCTCCTTTTTGTTAACACACATAATTTTCTGGAAGTAGCAATTTATCACAGTACTTAGCTTAATGAGCCTTACTGTACGTATTTTGCCCGTAGTGATCATTTTGCATATTTCCTGAGCAATCTTGTTAGCAGGGAGATACATGGCAAAACAAACATTTGTACAGCTTCCGAGCAGCTCACACAAAGGCAAAGACACTCACAATTAAAGCAAGGGCCAGGCTGAGCCTCCACGGCACACCAAGGGACATGGCATGGCATGCCGCAGCCCTCCAGCTCAGCAGCTCAGCAAGGACATGGCAGGGCCAAGCAGTGACACCTCCCCGAGCAGTGCGCTGCCTGCAGAGCACGGCCGTTCCCCCACTGCCCCCCCCACAGTCTTGCTCCCATACAACGGTCCCAGTGCCCACACAGGCAGCAGAAGGAGTGGGGCTGAACGACTAACGCCGCCCTTCAGGTTGGAGAGGAGAGCGTGAAAGCACGGCACGCCGCCAAGAGGGTTAAAACACAAAAGGAACACAGCACTGAAATAAGTAAATAGATCCACTCCCAGGGTTAACGGTGCCTTCTGCCTACCAAGAGCTGACACTGCGGGCCACAAAGATGCAAACATGGAGAACAGGGGCACGGGGCTGTGAAACCAACTTTGGCCAACTTCACCGCTGTGCCCATAGGAGAGCGCCTCTGCAGCGCTCCATGCAGCACAGCCGAGCGGGGACAGGCGCTGAGCCCACCCAGCAGCACCCAACACCGCCCGGCCCCGGGCGCCGCACCACGCAGCTCTTCGTGGGGGGGCGCAGACCGACAGCCCATCGGGGTGGGCCTTTCCCAGTGCCACTGGAAGCCAAAAACCAGCAGTCACCGAAGATCTACAGATACCGAAGATCTACAGATCCACCGCCGGTGGCCGCACGAAGAGCTGCCTGCAGCCACGCAGCCGCGCATTTCCGACTGCACGCAGCGCAGCGCACAGCCCGCACAAAGGGTCACGGAGCTGCCGGGCCTCCTCCACCCCATCCCACCCCCCATCCCCGCTCTGTGATCGGCGCTATACATGGACAGCTGCGGCGCTGTCCCCGAACGGCGCCGCGGGGCGCACAGCAGCGGCCCCGCACCGCACCGCACCGCCGTACGCCGCCCCGCACCGCCCCTGCGGGCACGCGGTGCTGCCGCGGAGCGGGGATCTCCCGCAGCAGAGAGGCGAAATCGCGCCCTGCCGAAGCTCTGATTTTGAATCTTTTCTTCTCCTCATGTCCAGCGCGTAGAGGAGCCGAGGGATGCTCCAACGCCCCACGCATTTCCAGCGCCGCTCCGGGCGGACACGGGCGCGGGCCCCGCCGGGAGGACACCCGCACGCGTCGGGTCTGCCGTTACCGAAGAGCCATTTCCCAGCGGGGACACACACACCCGCACGGGGACACGCACAGCTCCACGCTGCGGGGCTGCAGCGTGACATCAGCGGAGCGAGAAGGACGGAAACGCAAAACGGGCGCGGGGGCCGCGGAGAGACCCGACCCGACCCCGCACCGCCGCTGTAGCCGCGGGGAGCGGCGCTGACCGCGAGGGGGGGGGGGGAACGCGACGGAGAGCAGCCCCCCTCCGCTCCCCTCCCCATCCGGGAGCGCCCCGAATCCCCCGCCCCGCACTCACGGCGCGCAGCTCCCCGGTGCGGTCCTTCATCGTTCCCCGCTCCGAACGGCCGCGCGGGGGGAGGGCGGGCGCGGCACATGCGCGCAAAGCGGCGGAGCGGCGCGGATCGGCCCCGCGGACCTCTGGGAGCGGCGGGGGGGTCACGTGGTGCGGGCGGCACGAGGGGAGGGGGCGGCACGCGAGGGGGCGCGGGGCGGTGCGGGAGGAGAATCCGCCCCCGGTGCTGCCGCCCCCGCCGCTCTGCCCTTTGCTCGGCTGCGGAGTCGCCGCCGTCCCGCCTCCCCTCCCTTCCCCCGCGGTGGTCTTTTGTCTTCCTCCAGCCGCAGCCCTCGGCCCGGCCCCGCACGGGGGGTCGCATCCCCGGGGGCGTTTCTGTGCGCTCCGACATCTCCGCGCCTCTCCTGCGCTGAGCGCTCCCCGTGTGGGCGCGGCGCTGCGGATCCCTGCCTGCCCTGCTGGCCCCGCTGCGCCCGGAGCACCCGGGGCACGGTTGGCTGTAGGGCTGCGAGGGCGCGCTGCTGGATCGTGCCCGCAGCCTGTGCCCCGCGTCCCTCGCAGCAGAGCTGTGTTTCATCCTTACGCCCCCCGGGTCCCCACGTCAGCACCTCCCCCCTCCTCGGTTCCGCGGGCTCAGACCCCCTCCCCCATCGTTGCGCAGCGCTGTCCCCCCCCGACCCAGACCGGGACTGCCGCCCGCCGAGGCGCAGCGGCGGATCCCGCAGCGGCTGCGCGCAGCCGCACGTCGAGGAACGGAGCGCTCGGGGAGGGCAGCGCCCGGCACCCACTGTGCCGAGAGACGGGCGGTGCGCTGCCGTCCTCCGCCCGTGGCACCGCGGGGCGGCCGGGCGCCGTGAGCAACGTGGGGGAGGGTGCGCGGGGGGAATACGTGACGCTGAGAGCTGCAGGGGGTGAGGGAAGGCTGCCGGGCGTCCAGAAGGGCGTCTGCGTGGGGTGAGCAAAACGGAAGAGCTGTGCCCCGTGCCTACAAAACATGAAGGGACAATCTGTGGTCTCCATCCTCGTTTCAAGATCAGTTGAACAAACGTCTCTCGGGCCAATGTTGGGGTGCTCTTAACTGAGCCGACACTCGGGAGTACATCTGGATGCCCCCCCGGGGTGAGGACACACCGTGGGAAACGCACCTTCCCACGACCCTCATTCCCACCGCTCTGCGAAGCACGAACCCACCCGGAACACCCAAACAGGAATTCCTCTCACACTGCAGAAATCCCCGCAACCATTTGGACAGTCAGATTTTTTTTTTTTTTTTTATTTCCCGACATTTAAGACGTTGTGAATTCATCGCGCTCTGTGACTGCGTCAGCCCCTCCGGTTTCCTGCGCTGCTTTAGCGCGGGGCCGCGCCGGGTGGGAGGGCTCAACGACCCGCGCAAAGAGCTGCGCCCGAACCAAGGCCATTCCGATGCAGAAGGAGCCCGCAGCCGTTTATTTTTTGACCGACCCGACGCAGTGTGCCGTCTCTGCGCTCGGCTACGCTCTGACGCGCGCCGAAACGTTGGGTTCGGCTTCAGAGAACGCGGGCGGTGCCTCGGAGAGACAACGAGCATCACCGGCGGCGGGGGCGGCGGGCGGAGCCGGCGCCGCTCACCTCGGCACGCAGCCGACAGCCACCGCGCGGCCGCCAATGGTCTCTCCCTCCACACGCACCGCAGTGACCCATCTCGGCGCGGCCCTCCCCGCCCGGAGCCGCCGCAGCGCTGCGCCCGCAGTGCCGCCCGCAGAGCTCCGCTGGCACAGCGCGGTTTGAGGTTATCGCACCCCACGTCTTCCTGTGTTGAGTAAAAGCCATCGCCGGGATCTGACGGTGGTGCAAAGCCGTCCCCCCGGCGCGCAAATGACTCATTTCCAGTTTTCCCTTTTCCGTTCCGTTCACGCCGCGATCTCCGAGGGCTGCCGCTTTGCGTCCTGCGAGCTCTGCCAACTGCCCGCAGCCTTTTCTTCCACCGAGCCACCGTCTCTGCCCTCGCCCTTTGTTTGCGACGTCTATTTACAGAGCAGCCTGCGGGGACCCGGCCGCCTTCAGCCCCGCACAGACCGCAGCACGTCGGCAGGAGCGCCGCAGGACGCAGCCTCCGACAGAGGCCCGCGGGGCAGCGCCAACACCGCAGCCAACGCCGCAGCCCCGGCCGCCCTGCAGCAGCGGCAGACGATGCTCGAAAAGCAGCTCCGTGCTGCAGCCGTGGCAGTACCGGGGGCCGCTCCCCTGCCCCGCCGCCTCCACCCCCAGCTCCCAGCACCCCAGCTGCCCCCAGGGCACTCTCAATAACGGCTACCCCCACACACTAAGCTCCCTGCCCCTCCTGTTGGCTTTCAAGTGCGCACGGCCACAGATTCTGTCCCCCCCCCCGGTGCAGAATCCAGGGGCGCTCCTCCTCAGGGAACACCCTCACTCTCCCAGGAACATCGGTATCCCCCCGCTCTGTCTGTCCCCATTTGCCATCTGCGGTGTGATCTGTGTGTACCTGGTGGACATGCAACCCCATTCCCCCCAGCTGGACATCCGTGTGAGCTCTGAACGCAGCCCTGCACCAGCTGCCACTTCTGATTAGAAGATCGGTGACATTTTCCTACATGTGCCCACATATGGAAATGCTGTGATTTAATTTGCAAAAGGGCATATTCAAAGAGCACTCGCTGAAGGCTTTCCCTAAAACATCTCCAGGAGCAGCAGCACTTCGCTGTGCCCAGCTAAGGCTGTGAGCACCATGTCCTGCTCTGAAAGAATGCTCCTTTGGTTATAGCTGGCTTTTTTTATGTTTAAATTTTGCTCTCACGTTTCTGTAAGATCAGGGTTTTAACTATCTAAACTTGTATTATTGTGTACACTTCACTGCAGCTGCACAACCCCGCTGTCAGCCCAGCAGTAACACGTACAGCCTGAGGGGGGCCCATCAGAGGGCCTCTGCACTCTGTGCCATCCCAACAAAATGGATATTAGCAGAAATCAGTTACTGTTTATGAACTGGCAATAAACATACAGGGCTACAACACAGAATCACAAGGTTGGAAAGGTCCTACGAGATCATCTGGTCCAACTGTCCTCCCATTACCACAAGCCACTAAACCATATCTCGTAGCTCCTCATCCAGACGCCTCTTGAGCACTGCCAGGGATGGCGACTCCACCGCCTCCCTTGACAGCCATTCCAGTGCCTGATCACCCTCTGAGGGAAAAAGTTTCTCCTTATGTCCAACCTAAACCTCCTCTGGTACAACTTGTGGCCATTTCCTCAGGTCCTGTTTGCTGCCTGGGAGAAGAGGCCAAACCCCTCCTCATCACAGCCTCCCTTCAGGAAGTTGGAGAGTGCGATGAGGTCTCCCCTGAGCCTCCTCTTCTCCAGACTGAACAATCCCAGCTCCCTCAGCTGCTCTTCATAAGGTCTGTGCTCAGACCCCTCACCAGCTTTGCTGCCCTCCTCTGGACACATTCCAGGGCCTCAGTGTCTTTCTTGTAGTGAGGGGCTCAAAACTGGACACAGTACTCAAAGTGCAGCCTCACCAGTGCTGAGTACAGGGGGATGATCACCTCCCTGCTCCTGCTGGCCACACTATTTCTAATGCAGGCCAGGATGCCATTGGCCCTCTTGGCCACACACCTGGGCACACTGCTGGCTCATGTTCAGCCGAGCATCAACCAACACCCCCAGGTCCCTTTCCTCTTCAGCCATCCAGCCACTCAGCCCCAAGCCTATAGCGCTGCATGGGGTTATTGTGGCCAAAGTGCAGGACCCGGCACTTGGCCTTGCTGAACCTCATCCCATTCACCTCAGCCCAGTGATCCAGCTTATCTAGATCCCTCTGAAGGGCCTCCCTACACTCAGGCAGATCCACACCACCTTCAACTTGGTGTCATCTGCAAACTTACTGAGGGTGCACTCAATCCCCTCATCCAGGTCATCAATAAAGATATCAAACAAGATGGGCACCAGTACTGACTCCCTGGGGGACACCACTTGTAACAGGTCACCAGCTGGACTTAACTCTATGAACTACCACCTGCTGGGCACAGCCCTCTAGCCAGTTCCTTACCCAAAGAAGGGTAGACCTGTCCAGGCCATGGGCAGCCAGTTTATCCAGGAGAATACTGTGAGAGACTGTCAAAGGCTTTGCTGAAGTCCAGGTAGACTACATCAACAGCCTTTCCCTTGTCTACCAGTCTGGTCACCCAGTCGCAGAAGGAGATGAGATTGGTTGAGTACGACCTGCCTTTCATCAACCTGTGCTGGCTGGGCCTGATCCCCCGGATGTCACGCACGTGCTGTGTGATCTCACCCAAGATGATTTGCTCCATAACTTTCCCTGGTACTGAGGTCAGGCTGACAGGCCTGTAGTTCCCCAGATCCTCCTTACGGCCCTTCTTGTAGATGGGAGTCACATCGGCAAGCCTCCAATCCTCTGGGATCTCTCCAGATAACCAGGAGTGCTGGTAGAAGGCAGACAGCGGCTCGGCAATCACCCCCACCAGCTCCCTCAGCACCTGAGGGTGCAGCCCGTCCAATCCCATGGACTTGTGACAGTCCAGATGGAGGAGGAGCACTCTGACTGTCTCCTCCTGAATCACCGGGGTGTATTCTGCATCGCATCCCAGACTTCCAGATCAGGGCATAAAGTGCCCTGAGGATAACTGATCTGCCTATCAAAGGCAGATGTAAAGAAGGTGTTGAGGACCTCAGCCTTCTCCTTATCCTCAGTGGTCACATTCCCTGCTGCATCATTTAAAGGATGGAAATTCTCCTTGGTTCTCCTCTTACTGTTGATATATTTGTAAAAGAGAATAAGAAATCTTTTTACTGCAGTGGCCAGTCTGAGTTCAAGTTGGGCTTTTGCCTTCCTAACTTCCTCCCTGCAAACCTTAGCAACTTCCCTGTAATCTCCCCAAGTCGCCTGTCCCTTCTTCCAGAGGACACAGACTCTCTTTTTCTTCCAGAGATTCAACAGTAGTTCCTGGTTCATCCACACCTGTTTTCTTCCCCTACTGCTCGCCTTATGGCGCTCAGGGACAGCCTGTCCTTGTGCCTTTAAGATATCCATCTTGAAGAGCATCCAGGCTTCCTGGACCCCTTTACCCTTAAGGAGTGACCCCCAAGGGACCCCTGCAACAAGCATCCTGAACAGGTCAAAGTCCACCCTCTGGAAGTTTAAGACAGCAGTTTTGCCAGTCACCCTTCTGGCATCTCCAAGAACAGAGAATTCTACAATTTCGTGGTCGCTCTGCCCAAGACAGTCCCCAACCTTCACATCTCCCACTAGTGCTTCTCTATTAGTGAAGAGCAGGTCTAGCAGGGCACCACCCCTGGTAGGCTCTCATACAGCTGTGTAAGGAAGCTATCTGCCACACGCTCTAGAGACCTCCTGGACTGCTTCCTCTGCACTGTGTTATATTTCCAACATACATCAGGGAAGTTGAAGTCTCCCATGAGAACGAGTGCTGGCGACTGTGCGACTTCTGCAAGCTGCTCGTAGAATGCCTCATCCTTCTCTTCGTCCTGATTAGGCCTATAACAGCCCTCCACCAAGATGTCACCCCCACAGGCCCTCCCCCTGACATGAACCATGAAACACAGATAGAAGGCTGAGCAGACTGAGCAGCTCCATGTTCCCTGAACACTTCTCATCCTGGGCAGTGTGGGTCAGCCCCTGTGAATTGTGACCATACCACCAGGGACCACACAAACCTCAGTTCTGCTATTCCAGAGCTCAGCATTCATAGCCATCATGCCTTATCTGCCACATCACATCACCCAGCATGACTGGAGAGCTGACTCATTCACGAGACATCACCCAGCGCTGGGCCAAGGACACTGCTGTGCTAACAGGCCATGCTATCTCATCCAGGCTGGCAGCTCTTCTGCCAAAAAGGAGGGGTAGCAGGTGAGGTAGGCAAGCAGAAGTCCTCTTATGTAAGAGCGGCAGCATCCATGGTCAAGTTCACCCCTCAATCCTGAGCCCATTTGTGCTGCATCTCCTCAACAGCCATCCCCTGCTAGGGAGGAACACGGGGAGCAAGAGGAGGGAACCAGTTCCTATTTGTGTCCTGCCTGCCAATTCCGGCTTTTCAGATGCACTCAGCCCTGCGTGATCTCAGCCTGAGATTTTTCTTCCTATCACTGTTGGTCTGCAGGTAGCCTCACTCCTGTGAACGTGAGACGGGAACAAAAATAGGGGAATAAAAAAGGTTGAGAAAAGAAGAAGAAAGTGGGTAAAAACTGGTAAACATATGCTTCCCCAGGAAGCAATGCAGTATACTGCAGAGCTGGAGCATGAACCACAGCTCAGATGAAGAGCTTAACAGTTCAAAGTTCAGCTGCTGTGCAAATGTTACAATCTGTTCTCATCTGCAAATCATCCAGCCCAGCTCTTCTATGAACTAAAGAGAATATGTGTTTTCCGTTGTATTCCCAAAGTCCTTCTGCTCATTCTTGCTGACAGAAGAGGCAGAAATTCCACAGACACAAAGAAATACAGAACGTAACCCTTTCTCCAGTCCGGACTCTGTCACACATGATTTTCTCTAAGGAATGAATCACTTTTAAATCACAGGTGGTCAGACACATTTTACTGAAAACTGACCTAGAGCTACAAATGCTGACGACAACTATCAGTAAGTTAACTACTCATTTAATTAAATCTCAAACGACATTCATGCCCTGACCTTCAACATCTCTCTCTTCTTTAAGAAGAAAAGTAAATCTATCAAGTCAAGTAGACTTGAAATTTTTCTAATCACTTACAATTCAGCATTCAAAAAGTTCACGGGTCTCATGTCAGTATTTTAGACTGCTCAGCAGAAACGTGAACAACTGGCTCTATCATTAGGGCCTGGTAACAAAGTGCCTCGAAACAACAGTGTACCTGTGGAAACACGACGATTCTCAGTATGGATGTGCTATAGACTACTGCCCTTGTCCAGACAGAACTGCAAAGGAAGGGCTTCAAAGAGCTTCAGGGCACGGGCACTGGGAGCTTCTATCAGAGAGATGTGGGCTGCTCCCAGGCCAGGGGCAGTGAGGCTGTCAGTCTGTCAGTCAGGGTTCCTGTAGCTGCTGCACACCGGAGGCAGAGGTGCTGATGAGGTCCTGGGGAAGGCTCTCACGGGCCTCCTGCATCCGGCGCCGAGCCCGCTGGAAAGCCTCTGCAACACAGCAGATGACAGCAAGTCAGAATGCATCAGACAGCCACAGGGAACTGGAAGGACTATTCTGTCCAGTGCACATCACCTCTCAGAACAGGATTCTCGCTAAGTACCACCTGGCTGCTGCTGCTCTCTTCACTTCTAAGCACTAATGGATCAGAGACTGACCCTGTGCACCACAGCCACAAGCTGTGTTTGCTGCAAGACTGGGCAGCCCAGCCTAGGCTTTGCCCCCATGGAGTGAGTGGATACTGCTCAGGGCTGATGCCTCCTCAAATTTCCAGCTATGTCAGGTCAGAACATTTAACTTCAGCTTTAACTCAGAGAGAGCTCACAGTGGGGGATAATTCCACACCCAGCAATGGATTCTCCTGAAATATCCTGACCACCCTGTAAAAAGGAGGTAAAAGTTAGCCAAAGGCCCTCCACAAAGAGGAAGACTGAAGGCCCTACCCAAAACACTGTAGACAGAGCTCTGCTGGCTGAAGCCTCCAAGCCGGTCCAGAACACTCTGCATGCGATGCCTCAAGGCACTGGTTTCCAGAAAGGCTCTGCACAGAAGTACAGCTCGAGGTCAGGGCTGAAAGAACACAGCACAAGACAGCTTGTGCTCACTTTGCTGCACTCACTTGGACTGCTGCAGGCAGTAAAGCCGGAACGTGACCTTCCCTGTTGTCTCTGTGCGAAAACCAAAGCGGCTCAGATGCTTTCCCTGCAGAAACAGGACAAGTTAAGAGTACCTACAGCCTGTAACCTATTACAGCAAGCTGACCCCAGCAGAAATGAGTGTGCCCCACCAGGACAAGCACTCCTGCAGGCACAGAATCACTCCTTGCCCTGCTTCAAACAGAAATTGACGTCAGAGAGACAAGCAGAGTTTCAGGCTGTCCTGAGGGCAGGACCTAACCACTAGGAAGATAACAGTGCAGTGCTGGGGGAAGTGCTCGAGCACTGTGTTCAGTTTGGGTGCCAGAATAGGAGAAAGACATCAACCTATTAAAGAGATTCGAACAGAGGACAACAAAGATGGTGAGAGTTCTTCTCTAGGAGCCTTGCTGGGCACAGAACACGCTCCCAGGGGAGCCACTGTGGCATGAAAGCTGCTGGAGTTGGAGAAGCGTTTGGACACAGGACATGCACTTTAGCTGGGTGTAATCCTGTGTAGAGCCAGGAGCTGGACTTGATAATCCTTTGGGCCCCTTCAAACTTGGGATAATCTATGATTCTAAGAGCATAATTCACCATTTCCCAGCAAGAGCAACATCCCACAGCTAAGCCTACCTTGAAGGTTGTTGGTATCCTGGCATAGGTCATGTCCTCCAGCTCAGGAGACCCACCGATGAAAAATCTCCTCATCTCAGCAACTGTACCCAGCTCTACAGGGCGCCAGGTGGGGATGGTGAGCATGTGGAGACCTGAGCCAAGACAACAGGACAATTTAGCAGTACTGCCCAACAGTCCAAAGTCATAGAGGACAATATGGTGGATGGATACCTACTGATGAATACCTACTGATTCCCAGGGTTTTCCACTGAGCAAGCCCCAGCCACACAGCCAGCACTGAAACTATCCCCTTTACTACGTGATGATGTCAGACTAGTTGTGAGCCTGGGATTCCACGTGGGACAGAAAGGGCCTACTGCTATTTTAAAGATGGACATGCAGAGCTTTATCACATACAGTTCCCCAACAGAACCACTGGAAGAGCAAGTACAGTAAAACACAATACTTCTCAACATGACAGAAGGTGCAGAACACATCACATCACTCTGCTTCTTCACAGACAGCAAACTGTTCATTTCAAAAAGCAAAGGTAAAGCCTCCCAGAACTAGGTGCAGCTGTTCCAAAGAGAACCACTCAACTCCCATTTCCCTATACACTTAACATACTGCCCCAAAGATGTTTGTTTTTTTTTTACCTGGAGATGCTGGCAGCACCAAAGAACCATATCCTTCAACACGATATCTCTGCCAGAAATCCAGGGACAGAACCTCAAAGTAGAGAACGGGCCACTGAGGGAGACAGTCTGCAAGGAAAGGGAGCAGATCACACTTTTCTGAATGGTGAAGAGGGAGACTATCACAGAGAAAAAAAATTCCTGAACACTTCAACTCCATCAGCAAGGAGTCCTTTATCTACTTCTCCCAAAATGACAAACCTAGATGTATCCGTGATTATTTTTTCAGGTAAAGATGAACCCTCAGACCTGAGGATGAAAACACATTGCTAAAATGCTAAAAAATTGAGAAAGAAAAAAATCTTTGTTTTGGTGAGTCTCTGAGAATCATCAAACTGATACCTCAGTTGTCTTTGGGTAGGTATGACAATATTCTGCAAACAACTGATGCAAAACAGAGGAGCCTTTTCATCTCTGATCTTTCTCATCACTGTTGGGGAATATTAACTTGGATTGTCCTACAGGACTCCAAGCATTTATTTTTTCCATTGTGAAACAAACTCATCATATTTGTTCTAGGCAGAAAGTTTGTTAGTGTCAGTTCAATGCGTACATTAGATTCAAGTGACAAGACATGCTGCAAAGCTGCCCAGAGTGACTGCAAACCAAAGAGCAGCAGGGCTGGTGAGGACTGAGCAGCAGCAGCAACACAGTGAAGAAGTAGGAAAAGGAAGCAGAGGAGCCCTGCTGAAAATAGAGCAGGAAATTTCCAAGTGACATGGACTATACAAAAATTATACAGGTCACTGAGTGTGTCTACAAACATTAGACTCAGCACAGAGTTTTAGCTATGTACAAAAATGTGCCTGTTTCTTCCAGTGCAGAAAGCCACCCTTCTATGCAGTACGACAGACATGGCAATGCAGACCAACACGCCAGGCATTTTGAGACAGACAAACTAAGATCCAAGTCATTCTGCAAATGAAGAAGCTGACTGTAAGCTGGAAGCAAAGCAATGTAAATGAATACCTACAAACAGCAATGCAGTGCTAGGCAGGGCATAAAACAGCATGTGTGCAGAGGCTGCTCGGTGATGGGGAGTACATTCACTGAATGAACATTTCCCTGAAGTGGTCACAGCACCAAGCCTGCCAGAGTTCAAGAAGCATTTGGACAATGCTCTTAGAACTATGGTATGATTTTTAGGTGGTCCTGTACGGAGTCAGAGGTTGGAATGGATGATCCTTATGGGTCCCTTCCAACTAGAGATATTCTACGATTCTTTGATTCCCTTGTTTACACCTGTCCGTTCTCCTTGGCAAGGGAGCGTCAACGCACTGAGTGGCACGATGCAATCAGGAAAAGTCAGTTTCACATCTCAGAGAAAGGAGACACACCTTCTGATTCGTCCTCTTGGGTGAAAAACATCTCCAAAGTGAAGGGGTAGCAGAAGTAAGCCACGTTATCCTAGGAAAGGAACGGGACAGAGGTCAGATTCCTTGTCAAGAGAGTTCATCGCAGGTACTGCAGGGGGCACAGACTGCAGGGAGAAAAAGATAAAAGACAGAAGTAATGACGTCCAAAGGACCTGCATGCACTCTCACTGCCATGTTAATAGAACAGGCTGTTCTATTATGGAAAAGGAGATGGAAAAAATAATGGAAAAAATAATGGAAAAGGAGAAAGAGTAACACACTTCAAAAGACAGTTCAGCTATTTGCATAACTATTACACACCACCACAGTCTTTACAGAACACCGCAAACAACATTCTTACTAAAATACTGTATGACAACAAATTTTACAGTACAGAAATTAATGCACAGAAACAACACCAGAAAGTTGATAGCATTCAAATGTGGCTGTATCCAAGAGCAGAGCTGGAGAAAGCAACTGAACTACCCAGACAGGAGGAGGGAATCACTCTGAGAAATCAGTTCAGAGACTGTGTGCGCTCCATTCCCAGCCAAGCCAGAACAATGCTCCATTAACTCTGAGCATTAAAGCACACAAAAATCAAAGATCCAAAGGCAATCAGACAACAGGAAGAAAAAAGTGAGGTTACAGAAACTGCTCTGAATTTTAATTTGTACACAGTGACACCGTGAAAGATGTCAAGTACACCCAGAATGAGGCAGATTCCTAATCTCTGCTCTTGGAAGGAGCTGTCATGAGGATAAATGTGTAGTTTGTTATACATTTCAACTCAGAGAATGTCTGTTCAAACTCTGCTCTGCAGGTTTCAAAGTGTCCTTACCCAGCCCACTGTCTTGGTGGCACAGGTCTGAGTCACTCCCGACAGCTGCTGGAATGCAGGGCTTGACCAGTCTGGGATAAGAGAACGTGAACACAGTGATGGATGCTTTGGGTAAGAGGAAGGACTCTCATACCAGAGCTGCTTGAAGGAGAAAGTCAGATCCAGATGTTCAGCACACTGAATTTCCCTATGTGCATTCTGCTCCATCTTGTTCCAGACAATGACTGCTCCCCACATCACCCTGGAATTATGACACCACCAACTCCACCTTACAACAAGAGTACAACCTTATCTAAATGTACTTATTAGCACAAGCAGTATCTCCTCAGGCAAACATCAGGGCACAACCAGAGAGAATCCAGGGCCATTGCTTCAGGGGGGTTAAATACAAAGCAAGATGTGCATGTTAGTGCTGGGAACTTTACCAGCCAAAATTGAAAACAGCACAAAATGTGAAAACACGGTGGTGGGCACTGAAAACAGATAAGGTGGGTGCTGAGACAAAGAAAACATCATGGCTCTTCTCTGCAGCACCGGGAATGAACCTGCAGTAGTTTGCCAGACACCATCATCACTGTCTGAGAAGCCCATGGATCAAACCCAGCCAGATTTGGAAGGGACACAAAGGGAAGATGCTGATGTTCCCCAGCATGTCAGCTTCCTTCAAACCATCGAGTTCTGCACTTCAGCTCTGAAGACCTCTGATTAGATCCCAGCCCCTACACTAACTTTTATCAACTTTTAGCAGAGCTGACCCGATGGATAAACCAAAGCATGCTTTATTCCTTAAACTGTTGTGATATGGCTAGAACCACGAATACTCACGTTTAGGCAGCTCTAGAAAGAAATGAACATAAAGGTTGTCATACTCATAGCCTTGAGCTGAAACTGAGAAGAGAGAATGAATTTCAGTCACTCACTTCCATATAAACTCCTCCAGTATTCACTGAAGACATCCGAGAGAAGCATCCCAAGCAGCCTTGGGGAAAAAGTTACTGCTGGAAGCTGGGAAAGGCCAGGGTCCTTAAAGTAACAGATATGGCCCTCAGAGATGATTCTTTCTCAAGTCTAGCCCTGTCCTCATAAAACTAACAAGACTAGGGAGGTCACATATTTAATTGCTCTCTTTTTAAAGAAGTCTATTAATTTCCCAATCTGTTCCCCTTTATTCCTATCTATATGTCTGCATAGAATGGCTGTAGCATTTGTAACCTCTAACCTGCAACTGCCACAGAACAGGTTAGTGTGCAAGAGCAGGGGAAAAGAGGGAAACAGCAAAGGTTCCTAGAGAAACACCTATTCTGGACCAGGGCATGAATTAGAAATCTCTGGACCCTTCACAGCTTCAGCTGTCCCAGCAGACAGATTTGCCCGTACAGTTACAGCTCACAGCGAGACTCACCTACTTCTCCATTCACAAAAAGCCTCAGTGTACCAGGAAGTGTCTGTAAGAACAAGCAGATAAACAAGAGAAAGAAGAGTGGCTCAGTGACCACTGGTGGAACCTCACAGAGCTCCCTCCTTGCATGGTCTCGCATGGATACTTCACAAACACTTGTACTTGAATGGTTCAGTGCACTTGTTAGGGAGGAATCATCAGTTCTCATGTCATCCTGACATCCCTTCCAGAAGTGACAGTTCTCCCAGACAGAGGCTCCCCACAAAAACTGAATTCCCATTCTGTGGGAGTTCACTGCTCTGTAAATCAGTCTTTGACAGATTTCCACATAGATGTAAAATGCAGCAAGAAGCCAACTGCAGAAATTGTGGAATCATGGTCCCGTTTCTCCTGCAGTGCTACCTGAGAGCATGAAACACACATCCCTCTCCAATGGAAAATCCTACAGATGAACTGACAATCAGTTCTGAATGACAAGAAAGAGTACAACAATTTCCTCACTTTGGCAAACAAGACTTTTTTTCTAAAAAAGATTGCAGCCTGGATAACTCAGTGAGCAGGGAAACTGAGCATGAGTTTGAGGGATGGGGAGAGCTGTTTATATGAACAAATTGATACACAGATGCATTTGACATTCAAGAATTTAACAGCAATCTCTACTCCAAATACATAAACCGTCTTTCCTTAGTAACTTACTACAGCCTAAGGCCTTCAGCCCACGGATGTAGTGCTCAGTATGCCACAGGCCTGACAGCTGCATGTTAGACCTCTGCAGGACCCAATAGCCCTTGAAATCAGTCCCTTTCAAGCCCAATTTGCAGCAGAAGGCCACAAAGTAAAAGCTGCCAGTGCACCCTCAAGAACAAGGAGATCTCTGAGACTGTGGTACAAACGGCAGCCACACTGACCAGAACAGCCTGGGAAGGCAGCGGGGGCACCACGTCCCTGTTGAGCACTGCTGGGACTCACCATCTCAAATTCGGAGCCTACCAGGCTGCTGAGGTACTCCCTGTGCCGACTGTACAGCTGAAAACACAGAACAAGATTAGAAAAAGAGTATTTTTTATTATATATTATTGTTTATATTACTGCAAAAATCGTAACTTAAAAACTGTTTAAACTGCTGATGGGCTGAGCTAACAGCTTTTTTGTTGTTACAGCAGATATAGAGACATGAGAATCGAGCAAAAGAAAAGATGCTAACTGCATAACATGAAACTAGCTTCAGAGAAGACCTCACCAAGCCAAACCTAGCACAAGAAGAAGCTACAATCAGCAAATCATATATGACACAGTGGGAGATCGGTGCAGGTAAATCAGGATTTCCTTACTGACCACAAAAGCAACAGGGAAGCTTACAAATGTAACACTAAAACACACTAAGTGCCTTTATAAACTGCCACAGGTAAAATGACAGTTCAGACAGGTCAAGGCACGAAATGAGATCCAAACAGCTCAAGTAACAATAGGTAACAAGAAATCATTTGATGAGTACACAGGCAGCAACAGGAAGATGAAGGAAAGGGTTTGGCCATCTACCGAAAGTAAGGAGTGAAGCAGTGGGGGAATATTTATTGCAGTTCTTAAACTGCTGGGCATGATGAAACTCACTGCCAGTGACATTCATTTTGCCAGTTTTTGGTGTCTACAGCGCTAGCAACTATGTCTTATGTGAGAGTCTGAGAGCACTCTGTCAAATCAGCACTCGTTAATATAATCAGCGGAGAGCAGTTCTTACATCTCTGAACACACGCTGCTCGCGCTCCTCCTCCTCCTGCTGCACTTGCACAGATGCATTCTCAATGGTGTATTTCCACAACTCTCGCTTCTGTCCACCCAGCTCAATCCTGCAGAACCCAAACCACACAGAGAAAAACTCCCGCATGACACAAGAAAGAGCCCCAGGCAGCAACATCAGCTGTGCCATCCTGAGGCAGCAATCCCCCCAGCAAGGCCTGTGTGGTAACACAAGGGCATTAATTGCCCTCTCCTCTCTGCTAAGTGCCTGCCAGCATCAATGACTCAAATGACACTTTCATCCAGCGCACACACAACCTGTACCCCCAGAGCCCGGCTCCAGAGCCCAACACATCACATGCACAATGACACCGAGCAGCAGGACGAAACAGTCCTGTCTCAGAAACCTCAGGAATAAATCTCAATAATATCCTTCAATTTAAGGGCTAAGCCACTGCCCAAAGGGTGATCAGGAGACAGCAATCTCAGCCCCATGAGTAGCATCAGCCCTGCCCCACTCACCAGTAGGCTCCTTTGCTGCCAGTAAAGTCAGGCTTCACTGTGATCACCCCATTGCTATCCACCTTGATTGTGCAAAGAACATATTCATATTCCCTCTGACCAAGCCTAATGGAAGACATCAAGAAACACAAAGGAAGTCTCAATAGAGCACATACTTACTTGCTCTGGAACGGCAGAGCTGGTAAAGGCACACAGAGGTACAGAAAGGCACAAATACACCCATACTTCCTTACATTAGTTTAAAAAACCTTTTGGAGGGACACATTCAGTAACTCCCAATGAGGTAAGAAGCAGAGAGAAAGAGCAGCTGGAATTCCCTCAACTAAACAGAGAAGCAGGAGATTTCAGTAAAGAGATGGGTTTGCTGCTGGGAAATTAGAATTGCTTCAGGATTTTACTTACTTCCCATAAGGTCCCAAGTCCCCCATGATGTACATAGTCTGAACAGGAGTGTTAATCACATGGTTGTTCTTTATAAATTCTTCTGAGGGCTCCCAGGTGATGATTTTTGACTTGAGAGAACTCGCTTCTCTGTCAGTAACAGAACAGCACAACTCATGGTCAGCAGAACTCACGCCAGCAGCCTGCCATGGCCCCCCCCAGCAAGGAGTCAAACTGCCAGATTCTGAGTCCAGCACAGCTCAAGCCAACAGCTTCCACAGAACAGGCTGCCCTGCAGCGGGAACACCACGAAACCCACATCAGCAAGTTCTGAGCCTCAGTCTGAACTCACAGTGGCTTTCGGTCCTGTCTTCTCCTCCTCACATTGGCCATCCTCTCTGCCAGATATGATGGCATCTCACAGTCTGAGTCAGTTACCTTCTGGCAGTGCTGGAAGAGAGAAACAGAATAGAACTGGCTTAATTACAACCGGACTTTTCTCTCACACGCAACTCTGCTCCTGGAAGCCAGAATAAGTATTTATACATGCAAATGTAAGGAAAAGCTGCTTAAAGACTGCAGATTTCCTTTGCTGCTCTTGTGGCAAAGCACAGCTGAGCTCCACCCTGCAGCTTACCTATAAATGTGATCTTTCCCTCACTAACTTTTGTCCCAACTAGTCTTTGTAGCATGAAAATCGGTTTACTTTGTTGGTATGTGCATATATATATATACACACTAGTTTACATTTTATGTTAATCAGTGGAATTTTACTAGATTTTGGTAGTTCATACAGCATGTGAACTAAAAGATGCTTGCTGATCGCAAGGACCAGAAAGACAGCCCAACCCTTGGGATAAAGACCTTGCTGCTCTGTCACTTCAATGAACAAAGCAGACTTGCAGACAACCAAGATCCTAGAATCCCAGCCCTTCTGACATATCCTTGAAAGCCTGTGCTTCCCAATGGCTGGCATCATAACTATTAAAAGGCTGACTCCAGGAATCACTGCAGTAATATATCAAAAGCTGCTTTGTTAAGTTTCACTCAGCAGTATTATGAGATTAGAGATGAGATAACCACGTGTAACTGCGTATTTGAGAATGCAGAAAACTTGTAAGCAAGCCTGCTTGGGGTGCTCAGTTCCAATTGAGTCTCATGCCCCGTGACTGCACTCTGTGCCCAGAATTCTCACTTCGGTCAGCAATGTGCCAGCTGTGAATTTCTGTAACAACACAACCCTGCAGAGCCAAGTGCCTCCAAGCTGCCCCTGCCCATTGCTCTGCAGAATGAAGACCTCATCCTGTCTGGCACACTGGGCAAAGCTGTGCTACAGAAGCAGTACTGTTCTCCTGCTCCCAGGACACCTGGCACACTTCAGCATGGCCACAAAATGACAGATGTCCCCCTGTGGTGGGCCCGGGGCTGCTGTATGGATGATGCAGAACCACGGGCCGGTACCTCCTCGAGGTTGGTGAACCGGTCGTGATCAGTGTAGGTGAAGATGCGGTGGTTCTTCCGCCCTCCGGCCTTCTCCAGCTTCAGGATCTCCTCGTGGTACTGCCGGTCCAGGGGAGTCTGGCAGGCTGACTCATTTTGGTACAGATCCACCTCAAACTGAAAGCACCACAGGGAGAGTGTAAAAGCCACATTTCTTCAACCCAGTCGGAGCCAGAAAAGTTCACCGAGCCCAGCAAAGGGTCTCTGCGTGCACGGGGCGTTGCTCAGAGTCAGACAGCTCGAGGACAGAATTCGGTTTTGGAGACGCGTTCAGAGAAAAGCAACGACGGGACTGGAGAAGGCCCGGGGGCCGCTCAGCCCGGGGAAGGGCGGCTGCGGGGAGACGGCACCGCCCGGCACGGCCGGCAGCGGGCACCCACCTGGCTGAAGAGCTTCTGCTGCCAGCCCACCTCGGCCCGCTCCTCCTCGGCCGGGGGCCGCCCGGCAGCCCCGTGCGCGGCGCGGGCGCACAACGCCGGCAGCTCTACGCCGCCGCTCGGGGCCGGCGCGGCCTGCGGCGGGAGGGGCCCGGCGGCCGTCACCCGCTGGATGCAGACCCTGCGGGGAAGGAGGGAGGGATCGTGAGAGGGAGCGCGGCCCGGAGCCGGAGCCGGAGCCGGGGCCGGGCGGGCCGGGCGCTCACCGCAGCCGCAGGTTGCGGACGGGGTCCCGGGAGCGGTACACGCCGCCACCCGCCTCGGCGCTCCACAGCGGCTCCGCCATTCCGTCGCCAGGGACGCGGGGCGGCAGCAGCGCCCCCTGGCGGCCGCGGGGAGCGGAGCGCGGCCGGGCACAGCGCCGCGCACTGCGCGCACAGCGGTACGGCTGCGCGGCGCTTCTGCGCTTCGGACGCGGCTGCTGCGGCGCGGGGAGCTGCGCTGCCGGCGTTGGCGCGGCCGGCAGGATGGGACGTCAGGGGGGTGGGGAAGTATGGGGAGAACGCAGCCCTTACACTCATTTAGTGTAAAGGGAAAAAATAAAAGGAAAAAAGAAGTGCCGCAATACCCAAAGTTCTGCTGCAGTGGGGTGGGACTTCGGAGGCTGCAGCAGATCCAGAAAAACAACACAATATCTCTCACTCACAATTGCTGATGCTCCACACGCTGAATTTCTGCACGCAGCTCAGCTCCCGGAAGGTGTAAAACTGCCCTCATATAAAAATAACGCTGTAATTAAAGGAACTTCCCTTAAAAAGGCGGGGGAAGCAGTGGCGGCAGTGTCTTTTCTAACTTAGCCGCCTTTAAAGAAGCGGAACAACGATGTTCTGAATGGGAAAAGGGACTTCTACCTCAAGTCCGACCAGTTAAGCAAGATGAGGAAATCAGGCCGTGCCAATGGGGGCTCATCTCATCTGCTGGGAGTGACCCCGAGGGGGGGCGGCTCCTTTGGGATTGGTCGCAGAAAAACCCGCTGTTAGGAAATGGTGCGCATCCCCAGCGGGAGCTGCCGGCGTGCTGAACGGAAAGGCAGTGCGCGTGGATGGGTGCCTCTGCTGCAGCACCGCCTCTTACGGCAGTGGGGGGAAAATGTCGTGTTGTGTTCTGCCTGGCAAACGGGTGGTGGCAAACTGACCCGATGCCATCGGTGCTCTGCGTGGCCACACGCTCTTCCGATGTTCCCATATGTTTTAATTACGTGGTCACCCGGCAGCGAATGGGTACATCTCACCTCCTCCAGCGACCCTTCCAGCGCTTCATCGGGCATGGCTGCTTTGTGTTGCTGCGCTGGAGGTGCACTGAACTGTCCTTCCACATTATGGACCACCTCGTTCAGCCCTCCCCGACTTCTGAGGATGCACAGCCACAGCCACGTGCTGTGCTGTGCTGTGCGGACCGGGAGAGGTGCAGAAGACCCAGAAAATACTGCTGTGATTCCCAACCGCCTCCTGGTCGGTGCTGGTGGTCTTCAGGACAAACCTGAGCTCCATCAGACGCGGTGTGTTCCGTCTGTGGGAAATGAGCAGGGGGTGCACACCGCGCTGTGTGTGGGGCAGAGCTCAACTCGGTGGGTTTTCACTCCAATCCCTTCTGCTTTCAGCATCCACTCCTTGCAGACGGCTATTTCGTGTCTGTGTCTGCCAAGCTACCTATATGGCAAACAGCTGTAAGGTCAGCCGGCCAAAGGGTGGAATGGAAAATGGCTGGGGTTGGGGTGAGGGGTGAATCTTAGGGGTTACGGTTAGAGTTAGGGTTAGGAGTTAGGGGTTAAGGTTAGTGTTGGCGTTAGTGTCAGGATTGTTAGGGTTAGGGTTAAGATTAGGGGTTAATGATGAGGGTTAGGGTTAGGGTTAGGGGTTAGCGTTAGGGCTAGGGGTTAGTGGTCAGGGTTTGGGTTAGGGTTAGGATTATCAGGGTTAGCGTTGTTAGGGTTAGGATTAAGGCCAGGCTTTAGGGATTAGGGTTAGAGTTAGGGTTATTAGGGTTACGGTTAGGGGCTAGCATTAGGGTCATTGTTAGGAGTTAGGGATTTGGGTTAGGGTTAGGGATAAGAGTTAGGGTTAGGGGTACGCGTTTGGGTTAGGATTAAGGTTAGAGTTAGGGTTGGGGTAATGGTTAAGGTTAGGAGTTAGGGGTTAGGGTTAGTGTCAGGGTTAAGGATTAGATTTAGGGTTAGGGGGTTAGTGTTAGGGGTTTGGGTTTAGGTTAGTAGGGTTTAGGGGGGTTAGGGCTTAGGGGTTAGGGTTTAGGGTTAGGGTTAGATTGAGGAGTTAGGGGTTAAGGTTAAGGGTCAGTGTTAGGGCTTTGTGGTTACAGTTAGGGGTTAGGCTTAGAATTAGGGTTATTAGGGTTAGGAGTTAGAGGTTAGGTTTAGGGATGAGGTTTAGAGTTAGGGCTTAGGTTTAGGGTTACAATTAGGCTCAGTGTTTGGTGTTAGGTTTAGGGTTACGATTGCATTTAGGATTAGGCTTAGAAGTTTGAGTTATGGTTAGGGTTAGTGGTTAGGGTTGGAGGTTAGGGTTGCAGTTGGGGTTTAAGTTATGGTTTGGGATAAGTGTTAGGGTTGGCGTTACCGCTAGGGTTTAGGGTTAGATTTTATAGTTAAGGCTGATGTTAGGATTTTGTGTTATGATAAAGGTTAGTGTTAGGAGTTAGGATTACAGTTAGGGTTTTGTGTTAGATTTAGGGTTTAGGGTAAGGGGATTAGGTTTAGAGTTTAGTGCTAGGTTTAGGGGTTAGGATTAGGGTTTGGGTGACACTTAGGTTAGGTTTAGGGTTTAGTTCTGAGTTAGGGGTTAGGTTTAGGGTTTGGGTTAGGGTTGTGTGTTAGGGATAGTGGTTATGAGGTGAGGTTTAGATTTAGGGGTAGATTTAGGCATTTAATTAAGAGTAAGGATTAGAGGTTAGGTTAGGGTTATTAGGAGGGTTAGGGTTAGGGTTAGGGGTTAGGATTAGGGCTAAGGCTGTGGTTTAGTGCTCAGGGTTAGGGTCGGTTCTTGCTGTGGGGTGTTGCTGTAGTGAAGAAAATGTGGGGCACAGCTTTTGAATGGGAAGGGTTTTGAAGTTTAGCGGGACGACACGGTTCTAAAAAGTGCAAAGCTTTTCACCCCCACTCCTTCCATATCCTTTAACAGGCACAGAGCCACACTGGGTATGCAGAGTGAGTTTTAGATGACACCTGAAGTACATGAAAGCCTAAGAAAGGGGAAGCAGCTTGCAACCAGCCACTCGCTGAGCACTGCGCTTGCTGGGCTGCAGAACTCCAAGGGCTTTTCTCAGCCTCAGGCTGATCTCTGATGAGATGATCTCTCTCTGAAGAGGTTTCAGTAGGTACTGCAGTGCTGCTGACACCATTACAGATGTTATTAGCACTGAATGTGGAAAAGGAGAAGAAATGTCGCATCTTAACAAAGTCGGCTTCAGAAGTATTTTGCAATTCTCATTAAGAGGGATGGAAGCTCCTGGGCAATTTTGAATCTATCTACTTCTGCTAGAAGAATACGGGCTCCCAGGAAGTCTCCTTCCAGTTGGTTGTGCTTCAAAGCATCCTGCAGAGTCCACTTGGAGAGCTCCAAGCCATGACTGGAGGATGAAGGCCCTTTACTATGCAGTGACCACTGCTGCCCGTGGCTGTGCTGGAGGAAAAGCCCCTTTCCTGGAGCTGCTGAGAACGCAGAACTGAAGTTGGTCACTCCTGAAGATTTACAAGCAAGGCAGAAATTAAGTTGGCACTGAAAATACTGCAGGTTTCCCCCAGATGTTATGTGGGTCTGCAGTCATCATGGGCTGCTTGGTCACCTGTCGCAATCCAGGATTCAGAGATGTGGAGAACAAC
Organism: Gallus gallus; assembly: GCF_016699485.2. Lineage (NCBI taxonomy): Eukaryota > Metazoa > Chordata > Aves > Galliformes > Phasianidae > Gallus > Gallus gallus. The sequence continues at coordinate 692,550 of NC_052550.1, forward strand.
ACAGTACATGGTGTGACTCTGCACTACTCAGCCCGGCAGCTGCTCTGCTCTGTCGCAGGCACTCGGGATGTCGGTCTGAAGCAGCACCCCTTCTGCATTCCTCTCCCAAAACTATTTTCCCATTATCTGTAACTATCAGATGGCTGTTCTCTAACCCATGGCTGCTGCCCCATCTGTCCATACTGAGCCTGAAAGGAGAAGTGATGAAACCCATGTGACGGTCACACAGAGGGAGCCGCACACCTTTGGCTTAGATTTATACAATTTAATAAACCGGAAAATAAGAACCATTCTTTGCAATGCACAAAGACAAATCAGACTACTGCAAAGATACCCATGGACATGTCATGTTAATTAACCTAGTTGAATGGGCTTTCTCGCATAAGGTAAGGCTGAGGTGGGAAACCCAGGGCCTGCAGTGTGCAGACAGGCAGGGGTGCCCAGGGCAGCTCCCCCTGCACAGCTTATTGGGTCTGGACGGCTCCCACGTGTGTGTCTGCCATGGCAGAGCTGCGTCCTGACATCTCGGCTGCACGCAGGGCTGCTCCAGGTGGCCGGACAGAGCGGCAGCCTCTCCTGGCTTTTCAGAATGGTCAGGCACAGCTGTAGCTACGGAATAAAGTCAGACTTCTGTCTCATCACGTTTAACACAAACACTGCACGTTTTGCTACAGGACCACGGCTGTGTGTGACACCACTGGATTTAAGGGCAGCTTGCACAGATGCAGCCTGGAGGAGCCCAGCTGCCCATGGTGAGGCCCTGCAGCCTCCACGCCCAGCCCAACCATGCCATCAGGGGGAACAGCACTGGCGCTGTGCAAGGCAAAGCCCCGGTGCCCCGGCCCACACCATGCTGGGGAGCACCAGGCCCAGCCGGGGACAGCCCCACAGCGCTGGCACTGAGCTCAGGTTGGGAGCAGGGCACTCCACCTCGGCTCAGCCCGGCGCTGCCTGCCGCCTGCTCCCGAGCTCCTACCCCAGCTCCTGTTGCCCGCGCACCCTGCAGTCACTGAGCACTGTATTTCAAATAGTTTAATTTTAAAAATATTCTATTCAGTGCTAAAATATCTTTCCACTTCCACGCGCGGCCGCGCCTTCAGCTTCGCCAGGCTCGATCACAGACGGCAGGACATGCAATGGCGGCGGGGGGGAGGGGACCCAGCGGGGTGCCGGTGCAGGAAGCTTGGGGGTGGGGGCACGGGAGGGCTCTCGGGGTTCCTGCACCCTCCTGTGTCCTGTCCAGAGGGGACGGGGCGTACCTGGGGAGCGAGGCGGGCAGGAGGAGCAGGGTGCGGGCCCAGCTGGGACACGGCAGTGCCGGCAGCACTGCTCCCTCCCAGCCCCACTGCACGCCAGCCTCTGCCCGTCCTGCGAGGGCAGAGGCTTCTGTGAGGGCCTGGAGGCAGAGAAGCAGCAGGCAGGGCCGATGTGTTCAGTACCTGCCCTCCAAAGTGGCAGCGCTCCTCTCTCTTCCAATACTAATGGCTTAGTAGCAGCTTATTGCACGGTGTCCCAGCGGCACGGAGGGCCGTTGTCTCCATTCTCAGGGCGCTCCGCCCCCCCCCCCCCCCCCCCCTCTGCCCTTCGCACCTACTGCAGGAACGCCCCAGACTATGGTCACAAGGGAGCAGACACATCACTTTCTGCAGGTGGGACATGGCTCTTCTGTTCCCAGCACGTGGGACAGGGCAGACAGTGGATCCAGAAGCAGGCAAACAGCATCTGCCAGTGCATTAGGGGTGATGGAGAGCAGGGCGTCCCAAGGATCCCTCCCCCTGTGCATGCAGACCATGCACCAGAGACCCCACGCCACTACAGCACAGATCAGCAGGGAGAGTGAGAGCCAATAAATAGAGGCAAATTTGCAGGTACTGGTGGCAGCCCCATTCAGCTGGGCAAATCACTTGCAGGCTGCCTCTGCAGGGGCTGGTGGGAGGCTCCTGCCCCCGAGGGCAGGGCAGGCTGGATGGCGAGGCAGCAGGAGTGCCCTGTCCCTCAGGAAGGGCAGGCCGGGGAAGCACCCCATTCCCCAGGGAAGGGCAGGCAGCTCTGCGAGGGTCTGGCGAAGGCTCTCCCCGGGGATGGGCAGGCTAGCTCTCCGAGGCTGTGTGGCACACAGAGTTCTGATCAGCACAAAATCTCTTCAGAGGCGGTGCGCCAGAGTCCTCCTCCTCTTCAGTTACCTGCAAGAGCCAGAGGTCACCAGCAGTGACAGGAGCTCAGCGCACCCACAAGGCCATGCGGAGCTGCTGGACGAGGCTGTGTCTCACCCTGTGGGGACAGCCTGGGCTCTCCTCTGTGAGTCAGGCTGCTAAATGAGCCCCTGGGCATCAAGAGAGAGAATCCACCCCAGCCCTGGAGTCAGCTGTAGCTGATTTTTTAATCCATCTCCACGTATTTTCTGCATACAGTGTATGCCCTAAAACCTGAACTGAACCACAGTACCACTTAGGAAGCCAGGAGGTGTAGGGAGCTTCTGTGGGCAGTTTGGGACTTTCTGATGTTTCTGCTATAATGAGAAATCAAAGAAAGGTGCTCTGGGGAGAAGACTAAGATGGGTGAATATGCATTTAAACACGGTTTCTATCCTCCCTCCCTTACCTGAGTCTCAAGGGGGACCGGCTCTTCTTTTGTAAGAGTGGGAGGCTCATCAGCAACTTCCGAGGAAGGCAGAGAGGGCTCTGGAAGGAAGAGAAGGTTAACATATGGCAGATTCAGGTGCACAGCAGCACCCAGCCTGCTAAGCCCTCAGGCAGAGGTGCCTCAGCCACCAGCCCTACAAGTAGCATACAGGAGGCAGCTCTGTCCTGGATCCAGCAGCAGCATTCCTGGGCTCCCTGGTCCAGCTGGACACCTCCCTCTTCCCAGCCAAGCAGTCATGCCCAGGTGTCCTGGAGCTCACCTTCCAGAGTCTCTTGCCCCAGTGTGGGTGGCTGTGAGTCGTCCGTACGGAAGTCAGATGTGTGGGCAGGGCTCATGGACTCACTCTGCTGGGGACTGGGGCTGGAGTTGGGGCTGCTGTCCACCTTGAGCTGGTAGACATCTGACAGGGAGCTCTGGTTGCTGTTCTCATCTGCAGAAACAGCACCTAGTGAAGAAGAGTACCTTGACCCAGCGGCACAAGCAGCCAAGGGCAGCACTGAGAGCCAGCATCTCATGGAAAAGGAAGAGCACAGTATTTAGGGTACTGAGGATTCACAAAGTCACTGATCAGCAGCAAGAGCTTCCTAATGCAGCACTCCCCATTAGGATACCACTGGCACACAGGACAGTGCCTGATTCTGCCTGCGGATCTGGAGAGGCTGAGCAGAGAAGTGACCCTGAGCTATTCAGAACAATGAGCACAGTGTGCAGGGGCAACGCAAAGCTCTGCACTGCCAGGCCTCACACCTGCAGCTTGTGTAAGGCCCCTGCAGACTCTCCCCAGAGCACACACATTCAGAAGGATGAGGCCTCCTACTCCGGTACCAGAGCTCCGTGCCTCTTCTGTGTGCAAGGCTGCAATGTGACGCCACAGCAACACTCAACTCCTGCCCCAGAGGAGAAGGCAGCCCTGGTGTTCCTGGTGAAGCAGGGCCCAAATTGCAGATTTACAACGCTGACCTATCCGCTGTATCTACTGGGATTGCTCCTCGGCCACGCTGAGGGCTGGGCGGGGAGGCTGGCGATGGGTATACCCACGTTCTGCTCCAGCAACCGGCCTGCGTGCTGCTCGGCTCCGCCACACACTGCTCGTGGTGGGCTGCAACGCAGTGGGCTCACAGAGGCACGGGGTGAGCAAACCAGAGCACATCAGAGCAGCACACCTTGCGTCCCTGCGCCCCCCACTGCTGCGGGCCGGGCTGCGCTCACCTTGGAACTCGAGGAGCAGTGAGGAGTTGGCAGCCGTGTCGGCGGGGAAACCGTTGGGCTCCCGAGCAACGCCGCCGCTCGATTTGGATTTCTCTTTCTTGAGGAAAGGAAGGAAAACAGAAAGGCGGCGTTAAGGGGCAGGCGGGGCTCAGCTCTCCGGCAGCAGCCGCGGAGCGCAGCCGGGTGAGGTCGGCACGGCACCCACCTCCTTGCTGTCGGCCACCGGCACCCACTTGAAGATCCGCAGCGAAGTGTCGCCCACCGTCACCCACTTCTTCTCCCTGCAGGTCACGGCCTCAGAGCGCGTCCGGCACCGCGGCGATAGGCCCCGCCCACAGCGCCCGCGGCTGATAGGCCCCGCCCACAACGGGCGGGCCCCGCTCGCAGTACTGGCGGCTCCGATAGGCCCAGGGAAACGCCCGTCCGCGCCGCGGCCTCGCCCCGCCGCTCGGCCCACCGCCCCTCCTTGTGATTGGTTCACCCGCCTGTCCGTCACCCGTCCTTCCGCTTCCCTCCCACACTCGCTAGCCGATTGGCCGCCGCCCCCCTAGCACCGCCCGCTGCCGCACGCAGCGCTCTGATTGGGCGCCCGCTCCCGGAGCGCTTCCACCGGCAGACGGGTGGTGAAGTGATTGGCTGCGGGCCTACAGGCCCCACCCCCCCGTGCCCCGCCTCTCACCATCTGCGGACGCGCTCGATGGCCGCCATCACTTTTTTGATGTCATCCTTGGCGCGGCTGCGGGTCTCGGCGCGCACCGAGCGGCCCGACATGGCGCCCGCAGCCCCGGCAGCCCCGGCTCCGCAGCACCCGCCGCCGTTCCCTGCGCATGCGCGCGCTCCGCCCACGCGCTGCGCGCAGCGTCACGGCGCACGGCACGCCCGGGGGGAGGGCGGCGGGGGAGGGGCGCCCGCTGCGTGGAGAGCGCACTGCGCCTGCGCGGCCCGCCCCGCCCGCCGCGCGCGAGGAGGGGGCGCGAAGGTGGGGCCAGCGGCCGCCATCTTGTGCGGGGCGGGGCGCGGCGCTGCCTGCCGGGCCCTCCCGCCGCCTCCGGAGCTCCGCAGCCACGCGCAGCGCTGCCCGCGCCGTCGCCGTCCCCGCAGCCAAGGGCCCGAGGCGCTCCGTGCAGCATCGGCCTGTTCGGAGGTCCCGTGCGGGCTCCTTCACTCCCCCCTTCCCCCCCACCAAGGAGTGCGCGCCCTCCGTGCTGCTACAGGCAGAAAGCAGGCAGGGAAAGCCGTGGAGCTCTCTTTTATTACAAGCTGTTCATTTTCTATCAAAAGTCAAACCCAGCGCAGTGCTCCTGCAGGGAACTGCACTGTGTGCAGTGGCACAGGGCTACTGCTTCCTGCCACAGATCGCAGCCAGTGCTTTCTTGGCACTGGTGATCTGCTGCTCCAGCCGCTCCCGCGTGGCTTTGGTGGTGGTTTTTCTCAGCATGGTCTCCATCTCCTCCACCACGGCGCGGTATCCGGGGGTGTTGTGGAACACGCGGATGGCCCGGTCACCACAGGACACCAGGTAGCGGCTGGTGGTGTCAAAAGCCAAGTCTGCTATGTGCTGTCCGTGAACGCCAACAAAGCGCTCCTCCTCCTCCCCTCTGCGCGTGTTGAACACAACAATAGTTGTGCCGCAGGAGATGGCCACAACGTGAGCGTCGGGGGACAGTGCAATGCGGCACGGCTCTGCCACCTCGCACCTCCCCGTCAGCAGCAGGTACGGGTCCTGCTGCTTCTTATATTCCACATCTGTGTCCCAGAACTTCCACGTCCCGTCCTTGGAAACAGTCGCCATCCTACAGGCAGGAAATAAACCCCACGTGACTGTGAGGAAGGTGGGTCACGTTTGTTCCCTTTTCACATCTACAATGCAGGAACCCTTTGCTTTGTGGACAGAGAGCTGTTTTGGAAAACGTGAGCCTGTATACGCGTGTCCACGTAGGGTTCTCATCCTCCTCCCAGAGCAAGGAGGATGGCCACCCAACAGGAGGAAACCCACAAGGAGGATGAGGATGGTCCAAGGCAGTCCCTGGGCACCCAGGGAGGCACCTGGGGCAGGGATGGGCACACAGGTTTGAGTATGGATGGGCAATTCAGGCACACTGGAAGGGGTGAGCACACACGTCCTAAGGGTACTCCTTCAGGCAGTGATATAACACTTACCGCCTCGAGTCGTTAGAGAAGGAGAAGGAATATATGCCAGCAGTGTGGCCTTTCAGCTCAAAAGCCCTCGTCACTTCCCGGAAGTCTCCACTCTTGCCAAAACACACTTCCCAAACCTTTACATCAGGAGTAAAGCCGCATGATGCCACAAACCTGAACAAAATAAAAAACAGAGAGACAGGCTATAACAAAGCACCACTGTGGCTGGGTCATAGGGTCAGCTCTACAGCCACAGCACCACAGAGCTCTCCCTCCTGCCTCTCGGGGGCTGCAGAGAAAGGGCTCTGTGAGTCAGTTCTAACCAGACACCTACATTCAAATCTTTGCTTTGGTCTGCTGGAAAAGTTCCCAATTTTCACTGAAACCAGGGTGGTAAAGGGAACGCTGTGGAAGGCCACCAGAGGACAAGGCAACTCCACAACTTAACAGCCTAAACAGAAACTCCTTAGCAAAAAATAAGAAACTAAGTGCTCTGACCCACAGAGTCACTGCAACTGGCGCATAACAACTGCCCTGCTACAGCAGCACGTTGAAGACAGAGCCAAGAACAAGGTTTTCCTGATAAGTAACCTCCTGGTTATAAAACTTCCAATTTTGTAATTAATATTTGAAAGTTTGAAAACAAGTGCTAGGAACATTACTTGCTTTGCACAAGCTGTTTGCACTGGCCCAGCTCTGTCATCACAGCCAATGCTGTTTACTCTCCTCGGTGCTTCAGGAGGTGGTAAACAGGAGCAGCAGTACTGAGGCACTCCAACAAACCACCAAATTCTGAGGCCACAGGTGGGAGCCAGCACTCCCAGAGAGACTGCTCTTGGGAGCAGGAGTCATTAGAAAAATGTGGAACCCTCAGAAAATTGCATTACAGTGACAGCAAACTGCAGATGTTCTCTGAGAAGGAAAGTGGTCCTGGTTATTTTCATGGCTTCCCACTCAGCTGGAGCAGCCTGGAATACCTGCATGTTCCTCACCTCCCACAGGGTGACACAGCGGCATAGGCATTGTTCATCTGGTTAGTGTTAATGCTGGCAAGGACTTCACCCTTCAGGTTCCAGATCAGGATGGTAGTGTCACTGGAAGCTGTCATGATAAACTTTCCTAGGGGGGAGGAGGGGGGGGAAGGCAGAGATCAGGAGAGTTCCTAGGCCTAAAGCCGCCACATTCACCAACAGCTGTAGCAGTCTCTGAGCAGAGAAACCTGTCTCTGCATCAGAGCTGTCAAGAAAACCAAAAGCAGCACCAATACATCGCACTTATCTCCTGGCACAGAGTGAAAAGCCGTGCCAGCAGGCTCACCTCCTGGGTATGCGTTACTGTTCAGTCAGGACTCAGCAGCTCACAGCTGCCAACCCAGAGACCCCTCGTGCTTCCCACCCAGCATCTTTCAGATCCTACTTGCAGAGCTCAGTACTATCCTCAGGTAACATAGCAGACTTGATCAAGTTGTGTTTTAACCAGAAGAGGTATCTCTAGCTTACAAGTCGGGGATTACAGACTCATAACTGATTAGAAGTCACACTACTTTTGTCCCTGATTACTGGTGGTGTCAGCATTTTGCTATTTGCTTGCTTCCACTTGCTGTGCTTCCCCTTGTTCATCTCAGCCTGGACACCGAGTTGCAAATTTACCTTCAAGCTACTTGTTACAGGGTTTCAATTTTCACTCCTGCAGTCAAACAAAGACCACGGTTAAAATTTTATGGGCTTTTCTCTTACAGAGTGGAACATGCATCTATTCACTGCCAACTGTCCACTGTCGCACAGCTGAAGCATGAGTCCACCAAGCCCTCTGCCATCAACGTTAACCCTTCTCAGTCTCTGTTCTAGGAGATACCAGAAGTCCAAGGTACATCCTATGCTCCTGACTGAATCCATGAACTCACTGGAGACGTTTCTCACTGGCTAAAGCAAGACTGCCAAGCCAGAGAATAGCGATGCTCTCAATACTGAGACCAGATCTCTTTTCAACAGCGTCCCTGAAAGCCTGAAATAAGACACTGTGCAAATCAGGTAATTCTGAGCTTACACAAATTTCTCTCCTCAATCTACGTCTTCCAACTTACTTAGTAGTAAACAAAGGCTAAAACATAACAACTAGAAAAACACAGAGAATCAAGCAGGCCTTAAGTCAAGAACTCTTAACATTTTCAACCCAGCAGCTGTTGCTTAAAAAGGAAATCAATGTGGATCTGGAGGGCCACGGCAGGTGAGCAGCTCGCCATTGCCTTACCTGTTTCTGCAACTCCTATGTTAATGACGGGAGCTTTGTGCTTCTTTGGGAAGTCCTCAGAAGACGCAGTGAAGGTGAAGTTGCCGTCGTCCTTCTTCGTCATTTTATAGACACGAATAGTCTCTCCATTTGCCAGCCAGACAATGAACGCCCTAAGTGGAAGGACGGTAACTGAGCCATTAAGCAGCAGGTTGCCACAGTCAGCCTAGCTACGGCGGGTGAGTTATCAGTCATTCAGGGGCACCTGGAGGAAAGGTGACAGATCAGTCGTGTTTTATGAGGGCACCGAGCGTTCCCTGCATTAGCTAAACCGCTGCACTTAATGGAAAAGAACACCTGAAAACGAGATCCCTTCCTCCCTCTGCACAGCGGCTTCACCAGCGCCAAGGAAAGCTTTCCACGCAGCCTTCCCGGCCGGCAGCCCCCGCAGCTCCCCGCGCACAGCCCTTCCACCGGGGCGGCCAGGAGGGCGCCGCCACACCGCCCCGAGCACCGCGTTAACGTGGGAGGTCCCGCATCGGCGACGCCGCCGATCCCCTACGGGACATCCGCGAGGGGCGGGCGGAGGTTCCCGGCCCCACCTGCAGTCGGGGCTGAAGCGGACGAGCTCGGCGTGGTCCAGCTCCACGTTGGCCCGCAGGCAGCGGTGCTCGCGCGCCGTGAAGTCGCGGGTGCTCCAGAGGCGCACGGTGCGGTCGTCGGCGCAGGACGCCAGGTACTTGCCGCTGCCGCTGAAGTGCAGGCAGCTCACGGAACCGCTGTGGCCCTGCGGGGGAGCGGCGGTCAGGGGGCGGCGGGCGGGGCGGGGGGCTCCGGCGGGGCGGGGGGCGGCGCGGTACCTTGAGGGCGGCGGCCAGCAGGCGGTGCGCGAAGCTGTGCTGCTGCGGCTTGTCCTTGCGCGCCCGCGCCGGCGGCTTCGCCCTCCGGGGGCCCTCGGGCCTGGCGGCGGCGTGGCCGTTCGCCCCGGCGCCTGCGGGGAGCGGGGCTCAGCGGGGGGATGGGGGGGGGGGCGGCGCTCGGCCGGGGGGGCGCGGAACGGACGGAGGAGGAAAGGGAGCGGTACTCACCCTCGCCCCGCGGAGGAGCGGCGGGCGATCCCCGCGGGGCGGCGCGGCGCAGGGCGGCCGCCAGCAGCAGCAGCGCGAGGAGCAGCCCCAGCCCCGCGCCCAGCGCCGCCGCCTCCATCTTCCCGCCGCCACCTCACCGCCGCCGGGCGGCGACACTCAGCGCGCGTGCGCCGAGACGCGGCTCCGCCCCTTTCCCCTCGCGCCTCTCCCACCCGCCCGCCCCGCCCCGCCCCGCCCCGCGCGTTCGGAAGGAGGAGCGGCGCGGTGCGGCGTTCTGAGGACTTTATGGTGCGGACGCCGCTGAGATCCGCGAGCGCTGCGTGGGTGTTACGGTGGCACCTCCGTCCCTCCCTCCCTCCCACCCTCCCGTTCCCGAACTGCTCCGCTGTCTCTCGTCGGTGCTGCCCGACCCGGGCCCTGGGCGCTAGGAGGGGCCGCCTCCGGCCGCTGCCCGCGCCGCCTGCTCGGGAACGCGGGCGGGATCGCTGAGGATGGAGGTAGAGATGCTCAGCTGCCGCAGGGAGCTCAGGATGGCTGCGGAGAGACGCGGAGACGTCAGGGCCCGGCCCGGGGCGGGCGGCAGTCCCCGGTCTCGCCGCAGCCTCGGCACGGGCGGAAGAACCGAGCAGTGCCCGTGCCGGGGCCTCCGGCTTCCACCGGGAGCGGCGGGGCCGCACGGAGCCACGTACAGGGCCGAAGCGCCGGGAGGGAGCAGTGCTGCTCCAGCCAGGACAGGGACGTCTGCGTGAGGCACTCCATGCTGGTCGTGGACACCATGCCGTTGAAGGACTCAAAGAGGGGCCGGATGATGACGCCGAACTGTTGGGAGCGGAGCGGTTAAGGAGAAGTGTCGTGATGGCTGTGGTGCCCTGCCTGGCGCGAACGGCCCTCTCCCGCCTGCAGTGCAGCTGCGCTGGGTGCCCTGTGCTGCTCGGAGGGCACCAGGGTGGCAGGGGTGTCCCTGCACCCCACCTGGTGCTCCCAGGCCAGGAACCGCAGTGTGTGGAGAACCAGGGGCAGAATGGCACAGCCCATGTTGTGGCCAGGGCTGCTCCAACGCAGGACAGCTCTTCTAAACCAGGCCTAGAGCCACCTCCTGCCACGTCCTCTGCAGGTGCCTGAGAGCAGGGCGCAGCACCCAGCACGTGTGCTCCCCTGGGTGCACCCAGTGCTGGGGATGGTGACTGTGCGTGCAGTAATCCCCAGCAGGTGCCTCCACCATACCCGTGTCCTGGGATCGGCTTCAGTACCCTCACTGTACTGTGGAAAGAACCCCATTGCTCTCCCAAAACCTGTGTCAGGGGCACCTTGCCACTGTCTGCGTGTTCGTGGGTGGTGGGGGCTGCCTGTGCCTCTGCCACCAGGCAGTGTGCAGACCTCATGGTCTCTTCAGACTTGGCCGCAGGGTGTGAAATCCTCATTCATGGAGAAGAAGGCCCAGCTCTCTGAACACCTTGGCAGCCATTCCTTCCCCCTCCATCCTTCCAACATGCTAAGTCCAGACTTGTATCCAGCTTAACCTCCATTTTCCAGGGGGCACCACGCTGGCCACCCAGGTGAAACCATCATGTTCCTGGCTTTGTGTCTGATCCTTTCCCAATCTCTAATGGATGGCTGCTGCATCTCAGCTCCCGAGTTACTGGGAGCAATTGCCTATGTGGCAATGCTGAGCTCAGCTCTGCTGGTGGCTTCCCTGCTCCCCAAGGACCGACCATTTATTCCTACTCTGGTTGCTCTCTTGTGACAGAAATTTCTTCTTAGCATCTGAGCGTGTCCCCTCCACGCATCACCCACAGAGCCTCTTGAGAAGGACGGATCCCACACGGAGCTGGGAGGAGACAGTGGACCCAGTGTATGGTGGAAGGGGCAGTGAGAAGCCGGTGCTGGCCCAAAGGATACGATCCAGAACTTCCAGTTGTGCAGTGTGGAGGAGCGCACATAGTCGTCAAACATACTGCGCATCTGGTCGAAGCGCTGGCGCGTGATGGGCACCCCGGTGGCTGGCAGCTGCTCCTGGCACAGGCTGTAGGGCACAAACAGTACTGTGGGGCCTCAGGTAGGAGGCTGGAGCACACAGCAGCTGCCCCACGTGAGAAGAGGATCCCAGTGTGCTGCAGGGCTCAGTAGCTCTGCGTGTCTCAAGCAGGCAGTGTCTTGTTCTCACGGCAGCATGCCACACACAGCACCGTTTTTTGAGCATTGCCCCACAGCAGGGAACACATGAATGTGGGTTCTGGGCAATGCTCAGAAGAGATGCTGCAGCCTGCTGCCCCTGGCACTGCCGTCTGCCCTGCCTGGCTGTGCTGATGCAGGCAGCAGCTCCCTGCTTCCCCGAGTCCCCCTACTTGATTGAGCTGTTGAGCTCCTCAATCTGCTCCCGCAGCCGCTGCGCCTCATCCTGGAGGGCCGCCCGCTCCTGCTGCAGTTTGCAGATGTACTCAGCAGTCTTCTGCAGGGTGGTGGCCTTGCTGACCTGCGGGGTGGCAGAGGTGGGATGGCACAGGGAGCCTCTGGGGTGGCGTAGGGCTGTGTGCCCCATTGCTGTGCCTTGGCACCGGGCTGCAGACCCTAGGTACGACACCGTGCGTGCCGGTGCAGCCCAGAACCACGTCGTCACCAGGTGATGTCCTGTATCCCTGCATGTTCAGCGCCAGCTGTGTGCTCACCTTAATGCTGGGCTGGGCACTCAGCGTGCTCACGAGGCTGTGCAGTGTGTCAAAGCCCAGCTTGATGTTGAAACGTCTCTTCTGCTCAGCGGAGATGTGTGTGATGCGCCGGCTCTCCATCTGCAGGCAGCAGAGATGGCTTTGGGCCTCTCCCTGCATTGGAGACAGGCTGGCCCCAAGTGTGCATCAAGGGTGGGGGTGAATGTGGAGGGCAGCAGGAAGGGGGTCTACATGGAGAAGCTACCCCATAAAAGGCAGCCCTTGCTCCCACCATACCTTGCTGGAGTCAGGCCTGCCCCGACGGGATGGGGGGTGGTGCAGGGAGATGGTGGTACCGGGTGGTGGAGCAGCTCCTGGGGACACCTGGCCAGGCTTGGGCCAGTCACTGCCTGGGGGGTGAGAGAGGGTGTGCTGGGGACAGTGTGAGCAGTGCAGCACTGCCCTGGCTCTGGGGCAGCAAGCCACGTCTGTCTGACCACGTCTTGTTGCCCCATCTCATCCCAAATCACTGTCATTTTTACAAGAAATGGGAGCATTTGGGACATGAAGTTTTAAATTCCCAGCGGGGTGGAAGCCACCAGGAGAGAGTCCTGAGTGCAGAAGGGCTGTGGTTTGCAGCGCCCAACTGGAAGTGGAAATGAGCAGGGAGCTTCCTGCCCTAGTCTGGTTTCTGTGGGTGAAAGCAGGGTGCTTCCTGCCTTAAAACCAAGCTCTGGTTTTCAAAACCACATTCTGGCATTTCGCTACATTTTGTCTTTTCCTTTTTATGGTTTTGCCCCCCAGAGAAGGAGCCAGATGAAAGGTCTGCACCCTCCCCAGCAGAAAGAAATCATTTTCATTCAGCTGGGTAATTATAAGCCGTAGGAATAAAAAATAAATTGAACTTTCTCAGGAAAAAAAAAAAACTCTGTGTTTGGTTAAGCTCCCTGCAGGAAAAGGGGCACCCTGCAGGCACCCAGGCTCACCGCAGACCAATGTTGGGGAGAGCCGCTCCGCCTTGGGGACCCGCAGCGGCCCTGGTGCAGCACCCGCCTGCATCACGGGCACCTCCTGTGAAGGGCTGGAGCCAGGAGACAGCACCGAGCTCAGCTGGGCCACTCTGGGCAGGAAGACAGCAGGAACATCGGGGACACTGCTCTGCTGCGGAGAGAAGGCAGAGGGAAGCAGGAGGGATGTTGGGGCCGGCACCCCACACATGCCAGGTTTACACAGCCCCTTTGGTTACCCAAAACCCACAGTGGGACCAGGGAGGGAGCCCCACAGGGCTCTAAGGTGAGATCTCTCCCAGCTCTGCCATTTCTCTAACTGGGGCTGACTCCCACCCAGCCTCACTCTGAGCCTCCCCAGCACCCTGGCCACAAGCCCCATGTACATCTAACTCCGCTTTGCAAAGGGCTTCACACAGAGCTGCTTTCTCTCCACTCTCCTCATTCCCCAGCAACAAGAAGGCAATTCCCAGCCAGAGGGAGCAGTCCCCAACCTGGAGATAGGTGGGTTCTTACCGGAGAGGCCGGGGACGCAGGCATGAGCGCCGGGCTGTGCACGTGTGGAGCATCGAAGGCTGGCTCCTGCTTGGCTGCGAGAAGTCAGAGAGCAGAAGGGCATTTCCTCATGGGGCTGTTAGTGCTTGGGTGACATTTTCCTGTCCCACGGCGGTGCCAGCCCTGAGCACCAGCCCTGAGCACCAGCCCATCTGTCCATCTGCCCCAGGGAAGGCTGTGACAGCTGCAGGAAGCAGCCTACCTTTCCCAGCACCCCCGAGCACCCCTGCTTCCCTCCAGATCACCCCAACACCGCCACCCTCGATTCCCCTGCTGCCCCTCACCTGTGGCCAGCAGCTGGGTCAGACAGGCGTTGGGCACAGTCAGGTGTGAAGGCACAGGAGGGCCTGGCAGCCTCTTTGCCTTGGTGCCGCTGGGCTTCACCTTCGATCGCTCAGCTGGGGTCGGCCCTTTTGGGGTAGCAAACCTGGGCCCAGGTGGCACGGCGGGGGGCAGGTGCTGGGGCACAGCTGGGCTGGGGTACCCTAGGGGCACCACGTCCATGGCGTAGCCCAGGCCCGGGGTGTGCTGGGCAAAGCATGGCACGGACAGCGGGGATGCAGGGTGGGCGAGGAGCGAGGGGCTGGGCGAGGCGGTGAAGGGGAACTTGGAGTGGGGTGCAGAGGCAGGGGAAAACGGCGGCTGTGAGCCCAGCAACGGTGTGCCAGGGGCCTGGCTGGGGGCGGTGTAAGGGAGGCTGAGTGGCTCCGTGCCAAGGCACTTGCTGGGGAAACCGTACTGCAGCAAGGGCTTGGGTTTGAGCTGGGGGCTAAGGCAGCCAGGCACAGCGGTGAGGGGCTCGGGGGCCAGCGGCGGCTGCTCAGGGCCAAAGAAGGCACCGTGGAGGCTGAGCTGGGTGGCGTCACTGGGCTGTGGGGGACACGGCTGTGTCAGGAGGGGTGGCTCGGGCACCGGCGGCCGCGGGTCATGGGCCAGGGTCCCGCTCACCTGGAGGAGAGGGCTGGGTGGGAGTGGGGCATCGGAGCTGGCGGGCACGGTCCCTCCACTGCCATAGAGGGGCTCAAAGCAGGGCGGCTCCTGATAGCCCAGCGGCATCTGCGCAGGCAGCGGCCGATGGCCAATGAAAATATCTGTGGGGTGAAGCAGAGAGATGGTGATGGGCGGTGGGGGCCTGGGGAGAGCTTCTGCCCCTGGAGAGGGGGGTGCAAGGTTGGGGCATGCTGGAAGGAGCTGCATGCTGTGTCCGGGACTGACAGGGATTTGCTGGCCTCACGTTCACCTGGCAGGGCCGGAACAGCTCCTGGCTGTGCGGGCAGATTTGGTGCCCTGGTTGTGAAACATCAGAGCTTCACATGGTGGGAGGGAAGAGGCAGCTCACGCGCTCAGCCCAGCCTTGCCATGCATATTGGGACAGGAAAACCCGCCCAGGAACACCACCCAGGGGTGGAGACCCCGTCCCCAACTCTCAGCTGAGACCGCACGCTCTGGCTGCTCTCAGGGGACCGCGCTCTCCCTGCACCCCCACAGCCAGCCCTGAGCAGTGCGGTAGCTGAGCTCCTGTGCTGTGGGGCAGCGGCGGAGCTGTCTTTGGGCAGATGTGGGGCAGCCCTGAGGAGTGGGTTGCACTGTCCTGGTGCCGCAGGGGACAGTCCCACTGGGACTGCGGCAAGCGTTTGCCTCCCAGCCCCAGCGCTGCTGTGCGTGCTGCCTGTGGCTAACCACATCCCATGGCCTTCCCGAAGCTGAGCCCCGTGACCCAGCCACGACTCCCTCTCCCTTCCTGTCTCCTTCCCACAGCCCCGATGCTTCCGCAGGCCCAGACACCGTGGCACGGAGTGCTGCCTGCTGCCTGGGGCATCACCTCCCCACTGAAACACGCTCTGCGGGCACATCGCCCCACACAGCCCCGCTCAGTGTCGGGGGCTGCCAGCACTGTGCCAGCGCTGTTTCACTGCCATCAGGAGGGCTTTCCCTGCTGAACGTGACTGGGGAGGATGGGGCTGCTGGCCACGCATTTCCCCTGTAAGATAGAGTGGGAGCGCTGGGTGGATTT
Organism: Gallus gallus; assembly: GCF_016699485.2. NCBI lineage: Eukaryota > Metazoa > Chordata > Aves > Galliformes > Phasianidae > Gallus > Gallus gallus. The sequence continues at coordinate 708,079 of NC_052550.1, forward strand.
GCAGGCAGCTGCCTGACGGCCTCTGGCACGGGGTCTGCATCCAAGCAGCTTCTCCAGCTCATAAGCACTCACACCTCTGTCTGTGTGTGCTCTGATGTAGGCCAAGGCCCTCAGCTGCCCTCAGCCCTTCTGGGCCGCTACTGCCCATCCAGTATGCCCCAGGTGCCAGCCATGCTGCGGGGGCTCCTCCAGGCTCTGGCTCAGGTGCCTGTGCCTGGGATGCCCTGGCTGGGAGAGGCAAAGCCTCTGGGACTGACAACTTTCTGAATCTACACCTGAGGAACAAATGCACCTGCAGAGGGAAATGCCATGACCATCCCAGCAGTGCCACACAGCATGCTGCACCTGTGCTGCTCAGCCCTGACACGGCCCCTTCCCTCCCAGCCCCGCACACAGCGGCTGCAGCCCATGTGCCCTAGCTGGGGATGGTGTTCAGCTGCATACCCTCACAGGGACGGGCAGCAGCACTGCCACCCTGCTTCTTCCAGCCCACGGCTACAGGCAGTGGGCTGCTGTCTGCACAAGCACTCCCGTGCTCGTAATGGCCTCCAAGGCACTCAGAGCCTCCCAGCTCCACCGTCCTCCAGGGCAGCAGTTCATCCTCCTTCTCAGAGCTGAACTCTGCCTGCTCCCAGTCCCACCCAGACCGGGGCTGGGACACAGTGAATGCTCAGGAGCACTGCAGAGCCACACCTGCCCTCCAGGTTCGGCCTTTGGTGCACGCAGGGGCCCAGCCAGGCATGGTTGCAGCATTTCAACGGGGTGCAGCACCTGGCCCCACACTGCCCCCAGCCCTCATCTGTGCCCGTGCTGTGCCATCTCCTGTGCACACCATACCACCTGCTACCCACACCATGCCATCTCCTTTGCACTCTGTGCCATCTCCGGCTGCCAGCACTAAAGCTATGCATGCATTCACAGGCGTTTCTGATGCCCGGCTCTGCAGATTCGATTCCTCTTGTGTCACTTGCTGTGCAGCCACAGCGGGTGGTGGATACTGCCCGGCACAACAGCTGGCAGCCCCCTGCCCCTCCACCTCCTCCGTCCCTTCCCCACCCTGCAGCTCTCGCCCATGCTCCTCTCCGCTCACGTTGCCCCGACCCACTGCCAAGCTGTGCAGTGCAGCCAGGGCACGGTGCCGCCGGGGGGATGAGAGCCCCTGTGGTCAGCACACCGTCCCTTCGGCATTCTGCTCCAGTACCGGGCTGCCCTCCAAAGAGACCCCTGTTACAGAGCCTGCTCCCGAGGCTGGGACACTCCATTGTTGGCCCTTGGCTCTGGGAAAGCACAGCAGTGCCGCGGGATGATGCTGCCCCATCAGCCTGGCCCCAGGGCCCCAGTGAGCAGTGCGGTCCTACCTGGAATGCAGTGCCAGCAGCACTCAGGCACTGGGCTGGGCTGCTCCCTTGCCTCTGCCATCAGGACTTCTCCATCTGCCCCACAGTGTGCTCTGGCACCCACTGAAGACACGACGTGGTTCCTCATTTGGGGATTAGCTTGTGCTTCCTGACTGACAGGCACCGAGCTCGGTGACAGTCCCCAGACGCAGCGATGGCCCCGTGACCCCACAGGAGCCCTGAGTCCCCGCTCGGCCCTGTTGGCCTTGTCTGTGAGGCACAGACCCAGGATCCAAAAGCCCTGCACACACTGGCAGCAAAAGTGGCCGTGGGGACATCACTCGGTGCTGGGGGCATTTCAGCTCTGGCACACAGAGCCCAGCGTTTGGCAGCCCTCTTCCTGAGAAAGGGCTCTCCATCCTCTCAGCCCGCAGCCCCGTGGCCACAGCTGCAGCCCTGCACAAACCACACCTCCACCTGCACACTGTGCATCGCAGTGCCGAGGCTTTATCCCAGGCAGCACCCTGGGGAAAATGCTCATAGAAATACACTGCTTTGGATGGGCACCACGGTGCCAACGTGCCATTCCCTGCTGGGCGCCAGGCTGTGCCACACTGTGTCCACGCCAAGCAGCACCAGAGGGAACGCTGCCCACAGACAGAGGTACTGGGGCTGCTCTGTCACTGTCAGGAGGCGCTGCTCCAGGGGTCAGCACAGCCTCCCAGTGCTGCACAGGACGTGTGAGAGGGAGGACACTTCTCAGGTGTCATTCTGACCCCTTTGAGGTTTGCCCATGGCTCAGCCCACAGGGACGTATGGGGGCAAGAAGTTGTGAGGGCTGCACCCCTGGGCTTCCCACCTCGGCACACCAGCCTGCCCCATGGCTGCCCTTCTCCCCACCAGCATCTGGTCTTGCATCAGCCAGCAGCTGTGTGGTGCAAGGGCCTGTGCTTCCTCCAGCAGAGGGAAGTGGGAGGTGGAGGCGGCTGCGGCACGGCAGGAGCCTTGGGCAGGCTCTGTGCAGGGCACGGACGTGTTCTGAGGGCTCCTGAGGCCTGATGCTGCCTGGGGCCGCTTGCGGGGTCCCACCCTGCAAAATGTGCCCATGCCACTGGCTCCAGCACATCTGAGGCCCCCGGTGTGGCATGCACCAGCAGTGCCTGGCCCTGGCACAGCCTGCGGATACAACGCACAGCACGCATGTGACAAGGACGCATCCTGACTGACTCTACAGCACTCACGGACACCGCACTGCTGCAGCAGAGTGTGCAGTGTCGCAGGCAGGTCCTGGTGGTAGCACTGCAGGAGGAGGTGCTGCCAGGATGGCCTGCTTGTCCCCTGCTTGCCCCTCAGCAGCCCTCTGCCTGTCCTGGACACCAGTGACACTTCTGTTTTTCAAGGCCAACCTGGCAGGGACCATGACCCGTCCTCCAAAGACGTAGCACAGCCCATCGTGGGGTCCAAGCGCCCACCAAAAACTCTGCACAGGGCCACCAGCAGGAGAGCAGTGAGGACAGGGACAGAGGCACACAACCTGCTCCCCGGAGTTTTCCTCTGTCTGTGGGGTTTTCTCTTTCTCTGTCTGCAGCCAAGCCCAGGTACCTTCACACTCCTGACGCAACCCTCAGCTTGCAGAAGCCCCTTTCCGTGGCTCCCAGTCCCTTCCCATCCCTCCGCTGCCCTTGCATGCTGCTTTGCCAATGACAGCAGATGTGCTTTCTGGCTCCCTGGCAGCTCCTGCTGCTGCCAGGCCAGCTCAGCTCCGTGTTGGAGTGCAGGGTGTGCAGAGCTGCACAGATGTGGGACAGCAACCAGGCCAGCTCTTACCTGATATCTCCATGGTATCATCCAAGCTGGGCTGCAGAGGTGCCAGGTCTGGCTGGATCATGTCAGCGTTCCCAATATACGCTGGAAGAAGACAGAGCTGCAATATTAGAGTGCTGCATCCCCAGCTCCCCACCTCAGGGTTGGTACTGCTGACCTCACCAACAGCCACCCCAGCACCCAGCCTCACCCTGCGTGGTTGCACCCTGCCCCACAGCACAGCGCAGGGACCCATCCTCTGGGGATATCCCATTCCCACCATCCTGGGGCCTCATGCAGGGCCATGAAACCTCTGGGCAAGGCTGCAGCTTTTGGTGCAAAGCCAGGAGGCAGCAACGTGCCATGCGTGAGCTGTTTGCCTGCTCCTCCTCCTCCTCCAGCAGGAGCGTAGCCCCACAGGGGTCACCTACCGTCCTCGGGGAGCTCCTGGTGGGTGCTGGGTATCTGTGTCATGGTGAAGAGGGTGTCAGAGATGTCCGAGAGGAATGTGTCCAAGTCAAAGTGCTGCCTACCCCCCAGCTCCTCCTCCTCGTCCCCCAGAAGCATGGGCACCACGTTGCAGAAGAGCTGGTTGCACCATTTCTCTGTTGGTCTCCAGGCATCCTCGTCCTGCATGAGGTGGTGCAAAGGAGCCAGTGGGCACTCCTTGCAGGCAGCGCCCGTATCCCAGCCTGAGGCCTCCAGCTTGGCTCGCTGGTGCTCCCGGAGAGCCAGTCAGCACCCCAAGTGCCTCCCACAGCCATCACGGTCATCACCAACGATGGCTTTTACCTGCCCTTCTCCTGAGCTGCCCAGTTCAGGGATCCGCACCACGTCCCAGTGTCCCTGCCTGCCCTTCCCCAGCAGACTCACCTGCTTTGGGCTGGAGAGCTCTCCCTCCCTGCTGGACTTTCGGAGCTGGAAGGAGAAGAAAGGCTGGATCGGCCCCCAGCTGGGCTGGGAGCAGGGCAGAGCCGGGCAGGGTGAGGGGGCAGCGGGCCGTGTGCTCCTGCCCCTCGGTCACCTCCTGGCAGCCCGCAGGACCACGCTGCCTGCCTCAGGCTCTGGCCTGGGCTGCCACCGCTTCACATCTGCCTTCAGCATGCAGGGTGCAGCGGTGCAGGGCTGCACCCTGGCCTTTTCAAGATGAGTGAGGGAGGAGGCTGGCACCACGCTCCGCCCCGCGTGGCGGGCAGCCAAGGCTGGTGCCACCTGAACCACCACTAGATTATCACGGCCGGGAGTGACACCGGGGTGACACCGGGCCACCAGGCCTTGTTACACGTGCTGCCTGGCTGAGCTGCGGCTGCCAGCGAATCCCAGCCCGGCTCGGGCCCTGCAGCGAGTCCTGCTCGTCCCACTGCGGCACGTGCCCTGCAGGTGCACTGACAAGCCCAGCCTTGGCTGAGCAGCACACCGGGCAGAGCCAGCCTGATCCGGGCTGCCGGAGCGCGCCGCGGCACTGCGCATGGCCGGGGATGGGGCCCGCGAAAGCTCCTCCACCATCACCGTGGGGAGAACCGTCAGCTCTGCTTTGGGCACGCCGACGTACCGCACCACCGCCAGGAGCAGCAGGGGCAGAGCCACTCACCCGCTTCTTGTAGTAGGTCCTCCACTTGTGGTACTCCCTCATCACCACCTCGATGCGCCGTTTCCAGTAGTTGCCCTCCAGCACCACGGCCTGGAGGGGCAATGCTGGGGGTCACGGCCGCACAGCATCCCGAGGCCGACCCCCAGCCCCACACACACAGCCGGCCCATGCCTGCCCCAGGCACCCCGCAGACAGAACTGCTGTCCTCGGGACACATCACCAACAGCTTCTCCCTCAAACCGCATGAACACAGCAGGTGAGGATGGGAGCTCTGCTGCCGACGGTGTCCTCAGCTCCTCACCGTGTCCCCCACACCCACTCTCAGCCCTGGGTGCCACGAGAGCCCACGCCCTACCTCTGGTTTGCGGTGCTCATCAGCCTCTGACCCCTCCAGGGGGGTGATGAAACCACACACAGGGTTCTTCCTCTGCTCCACATCTGCTCAGGGGAAAACACAGTTGACTTTGTCCGCAGCTCCCTCCATGCGCAGGGGAGGGTACCCGTGTGTCTGGGCACTGGTACGCTGGCCTGTGCCATCGCAGGGTAGCCAGGTGCTCGGCAGGAGGAGCAGGCTCCGGCCCCGTACTCACACTGGATGTACCACGCTCTCCAGATGGCATTGTTGAGGCGGATTTTATCCCGGCAAAGCAGCTGCTGCCCCTTGAAATTCTTCCACTTTGGTGACACCAGCTTCCCACTGCAACAACGAGTAGAGAAGGAGCTGAAGGGGACCGTGCTGGGACCCTGGGCAGCACAACCCCAGTCTGGGAGCTTCACTGATCCTGCAAGGCCTCCTGAGCCCCTGGGATCACAGCGTGGCAGGCAGAGGAACTGATTGCCCAAGGCTGCAGATGTGGCTCTGAGGTAGGAATCCCCATCTGCAGGGATCCCCGACCCTCCCCAGGTGACACTGGCTGCTCCTACGGCTGTACCAAAGCTGCTCCTGATGGGCAGCATCCGCACATGGAGCACTGTGTGTGCGCTCCTCCCCAGTCAAAAGGCTGTCCCTTAATGATCTCTGTGCTGCTCTGGATCCCATTGACCTCTGTGCACGCAGGGAGGAGAAGAGGTCGCGGCTGGGCATGGTAGGTGTGCCATACCCCATCCAACATCTCTGGAGCACCCAGCAGGTGACAGCAGGGTGTCCCCAGAGAGCTCAGCACCGCTATCGCTCAGCCCCATGTCTGCAGTGCTTCCGTCAGGGCTCCCACACTGCTGCTGCCAAGGCCCCGGGGCACCCTGTCCCTCAGCTCCGTGGGGCAAAGTGGCTTTTTTGGCCACTCTCCCTGCTACAGTCAGACACCACTGGGCTGGGAGGAGCAGAGACCCCTGTGGTTCCCCCAACTGCTGATGTAGGAATGCATTTGGGGGCCAGAGCTCTCACCCACAGGAGGGACAGGGAGAGATGCTCTGTGCCCACCCTGGGGCGCCAGGAAGGACCCCATCCCCACCGCTCTGGCTTGCAGAGGGTTAAGGCCCTGTCTCCGCACTGGCCACTCCACTATCAGCAGGGATTTTGAACTTTCCCCGTGGCACAAAATAAACAGCATGTCGTTACCAAGCAGAGGAGCCAATGGAAAGGACGGCTTTCCCCGGCACGTGGCCAGCTCCTGCTGGTCAAGGCTACCAGACACACTCCTCGCTGGCGCTGCCCACGCTGCCCACTGGCTTAAAGGAGCAGCCCAAGCCCACAGCCCCAGCCCCGCACTGCAGCAGGGTGTGTGGCCCTGCATGGGGCTGGTGGGGCCACAGCGCGGGAGTGGGAGGGAGATGCCTCTGGGCCTCTCCACAACCTGCTTTCTTTCTCCCGTTAACGATCCTTTCTGTTTTGGAGCTTATCAGGCTGATCTTTGCACACCGGTTTGCCTTGAAGGAGGCCCCACCCTTTACTGAAATTCTGTCCAGAGGAGATGGATGTGAACACTGCACTGAGCTGCGAGAGGACTGGGATGCAGCAGCACCTTGGCATAGTATGGGGGACCTGCAGCCCTGCAGGGATGGGATCACGAACCCCACCACCCGCTGTGGGACACAGAGCTCAGCCTGGCACTGCAGCCAGCAGCCCCTGTTGGCTCCGCGATGCGTTCAGCCTGCCCAGAAGTTCAACTGTTGCAGCCCCCGCTGTGCGGTAAAATGAGTGTTTTGCTCCCTGTCAACGCCAAGAGGAGGGGGAAGGAATGAGCTGGAGAGATGCAGGGCTGCGCAAAGGAAATGGGCTGTAGCAGGGGGAGAAGGCCATGGGATGGTCCTCCTTGCTGACATGAGCCCCCCTGGCCTTCCCACCACACGGGAGCAGCAGGCAGCAGCAGCAGAGCCCCTCCTTGTTCTGGGGCAGGAGGAACAGCACCAGCCCTGGGCGGGCTGAAAAGCAACCATTTCCCAGTCCCGAGCCTTCAAAGGAGGCTGAACCCGAGCTCTGATTGGTGTGACTCTCTTTTTACGGTGCTGGAAAGCTGCAGAAGGTGATGTCTGTGAGATGGAGAGGGGTAGCATGGAAGGACAGAAAGGCATCCATGAAAGAGAAGAACCAAGGGTGAATTTGGGTACAGTCTAATGGCAAAATTTCCCCAGCTGGATTCCACTACCCACAGCTACCCTTAATCCAGGGCCAAACAAAAGCTGCTCCCATGGGTACTGAACAAGGCAGCCAGGAGACAGTGCTGATGTTCCAGGCTCTGGGGTGGCCAACAGGGGTGCCATTAACACTTTGTAGCTGTTGTGGATCCTCCTTGCTGAGGACTTCCATTCAACTTCAGCTACGGTTTGGCACATTGACGGCCCTGGGGCTGCTGCACGCACTCTCGTGCTCAGTGCAGGAGGGAAAAGAGGCCCAGGAGGGGCCAGAAGACACCTGAAGGGATGGAGCCATGTCTGCAGCACAAGCTCTGGGTGGCATAGAGCTCCTGCCCGCTCTGTCCCCCAGCCACTTGCACCTGCCCCTCTCCTTTCTGTCCTGGAAGCTCTGGAGCTCAGGGGCACATGAAGGCAATGCAGGCATCTCCAGCCCCGTGCAGCAAGTAGGGCAAGTGTGGGGCTGGGACAGCAAAGGGAAGTGGGGCTACCCTGTGCATCAGTGCCACCCATGCATGGCACCCAGAGTGTCACCCTGGTGACAAGAAGTGTGACCATGGGCTGCGTCACTCAGTGCTGAAGCTCACGCTGCTCCTGCACAGCTCCGGTCTCACCAGCACCTGAGAGTGACCACACCGTGCACCATGCTGGGGGGAGGCCAGCAACTGAATGAGACCCCGTGTGGGTCTCAGGAGTTTTGCCCAGGAGATGGGCAAAACTTCCCACCTGTCTTGCTCAGGTTTTGTTTTTAAAAGGCATCAACGGGAGACTGCCATCCCAGGTTTTTACTGGGGCATTTTGGGAAAGCTGTGCCAACAGTTTTGCTGTGAGGTCCAGAGAGTGCTCAGAGCCTTCGGGTCTCGATGAAAGAGGGGACGTGGCGCACGGCCATGGGCCAAGGCACTAATACACAAGAAGCAGACGCTTGCTGCCACCCAGGTGTGGGATGGCAGGTCTCTGTCCCCCTGGGCCTGGGTGATCTGTGTGGCCGGAAGAACGACGCAGTCACCCATCTGATTTTGCTGGAGGAAAGGGGAGAAGCTTTCGGGAGGCCCTGGGCAGAGCACTGTGCAGCCATCCTGTCCAGAGCGCTGGAGGAACGTTACCAGTGAGTACAGCTCAGGGCTGGATGGCCAAAGGCCGAGCGCTGCAGGCGGTGTGCGGGGCGGTGACGACGGCTCTCCTGGAGGAGAGTGGGTAAGATGCGCTACGACAGGAAGAAATTCCCAGCTGGCTCCATGAGAGCTGCCCCAGCGCCAGCTCCTTCCCCCTGAAACCTCCCAGGACGGCATTCCGTGCGCAGACATCACATCGCATCCCGACAGAAGAGAAGATGGGGATGCCATCCATTGGTTTGCACTTCGCAACGGGGCAATTAGCGGGGCCGGGGCAGCACGACCTTACGGGTGGGCCTCCAAAGAGCCGGAGAACAGCGAGCTGCCCTGGGACTCACCTGTACTCCAGGCTCATGCACTCGAAGAGCCACGTCAGGGTCGGGTCAATGCTCCGCGGATCGGCTGCCGAGGGCTCAGCGCGGCGGTGACGCCGGTGGGGCAGCGCGTCGTGGTGCGGGGATGACACCATGAAGTGGCCGCTGTGGATGACCTGCGAGGGGTTCTGCACCGCAGCGCCAGGCCCCGCACCGCCCGCGGCCGCATCCTCGGGGTCGGAGTCAAAGTCAGAGTCGGGGCACGGTCCGACCGGGGGCTGCGCGAAGGGGCCCGGCAGCCCCAGCTGAGCCTCCGCCATCGCCCGGCGCCGTCACACCGCCGCACCGCCGGGAGCCTTCAGCCCGCGTGCCGACAGCGCCCGACCCACAGCACCGCGCGAGCATCCGGCGCACCGCACGGCCCGCGCGGGCAACGCGCTCCTCTGCCGCGGCTCACCGCACTTCGCCCGCACACCACGCGGAGCGGCTCAGCCGGGCTGCGCAGAGGTGCCCGGGGAGAGCCGTACTTATAGCGGCGCGGTGATCCCGCCCACGGCGCGCCCCGGGCACCGCTGCAGGCCGCCATTCGTGGGCTGCGGGCTCTGCAGCCCGGCTTGCCTTCCGTCCCCGCGGTGTCCGTCCCACCGCTCGCTGGCAGTCGGCTCTGTTTACCCGGAGTTAATCGTGCGCCGGCAGGGAGAGGAGCGCGGTGTTTACCCAGTGCCTCTGCCCTCGTGTGTCTCCCTGCACTTCCGAGGGAACAAATACAGATTAAGGGATGCAAACAACTCAAATTATAGCAACGGGCATCCAGCTCGGCGCAGCGCTCGCGGAGTCACTGAGCCGTGCTGCAGAGCTGCGGGACAGCCGAGGGGAAAGCACGTACAGAGATGAGGGAGAGGGGGACGGCAGTGCTGGGCCGGGTGGTCGCACACCTGCAGGTATTGGGGACAGGCGGTTCATTGGGCAGCGTGGTGATAGGACAGGGCTAAGCGTGGCTCTGAACTAAAAGAGAGGAGGTTTGGATTGGCTGTAAGGAAGAAATTCTTTACTCAGAGGGCGGTGAGGCGCTGCACTGCTGCCCGGAGCGATGGGTGCCCCATCCCTGGAGGTGCCCCAGGCCCTACAGCAGACCTCACTTCTGCTGTTTAACCAGAAGCTGTGTGCTGTTTTGTTTCCTGGTGCGATCAGTTGGAAAAAGTGGTAGAGATGAGGAATTTGGGTAATCAGAAGTGAGAATGGCAAGAGGAGGTTGCTCGTATCAGAATGCCCGTGTTCGAAAAGAGATTAATGATGTGGAAAGTCCTAGGGTTGCAAGGGAATAAGGAATAATTTGATAATGGTTATTCAGCACCTTTCAGAACACGAGAGCCAGGGCGACCAGGAAAAGGAATGGTGATTGAGTTTTTTCTTAGAATCACAGAATCATTAAGGTCGGAAAAGACCTCTAAGATCACCAAATCCAACCCCAACCCACCCCCCACCACATCCATAACCACATCCCTCAGCACCACATCCCCACAGTTCCCCATGCCACTGCATCACTGCTCTTTCTGAGAAGAAATTTTTCCTAATATCCAATCTGAAGCTCCCCCAGTGCATTTTAAGGCCATCACCTCTCATCCTACTGCTGTTACCTGGGAGCAGAGGCCAACCACCACCACCACCAGCTCCTTTCAGGCAGTGGTAGGAAGCACTGAGGTCTCCCCTGAGCCTCCTCTGCTCCACACTCACCCATCCCAGCTCCCTCAGCTGCTCCCCATCAGACGTGTGCTCCAGAGCCCTCACAGCTCCATTCCTTCTCTGGATACACTCCAGGGCCTCCATGTCTTTCTTGCAGTGAGAGCCCAGCACCGAACGCAGCACTGAGGTGCAGCCTCAGCAGGGCCGGTACAGAGGGACGGTCAGCTCCTGCTCTGCTGGCTGCACTACTGCTGACACAAGTCAGGATGCTGTTGGCCTTTTTGGGCACGCTGCCGGCTCATGGTCAGTGGGTATCAGCTCACACCCCCACGTCCTTTTCCTCCATGCATCTTTCCAGCCACTCTGCCCCAAGCTCGTGGTGCTGTGTGGGGCTGTTGTGACCCAAGTGCAGGACCCGGCACTTGGTCTTGTTGCAGCTCATCCCATTGGCCTCAGCCCATTGATCAGCCTGTCCAGATCCCTCTGTGGGGCCTTCCTACCCTCAGGCAGATCAACAATTTTCTCCAAACTCATATTCAGCTTTCCATTGCATGCACAGGAGCTGGTGAGAGGAGCTGTGATTAATATCCAAAAAGTGGTCTACGTGAAGCTGGCACATGGCACAGGGATGCAGCCCACCCATCAGTACCTGCAGAGGTTCTTCCTTGTCAGGTAGACAGTGAAAAAGATGGTGCCATGTCAGTAGTGTCGTGCTGATAAGACAAGGGGGAATGGCTTTAAACTAAAAGAGAGGAGATGTAGATTAGATGTGAGATGGAAATTCTTCTTCCAGAGGGTGGTGAGGTGCTGCACTGCTGCCCAGAGCCGTTGGCGCTCCATCCTTGGAAGTGCCCCAGGCCATGGATGGACTCTGGGCAGCCTCAGCTGGTGCCCAATTTAGTGGCAGGCAACCTTGCCTGTGGCAGGGAGTCAGAATCAGATTATTTTTGAGGTCCCTTCCAACCCAACCCATTCTATTACTCTCCAATTTTACAGTTCTATGAAGTCCTGATGAAGGTGTTGCTGAGATACAGCCCCACCTCCGAAGCTGAGGACTCGAAGCGGTGCTTCCACTGCATCATCATCCACAATGCCGCTGTGAGAGCGTTCGTTTGGGAAGGATGGATCTCCAAAGTGCCACAGCAGCAGCCATGCTCACCCCAAACGGCTCACTCTGCCTGTTGTTACCCATTTCTCAGGATTTTCCGTAATTAAGAAAATGCCAACAAGTATCTCAGAAGCCATTATCACTCAGAGCTCAGTTAGCACAGGATAGAGAAAGTGAAAGCGGGAGGCCGTGCTGCAGTTTTGCTGCCTAGACAGCAGTCTGATGGCACAGTGCTGTGTTATATGGGTCACATTTTGAGGCCTTAATCTTAGGACAAACTCCAATCCGGGCACCCAGGCAGGCTCTGCTCCGCCGTAGCCAAGTGCTGGGGAAGTGAGGAGGTCCCCTCACTGGTAGGGGTGCACCAGGGGACCTCTGTGCAGTTCTGGGTCCTGCAGTGCAGGCAGACCTGGGCATGCTGGAGAGAACACTGCCGAGCCACAAAGATGCTGACAGTGCAGCGTCCGCAGAGTGGAAGAGAAGGGATCACGTTGCTCTCGGAGATGAGGTGGGTAGAAAGAAGGAAATGGGTCAGAATATAAAGAATCGACTGAGAGAGCAGCAAGGCCTTTTGGAGGAAGGTGTAGGGTCCGTTCCTTCTCCAGGAAAGGGCTGGGAAACCCTATTTCAGAGGCATTTGGTTACATTTCCTCTTCTTGGAAAGAATTCTGACACCTGCGCAATGTAATTCTTGTGTTTTCTTCCTCCGGTGGTCTCAGTCTCACTCTCCCACGTATCCCACCCTGCACCAGTAGAACAGAGCAGAGCAAACAGAAGAGCAAACTGTAACCCACAGCCGAACTGCCAGGCAATACCTCACGGCTCTCCCTGCCCATCCCTGCACAGCAGCGCGTCCTTCACGCTCCGCGGCCGCCTGGCGAGCCCCGGGACGAGGGCACCCTCTGGAGACAGGAGAAAAGTCAGCAACAAAACTCCCCGCTTCTCGAATCACTTCTTGGTCACTGCCTTCACGTTTTAGTGCACCCTACGACATCTGTGCTGCCACAGAACAAGGCAGCCGGGCTGCTCTGGAGACAGCAGAGACTTTAGGGAGCACAGCAGCATTAGAGTTCGGCATCTTCCTTCAAAGAAAGGAACGCGCTGAGCCTTTGAAGAGCAATGCAAGCTGTGATTTGCATGCAAAACACTGCTTTGCACCGGTGGGCTGATGGTGTAATGGATGGAACAGCTGCATCCAGGAGCGACTCTGGCAAAGGGGATGGAAGCTGCTCAAAGCCTTCTGGCTTTCTATAGTCCCATGCTGTAACTCTGAAGCATGTTTGAGGCTGTTTCGTGCTCAGAGGACCGACTTGATGTATCTGATGCTGCATGCCCTGCCGCAGCAAAGCTTTCCCCCACCATATGCTTCACAGTGTGTGAACAGCACATGTCCACAGCAGCAGAACAGCTCTGCACCTCTGAGCTCCCTGACCCTGCAATGGGTGCACCCAGGATTGGGGGGTGTCATTCAAAGCCATTCACAATGGCACATTTGCTTTTTCAGACTGCAGACAAACAAAGCAGCTCATTGAAAACAACTCACTCTAGCTTGCTTTATCTCACTGAAGAGGTCCCAAAAGAAATATAGTGATTTAACAAAGCTTTATCGTAAGTCAGACAGCAGCTTGAGATTGAAGATGGCGAGGTGCACTCGGGTATTGACTGCCTGGAGGGGAGGGCAGAACACACATCCAGGAGGACCATCTGGTCTGTTTTTCCAGCAGGACAATCATTTTGTGTGCAACTGAAATCCTGAGAAGTTGCTCTAAATGTTACATGTGCAGATGGGTCCCATCACAGCTCACAGCTCACAAAGCCCTCTGCTTTGAAGGTGAGAGACGAGAGAAGACAGAAGTCCTCATGCAGACTCCTGGCTTCCCATCCCCTCCCATCTCCAGTGGCTGAACTCCATTGGCTTTTGCAGCACAGCACACACGAGCTCTTAATTCATAGCTCCTTCCCAAATGCCTGTCCTATGGGAAAGCAGAGCTTCAGCAGAGGAAACTTTTGAACGCAGTAACCTCTGTGAGCACAGCAGAGACTTAAAACAGATGTTAACACTTGGGATGGTTCTTTGAATACAGATTCGTTCTGATACTTAACAAGTGTTAAGCCTGAAGTACAGAAGGCAGAGAGTGGGAATTTGTGCGGTCCTGATCAAGAAATTTTAATCTTTCTGCAAGTGAAAGTTGTGTTGTTTGCCTGAAGTTAAAGGTGTCGATCAACTCACACAGCCATAGAGATGCATTGGAGTTTGGCTGTTTCACATTTTATCTGAGGCACACTGCACATCTGGAAACTCCAGATTTTGGGAGTAACTATTCTGATTATTAACACATTTAAAATTACCCGGATCTGAGCAAAAGGATAAAGGCAGAATTGAGGAGCAGAGGAAATCTATAAGAGGGAGAAGTGAAGGACGGCTTACTTTCTTCAGTAGCTAGGATACAAACAGCCTCAGCGAAGAGGCACTAGGTTTGGCCATGACATGTTTTGCCTATTCCATCTCTTTGCAGAGCTATACTTAGCCACAGGTTGAACGGAAAGGAAAGGAGAATGCAGCTAGCAGAAGAGCGCTGGTTTGATGAGGATGGCAGAAGCTCTGCAGTTGCCATTGCACAGACCGCTCCACGTCAAGTAGCCCTTGAAATTCAGGCGTACGGAGTAACAGGACGAATACCACCACCCACCCCCGTTGGTAGAGGCACAGTTCCCACTGTTAGTGTCCTGATCCAAGTCTTTAGCAGAGAACTTCATGTTGTCATGCACAACAGCGGAATTGGCTGAAGTCATGGCATCCCCCGCTGTCCCTGAGTAGGAGCCCAGCCGCAGCTGGTAGCCCTGGGACTCGTTGCCCACACTGAAGAGGTTGTACTCTGCGAACCTGATGTTGTTGGAGGCATCCTGGATGACAAACCTGACCTGGTACACCTTCTGCTTGGCGATCTGGTGGATGTACTCGGTGCCCAGCCAGTAGTCGCTGTGCACGTTCCCAAAGCCGTACTTGTAGGTGCTCCAGGACTCGGCCCAGGTGATGTCTGTGTTGTAGCGGTTCCTCTGGATGACCGTCCAGCCCCCACCTGTCACGTTCATCTCACAGTACACCACGATGGGGTGGAGCCCTGAGGGCTGGATGACGTAGACGCCACTGGGGCTGCCTGCAGAGATCTCACTGCAGTCCTTGGGCCAACCTGCGGCGGATTGAAACAAGATAACCCAGTCTGCTTGTTGGGTTCTGGGAGACCGAGTGCTAGAAAATTAGCAGATGTGGAAATCTGACAGGGTAGTAAAAAGGCTATCACTGTGTTTCCCACTGTAAGCGTATGAACAGAATACCTTCGTAAGGGAAACACAGTGATTAAAACAACGTGAACGTATTTTGACCATGTAATCAGAGAATTGCTTCCCTTTCTATGTTCAGATTTTTGTCTCCTCAGCCTTTCTGGATTTTCAAATTTCTCTTTCCTTCTAATAATTCAGGGGCTCAAGCTTAGCCCGGTGAGGGCTTTTTTTTACATTATTTTACAGAAACTTGAATGAGAAAGTGTGCTGTTCCTGCAGCTCTGAGATCCACCTCATCTCTGGGTTCAGGAAGGGGAGAACCTCCTCCTGTTGGCATAGCCTGGGAGGTGCATTCTCTGCTTGCCCTGTGCAGAGCTTCACGGCAGAGGAGAGGATGTGTGGTGTATATGTAAGGGCTGGAGAATCCTTTGGGATCTTGGAAGGAGCTTTTCTAAGTACAGTTCTGCAATGAGTTTTGCCCCGCAGGCGATGAGCCGCACTGTTCCCGGGTCTGTGCCCCCCCGCTGCTGTTTGACCCCCACTGCACCTCCCAGCGCCAGAACCCCGCGGGGAATGGGCTGTCTGTGCTGACCTGTCCCAATGGCTCTTCCACGCCGTGCGTTTCCTTCATCTTCACCTGCATGGGGAAAAGCAAACAGAGTGAGCTGGGCAGCCCTGTGCCGCGGCACAGATGTAACTCTGGCTTCCACGGGCTGCTATTTCTATCACTGTTGTTTGTAGGGTACTTCAGCAATGCCACTCGGCTCCGTTTTCTTCTATATGGTAGCTTTGCATTGTAAACTCTTCGAAAGAATGAGATCCCGGGAAAGGTAAAACTACAGTGGATGAGTCATTGAGCAGCACTGTTTGGTCCACTCAGCATTATGTCTTTACAGAGCTGTGTGGTATGGACTGCCATCAGAGCAGCTGTGATGAGTACAGGGAGAGACTGCTGGAGGAGAGGCACTGAGAAGCAAACAGACTGCGTGGAATTAGATAAAACTGCTGAGTGATGTTGCTGTAACCCCTCAAGCTGAAGTCACCAGCTCCTCACTGCAGACTGAAGGGGTTAATGTGTTTGTTCAGATCATAAAAAGCAAAGCGATAGCAGTGCTCTCTTTATAAAGAAATCACAGCATCCGTATCCATAAATCTGTATTCCTCAAACGCCCACAGTGTTGTGACCTCCGATATTGATATGACTCCTTTATTATACCATTCGGCCATGGACAATCTTCAACAAGAAGGCATTTTGGTTGGTGACTGAAACCTGAAGTTCCATAGAATCACAGAATCATTAAGGTTGGAAAAGACCTCTAAGATCCCCATCCCCAACCCACCCCACCGTGCCCATAACCACATCCCTCAGTGCCACATCCCCACGGCTCTGAACACCTCCAGGGACGGTGACCCCACCACTCCCTGGGCAGCTGTGCCACTGCAGCGCCGCTCTTTAGGAGAAGAAATTTCTCCCAGTATCCAACGTGACCGTCCCTGGTGACATTTCAGGGTTTTAGATGCACTACAGATAGCCAGAGAAAAGGTCTTCCTCTGAATATCTGCAGGTCTCTAGATAAAGCTACCGCGTCAACCTTGTCAGTAATAAAGCAGGCTGAACTCCCAGATCATGCAATGTGCAGAGAATATCTGAAAAGGGAGGAAGATATGATCGGGTTCCTCTTCTTTCTGAGTGTGTCTGCCCTCCGCCAACGTTACCTTCCACACCTCCGCTCTGTGCAGAGATCAGGAGGCTCTCAGTGTTCGGATGAACAACGTTCAGGGGTATAAGAGAGAAAACACATACCATCATGGTGCCCATCCGAGCGGAGATTAAGAATTTCAGATTGATTTGCTTTCAGTCTTGTCAGGTTCTCGATCTGAAAAGCAAGAACTGGGGCGAGCAGGGCCAGCATGCAGGTGCAGAGCAGGAGGCTGGAGTGATGAGCTGCTGCAAGGAGAGCACACACAGTGAGTGGAAGTGCAAACCCAGCCTTCCTGGTCAGGGAGCTTCGGGTCAATAAACTCAGCAAATGTTGAACAAACTTGTAGAGTAGACAAAGCCACAACATTAATTATGCCTTTGCTTTACTGAGGGGCAGAAGTGTAACGGTTCCCAAGAAGAAACATTCTGCAAAAGCATGCAACTGTCTGCAACCTACAGGGCTATGGAAACCGCAGCTTCCAGGGGTGGAGCCCCACTGTGCAGCTGTAGCATTGGACAAAGCAGAACTCCATGGGTTCCACAGTCAAGTGAGGATCATTTGGGAATCTGACCAATCAGACTCCTTCAGTCTGTGCCAGATCGGGAGGTTTCCTGACAGCTTGCTCATGGCCAGCCCCATAGATGTGCGTCTGCAGCTTGCCTGCTCTGCTCCCGTGCCCTAAAAGGCTTCAGGCCAATGGCTGCTTAACACCTTAACTAGCTTCCACTCTGCTTTCTTATTAACACACTCCATACTCTGGGCACAAATATAAGCCAAATAAACATTGCCTTTACAACACAGCGCGGTGCAGGAGAGAGCGTGAGGAGCAGGAGGGTGGCAGAGAGTGGGTGGGGGTGCAGCAGGAACCGCGCTGACCCACAGCCCAGGGGCCAGCAGCAGCCAGCAGCGGGCAGCAGCCCAGAGGAGGCAGAGTGCAGGGGATGCCCATCCGCACGGCGCCCAGCACACACTCACCCATGATGTCGCTGCGGGGTCCCTGCGGAGCGGGAAGCCGGGGTGCCTGGCCTGGAGGAAGAGCGCTTATATGGGGCTTGGTGGGCGAGGGCGGCGCTCCGCCTTCCATCATCATCACGGCTGGAAATGGATGCTTTGTTTGCCTTCCATGTGTCAGCATCGCTGTTCATTCCCCAGCTGTAGCTTTCTGTGATAAGAGATCCTAAACCAGCCAGTAAGCAGCATCCCATGTTTGCACAGCATTCCACCAAACTGGCAAATGCTCCAGATAAGGAGCATTATTACTTACTGGATTTGACACCAAACCCTTTGAAGGCATTCCCTGACCCGGGCTGCGTGGCAGAGCCCCTCCAGATGCTTCAGGCTCCTGGTTGCCCTCCTTCAGACACTCTCTGGTTGCTTTATGTCCTCACACCTCGACACCAAAGCGCCATACGGTACCTGAGGTGAGGACCTGCTGGCACCCCACAATATGCTGTATTAAAGGAGACTCCAACACGGCCCTGAGAGCTTTTGTGAAACAAGGGAGACCCCTCACTTGTTAAACGGACCTGATGCGATCCTGCTGGCTCTAAGTGCTGCTTGAAGAGCTCCGTGAATGTATATAGGACCCCATATCCCATATGGACCCCCAGACCATATAGGATGCTCTCTCGGAGCACATGCAGCCTGCACAGCACTGCTGGCCAGTGCCCATACTGTGTGCAATGGGAAGAGCAGGCGGTCAGCAGAGCCCCCTGAGCTGCCACCACCATGTATGCAAGAAGGGAGGGAAGTGCAGGGGAAGGGGTGCTGCTGAGGGACCGCGTATTGTGCTCAGAGCTGCCCAAAGCACTTCTGGGGATAGGGATGCCTCGGGGGGGTGGGGGGAGGCTGCTGACTTCAGCCCTCAGCATCTACCCATAGTGGGCACAAACAGGCAGGGAGTGTGTGCAGTGTGTGCAGCCCAGCTCTGTGCCTGACTGTGGAGTTGGTGCCATCGCAGGAGGGCTGTGACATGCTGCTGCCCAGCAGTGCTGGGAAACCACTGCTCGTAGGTTTTACACTCTCTAATTCCCACATGCCATACAATACGTGCCACCACTAATCACAGTACTTCCTGCACCTGATTCCTTCTATTTTCACAGTCTTTCCCTTCTGTTTGACTTTCCCCCACACTTCATCTCCTTTAGCTCAACAGCTGGTAGATTACTATAGAGATACAACACCCAAACACTTCCAGTAAACTGCATCTGATAAATGCCCCACAGCTGGGAGGCAAGGAACGCTTTATTTTGTAATGGAAATAAATTTACAACTTATTTGTGTAACCTTGAGCAAAGAGAAGATCCCAGATGGGCACACGAGGAATGGAGGGGGTGTGCACTGGGACAGACCCAGCTATAAAGGGGCTGAGCCCAGCATGGGGCTCAGAGCTGCAGGACTCACTGCTCAGGCTCCTGGCACCCGTGCAGCACTGTGGCAATGGGTGAGTTCTCTTTCTTTCCAACAGCTCGTTTGGTTGAGTGCTTACAGCTTCAGGCACAGTCCTGCCGCACAGCAGGGGATGCAATAGATCAAGCTAAGTGTCAGCAGTGGGGAGCCATGGAAGCCAGAACAGGTGAGAGTGTCCTCCCATTTCTGCCAGCTCGTTTATTTTCACTTCTCTGCTGCTGCTGCTGCTGTGTCCCCATAGACTGCACGTTCTGCATCTGGAGCAGTGAGTTCTATACAGCAAGCTCAGCTGCAGCATGTCAAACTATTTGGCCTGACTGTGCTTAGCACAGATCATTTGCCATTAAAATGCCTGTTTACCCCTAGCCCTGTAGAAAACAAACAGACAAACAAACAAAACCACCAGGAGCAGCAGAAGAAGCCATGACCGCAGGTTGCGCTGTGGGGCAGGGAGGAGGCTGGCTGCGGGGATGAGGAAGCCATCTCCCAGCCCACTTATCCTGCTCCACGTCTGCAGCTCTGCCTTCCCTGGTCAGAGCTCCCCAGGGCCACTGAGAGGCAGGGGGCTGTCCAGGGGTCCTGACGGTGCTGCACCTTTCCCTCCCCAGGGCTGCAGGCTGGGACACGCCAGCTCCATGGGAACCTCATCCTCCTGCCCGTGGCGGTGGTGATGCTTCTCCTCTGCACCAGCCCAGTGTGTGCCACGGCCTCGGTCGGTGAGTAGGGGTGTGGGTGCTCCCACCAAGCTGAGAAGCCCCGGGTTTGCTGTGTACCATACTGTGTGCTGCTGAGAGCAGCCGTGCTTGCCAGGTGCTGGGTACAAGCATCTGTGTTCCAGTCTCTGCATTCAAACCTGGGCTGCAGAGGAGGCTGATTCTTGTCTTTTATCACCGGTAGATAAGAGCTACTCCCAACATATTCCGCAGGCAGGGTGCAGCACCCATTGAAATCCAGCATCTGTAGCACCAGTCCAGCTGCACCACAGTGCCTTACCAGCACATCCTGCAATGCGTGTCTTGCTTGATTTGCTGTCTCAGGGCTCCCCGCAGACTGCAGCCGCCTTACCAGCAGCAGCCCCAGCGGGGTGTACGTCATCCAGCCGGCACAGTCCCCCCCCCGCGTGGTGTGGTGTGACATGGACACCGAAGGCAAGGGCTGGACTGTTGTCCAGAGAAACACTTACAGCACTGAGATCACGTGGAAGGAGTCCTGGACCACCTACAAGTACGGCTTCGGGAACGTGCAGGGCGACCACTGGCTGGGCACCGAGTACCTGCACCTGCTCACACAGCAGGGCACCTACAAGGTCCGCTTCGTCGTGCGGGACAAAGCCAACGTCACCCACTATGCTGAGTACGACATCTTCAGAGTGGAGAGCGAGAGCAGCGGGTACCCGCTGAGGCTGGGCCGGCTCCTGAGCAGCGGGAAGGACTACCTGACCAGCTACTACTCCTCGTATGGGGGCATCCACGACAACATGAAGTTCAGCACGGTGGATAAGGACCAGGACCAGCACAGCGGGAACTGCGCCAGCAGCTACGGGGGGTGGTGGTACGACAGGTGCCAGAATGTCCTCCTCAATGGCAAAAAGTACATCCTCTGGCCAGAAATCTGCCCAAGGGGTGACTGCGTGTCGTCCCTCATCCTGGTCAAACCCACCGATGTGTGCTGACTGTGCCAGACGTTGGGGGAGTGCCACCATCCCCAGCCCGGTCCCCTTCGCTCCCCAGTCCCATAATTGCTACCCACACTGTGAGAAATCAGCTGCAATAAACCCCAGAGCCAGACTTCGCTGCCTCCTGTCTCCTTGCTGTGTCTACACTGCACACACACATGCAAGTGGTCCCGGAGGGCATCAGGGGGCCTTGAGGGGCCTCTAGGCTTTTCGGGGCAGGAGGAGGGGGTTCGTGCCATGGGGGATCCATCCCTCATGTCCCATTGCCAGACACGGGGGGTGGTGCTGTGAGTCTCAGGGGACAGTGAGACCCAGGATAGGCAACAGACTGCAAGCAGAGTTAGTTCAAGCTAGGAAATAAGGAAGCTTTATCCTTCCCCCAGCTAATGAGGGGTGACATAAACTCTGGAGAAAGGGCCCACGCAGTCACACAGTGAAGAGCAGGGACCTTTTCCTCGGGGTGCTGTGGGGGTTTCACAATGGTGGGCAGCTCAGCTCCATCTCTCGCTGCTCTCTCACTTCTCCTCACTAACAGCACCAGGGAAGAAAACATGATGGAAAAAAAAAAGCTCGTGGATTGAGACAAAGACAGGGAAAAGCTGAGGGTGCCCCAGGCCATGGATGGGCCATGGGCAGCCTGAGCTGGGGAGCTATCCAGCTATCCAGCCCGCAGCAGGGGTTGGAACTGGATGGGCTTAAAAGTCTGCTCCAACCTGAGTCATTCTATGGTCACTCACCAGTTAATGTCACAGGCACAACAGACTTGGTGTGAAAGAGATTAATGTGATTTATCTCTTCTTGTTTTAAGCGACCAGAAGAAAAAAGTCTTTCTCCCTATCTCTGCTGCTCCCCCACTGCCCCTTTTTCATGTGGGCTCTTCCGTGGCTGCACCTGGAGATCTGCTCCTCCTGGAGCCTGCAGGCTGCAAGGGGACAGCCTGCTCCTCCTCAGCCCTGCTCACAGTAACCCCCCACAGCCCTCCCATTACCCAAAATCTTCCTATGTAAGCCCAATGATCATCAAGGTGTTATGTTTCTAAAGGACATTTTATTCTCCAAAGCAATGTGTTTTCAGGACGGGTTTGGCAATGTGTTATTCTGATTACGATGCAAAGAAGATAATAACAGCTCAGAGGAAGAACCCAGCAAGAGAAGCAGAGCAACTCGACAAAAGAGATGAAAAAATCTCTTGGGAACCCAGGCAAGGTGCCTGGGATGGACAGCAGACAAGGAGCGCTAGCAGATGGGCGCTGGTTTGATGAGGATGGCAGAAGCTCTGCAGTTGCCATTGCACAGACCGCTCCACGTCAAGTAGCCCTTGAAATTCAGACGTACGGAGTAACAGGACGAATACCACCACCCACCCCCGTTGGCAGAGGCACAGTTCCCACTGTTAGTGTCCTGATCCAAGTCTTTAGCAGAGAACTTCATGTTGTCATGCACAACAGCGGAATTGGCTGAAGTCATGGCATCCCCCGCTGTCCCTGAGTAGGAGCCCAGCCGCAGCCGGTAGCCCTGGGACTCGTTGTCCACACTGAAGAGGTTGTACTCTGCAAACCTGATGTTGTTGGAGGCATCCTGGATGACGAACCTGACCCGGTACACCTTCTGCTTGGCGATCTGGTGGATGTACTCGGTGCCCAGCCAGTAGTCGCTGTGCACGTTCCCAAAGCCGTACTTGTAGGTGCTCCAGGACTCGGCCCAGGTGATGTCTGTGTTGTAGCGGTTCCTCTGGATGACCGTCCAGCCCCCACCTGTCACGTTCATCTCACAGTACACCACGATGGGGTGGAGCCCTGAGGGCTGGATGACGTAGACGCCACTGGGGCTGTCTGCAGAGATCTCACTGCAGTCCTTGGGCCAACCTGCGGCAGGAGAGAGGTGCTTTAACAAAAGGCTGTGCAACAGAACAAGAGCATGCTTCACTCTGTGGCAGGACAGAAGGACAACTGGCCAGAGCACCTCGCAGATTCTCAGCTGTCACAGCCCAGAGTGGTCAATGTGTCTCCTGGCAGCACGAATGGATTGGCTTCAGACCTTTGCTCGTCTTTCCCGACAGGACCTGGCAGGAGGTGGCCCCAAGGGAAGGGCCCCAGTCCCACTGGACCGTGCTGGTATCAGACCAGGAGAACAATATGGATGCTGAAAGGGGATGTGTGGCTAAAACAGGGTTGGACTGGGCAGGGAGGTGAAAAGGACCTTGCCTCTTCCTGTGGCTGAGAGGAGAGAAGAACAGCCTCTGCCAGCACACAAATGCTTTCATCAGCCTGCATGGTGCACATACACACACACACACGAGCACTGCAGCCTGCTGGGCACTTCCTCACATCCACCAGCCTCCAACCTGGAGTGTGGTCAGGGTGAGAGGTGCTGTGAGGCCCTTCTCCACCCAGAGTGGCACAGGAACACGCAGCATTGGACCCAGCCTGTGCTGGCCAGTGTGGCAGGAGAGAGGGGGATCAAATAAGACCCTGTCCAAGAAGACAGAGGCGCATCCCATAGCACACCTACAGTTGGATATTAGTAAGGGGCGCAGAGCAGCACACCCTACCTGAGCACACGACGCCTGCATCCTCGCTGTGCCTGCAGTTGTGTTGTCCCCAGGCCTTCAGCGTGCACTGAGTGAGGAGGTTCTCGTTCCCAACGCAGTTAACATCATCCAGCCAAATAGGCCCGGATCCACTTCCAAAAAAAGCTTGAGATGGGGCTAACACTGCTTCCCCGCAGCCAAGCTGCCTACAGACCACAGAGGCATCTTTCAGGTCCCAGCTGTCATCACACACTGTTCCCCACTCGTTGCGGTACCAGACCTCCACCCGTCCGGAGCAGTGTTTGGAGCCGTTCACCAGCCGGAGCTCACCTGGAGTGTGAAAACCAACAGCAGGGAGAAGAATTGGAAACGGCAGGGGAGATCCAGCCTGATCTGGAACTCAGATCAGCAAATGCCTTCTGTCTCCAGAAGTGGAGCCCCAAGCAGTGACATGTAGGGCCTTAATACCTCCTGGCTGGAGAAGGCACCTTTATCTTCTAAAGTCCCCACTTCCAAATATTTTTGCTGCGTTAGAGATCGGGCATGGCATTGCCTTCCGTGCCTCTGGCCAAACGGGTATCAGTCATCCTCCTCTACCACTGGTGGCACTTTGTGCTGTTTCTGGACCCAGTTTGCCTTATTCCATACCACTGCAACCAGCAGAGGATTTGCTGAGCTGCTTGCTGAGCCAGCCCAACCCCCACCTCCCTGCAGGACCAACCTTCCCTATCCTAAACCAGACACAGAGGGAGGGCAGGACACCTGTGCATGGGGTCCAAGCAGGGTTCTGCCTGCAAAGATGGAGGCCTTCCGTGTACCTACCATCCGTCAGCACGCTGAGAGCTGATGTACTGCTATTGGAGACAGATCGACTGAGGAGGGTCAGGTCTTGGGCAGCACCAACGAGACTCAGGGCAGGCAGGGCCACCACATAGGCAAGTAGCAGGAGGGGAGCACGTTGGGAAGCTGTGGGAGGAAGAGACAAGGTGAGTGTGGAGCACAGTTCCACTGCTGGTGTGAAGCACCTGGTGCCATCTTTCTGCCCTGGCAGCCAGTCCTCCATCCACAGAAGCAAAGGGAGGGCTCTGCTGGCGCAGTGGGTCTTGAGGGGCAACCCACCCTGCTCTTCACACTCACACTCACCCATGCTGCCTCCACAGGGACACTCAGAAGCCCAGGATGTGTCTGGAGACAAGCTCTGAACCACAGGATTTATAGCTGCAGGTGCTGGGGAGGAGTGCGGCTGACGCTGCCCCCAGGGCCGATCCCATTCTTGACTTGGGGCACACAGATGACTGCCGGTAACGGGGCTGTAACCCAAACGGGCACTTCCCCACAGCAGGTAGATTGATCTGCTCAGATAAGAGCCTTTATCAGGACCAGAGCAAATATCACTCCAGCTGCAGAGTGGCAAGCAAGTTCTTAGAAAAGCTCATCAGTGCACTTCCCCATGTGCCACGCAGGATTCCCTGTGCATGTGCCACCAACTGCTTTCTGAGATGTTTGCTCAGCTCCCTCCTGTCACTTCTGCATTGTTCGTGCTGGAGATGCAGCCCTGCTCAGTGCAGTCCCGTTGCTCTGTCACACCAGGGTCTCTCCTGCTGGATCCGTGCTGAGGTGGTGAGGAACCGGGTGCAGTGACCCCAGTGAGATCCCTGCTTTCTTCTGGAACGAACATGCTGTGTGGCTCAATGGGAGTCCAGCAAGCATGAAGCAGAACCCAAATGAAACCATCTACCTTGTGGGACCAGTTGAAAGAAGAGACTGCGTCCCACTATCAGATCCCAAGCATCATCCTGGGGAGCACCTGGTGCCAGGAGAAAGAATCTCCTGCTCCTTGGGCAGAAGTGTGCAGAATTGAGTTGCGTTGCTTGCATGGAGAAATCCAGATCTCCCCAGGAAAACTCTGGAGCTGTTCCTGGGCACTATTTGCAGCTCAGCCATTGGATCAGTGCAGCCAGGGAGATGGACAGGATTTCCAGAAAGTTACTGAGTGAATCAAAAAAAGAGATGTTTTCCCACCTACATCTTGTTCTCTTACATCAAGTTTCAAAATCACTTTCTGTCATGACTCACTTCTGCACAGATGAGATGGTTGAACAGTATACCTGGTAGGGATGGGACATTATCCCATGCCCTGCATTTCATGGTTCCTGATGGGTCCATGCGAATGCCACGAGTCACCCAGATCTGTGATCACCGGGGTGGCCATGAAGCCATGCCAGGCTCACAGAAGTCCCATCTGAGGAACCAGGGGTCTCTGGCCCATTGAGGATTGTGGAGAATATGACAAACTTTCACAGTTCTGAAGGACACGACGTGCGTGGAATTGCCTCTCTACGCCAAAATCCAAGCTAAGCAAAATGACCGAATGAGTTCTCCAGGACTCAGTCTGCCCCCCAAAGACACCATGCCCACAGTCATAGGGCAACTCACCCACCAGCACAGGATCTGCTTCGCACACCTGCGCAGCGCTGGAGCAGCAAACTCAGAGGGAGTCGATGCCCCGTGTGACTGCAGAGAGGACGAGGAGCTGTGTACTGACGGCAAGGTGCAATACCCCACTGTACAGGTATCTCTTGCCCTTAACAATTTCCTTTTCCTTATTGGCCTCTGGAGCATCTGCAAGAGGGGAAATGTCTGCCTCCCAGCTGTGAGCTGTGAACAGTCTCATTTCCCCACAAGAAACCTCAAAGCGCATCCCATAAGAAAACACCAATGTTTGTGCTGTCAGGTAGTTGTGCAAACACACATAAAATTTTACTGCGATATATATGTCACCTTCTGTGCTTACTTACGGCGTTGTAAAGTGGGATTCGATTTGTTTAAAGCAAACATTAATGTATCAGGAAGACAGGACTCAAAAATCTACTATCATCTGAGTATGGGCAGGAACTAAGTTCCTGTGATAACCAATAGGCTCACAATGAAGAAGGGGGTTTTGATTACAATCTTACTCATGGAAGAAACTCTCCTTCCTCTAAGGTTTCAATGGATTCAATGCCTGCAAGCGCAGTTATTGAAAAGCAACATTTACAACCACTTTGCTGCTTCCTGAACCTTAATTCAGAAGGCAAAGCTTGCCTTCTTATCTGCACGTGTTCTGCTGCACTGGTGTCTTTTTGCAGAAGTGCTGCAGCACTTTCCTGTACCATCATCCTTTCCTGTTCCCTTGGCCAGTTTTGTCTGCCAAGGGCATCACTGGAGTTGGAAGGGACCCCTAAAGGCCATCAGGTCCCACTCCCTGCAGTGCACAGGGACACCCACAGCTCCATCAGCGCTCAGAGCTCCTCCAGCCTGACCTTGGCTGTCTGCAGGGATGGGGCATCACCGCCTCTCTGGGCAACCTATGCAGTGCCTCACAGCCCTTATTGTGCAAATCTTCTTCCTTGCATCCAACCTAAATCTCCCCTCTTTTAGTTGGAAACCATTCCCCTTATCCTGCCACAACAGGTCCCACTAAAGAGTCTGTCCTCTTCTTTCTCCCAGCAGAGTGATAGTTGGAATGCAGCATTGGCACTGGGCTGAGTGTGACAAGGGCTGTTTGGGAAGGAATCTCATTGGCGTTCAAATTCGAAATGTTCTCTAGTTATATCCCTCCCTCTCCCTGCCCACTGACCACTGTGCTGTCCCCCAGCTTTGCAGGGTTATCTGCACATCTTGCACCACGTTTAATGACACAGCATTTAATGGCGCTGCAGTGCAGCAGCTATGCTGAGCTCTGGAGCCATTCCACACCCAAACTCCTGCCACGTTCTCCTGGATGGACTCCCCTCACTGGCTTTGTGAGCATCACCCCACAGCACGGCAGATGCGAGGTCACTGTGGAGTGATGGGTTCACAAGGACACGACATGAGGTTGCTTGAGTTTACTGTCATTATTAGTCGTTGGAGCTAGCCAGTTTTATTGGTAAGGTTCAGCTCTCCAGAAATATCTTTCACATTCCAAACCCACGCACAGGAGAAGATGATACAGATGTCACCCCTGTGGCCATCTTCCAAAGAGGCACTTCTAACACCCTTTTACTTCCAAGCCAGTGAATTTTCATCTGCACTCACAGTATGCACAGCCCTGCAGCGACGTGGGTGCCAGGTTTTATCATTTTAACAAAACATTTCTTGCTTTGCAGTGCTCCAGCACTTGATCACGGCATACTCTTCCCTTCTCTCTGCCTGTAGATAGGAACTATTTGAAGTCAAGGCTGCATCTCACAGCTCTCCAAGCGGTGGGCAGCAATGTGACTTTTCTTTCTGCTCTGTCCCATTAATTTGACAACAGCTTCAGCCCTGCTGCTCCACCAGGGCTCAGCCAAGCCCCAGCTGCAGCATGAACAAAGTTCAAGTTCATTTTGCCTAGCAGACCCTCAGCATGGCAAAACCACAGTGGACGTGTGGGGATCTGCATTAAGCAGACCTGGAGGAAGTGAGTGACATAATGCCAACAGAAATAGGCCAATCTCTAATTTCAGAATGGATTTTGATTATCTAAACGC
Source organism: Gallus gallus (assembly GCF_016699485.2). Taxonomy (NCBI): domain Eukaryota; kingdom Metazoa; phylum Chordata; class Aves; order Galliformes; family Phasianidae; genus Gallus; species Gallus gallus. Next base: position 735,692 of record NC_052550.1, read on the forward strand.
TCCACCTTTTGGTTGAGGTGAACAGCTCATGTTGTTGGGAAGAAACCAGGGATCAGCAGAATTAATCCAGGCTGGAGGCAGGAGAGCTCCAGCACAAGGCCAGCACCCAGCAGACCCAGCAGACCAGAGCGACCTCCCTGGTCAGCATGGAGCCTGCCCAGTGCTACAGGGAAGGAGGGATGATGCTGGCACACCTGGGGACAACACCTCCAGCAGCAAAGGGAAGGAGCAGAGACACATGACTTACCCTCCCTTCAGGACCCTGCCTGGTGGGCACGGACCTTACCTCATGTCAGAGGTGGCAGAAATCTACCTGGGAAAACCATGGCAGAACGTTTAGCACAGTCTCCTTGGAATACATCAAAGCAGTGTCAGTCATCTAATAGGATAAGTAACATAAGCTGTTACACAAAGAGGAGCCCTAATGGGATACTGCGTTTTGCTGAAGATGGTTTGATGTATCTGGGCCACTGCTCACTAAATCCTCCCTGAAGTCTCCTCTTCTGTGGCTGTTCTGGCTCCAGGATTAACCGACTTTCTCCTTTTTATCAGAAAGACACAGGCCCTGGGCTACCTGCAGCTCTGGGTGCAATGCACTGAGGGACCCATGCTGCCCTCCCAGCAAACATGGCCTGGTGGGTGGGAGCCCTGGACCCCGACCCAGGGCAGGTCCTGCACTGGGCCCAGGGATGATGCTCCAGGACAGTGGGGCTGCCAGCAGCTGCAAGAGCAAAGGCAGCTGAGTCATGGGAAGGATGGGAAGGTGACTGAGGAACAACTGCTCATCACTCATCATGCTACAGGAAGACAAGAGGAAAGAGTTTCCAGGTACAGATCCTGAGAGCAGCTGAACAATCTCCATCCCTGGAGGCATTTGAGAAATGTTTAGATGTTGTACTGAGGGACACGCTTTAGTGGAAAATATTGGTGATAGGTGGACTGCTGGATGGGTGATCTTAGAGCTCTTTTCCAACCTTGGTGGTTCTATGACCCTGTGATTCTATGACACGGTGTCCGTGGATCCCATGCATTTAAGGGCTCATCCAGGGAGGGAGGAAGTGCCCCAAGGAAGTGTGGGAAGCCAGCAGATCTGTGAGCCAAAGCCTGTGTTTGGGAGCCACCAGGATGGCTCCAGCACACTTCACTGGCTGCCTGCTCCTGTGGGCCACCAGCTCCCCAGACTAAAGTACTAAATTCCAGTTCTAAACACACATCTGCCCAACCTGCAGCTCTGCTTCTGTCTCTATAGAGGGGTAATCTGAGAACATCCTCTGAGAGGCAGTTCTATCTCCTTCTTGTATTCAATTCATTTGTTCACATAAACCCTTTTAGTTACACCAGGATTTAAATGGAAGGCTGTTTCAAATGAATGCAAACATTTCTATTTCCTATATCTGTGTCTTCCAACCATTAACGCCAGTGCTTCTTACAGCCCTCAGCCTGAGGCAGGCAACAATGGGAGAACTGATAGGTCAGGGGAGCAGGTGGCCCTCTTGTCCTGAGTTTGCAAAGGAATCACAAAATAACAACTTGCACAGCTAACAGGGAGGGAATCCTTGCTAAAGGGGTTCTCTACAGTAACCCCTCCAGGGAGGTTTTTGGATGTTTGTCTGTCCATGAATTCATCTCCAGTTCATACTGAGGTGTCATCTGTCGGTGACTGTGTAGAGGCACTGTTCTCAAGCATTTGCAAAGAAACATTTGGAAAGAAGATCTTAGACTTGCAGAAGTTTGAAGAACAACATTTGCCATCCATTAGAAAAGTGACAAGGAAATAACTGATCACTTCAGTTTTATCAATGTTATGTAACCATAAGCATTTGCTGAGTTTAAAGAGTAAGGACTACAAAGCTTTTATTAAAGAATGGAATTTAAATAAGGGGACTTTTACAGCTGCTTTTGTGATTTTAAAGAGAAAAGGGATGAAGAGGCCTCACTTCCCAAGGGAGCTTATAGCTCTGCAGCGCGACTGCCACCTCTGCTCCTTGCACTGCCGAGCAGAGCACTGCAACAGCCTTTTCCACTACAAAGTCCCGTTTGTACCCTATAAACAATCCTAACAAGTTTTCATCCTTGCTTTGAAGGTCAGTTCTTTCCCTTGCTGATTTCTCTTGCCAGGGAACTCCTCATCTGAGAAATGCTCTTTTTGGTTAACACCCGCTGGGCACAGCTATCTCCTTAAGTACCAGCTCTATTTATGGTGCATTTGCCATTTGAAGTCTCCTTGCAGTTGCTCTGTGCAGCACCACCTCGCTAACACTAACACTGATTGCTTCTTACGAGGAGGAGAATAAAGGGAAGAGGAATTTTGAAGCTGCAGCCCAGGACATGCAGCTGGGAGGTGGGACACATCGGCTTGTGCCCATGGACGTGGCACATTGGCTGGCACATCAGGTACCTGTCCCTTGCTGGGAAAGAGCAGAGATTGGTTTAACCATGGGTTTCCTTGATAGGTTCAACTTTTAGCCTTGCAAACATCAAAGAAATCCAAATAAAAGAAATTTTAGTGCCTCCTAATCTGTAAGAGCAAAGACAAATTGCAGTAATCTTGAATTTCTCACTGTATGTAGCATTGGAGCATCCTCACCAGTAGAGTAGGAGGATGACGAGAACTAGATCCCATGCTGTTACTGCTTATCTCCAGCAATCTCTGTGAAGGGCTGTGCATCCAGAGCTGTGCTTCCTGGGCTGTGCTTCCCAGGCTGCGCATCCAGGACTCGCCTCCCAGCAGCAGCGTCTCTTGTTCAGCTCGGAACACGATGGACCATCAGTCACTGCAGACAGAGCCCTTTCCCTCCGCAGCAGAGCCAAACACACTCGTGTTTCCTTCTCCAGTAAATGTCGGGCGCCATCTGGGGACTGCCTGCACACGTTGTCCGAATGCAGGACTGCCATCTCCTGGGCAGCTGGGAAACTCGGTCTGCAGCAGCCCCTGAAAGCTGTCCCCAGACAATTTTGATGTCACATGGTCGAGAATATGTGGCCATGGTGGGTACTGTCATGGAGGCACGGCCCGGTGCGAGGCACAAAGGGCTGCAGATCTTCCCACCTCTCCATGGGCTCTGCCCTCTTGGCCCAAGATGTGCTGTGCCCCAGGTCTGCACCTGGTGCCCAAGATCCCACCACCTACCAGCATTTATTGAACCCATGCCTCCTCCTCCTCCTCACCTTCCCCTGCAGCCCAGGGTGGCAGGTACAAGTAACTGCAATCCAAGCAGCTGGTGTATGACAAAGCTGAAAGCGATGAAAACAAGTCCTGCAGGATGCCCCATGCCGTTCTCTTCCACCAGCTGCAACCCCACTGCTCTAAAAACAACTCCTATAGCTCCTACAGCATCTCACAGAGGTAATGGGAAATCCCAACGGCAGTTCCTAAACTCACCACCAGATTTATGGCATTAATCTCAGTTCTGGCAGCAGCAGTAAGTAAGGGCAAGCATAAACATAACAAAGCTTTTTTCTTTCTCAGTAGTGGTCTATTACTGTATTAATCCCTCTCTGCTTGGTGTGGTGAGGTGGCAGCAGGAAGGCAGGAAGCCCATGGGCTGATGCTCCTGGGACCTCTCTGGCATCACAGAAGCATCTGGAATGGATCTGATCTCTGCTGTCACTACAGTGCCATCTCCTTTCTCCAAGCATACTGTTTGATCCTTGCATTGCATCTGGTGGATGGTGAAAGAGATGCCTTTGTAGCTATGTCCAGTACTGGGCATCACTGCATTACCAAAATCTCCAGCCTGTTAAACAACAGTATAAAAATACTTTCAGCTGATTTCTGCATGTCAAAGGATACTTAAAATCACAGACCTCTCTGCTTCATAGAATCATTAAGGTTGGAAAAGACTTCTGAGATCACTAAGAGCATTCCCAATGCATCCCACCATGTCCATAACCACGTCCCTCAGTGCCACATCTCCACGGCTCTGGAACACCTCCATGGACAGTGACCCCACCACCTCCCTGGGCAGCTGTGCCACTGCAGTACAGCTCTATTGGAGAAGAGATTTTCGCTAATATCCAATCTGAACCTCTCCTGGCACAACTTAAGGCCATCACCTCTCATCATATTGCTGTTACCTGGGAGCAGAGGCCAACCCCCATCACCACCAGCTCCTTTCAGGCAGTGGTAGGAAGCAATGAGGTCTCCCCTGAGCCTCCTCTGCTCCACACTCACCCATCCCAGCTCCCTCAGCTGCTCCCCATCAGACGTGTGCTCCAGAGCCTTCACAGCTCCGTTCCTTCTCTGGATACACTCCAGGGCCTCCATGTCTTTCATAGATCAACACCTCCTCCCAACTCAGTGTTATCTGCAAACTTACTGCAAGCGTGCTCAAATCCCTTATCCAGATCATCAGTAAAGACATTAAACAAAGCTGGCCCCAACAGGGACCTTGGGGAGCACCCTTGGTGACTGGCCACCAGCTGGATGGAACTGCATTCACCACCACACTCCGGGCCCAGCCCTCCAGCCAAGAAACTACAAACACCTGAAATAATAATGCCTTGTGAAGTTAATTGCTTCTGCCACTCCATTAGCAGAAATTATGGGATTTTCATTCTATTAAAATAATCTGGCATATACATTTTTTCCCCTTGTGAAGAACGTGATACTGACGCTCTTAGATGTTACAGAAATGGATAACAGCTTTGGCTCTGTTGCTCAAGCACCAGTCCCAGTTCTTATGTCCACATGTGCCAAACCCCAGACCTGTATGGGCAGGGCATAGGGGTATGGGGGCCTCACAGCTGGTAGGGAGCAAAGGGATGGGGCAAAAAAAGACGCCTTGAGAGTGGGCTCCCATGGCTGGAGACAGGGCAGAGGCCTGAGCTTTGCCTCAGGACTGCTCTTCCCATGGCCATTGGAGCTGTTCTGACTTACTGTGAACTGAACTGCATTTCTTATTAAGTCTGAGCCGCTAGATGGGATAGCTTCATTTATACATCATAGGGTTCATTAAGGGGCAGAAGTAACTGGAGAAGCCACGAAAGTATCAAAATAAGCTGACTTCTGTTACCCTTTCTCACCTTAGTATCTTCTATAGAAACACAGAGACTTCTTTGTCAGAAATAAAAGCTGCGGAATCGCATTTAAGCAGTCATAAAGTTTTTTTATACAAACTTCTGCAGGAACAGAAAAATTGACATTTTCTGACACCTTGGGTTCCAGGAGGTGCAGCACAAGGCGACTAATGGGAGCACTTGGCAGTAGCTTAGAACAGGTAACATGGATCTGTGGCAATATATCTGATTAATCATCTCCTGCATCGCACCCAGGGAAGTTAACAGTGAGTTACAAACCCTCCAGGGTCTTTTCATGCCGTGAGAGTGATGGGAAAAGGCTTCTGCATTCCTGAGAGCCAGGCTATAAGTGAGTACCACTGAAAAGATCTCCATCAAATCAAAATGGGTTTTAGCTCATTCAGTCCAAAGGGAGAGCATAAACTTTAATTAACTCAATAGCTGTCAAGAGCTTAGAGAGCTGCAGATTAATGGTGCTGGCGCAAAGCTGCCAAGCATCAGCAGTGCAGCCAGCCCCACAGGCAGGCAGGGAGCAGCAGCTCCTGCTGACATTCTGGTGCCAGGGGAGCTGCTCAGAAGAAGCCCAAGCCTGGAAGAGGTAACGGACCAGCATGCTCAGTGCCACCTCCAGCAGGCTCCTCATGTGGGGCTGCACCACAGCTTGGGAATAGGAAGGACTTGGAAGCCCTTAGATGACAAATTTTGTGTGAGTGCAGACAGAACACATAACGATTAGCTGTCTTAATTCTTGTCCCACATTGCACTCTCACTGCTGGGGTAACAGAAGCAAGTCTTTGTCCTAAAAGGAGAGCTAGGGACAAGAAGTGGCATCCCAGAGGACAGTCTGAGTTCTTGGAAAGTGCTTCAGTTCAGCATGCAGATGGACTTCCACTGGAGAAGGGAATTTGACTGCTAAGGAACTTGGAAATTACTGCGGGGAAAGATTTTGATGGGAAAAAAAAAGCAACCACAAAAAAATAAAACAATCAAAAAAACAAACAAAAAACAAACAACAAAAAAACCCCACCACCACCAAAAAACAGTGTTCAGTTTGAGTAAAAAAAAAAAAAAATGGAAAAAAAAGTTGGCAAACTGCACTCATGGCTCAGCTTCAGGACTATGAAGAAGTGAAAGATGGTCATTTTGCAGAGTGCAGCAAAAATAGGAGAAAGCCATCAGTTTGGTTTCATATGAGAACAAATTGCAATTTCAAAGCTGTTGGGAAGACGTGAAGGCTATGCATACCCTGCAACACAGAGAAATGGCATGTGTTCATTTGGGTTAAGGAAGTGGGGCACTGGCACTGCAAGAGTCAGGAGAAGCACTACTATTTTATGGTGATGGTAAACAGGAAGGCTCTTTGCAATGCAGCAAGGTGACTCCTGCATCTAGAAGGGTGCAAAAATCCATTGCACCACTGACTGACACAAGCTAGTGGCTTCTTGATGCCAATGCCAGGAGATGTGTGTGTGAGTCAGCATGGCACAGCCCTGCAGCACACTGGGTTTTCTCATCTGTATGAAAGCATACGCTGCAGAGGACAGTGCCATTTCCTCAGCACAGAGGTGCTCAGCTCCAGCAGCAGGTGCTCTGGAAGTCTGCAGTCGGGTTATTTCAGGATCCAGGCTGGCCAAAGAGAAGACTACAGAGGGAAATATCTGAATGCTTGCAGGAGATGCATATGTTGATCAGCAGCCCACAGATGGGAAACCCAGCACCCACTGGAGGCAAAACCACTGCAGAGTGACTGCAGGAGTAGGTGTGACAGAAGCAGGCACTTAGTGACAGCTACAGCAGCAAGAAGGAAGGCAGCCAGCAGCTGGTGATAGCCATGAACACAGCTCAATTGCTGTGCTCAGCAGGAAATGCAGCCACAGGAACTGCGCAGATGCTCAGAAAGATGGTATTGAATTATTTTGGATGAACTATACAAGGGAGCTGCTTGCTCTTCAACAGTATAATCTCTGAATTTAAACATGAATAGATAAGGGTCACTGAGGGAAGGATATTGATATCCTCTGACCATACCTAAATGCTGCAACATTTGGCAAACTTCCAGATCTGCTGCCTTGTTGCCTCCTTGCTGCTCTGACCCACTCTCTGCAGCCACTCGGGCCTGCACTCCTCACTGCCATGCCTGGTCATCAGAATGGGGCTGTATAAATGAGAGCTGCAGTGCCACATTGCCTTCTGCAAATACCACATCCAACACAGCTCAAGTCACATCACAGGAATGCCCATTAGTCATGTTGTGACCCACAAAGGCACCCAGGCTCTTCTGTTATTTCCAGCCAAATGGCTTTCTATTTAAAAGTCTCTTCATTTCAAGAGTTTGTACTCTGCACTGCTTTGATTGCTCTGAATCAAACTCCCAACCATCCTGCCTGACTCTGCACTCACACACTCCCAACCTTGTATACCATGTGATGCATTAATAGAAACTGTTCCCTAGAACCAGTTCCATTCCTTAGGAACCTTCCTCCTCCTCCAATAAATTGTAATCTTCTATTTAGCTGTTACAAAGTTCTTGCATATCAATCTAAACGATTGTTTTTGAAAACAATCACATTAACTTTTAAGGAAGTGGCATCAGAAGTTACATTATTTTCATGTATTTTTCCTGTCCTTTCCCAGAGGCATGGCTAGAGTCAGATAGCCAACAATCAGACCAGTAAGACTGAAAATTGGTTGGCCTGTGGAGGCAGAGAGGCTTCACCTTTAGGGGACAGATTAGAGCCCCAGATGCTGGCATATAGGCAACACTTTACCTTTGAGTGCATTGGCTGAAGGCTTGCAAGATGCAGACGAGGGGACCCTTGCTGTTAGTTGCTGTTCTCTTGGTGCTGGAGGAAACCATTACAATAAAGCACTAACTCCCATGTTTCATGCAGTGCTTTTTCAGAGGAGTTGCACAATAGAATGATGCCATCGCTGGCTGAGGAGATGAGGGAAGGCGGTGCATGTCATGTACTTCAACTCCAACAAGGATTTTTACACTGTCTCCCACAACATCCTTGTAATGAAGCTCAGGAAGTGTGGGATAGATGAGCAGACAGTGAGGTGGATGCAGAGCTGGTGAGTGGCAAAGCTCAGAGGGCTGTGATCGGTGGCACAGAGTGCAGTCGGAGGCTGTAACTAGCAGTGTTCTCCAGGGGTTGATGCTGGGTCTGGTCTCGTTCAACACCATCAGTGACCTGGATGAAGGGACAGAGTGTGCCCTCAGCAAGTTTGCTGATGATGCAACACTGGGAGGAGCAGCTGACACATCAGAAGGCCGTGCTGCCATTCAGAGAGACCTGAGCAGGCTGAGAGTTGGGTGGAGAGGAGCCTGATGAGGTTCAGCAAGGGCAACTGTAGGTGCTGCACCTGGGGAGGAATAACTCCACGAATCAGTATAGGGTGGGGGCTGAACTGCTGGAGAGGAGCTCTGCGGAGAAGGACTTAGGGGTCCTCATGGCCAACAGGCTGACGTGAGCCAGTGGTGTGCCCTCGTGGCAAGAAGGCCAATGGTGTCCTGGGGTGCACTGCACATGGCATGGCCAGCAGGGCAGGGAGGTGATCCTCCCCTCTGCTCTGCCCTGGGGAGGGAACATCCGGAGCACTGTGTCCAGTTTTGCACTCCTCAGTTCAAGGCAGATGGGGAACTGCTGGAGAGAGCCCAGTGGAGGGCCACAGAGATGGTCGGGGTCTGAAGCATCTGCGGTACGAGGAAGGGCTGAGAGCCCATGGGCTGTTCACCTGGAGGAGAAGGCTGAGGGGGGAACAGTGCTTGTAATGGGTAGGAGTCAAAGGGATTGGGCCAGGCCCTTCTCAGTGGTGTGCAGTGACAGGACAAGGTGCAATGGGCACAAACCCAGACAGTTCCATACCAACCGGAGGAAGACCTTTGCTGTGAGGGTATCAGAGCCCTGGGACAGCTGCTGAGAGAGGTGGGGGGGCCTTCCCTGGAGACGTTCAAGACCCGCCTGGATGCCTTCCTGTGCGACCTGCTGCAGGAACTGCTGGGGGGACGGACTTAACTCATCTCCACACGTCCTTCCCAGCCGCCACGGCTCTGTGATAATGTCAACCTGTACAACAGCCAGACCTGACGCACTTATCCCAATACATCGAGGCCTCTTCTTTTTATCCTAAAGCAGCACGCACGGAACCGCCGTACTGCGTGCCACGAGGCAGCGGGGACCTGCGAGCAAACGCACACGATCAGAGCACGGGGCTCTACGCTCCCGGTCCCCGGGAGGGGCTGCAGCTGCGGCGCTTGTGGCCGTGGTGGGACGGTTTCTGCCGAAGGACGGTTCCACACGCCGGGCGGCACAGCCCGCTGGGTAAGAGACCGGGCCGCCCCCCAGAGCGGGGCCGCCGCCGCCACCGCCACGTTCCCACAATGCCCCGCGCGCCGCGGCCCCTTGAAGCGCCGCGGGGGAAGAGGCGGGGGGCGGGGGAGGATAGGAGCTGAGCGCGGAGGACAAAGCCCGGCGCCCGGCCGCGCCGCGGTACCCGGATGGGCGGGGGGCGGCGATGCGCCTCGATTGGCCGCCGCGGGGAGGGGGCGGGCGGATAACGGAGCCACAAAATGGCGCCGCGCTCCCCGCCACTTACATAACGCGACCTCTCACCTTGCGCGCGGCGCAAGGCAGCTTGCTGCACCGGCGGGCGGGGCGAGGCGGAGCGATTGGCGGATCCGTCGGCCAATCGGAAGGCGGCGGCGCTGGCCGTCCTCCAATAGGCTCTCGGGCCGGCGGGGGTAGGGGCGGGCGGCGGGAGGTTGGGGTGCGCGCGGGCAGGCCGGGCCCGCCGCCCGCCCGGCAGGGGGAGGGGAATCTCCCGCCATTTTTCAATCCTCCCGCCCGGGCCCGGCGTCACCGCGCGGATCCGGCGGCCGCCGCCGCCATGGCGCCGTTGCTGGGCCGCAAGCCCTTCCCGCTGGCCAAGCCGCTGCCGCCGGGGGAACCGGGGGAGCGCTTCATCATCCCGCACACGCAGGAGGCTTTCCGCACCCGCGAGTATCCTCACGGCCGAGGCGGGCGGCGAGGGGAGGAGCGGGGCGGGCGGCTGCCCGGCAGCGGCAGCGGGTGCGGGGGGAGCTCCGGGAGGTCGGGCCGGGCCGCGCGGAACAAAGGGGCGGGCGGTCCTCGTGGGGCGGTGTGGGGCGCGGGGCAGAGCCGCGTTCCTGCGCGGTTTGTGGGTCCCGGCTCCCCCTGCACAGGGCCGCGGCCTCGGGCCTCGCCGGGGATGGGGCGCCCGCAGCTCTGGGCAGTTCAGACGTTCTGTTTGTAACTGAAAAGGCTGCCAAAAAAAAAAAAAAAGAAAGAAAGAAAAAAGAAATGTGGAAGGAAAAAAACAAAAAGAGCCCGTTCCCATTCTCCACAAGGAAGCGGGCGAGAAGAATCGGAAAGAGTTCGGTTCCTCTTGCTGTCGAGCTGCCCCGGCCCTGAGGCGCAGCTCTGAACGGGGCCGTGGTGGTGGCAGCCCGGCATTGTGGGGTGCAATGGGGGCTGCCGGCTCAGCGCCTTCTGGAAAGTTCACGTCGCCAGAGAGACGTCACGGGGCTAAAAAGAGAAACTAACGCTGGGTTTGTGTCTTACTCTGCTGGCGATGCGTGTGATGAGAGCTGGGCAAGAAGTGGAAGAGAGAGCTGCAAATGAGTGTCGGCTGCAGGGAGGTGGTTCTCGGTGAGGGCAGGTGGGGTTCTGTTGGCTCCGGCTGCAGGAGGGCCGTGTCTGGGGCTGCTGGGCTTTCCCCACCTGGAGAAGCAGTGAATCAGCACTTGCCCTGTGTGGGCTCCTGTAGTGCACATCCGTGAATGAGGTGTGTGAATGGCACTGTGTTCGTAGAGTCACAGAATGGCCCAGGCTGGAAGGGACCTCAAGGATCATGAATCTCCAAACCCTCCACCACAGGCAGTGCCATCAGCCTCCACGTTTAATACCAGACCAGGCCGCCCAGGGCCCCATCCAACCTTGAGCACCTCCAGGGATGGGGGCGGTGTTCTGTAAGGCTCTTTTAGAATTTGCAGCTGTAGAATAGGGCGAAGAAAAATATGGGCGTTGTGGCATTGTCTGGTAAATGTGAGTAGACACACCTGTCCTGTGTGTGAGCGTTAAGGTGTCTGGGGGCAGTGGACAGATGGGTAGAATGGCTTGGGGATTTATTTGGCTGTGATGTTTCTTTGTGGCTTCCTTCTGCAGCCAAACCCCTGAAAACTCATAAAGAGGAGCCGTGCTGCCTGTGGTCCCTGGTGTCAGGTGGAGCCCAGAGTGTCCTAAGTGAGTGGGCATAGTGTGGGCGAAGTGCCGGCAGCTGGAGATGGGCTGCTCGCTGCTGGAGCTCTGCAGGGACTGCTGGGATCACGTGGGCTGCAGAGCAGATAAATGCTCCCCATGTTGTGCGTGGGATGGGCTTGTCCTGTTACTTCATTGCGCACCTGGAAAAGCCAACTGTGTGTGTGTGTGTTGAGGGCTTCATGTCAAAATGTAGAGTTCTATTGACCGGCTCATCTCCGAGTGTATTGGCTGCTGTGTGTGACACCAGTCAAGCAGTGCAAGGGGATGCGGCCAGCAGGGCTGACCCTGGGCTGTCATGGCTGTGCTGAGCAAAGCACCTACAGGGGCTGTTCTGGGAGCAGTGCAGCTTTCCTTCCCAGGCAAAACCTGCTGCCATTCCACCCATTTTCAGTTTGTGCAGTGAGTAGCAGAGAAAATACCAATCGGGCTGCGTTTCGTGTGTGCATTAAAGACTGTAGTTTACATCTTCAGTGCAGTATCAACCAGTTTAGATCTGGCTGAAGGGTGGCACTGCTCAAACATTTTGGAGCCGTGCTCAGTAATTGTAGCAAGACTTTGCTGCCACCCCAGGAACTGTGCTTCCTAAAAGCACTCCTGGGAGTTTGCCCCTTTAGCTGGTACACGTGGGGCCAGTTATGACACTACTAAGCTATTTTGGTGTTGATACTCATTTCTGGGAGAGTTTTGCTAACCCAGGAAGGAGTGAACTATCTGCTTAACGCTCCTCCTGTGCAGTGGCCAGCTTGCTTTAAAACATTTTTCTTTGACACAGTCTCTTGTTTTTAATTTAGTTTTGTTCTCTGGCTTTCAACATCTAAGTGATCCTTGCTGTGATACAAACTGCAGATAGCTTGTTTCGTGCAACGTGTGTGTTACAGCTTTCTGGGGAGTGACTGCATGGAGCTGTGTCCATGGTTGGTTATTTATGATCATGCTGAGGTTTGTGGCAGGTCTAGCTCTGTGCTGCTGGCACATCCCATGTGTAGCCCCATGCCAGACTTGCTGCATGGTCCAAAGTGCGCCGCGTTTGTTTCCAGTCCGAGTGGAAAGGGCGGACAGTGTGCGTGTAGTGGAAAGTTTGAGCTATAGCAAACTTTGCAAAAACATTCTCCTGCTGTTTGCCTTTGTGCTCACCCTGTGGTGGCGGGGTGGGTGGTCATGTGCCTGCAGCATGCTGGAGGAGCAGTGGGATGTGCAGTGCAGGAGGGAGCTGGGAGCTGCTCTGCCTCTGTTTGCATCCCTGCCAGTGAGGGCTGGGCTGGCTTCCCTTCTTATGGGGAAGGCGTAGGAAAGAGCAGAGTTATGGTGTCAAGTTGTTCATTACTGAAGCGGCCAACTGCTGTGATATGTGCAGGGCTACTGGCTTCCTGTTTTATTTTTTGCTGCTTGGTATCACTGTAGAGAGGTGCCCAAATCCCCCTTTGGCCTGGTCCTGGTGCCTTGTAGGCAGGAGGCCGCAGGCTGCTGGGCTCCCTGCTATGTCCACAGCCAGGGAACATTGGGAAACACTGTCAGCATGGCTGTTGTGAGCTGGACTAACTGCAGGGCTGCTCCGTGGATGTACAGTGTGCAGCAGCAGCCATCCCTGGGCTGTGTCTGTGCAGTTGCCTGGCAGTGCTCACACTCCTGCACCTCCTGCTCTGCCTGGGGGCTGGGGAGAAATGCCCAGGAGATGTGGGTTTGTTGGAGTTATGATTGCCCTCCTAATCCAAATCTTAGAAACAAACAAACAAAAAACAAACAAACCCAAAACAAAGACAAAGGCATACAGCAAATATACAGGCTGTCTCAGGGTGGATGAGTAAGGATTTATGCTGTGTTACGTTTTCTGATGGTTGTGCCTGTGCGGTCTGTAGAAAGCCGCACATATGTGTGTGAACCCCCATAAGGCATTGGAGCAGCAGTTCCAGGCAGGCAGGCAGTGAGGGTCCTTCTGTTCCTCTTCCATGTGCCTGTGGTGCTGGGGCTGCTTACCCACAAGTCAGCCTGGGAAAGCTGGAATCTCAGCAGACCCAAGAAGTGTTCAGCCGCGCGTATTTCCTGGCGCATTCCTCAGCTCAGTTGGTGGCGTGCAGTTTCCGTCGGGCAGTGCAGCAGAGGACAGGCTGCGAAGAGCCCTGGTATATGCTGGTCTGAAACCACTCAGATTTAGTGTGGCGCAGATGCAGGGTCAAGCCTTGCCATAATGCGGCCTTTATGCACTCAGATAGAAAGGGTTTAATTGAATAAGATTGTTTTGTGCTACTGTGGTGGTGCCTTCTGCATAACTCCTGTTTTCCTGAGCTGCTGCTGCTACAGAGAGTATGAAGCACGGTTGGAGCGATACAGTGAGAGAATATGGACGTGCAAGAGCACAGGAAGCAGCCAGCTGACACATAAAGAGGCCTGGGAGGAGGAGCAGGAAGTCGCTGAACTGTGAGTACCTATGCAAAGCTGATGTATGCCTGTGTATGGGTAATGGGGCAGGGCAGGGGATGCGCGGGGAGATGTGGGTGCTGGGATGAGAGCTGGCTGCCCTCCTGCTGCCTCACAGTAGGTCTGGGGCTTCTGGAATCAAAAGCAAAACTTGAATTTGATGCTGTTACTAAAACAGGACAATAAGGTACTTTGCTGTATCTTGGTGTTACTGAACTCAAGTAGCTCAGTGTATGGTATTTGGTGTATTTTATAGCTTCCTGAGTAATGGGAATTCCTCATAGTGAGAGGAAAAAAAAATCCTGATGTAAAAATACAGTAAGATGCTGTTGGAGCATTTCACATCAGTGAGATCCACAGCTGCAATTATTTTTGGCAGATCTGTGGAGAAATGGGTCACTCAGCTGTTTTGGAGTAAGAGTTTGGGCATCCACTCTACTTGAAATGATGGAGAACAAAGGGAAAACAGCAAGAACAATTACTTTGTTCAGACCAGCAGCGTTCCTCTTTGCTCATGTGTCCCCAGCATGCCCTTCTAGTGCACAGCATAGCCCTGAGTCCTTGGTCAAGATCCAGCATGACTCTAGAGCCACAGGGGAACTGTCTGTAAAGGTACTTGCCTGCAGCTGAAGTCACATCTGTAGTTTGGTACTCATGAAATGAACTATGCCAGATAAAGGATGTGGCTGTTCTGCAAACTGATGACTTGAATTTGTGACTTCTTTTTTTTTTTTAACCTGGATTTGAGCAGGACAGGCAGTGGTACCAGCCAAGGCAGGAAAACTTCTGTGTCTCTTGGTGAAGAATGCAAATTCCTGATTGGTTGCTGGAGGAGTTGATATCTTCACCATGAGGAGAAATTCCCCATAATTTAAGGTTTAAACACATCCTTAAAGGCAACAAATAGGAAACCTATTTCCTGCTGGCCCTAATTTCAGTGGAGCTTGAAGTACTGCTGTCAGCCATCCTTCCTCACCAGTGTTTCTGCTCAGGAGGAGGGCACACAGCTGGCAAACATTGTGTTCTGTTGGGTGATGAGGTTGGATTGGCTGAGCACTTTCAAAAATAAAAAAAAAAAAGAGAAAAAATGTATATGAAGGGTTTATCAATAACTCCTAGCTGTAGTCTCTAAATGTTGGGGGGAAAGGAAGATTTGATGAAATGAAGTTTTGTATGTATCTCTGAAATGGGTCTAAAAGTTGTTTAGTGGCTGCTGACAGGAAAAAAAAAACAAGATTGTTTAGTTTGCTAAGGGGATCAGTCTGTTGGTGGCAGTTGCAGAACAGCAAACAGCAGAGGAAGCTAAAAGGGTTTTGGGAAAAGTGGAGATTTTGTTCTTTCTTACACTAATGTGAAACAGATCTGATTTTTTGCAACTCAGAAAGCTTCACACAATACACTTCTCAGTACCCTATCAATTAACAGACTTGACCGGTTCAAAAATAAATTAAGTAAACTTGTAACAGTTTTTTTTTCTCTTTTTTGAAAACGTTGTAAGATTTTGATGTGATGAAACACAACATTTTCCTCTGGAAAGATAAGATTGTGTAAGCCTGCCTTTGCTTTCTTTGCCGTGTTTGGAGTGTGTAGGTCCAGAGTTTGGGAAGAAGGAAACTCTAAATGCTTACCAGCATCATCTTATGGTTTGTTGGAAGCAGCAGTCTTGAACAGGTCCCAGAATAACGACAAAATCTTGGTGTGTATTTAACATCAGTTCAGGAGGCAGTAATTACCAGCAGGAAAGGGTTTACCAGCAGTGCTGCTCTTCCCGGAATCCCTTACAGCCTTCCTTCTGGGAAGGACAAGTACAATTAGTGTTGTCATGCCAATTAACACTTCATGGGCTGGACACCGAGGGCAGCACATGAAAAAACTGTCTTTGCATTCCAGTGTGGCATCTGCCTGGAACACTGTCCTGGCTGTGACTGCTGCTGAAATTGCAAAACGGGAGAGGGCTTTGCATTTTGTCTTTTATTCCCTGAATAACGAAAGCTTCTTGTGCCCTTGCTCAGCTTGAAGGAGGAGTTCCCCATCTGGTATGAGAAACCAGTGCTGGAAATAGTTCACCACAACACAGTATCTTTGGAAAAGTTGGTGGATGCAGCTTGGGTGGAGATCATGACCAAATTTGCAGTGGGAGAGGAGTGTGATTTTGAGGTAAGGATGTGTTTTCTATTTGATCCCCTACTTTTGCACAGAGCTGATCTGGGATATCTAAAGGCAGAAGGAGTGGGTGCAGATAGATCAGTCACTTGCGTTATCAGAAAGATGGTGGAAGCCTGGTGACAGCACCTGCTCTCAAATGCAAAGCAGCTCTATAAACAGAAGCATATGGATGCCCCATACTGATGTCATGAGCAAAAGGACTGACTTGTGTGCGCGTGGGGAAAATGAGGATACCTTTGTTATGCAGATTAAGTATGTGATGCTCCGTGTATATATATTTAATGTATACAAAAATACATATTCATTTTAATTAACAGTGGTTATAGTTTATTATCTGCCGTAACCTTTTCACATAATGTGTTCCCAGAAGGGGTAGTTTTAAACTGATTTAGGTTGAAGTCAACAGCTTAGATGTATTTAGTGATGTTCTAATAATTAGAAAAATCCCTCCAAAACTAGGATTGATGAGGAGAACTCAGACTTATTTAAAATAGGGAAAGTGATGAAAAACTATTTTCTGGTAACAGTCTGTTTGGGATGTATTCTCTCTTTTGGAGCTACTAAAGTAACTCCTTTAGACTGAGAAAGCAGCATTGTGAAATGCTGGAGAAACTTGTGGGTTGGCAGTTCTTGTTCTTAAGAATTTGTACGAAGTGTCCAGATAGGAGTAGGAGGGAAAATCTTGCAGTTGTTTCATGAGAGAGATGATGAGCTTCTCTCAGTTAGATGTCTATTAAGTGTTTTGCCAAACCACAAGCCCTTTTATTTATTGTGAGTTGTTTGTCTTTTCCGTGGGGTGACTTTTTTCTGCCTTCTCATAGCATTAGAGCTCGTTCACACGTCTTGCTCAAGTTTAGTTTTTGTTAATATTCTGATGCAGGTTGGTAAGGAGAAAATGCTGCCTGTGAAAGTTGTGAAAATACATCCCCTGGAGAAAGTCGATGAAGAGGCCTCTGAAAAGAAGTCTGAAGGAGCCTGTGATTCCCCATCCAGTGATAAAGAGAATTCCAGCCAGGCAGCCCAGGACAATCAGAAGGAGTCTGTCCTGAAGGAGGAAGACAGCAGGAGGGAAAGTATGAGTAAGTTGTAAAACAGCATGCCAGTAGGTAACAGCTTGTGTAACTAAGGTCCTGAAATTGTCTTTGTGGTGGCATCAGTGCTGTCGGCTCGCTTATTTGAAAATGGAAACCATTCTGTATTTCAAAGGCGCAGTACAGAATGCTACGTTATACTTTCAAACTTTATATTTCACAAGTGTATTGAAAAGGGTGAGGGGAACTCAGGAAAAGTTGATGCCGAACCATAAAATTCTGCTGCAATGTCCCTGTTCCATTCTTTGAAAAACCATTTGTGTCATTCTGTGATCAAAGGTGAGTTCTTGTTTGTCTGATAGCAGAAAGAAAACTCTTTTCATGTCCCCATTAGATGTAAAAAGCAAACATATTATTGGTTTTTCCCCACTCTAGTTTTCAGATGATGAACCAAAGCATGTACGTTTCATGCAGAAACGTACATACTCAACTCTTTTCTAAGGGTTCAAGATAAGGCGTGCTTTGAAGTATTGTCCCCTGATCTTGTATCTTTTTCTCCTTGCTGTGGATAAAGCAGTGGACGTCCAAATCTTGAGCCTGAAAAGTTTTGACTGAAAGAAAAAAAAGCAAACAAAACCAACAAAATCAGAAGGCAGCCCAGCAAGCTAACTGCGGAATCAGGAGCAGGATACAAGCTGTTCCAAGCTCTGTTCCTGGGCTTAATAATTGTCAACTGTTTCTGATTTGTACTGGAAAATGTTACAAACTGTTTTCATTTACAGCAGCTTTTTTGGGCTGGGATGTTTCGTAAAGACCACCGTAATAATTTGCTCAGCGGTGTGCAGTGCTACAACCAGCTGCGTTCAGCTGCAGTCCTATGGAAGCTGGCAGCATTACTGTGCATCATGGCACACCTCTGTGGGGGAGGCAGGGGAACATGGCAGGAGCAGGGATCCCTACTCCTCTCTAGGCTGTGGATCACACTGTCTGACCTGCCTTCAGTTGCCTCCTTGTAAACTGGAGCTGTCCTTCCCTTTCTGTAGAAGCAGTGAGTGCTCTGACTCTTCTTGTATGTAGGCCTTTATTAAAAGGGTATGTAGTGCTATGCTTTTGTATCCCATGTTGTAACATAACATCATTCATAGGTGTAAACTCATTGCAAAATGCATATTCCAGAGTCTGTTACAATAATGTTGTATTTTTACAGCATACTTCTACTGAAGTAATGAAGACTCCACTCCTGCAGTGTACCCTCAATTGCAGCTGCAGGAGGCAGCATATAGCCTCTGTAGGTCACCTAGCCATGCTTGCTTCCACTTTTTCTTTCTTGTGTTACATACTTGAACCACTGTTGATGTGTGTTGAGGTCACTGAACAAGGGTGAGTGCTGAGACTGCATAACTGCCTGATGTGGGACTGTGTCTTTCTGGGCACTCACCAGGGGGCACAGTTAACCCAAGCATTTCACTGATGTCAAACTTGTAAATTCTTTTGAAAGACAGCTTCAGTTTCTTTGATTGGGAGATTAGTGTGCTTCAGAAGTTGGAAAAAAAATAAATAGCTGTATATAGGAATTATTGCATCAGATGTGCAGTCTAAAGTAGCTTTGTGTCTTTAGTTGCTTAGGGAGTGAAATCTGTGAAGTCTGCAGAAGCGAAAGGCTAGCTTTTCCTGAACGTGGATGATGAGCTACTGAAGGCAAGTTCGGCAGCTTGAGCTGCACATAGAGCTAATACTGCTTTGGAAAATCCAAAATAACTGATGAATAGGATACAACAGCATTGTAGGTGTTTTGTAAGGTTCCAGGAGTGTGGTTGATGTAAGCTTTGTTATGGTACAGTGCATCAAAAATGTACTTAAAGTATGCATTTTATAAAAATCCCTTTAGGAAGGGATGTATAGTGATTTACTGCCATCTTCCCTTGGATTTCCAGGTGCTGTTTGGTGAGCTTCAGTACCATTATGCTTATTTCTAGAATGTAGATATTAAATCATAGGAGAGGCCACTTGCAGGCCTATTGCAGAGGGGAATGGTGTACGTGGCCAAGTTCTTCAAAGTCAGAGCCAGGACTGAGCAATGCCATGTTAATTGTGAGCATAAGTCTAGCATGCATGGTACACATTTGCAGCAGATAGCATTCAGCCAGTTAAGACACTGAACCAGATCTCTAAAAGCAGATCCTTTACAGAACTTGAAGTGTCTTATGTACAATTTCCATTGTGCTGTTGAGTGAAAAAACACAGTTTAGTGTTTGTTAACTTAGCAAGACTTCTAATGCAAATGTGGAACAACAGCACATCGAAGTCATAGCTTGTGGGGAGTTGTTTGGTCTCTTTTCATGCATACTAATACAAAATTCAGGGATTTTTTTTTTCCTTAAGCAAAACCTTTGTAATGAGTAGCACTTGAAATGGAGTCTTGAACACTGCATTATCTGAAGTATATTGCTAAGGCAGAAGGTAACTACACATTTATGAGTGTGGTGCAGGCAGCCCCTGGCATCTGTGATCTGTTACCTTACCACGTCTCCTGATTTTTGGAACAGATGGGTGGCAGAAATTGGCTGTGATATACATAAGCTGAAGTTTATATATACGCTACTGAAGTTCAAATGCTGTAGGACTTAATATGTGACAGCAATATGCAAATTGAAAAATCTGACTTGCATCTAGTGTCTTGTAACGTGTGTTCTGTATATACTTAGTAGGCAATTATTCTCATCTGTCATGCTTGCTTTAGTGCTTTCATTGAGTCACAGCCGCAAGTGTGAAAAACATCTGGGGACTGCTTTCTTCAGTAAGCTTGGGTTTTTGTCTTGAGTGATGAAATGTGCAACCTGAATATAGAAACAATAGACTTGGTATCAGCTGGCAAGGAGATTTGATTCCTTTGTGCTCTTTCAGTTACATCTCTCCTGAGAATGATTTAGAAAAGTTGTATGAATGTACTTAAAATCCGCAGCTAAACTAGCTCACGTGCACAGTAGCACATAACTGAAAGTCACTTAATGGCCAGAAAGATAAATTATATTGAAAATGGCTTTAATTTGAAGTCAGTAATTCCTGCAGTAGAATTATTTCAAATAGGGCATGACAGAGCCAGCTGGCTAAGCAGCAGCTTGCTAAGCAGGTTACCAGCTAGATCATAAAACGTATCATCAATTTGTAAACTTCAAACAACTTTTCTGCCTCTTCAGAGGTAATTGCAACTTGGCTTCCATAAGGATATGAGTGTTTAAGTAGTGCTGGTAGTCCTTTATGCTCCTTGAAAACAGGTGTGGTCACTGATGTCAGATCTATTTTGGGATTCCAGTTTCTGCCTCTGTCTTAAGAATGTGTGTGAAAGCTAATTTGGGAATTTTTCCTGATGTTACAGTTAACCAAAGACTGTAGGGGTGGTGTGAGGCTCTACAGCTCCGGTTAATATTTGAATTCTTTAACTTTAAAAGTCTAATACTGAGAGACTTAGTGTCTTGTCTTGGTTTCTCAGATGATCGAGCACGTAGGTCTCCTCGGAAGCTTCCTACTTCTTTGAAAAAGGAAGAAAGGAAGTGGGTCCCACCGAAATTCCTGCCCCACAAGTATGACGTCAAGCTGAAAAACGAAGACAAGGTGAGATTACTGCTTGAATCCTTTATGTTATAACATGAGCGTGGAAGCTCAATTTAATAATCACTGCACGTCTATATGGCATGACATAGTACTTCTTGATGGAGTTGAGGTGTGAGAAGCAGGATGTCTGCAGTTGTCAGCAGGGCTAACTAGTCTCACTGTTCCATAGTTTGGTGTTGTGCATGGAGACACCTGACAATCACCTGGTACCACGCAGAAATTGAGTCAGTGCTTCACTGTCTTTAGAGACACTACTGTTTCCTGGCTAACCTTCAGTCAGGCTGTGAATGAAACATGGTGAGGGCTGGGGTGCTGATAATAGCGAGCTGGAGCTGCTGCTTTTGCTCTAACAGAACCTCACTGAGCATCACAGGTAACTGCACTTGTGGAAGCTCTTTGTAGCTGCATCACTGCTGCATGCTTTTTGTCATCTGTTTACCATTTTGATGGAGGCAGCACTGACCTCAGCTTAATGAGTACCATTTGCAGAGTTACTCCTCTGATATCAGGAAAGAAATTGAGACAAAATAAACACTAACGTTTAAAAGCTTCTTGGTTAGTAGCAAGCACGTGTGAGGAAAGGTCAGAGACTTCCATAGTTGCCAAGTAAAGCAATGGGCTTTGGCAAGAAGTCTGCACTGTAAACTAATACTTGTAAGGATTTTTTGGCTAACTGAATCTCATATTCCTCTCAATTGTGTATCTCAGTCCTACAAGTTCTGTTTTTAAGTCTTTGAAGAATAGTTTGTGGACATGAAACAGTGTGCCAGCCCATGCTGCTTTTAGCCGTATGATATCTACCTTTACTGTATCTAGATGTTAAATGGTAACAGGACGTCTGCTTATCTCCAAGATCATCAGCAATGTGCCAGCAGATAGCTTGGTCCGTACGGAGCGTCCTCCCAACAAGGAGATCCTGAGGTACTTCATCCGGCACAACGCGCTGCGGGCTGGCATCGGTGAGAATGCCCCGTGGGTAGTGGAGGATGAGTTGGTGAAGAAATATTCTCTCCCCAGTAAATTTAGTGACTTCTTGCTTGACCCACATAAGGTAAGATTTCCTAAAAGAATCTCCTTTGGAAAGTGGGGAATGGGTAACAAACCAGTCTTCAGCATGCCGGTTTGGTTCTGGTACTCTTGAGCTTAAATTCAAGAGACACGCAGAGCAGGAAGCTCTGCTCTTTTCATCTGTAACATCTGTGTGGAGTGACACACTTGAAATGTCTGAAGCAGTGGTCCACATTAAAAATTCAAGTTGTTCTGTACTCTAACTTGATTCTTCTTAACCTTTCCAGGTATGCTTCTGGTATGGGAAAAAACACATAGCTAACATCTTCCATGTGATCAGTACAGGCCCCTAGCTTTGTGGTTAAAGATGGCACTTCCTGCAGTGTGTTTCCCACTTAGCTCAGAGATTGAATTTTAAACCAGGGAATGGTTGGAGAGTTGGTGTTCTGGCAAAATAACTGTTGTTTAACTGACAGTTTAATACACAGTATAAGTTGTGGATGTGTTAATTTGCAATTATGATACATTGTTAACACTGGATGCTTTCAACAGGAGTTGAAATTCTACAATTTTTGTAGAAGGGAAGTTATGCTTGGATAGGTGGATTCGGCTTGGGTGCCATCTTTAGTTAAAAGTTCTCTAAACAGCTAATGAGGACTCTTAAATTGGTGTAAGGCCTTCAGGAGTGAACATCCACAGGCCAGAAAATCTGATTATTTTTTTTACAGTGTTGATCATGTGTGTGCTGTTTTTACCTAAGTCTGTTCTTACAAGCACCTTCTTAGGAGCTTCCATCTTTATCTATGATTACTACTGCAGAATTCTTTATTGCTGCATAAGTTTTAACTTTTCAGCTGCTGCTTTTTGGTCACTTTATCCATAACCCAAATGTCATATTGTTATAAGTGTGCAATATTTGATTTATCACTTACTGAAATGGTTTTCTGAATTCCTGAAACTGAATTGAGATGCTGAAATCAGTTTCTGACTCTGGGTTAAACTGTTCTGTGCTGAAAGTGTGCTGTCAAGTGGGTTGTTTCAACAGCTTATAAACAATCACATATTCTATTACATTAATTCCAAATTGAATCCTCTTTCCTCACTTTCATTTGTGACCTCCTCCTTAAAGTGCAAATGTGGATCATGAAACTTCCAGGCAGTTCAGAGACAAGTCTCTGAATAGCTGTTAGCCATCACATCTGTACTCCATCAGTTTTCACCTGGATGAGGTCAAGACTGGACTACAGGACTTGCTAAGAAATCTTGAAGTGAAACAGCTTCTGAAATTCACCTTTTGTGTAGAAACAGTGGTTTTATGTAGTGCAGTAGAAAGCATTTAAAATTTTTTGGGTGTGTGTGTGTAGTATTTTGTCTTGTGAAGTTAAATGTTAACTTTCTGGAATGAGCTGCTAATAATCAACCTACTGACTGCTGTGCATTGTAATGAAAGCTATTGCAGAAGCCTTTGTTACCTTAAGGTACTGCGTGCTACTTGCCCATGGGAGAAAAAAATATGTAAAATTATCTAGATCCTTCATATAACTTTCAATATTAATATAAAGTCACTTTCTTTTAATCTTAGTATATGACTCTCAACCCCTCAACCAAGAGGAAGAGCTCTGGATCACCTGACAGAAAACCTTCCAAGAAATCCAAAACTGATGGATCATCTTTGAGTCAGCCACTGAGTCCTACCCTGTGGTGTCATGTACATTTGGAGAAATCTATTATTGGCTCCCCACTGAAGATGAAAAACTCTAAGATCTCAAAATGTCCCAAAGAGGAGTTGGAAGAGATGATGAAAATCATGTCGCCTGGTAAACTTGATTCTAACTTTCACATTCCAAAGAGGAGCCGACTGGGAAAGGGCAGCAACAAATCCTTGGACAAAAAGCAGAGAGGCAAAAGGGTTTTAAATGGGCAGAAAACATCTGGGAAATCAAAGTCTCCTGGGAAAGGCTTGAAAACCCCTAAGATGAAAATGAAACAAATGACGCTTCTAGACATGGCTAAAGGTACTACTAAGGTGTCCAGGACTCCCAGGAACTCTGGAGGCACCCCTCGGTCTTCCAGCAAACCCCAGAAACTGCCTCCTGCAGCACTGCATCTAATTGCCTATTATAAAGAAAACAAAGACCGGGAAGACAAAAAAAGTGCACTCTCCTGCATCATCTCCAAAACAGCCAGGTTACTCTCAAACGAGGATCGTGCCCGTCTCCCTGAGGATTTACGGGGACTGGTACAGAAGCGCTATGAGCTTCTAGAGCATAGGAAGAAATTGGCCACCATGACAGAGGAGCAGCGGAAGGAGTATCTGAAGAAGAAAAGGGAAAAGCTGAAAGAGAAACTGAAGGAGAGAGCAAAAGAGCGTAAGGAGAAGGAGATGAAGGAAAAACTGGAAAAAAACAAAAGATTTGAGGACCAAGATCTCAAGGGGAAGAACTTGCCCACATTTAAACTGGTTGATACTCCAGAAGGGCTTCCTAATACGCTCTTTGGTGATGTTGCCATGGTGGTGGAATTCCTGAGCTGTTACTCGGGATTACTGATGCCAGATGCTCAATATCCCATTACAGCGGTCTCCTTGATGGAAGCACTCTGTGCAGAAAAGGGAGGCTTCCTTTACTTGAACCGGGTACTAGTCATTCTTCTGCAGACCCTGCTGCAGGATGAGATTGCTGAAGATTATGCTGAGCTCGGGATGAAGCTCTCTGAAATACCGCTTACATTGCATTCTGCTTCTGAGTTGGTTCGCCTATGCTTACGCAAGTCAGATGTACAGGAGGAAAGTGAGGTCTCAGATAACGTAGATGAAAGCAAGGATTCGGCAACTTTTGAAGATAACGAAGTACAAGATGAGTTTTTGGAGAAGCTGGAGACATCGGAGTTCTTTGAGTTGACTCCTGAAGAGAAATTACAGATACTTGGGGCGCTGTGCCACCGGATCCTGATGACCTACTCAGTGCAGGATCACGTCGAGGCCAAGCAGCAGGCCTCAGCGGAGCTGTGGAAGGAGCGCCTCGCTATCCTGAAGGAGGAGAACGACAAGAAGAGAGCAGAAAAGCAGAAGCGGAAAGAAATGGTGGCCAAGAACAAGGAGAATGGGAAAGATGAAAATACAACGGGGAGAAATGAAAAGAAAAAAAATGAGATTGTGAAAATTGAGCACCGGGTAGAAATAGAGGCTGATGATATGATCAGTGCTGTGAAAAGCAGACGCCTTCTTGCTATCCAAGCCAAGAAAGAAAGGGAGCAACAAGAAAGGCAAATGAGAGGTAAGACAAATAAAGGAGAATGGGGTATTTCTGTGTTGGGGGTGGGATGTAAGGCAAAGTAAGTTGGTGGCAAAACTGACAGTCTTCTTCTGAAAGCTTTAGCTGCTTTCAAGGGATTTGCTTACAGAAAAAGTGTAATTCAGTAGCTTTAGGGCTTTCTTACTTACAGGTTGGGAAAAGCTATAGGTGTTTGTATGGTGGCTCAAAATCTGGAGTGTTAAAAAGTAATAACTGGTTTTAGTTTTGCCTGTGGGCATCTTTTAATCAGTACTTTCTGTCAGACTCAGGAAAGCTGGAGAACAGAAAAACTGTTCTGAGGACAGGAAAGGGGGGGGGAATACCAATGTCCAAATAGCTGTGATTCTGAGATCTTCTGACTCTTCTGCACAGGGAAGTTTCCTGGCTAATGGCTAGCTCCTGCAGATGCTCCTGGCCTCACTGCCATGCACATTGTCGGATTGATGCTGGCAGACCTCTCAGAGTTGTATAAATACAGACTGTCCCCTTAAAACTCTATACATTATCAGTTACAACGCTGAACTTGGAATGCCTCTATTCTTAGTGCTTTTTGCTAAGGAGTGTGAAATATGAAGAGCAAAACACTGCATTGCACTTCTGGGTTTGTTTGGTGTTCTTTTGTTTGTTTGTAAACATGGGCAGATGGAAGTGGACAGCATAACCCACCTGGGTTATGTTTTTTTTCTGAAATAGTTGAGGGATGAGGATCTTGTGTGGAGCCTGGCTTATGTGACCTGAACTGGAGTCTGGAAATATTTGTTCTAGGAGATCAAGGATAGGTAAACTATATGGAATATCCCAAGGCTCTAAAGGGAAGTATCGTACTGGACACAACCATGCCTTGCAGTGAAAGTAATTAAACTCTTTAGATCTTCTAGGATGTAAGTGTTGGAAGTCTCAACAGAATCATTCATCAGTCTCAGTGTCAATAAAAACTGATAACTACTCACTTGATGCTCAGCCGGAGGGCGTTTGGCTGATGCTTGTTCACAGGTGTCACACCTTGTGCTGCTTCCCCCGCAGATTGATTTCTGTTTGACAAGGAGTCTCTCACTGAATACAGTATTAATAAATCTCATTGGTCTGGCTTTGATCTCTTACTCCCAGATCACAGACATTCTGAATATTGTGTTTTTTTGCTTTTTTCTTTCTTGTGCTGTGAGTTGTGGTTTTTACCACACCCAGAGTCTCTGGGTTTTCTGGTTGTATTTCATACAGTTAACCTCTTACTGACTGTTTTACTTTGGTTCCCCTTTCCCCTTGGAGCATCTGGAACATTGTCTCAATAATGCAGAAAAACAAAGTATCAGGTATCAAATATAGGGCTGCTTGGCCCTGGTTCTTGTTGTGTTCCAGTTGTTTCATGGCAAGTTTCATTTTGTAATAAGGCCTTGTCATAAACACAATCCAGACACCACTGCTGCTTGAGCTGCTTCATGTTGTTTTCACTTGGATAGTTTACTCTAGTTAGATTTGAAGGAAAAACAATACTGCACTGAAGGAGATAAGAGTGTGTGCTGGGGTAGTTTGATTCATTCTTCTGGACTCCGCAAGAAAAACAAGTGCTCTCTGGCAGAGAAGTAAGGATTCAGCCTTTCATTGAGGTTTGATTTCATATTGCTTCATTTCCATCCAGCAAACTCCAACATTTCAGTCATCCAGGACTATGTTTACCTCTTCAGTGGTTGTTAGCAGACATAAAGGTACCCTCATAGTAGCAGAGTTCTTGGTTAATGTTGATGGTGCAATAGTTGAGGTTGCAGGGTTGGCAGTGCTGAGCCAGTCTGCTCAGGGCTTCAGACTAGGGGGGTTGTGTCATTTTAGCATGTGAAAAACAGAGCTTAGTTCCCACTGTGGTTATCATCTCATCATGCTCCTTCCTTACATAGGCTTTCTGTGGCTTTTGCACTGTCAGTTGCATTTACTTTTAATAATGATAATGTCTTGGGGAAGTAAAGCAGTTGCAGGCAAAAAACCTGAGTGGTTGAGCTGTTGCATGCATGTGTTGCAGTCAGAGGTGTCTTTGTCACTGCTCGAGTCACATCTGTAGTGCTGCAAGTGCTAACTACTTGAAAGTTAAACCTATGAAGATTGAAGCCAGTACTATTAAGATGGTCTCTGCTTTAACAGAAGAGATAGTAACAGGAGTACTCTCATGACGCAGTTACTGAAAGTTGGTGTAGTGTTGCTATGTTATTATATAAAAGCTGATCAGTTGAATTGGTGTAACAAATACAGGGGTATGTTTTTCAGCACATTGCTAATCTCTTAGGATTGGTTACAGTGGCAGGACTTCAGAGACCAAGCATATACTTACTAATCAACTGTTACTAAAGCTATTTTAGTACAGAAAATGGCTGCAAGAGAGTAGGTAGCAGCCCTGGGAAAGTTCTAGCAAGAAATTGGCTTTCTCCTTGAGTGAGCAGCTAGTGTGCAACCTCTGCATGTTAGCTTTTGCCTGCCCCACAGCTCACCCCTTCCATATGCTCTCATTCCATCTGTTTCAAACTCTCACTGCAAAGATAAGTCTTCATTATTTGGTTCTTTTTATATAAGGTTAAAAACCTTCAAATTTTCTCAGGATGCAAAAGAATATTTCCCACAGTCTGGTGTTTCTTTTAACCACTCTTCCCCAGGGTGGCATATCTGGGAAAGAACAAAATGTTAAGAGGCCTGGCTTAGTCATGGTTGTGAGACACTTAAGCCTAGAGGAGGCTTCTGTTGTGCTACATACATTTGCTCAGTAGGTGGACTTGTAGGGGCACCATTCTCCATGGCTGCAGACATGGAGATGCAGGTGCCTGTTGGCCATGCTCACCTCTGTCATGTATTTGCTGCACTGCTCTCAGTCGTAGAGCTGACTAGAGCAGAATTCCTTGTTGTATGTTGTGCTGTAGTTAAAGAAAGATCTTTGTTATGTGAAATTGCATAGCAATAGATATCACTTTGTTGGCATATTATAAGGAATAATAATGAGGAATATTTTCTCCAGTCTATTCTTATCCAAACTTGACTTGATAATTTTTTTTTCCTATAACAGTGGGTGGAAGACGATGTGAAGGGTGGATGGCTAAGGCAAAGTTACCAATAAATGATTTTTTTTCTTCCCTCCACCTGACCAAGTGGATTGTTGATACTCATGTCTACATGCAATAAGAGAAAGCTAATTCTTCTACATGCTAATTCCTACAGTGAGAATGGAGAAGGAAGCAGAGGAAGAAAGAATCCGGAAGCATAAAGCTGCAGCTGAGAAGACATTCCAGGATGGGATTGCCAAAGCAAAGCTTGTGATGCGCAGAACCCCAGTTGGCACTGACCGCAATCACAACAGGTAGGAAAGGAAATGACCCCATGCTGCTGGCCCCCCTCCCCTCCCACAGGGGCCTTAGCAGATAACAGCTCCCAAGAAGTGATTGGTGTGGAGGATACTCTGTCTGCATCCAAGTATGGAGGAGAGCAGAAATGAGGTTTGTATAGAATGTGGTAGTTTTCACTGATTTACATAGTTGGCCTTCTTGTGGAGGTCACAGTCCACTAGCCAGCAGAGCTTCAAGTGCTCACATCAGTGCTTGTTTCGCAGGAGTGCTCTTGGAATCAATTTTAATGAGAGCTTTTCCAGTTTCTCAACTAAATGCATAGCTGCACCCAGATTTTGAGTCAAGTACACAGATATTCCCTCACATGCAAGTAAAGCTGTATGTGTGTGACAGTAGCCAAACAGGCGACAGGTGGCTGTTAATGTGTGTGTGCCTTGCCCTGCAGGTACTGGCTGTTCTCGGATGAAGTCCCTGGCTTGTTCATTGAGAAAGGTTGGGTACATGACAGTATAGACTACAGATTCATCCTTCCCCATCAGAAAAAAGAAGAAGCCAAAAAAGACTACAGCTCAGGAGGTATGATCAGCCAGCCTCTCTGGTTCTTTCCTCTGTTGCTGTCTGACTGTTAGGATGCATTTATGAACTTAAGGGAGAACTGGCCAGCCTTTGTGGGAGTCCTCTGATCTCAGCCTGCTGTATGCTCAGGGAAACCCTTATGTGGGAGAGTTGGATGTTCCTTATGGTCTCCCTGTTGTGGATTTTAAGACTGCAGTGTACCACATAAGCACCATGGGATATGCTCATCTCTCTTAAAAGCAGTCAGTATCAGCTGCAGAGTAACTGCTCTGTTTTACTTGGTACCTGTTTAGTTACCATGTGCCAAATTTATTGGCAAGTTCTACCAGTGACAAAACTTCATCTGCAGAGGACAAACATGTTACTTTTTCTCTGGGAATCAATAAGATAAGCTGTTCACCAGGTGCTGTCATATTATAGAAATCTCAAGGCCTGTTCACTGCTTTTCTATAGACCCCTCTGAGAGATAGTGTCAAGCAGAGAAGTCTTCTAAATACAGCTTTGCTGATTGAGGCCATTTTGGCAAATATCCACTCTTGCACATTTACTCAGCCTGCTGTTCACCTTGTTGTGAATGTGTTGATGAGGTGCAACAGTTAGCCAAAGATCTAGCTCTTGCTCTGTGATTTTTTGCTTTGGTGGTGTGGTGCCTGGGTGGTCAAACATTGCAACCAGAATTTGGATGCACTCAAAAATTCTCCTGTGGGAGGGAATCTTAATACTACTATCTGGAAGTAGTTACTGATGTGGAAGAACATGCTGTATTCTAATTCCAGTTGTGGTTTCAGTCCTGATCATTTGTTGCATTTGAAACGTGGGCTGATATTGAGTTCATATACAGCAATACAACATATAAAAGGCTATAATGAATTAAACCAAAGTGCCATCATTTGGTGTCCTGTCTTAGTGGGAAGTATATGACATGGATCCAGGATTTCTGAGGGAACTGGCTAATGTAGCTGCCAAGCCACTCTCCAACATATTTGAAAAGGCATGGCTGTCAAATAAAGTCACCAGTGACTCAAAAAAGGGAAACATCACTCATTTTTGAGTAAGGGAGTTCTGGTGAACTATGTATCTCTGTGCCTGGGAAGCTCATGGAAAAGATATTCCTGTGCCTGACCCACCAGGTTGCCTTCTGTCATGGACTTGCAATATTAGTGGACAAAGAAGGAGCAACTGATGCTCTCTAGTTAGACATATGCAAAGCCTTTAGCATAGTCCCACATAACGTCCTTATTTGTAAAAGGGAAAGATATATGGATTTGAAAGGGTGGATTAGGAAGTGGTTAGGTGGTTGTAGGTTGTGGTCAGCAGCTCTATGTCCAGGTGGCGGCCAGTCATGAGTGACATTAGTGCTCTTCAGTATGTTTATCAATGACCTCAGCAATGGGTTTGAGCGTATCCTCATCAAGTTTACAAACAGCATCAAGCTCAGTGGTGTAATTGACACAATAGAATAATTAAGGTTATCTAACCTCAACCTCCCATGGTGTACCAGGAGGCTCTCTCTTGTCCTAGTGCTGTTACCTGGGAGCATAGGCCCCTATCATACCAGCCAGGATGCTGTTGGCCTTCTTGGCTACCTGGGCAAGGTGTTCATGTTGGCTGGTTCATGTTCAGCCTGCCATTAATAAATACACTTAGATCCTTTTCCCCTATGCATCTTTCTGGTCACTGCCCCAAGCCTGTAGCATTGCATGGAACCAAAGTGCTGGAACCTGTACTTGGTTGTATTGAAGCTCATTCTAATGGCTGTAGTTGTCAATAAAGATATTAAACAGATCTGGCTTTAGTGCTGACTCATGGGGATCACCACTGTTTGACTGGCCACTATGCTCTGGCCTCAGCCCTCCAGCAGTGTTTTACTCAACAAAGTGTGCACCTGTCCCAGCCACAGACTGCAGCTTCCCCAGCAGACTGCTGTGGGAGACATTGTCAAAGGCTTTACTAAATCCTGAGTAGTCTGTGTTGGTAGCCCTTCTCTCATCAACCAGGCTGTAGAGCACTCAGGTTGTTTGGGCAGGACCTGCCTGTTACAAGCCTGTACTGACTGGGCCTGGTCACTGGTTGTCCTGCGTGTGCCTTGTGATCATGTTCAAGGCAGTGTGCTCTCTGACCTTCCCTGATACCAAGCTGAAGCTGTAGTTCCTCAGACAATTCTGAGAAATTGGCCCACCTGGACCAAATGAGGTTCAACAAGGAAAAGTGCAAGGTGCTGTACCAGGGCAAGGCCAGGTATGCGTTCAGACTGGAGGAAGAACTCCTTGAGAGCAGCCCTGCAGAGAAGGACTTGGAGTTCTGTAGGCGGGAAAGCTGACCTGAGCCAGCAGTGTGCAGCCCAGAAAGCCGCCAGCAGCCCGGGCTGCATCAGCAGAGGGGTGGCAGCAGGCAGGGAGGGGACTGTCTCCCTCTGCTCTGCCCTCGTGAGGCCCCACCTGGAGTCCTGCGTCCAGGCCTGGGGCCCCCAGCACAAGAAAGACGTGGGGCTGTTGGAGCGGGTCCAGAGGAGGGCACGAGGGTGCTGAGAGGGCTGGAGCACCTCTGCTGTGGAGACAGGCTGAGGGAGCCGGGGGTGTTCTGTCTGGAGAAGAGAGGAGACCTTACTGCAGCCTTCCAGTATTAAAGGGAACTTGTACACAGGAGAGAAGGCTGACTTTATACATGATTTGATAGTGATGAAACAAGGTGGTATGGCTTTAAATTAAAAGAGGGAAGATTTCGGTTAGATGTGAAGAAGAAATTCTTCACCCAGAGGTGGTGAGGCCCTGGCACTGCTGCCTAGAGCTGCGAGTTCTCCATCTCTGGAGGTACTCAAAGCCACGAATGGGGCCCTGGGCAGCCTGAGCTGGTAGGGAACAACCAGACCAGGCAGGGACTGGATGCGCTCTAAGGTTCCTTCCAAGCCGTTCTACAGTTCTGTGAAATAGTTGAAATGCTTTTCTTAATTTAATGTACATGCTTTATGATGCAATAGTATTTTCTTGAAGGATTGCTCATCTTTGTGTTTCTGTAAATGTGGGCTTTAGCAAAGTAACACTGGATTGCTTTTTTCTGTCAAATGTACAGTTGGCATAGGTGTTGATCAGAAATACTTAACTGAAGGTAGGTCAGCTCTTACAAAATAAAGTATATCTGAGAAGAGGCATGAATGAGAATTTGAGCTTATGCTTTTCTTTTCCAGACAAGCGGAGAAGCACAGCCGCAGATGGCAGAACGAGTGCGCTTCACCGGTCTGCGTATGCTGCAGACCTTCCTGCAGAGACCACTGCACCCAAGCAGGGACAGAACTTATGGTAATATATGCTTTATAGCTGCAAAATACTCAAAGCATAAAGGTCAAGGAAACTACGCAGAGAAGTCACTTAATAAGTCCTACTACGTACCTAGTTCTCTTTCAGTATTTAACTGCTGAATTAGTTTATAGGCCTCCCAGACCCCTGTTACTGATATTCCTAGCAGTGAACAGCGAATGGACAGCTGATCCAAGAGACTGTAGAAACACTCTGTTTAACTTAATCAAACTTAAAGCTGGTCTAAATTAGCCTGGTAAAACACTTCTTTGGTGTATCAATTTTATATATTTTATAATCAGGAGAAATGTTATTTGAAAAGATTTGCTGTGTTTATTGTTGGTGTTTTTAATTCTATCTTCAGTATTGGCAAGCTGTATTTTAAACAAAAATCTGGAGGAGCAGTGACTTACCTAATTGTCTAGGTTTTTGTTTGTGGCTTATCTTAACTAACAGGCCTGAACTGTGGCTCATGGAGTCCTTCAGCACATGAAATAGCTGTTATATAGCTGTATACATTGCTACCTTTGGAGCCATGCGTATAGGCTGCTTGTTCTTGTATCATGTAAGACATGCAGTGCAGTCCCCCAGCTCCTTCTGTCTTCCTAGGTTTCACAGCAAGTTGGGGGTATGCATTTGTTCTCCTGTAACACCATTACGTGGAATTGTTTTTTGTTGCTACTAGTGATCATTACAACTTAGCAAAATATTCTTACATGTAGACAGCCAGTTTTCCCTTTAATACTTCCTAGTGCCAAGCGGTAGCCACCCACATGTCTTCAAAATGAATCAATCAAATCTAAACAGTCTACTTTTGAGCATGTTTAATGACTTGCTCCATTGACTGGCTCTATCAGTGTCTTTAATCTTTAAAGAAAATCAATGTCAAGTGTTGCCTTGTATGGTAAGGAGAAGTTAGCAGTGTCCCCATGACAGAAGAAAAAATGGCTGCAGCTATACCTACCAAATTACTTGTGAAGGACTGTGTTTTATCCATAACCCTCAAAAGTAACTCTCACGAAGTACTGGCACCTGCAGCTCCTTTGTAAGCAGTGGCATTTTCCCCAGTTTTCTCCTGCTGACACACACGTAGGATTACTCCATCTTTGCAAAATATCTGTTGTTTGTGATTTGAGCTCCAAAGTGTAGTTCTACTGCTGCAAGTCAGAAATCCTTTACCAAAGGTGTTCCTGCTCTCACATCAGGAACTGCTGAGGAGACTGACATTTGTGGACATCTTTGTAATTTTCTCTTTCCTTTAATTGTTAGAGGGTTGTAGGAGATAGCAAAGATTCCCCTGCGTACCTTCACTCTGTCTAATATTGCAGTGGGAGATCTCCTCTTTTTCAGTCTAGATCTTTGCACATCTTGTCACATGGCCAAAATTAAAGAAGTGAGTTATTCCTAGAGCATGGGTGCTAAACAAGAGGTTGTAGATCTTATGATTCGCAAGAAAGTTCTCTCAGCTCTTCCTGACTGCCTCTTTTACTACTACTACATCTAGCAGAGATGGAAATACGTGTTCCAGTAGAAGGACAAATTATGACAGAAAAGCCATAGCTTGAACTACAGTGCACATTGCTATGAATTGAAGGTAATATAGAGTCAAATCAGATGAGCTATGTAGTACAGAACCTCTGTAAGTTGTAATTCCAGGCTGAGTTTGAAAAAACACAGCATTTGATACAGCACTGCTGAATTTCTCCATCAGGTTGGCAATTCTTGCTGATGTGCTGAGAGGATGGGAGTTGTTACAAGGCTTAAAAGTGCTTTATGGAGTAAGTAGACATACAACTCAGGAGAAGCAGCTTTACGAACCAGGTGTTGTCTAGTCTCAGAACAGAATTATATTCTACTTTTGAAGAGCAGCTTTGTAACAAGTAACAAGAATACTGAATCTAAGCATACTATGGTTTTAAAAAAAGAGAACAAAGTAATTAAGAATCTTACTTTAAAAAAAAAAAAGCTTAAATTGGCAGCCAGAAACCCAAAATGCTTTCAAAGACTTTCAAAGAGATCATGAAATCATAGAATCGTTAAGGTTGGAAGGGACAAAGTCCAACCTACGCCAACCATGCCCACAGTCACTCAGTGCCACATCTCCACAGTTCAAGAGCACCTCCAGGGATGGGGACTCCATCACTTCCCTGGGCAGCTGTGCCAACGCATCAGCTCTCTTCTGGAGAAGAAATTATTGCTAGTATCCAACCTGAATGTCCTCTGGTGCAACCAGCCTTCCTATACTCAGATTTCTTCCTCTCAGCTTGGTGTCATTTGAGAACTTTCTGAGGGTGCACTCGATCCCCTCCTGCAGATCATCACTAAAGATATAAAACAGATCTGGCCCCAGTACTGACCCCTGGTGATGGCCGCCAGCTGAATGGACCTCCATTCACCACCACGTTCTGGGCCCAGCCCTCCAGCTGTGTTTTACCCAGCAAAGTGCACATCTGTCCCAGCCATGGGACAGATGTGAGACAGAGGCTTTACTAAATTCTAGGTAGATTGTGTCCATCCATACCCTCATCCACCAGGTGGATCACCTGGTCATAGAAGGATCATTTAGTTTCCATGCTAGGTATTGCCTCTTATCTTTAGGAAAGAAAGTTTTTAGGAAACTGGGGGGGAGAACAACAACAACAAGGAAACACTGTCAATATCGTTCATATCAAGTTGAGGAATTTATTAAAAGTAAGAAGGCATGCCTAATAAATGTGGTTGAGTCTAATGAAGGAAATGAAAAGGAAC
Organism: Gallus gallus; assembly: GCF_016699485.2. Taxonomy (NCBI): domain Eukaryota; kingdom Metazoa; phylum Chordata; class Aves; order Galliformes; family Phasianidae; genus Gallus; species Gallus gallus. The sequence goes on from NC_052550.1 coordinate 770,454, forward strand.
ATAAACTGAAGTACAGACTATGGACAGAACTATTCTTCTCAGTTGGGAGCAATCTTATTTCACAAGATCTGTTGTTACAGAGCCTGGCAGGAGCTAAAGTGCCTTAGGTTGAGAGGGAAGCTTTTCTCATGAGAGAGAAATTGGCTGGGAAACAAATTACAGAAATACTGTAATGTGTCTGTGTTCAGCAGGGTGATAGTGAGCAACGTTAGTGGAGAATGGAGAAGTCTCCTTAAGAAAGTGCATTTTATTTTGATGCAGAAATAAGGGACCAAAAAATTTAACTAGGAAATGGCAGATGTTATTTGAAATAGAGAGGAAGGTGCTATTTCAGATCTGCTGATATCCCCAATTCGCTGCTCCTAGCTGCTGTGGAACTGGCTCGTTTGTGCCCGTGCAGCAGTTGGAAAAGTCACTGAAAGAAGAGTTTGATGTATGCTAAGCGCAGGCATTCTTGTCCTGGCACTCAAGAAGGTTATCAAAGAACAGATGCTGAAAATCTGCAGGACTAGGTTTAAGGAATGTCATTGTATGCCTGCTCTTCTCCTTTGTCACTCAGAAATAAGATTTCTGTCCTATCTGGTGTATGCTAGGAAGGACTGCTAAGAATCATAGCATTTGCTGATTTTTTTCTTCTTTATTGAATGAAAATACCATGCCTATGTGCACTGATCTCACAACCAGTTTGGGAGAAAGGAATGAAAATGAATGGTCTGAGCCAGATTTACACCTTCACGCCCTTCAAGTGAGCAGAGGGTACAATGGTGTTTTTTTTTACAGAGAGCATAACCACTTCAAACTGAGCTTTTTTCTGTACCATCTGCGTGAATTTCTCCTGATAGGGCCACCAAAAGCCATTTCTACAGGAATATAGTTAAATCCCTCTGCTGAAAGACTTTCTTTAAAGCTCTAGAACTGCAGAGAGCCTTTCTGACAGCTATCACTACAGCTCGCTTCTACGAAAGGAAAGGCAGTGACAACCTGAGATCTGTTATTTGAGGGAACAGCAGCAACTACAACTTCCATCTGAGGAAATTCGTATTTCTGTTATAGTATTTTGCTTTCTGGCCATTGTCATCGATCTCTCCTTTCTCAAGGATTCCCATGAGTTTAGATGGTACAGAACTGCCTCCTCCTTGGCTGCTTTTTCACACTGTCCTTGCATACCCTGAAAGGCCTTGAAACTGCACTGAAGTCCTTGGACATCTGTACCCCTCTGTTGTTTGCATACTATAACTCATAATGTTGGCATGTGGTATATAGGAAGTTTCATTTCTTTGTGTTCTGCTATATCTTCTGCCACCTGTCTCTTTCCTAGTAGTACATCTAAAATGAAATTAAAAGTAATCTCACACTGCACATAGAGCAAGGTAAAGGTACAGATGTTCTACTTAATTTAAGTCTTTGAAATCAGTACCAGATTAACTCCATGAACGGTTGTTTTTCACAGTCTTGCTCCTTTTCTCCTTGAGAATGGGAGTTTATAGGACAATAGTAAGGGAAGAAATAGAATCCATACTTCCCCAGGAGCTACAGGAACAGTATCTCATGGAAGTGGTTTTTGCTTTTGGAGTACTTTGGCCTCCAAAAGAAGTGGGCCTGCTGTCCTATCCTACAAGTGGTGAGGCTGAATCACTTTCTCTTCCAAATCATAAATGCATGGATGTTTGTCTATCTTCTGTCTTTTCCAGACAGAAAAACCAGTCTTGGTTCTAATATTGTATACATTCACTGATGTTGATGCCTATTAAAATCTCCCTGTTTAAAGTTTCTGGGCACATGGTCCCTGAGAAAGTCTTTTGTCCATACTTTAGTGCCTTGTGAGATACGTATGTACCTGTCTTTCTGGCAAGAACCGTGGGTTAATTGAAACCTTTCTAGTATTTTGGTGCACAGTAGACTTCTCACTCATCCTGGTCAGAAATCCCAGGCATATATACAGACTGGGAGGAGCAATCCTTGCGAGTAGCTCTGCAGAGAAGGACCTGGGGGTCCTGATGGATGAAAAGCTTAACATGAGCCAGCAGTGTGCTCTTGCAGCTTAGAAAGCAAATGGTATCCTGCGTTGCATCAGCAGAGGGGTGGCCGGTAAGGACAGGAAGGTGATTGTCCCTCTCTGCTCTACCCTTGTGAGGCCCCATCTGGAGTGCTGTGTCCTGGTCTGAGGCCCCCAGTACAAAAAAGGCAGGGAGCTATTAGAGTCCAGAAGAGGGTCCCAGAGATGATCTGAGGGCTGGAGCACCTCTCTTACAAAGACAGGCTGAGGGAGCTGGGCTTGATCAGCCTGGAATAGAGAAGGCTGCAGGGTGACCTCATTGCGGCCCTCCAGTACCTAAAGGGAGCCTTATAAACATCAGGGGGAGTCAACTCTTTACAAGGGTAGATAATGGCAGGACAAGGGGAAATGATTTTAAGTTGAAGGAAGGAACTTCTTTACCGAGAGAGTGGTGAGGTGCTGGAACACGCTGTCCCGAGAGGTTGTGGATGTCCTGTCCCAGGTTGGATGGGGCTCTGGGCAGCCTGGTCTAGTATTAGATGTGGAGGTTGACAGCCCTGCCTGCAGCGGGGGGGTTGGAGCTTGATGATCCTTGAGGTCTCTTCCAACCCATGCCATTCTATGGTTCTATGAAAGCAGTTGCGTTTTAAAAATAGTGGCATCTCTGCAGAGTAACTCCCATTGTTCTTCATCTATTAGGAATACACCATGGTATGGCGGGTCCCCTCAGCAGACAATTTGAGTTAACCATGCGTGGGTGCTGACAGACTCCATTCTCACGCCTATACTCTACAGATGGAGTTTCCCTGTTTCTACCAACCCTCCAGAGCAGGTACTGATCCTGGGCTCCTCTAGTTGTTGTCCTCCTGATTTCTTCATTCCACAGTCTGCAGTCCAGGTTTTATACCTTTTTTTCTGTCCCTTGCAGCATGAGAACAAGTGGGAATATTCAACCCAAGTGCATGTGAACAGCTCCTTTTGAGTGAATACTTTTGCCACTATCCTTCTGTTGTGACTGCTGACCAGCCTGCTGGCTTGTGCTGCCAGATGTGTAAAGAGAGGATTCTGGCTGTTATTTAGGCCTTTAGCCTAGACAAATTTCCCCATTTGAGGTCAGTGTGAAGGCCTCCATCTGGTCTTGGTTCTCCCACAGGCATCATTTCCATTACTTTGGATTGTGTTATTATGCATAAGTTCTGTGTCAAGTTACATGAATGGCACCAGTTGCTTTCCCTTCCTGCTTACTAAGAATCAAAAGGTCATGGCCCTGTTGTCTCCTCGTTTAAAATACCAACCCTCTTTGTAGTGTCTGTGCTCCCAGCCTTGTGCTGGCTGAGCCCTAGTTGGAGGTGCAGGTGGTTGCTCTGGGGGTAGGGAGTGCATGGAGCTGGTTTGGGAAGCAGGAGCTGTAACTGCACATAGCAGCACAGTGTCATCAAACACAGGTGTGACATTGATGTGTTTATATTGTGTGCATTTGAGTTCAAGCTGATGTAAAGCCTAGGAGTAGGAGTAAGCCTACTCCTAGAAGTCCTAGTTCTTATTCATATGGAGGATAGAGAAACTTGAGTCTGTTGCAGGTGCTCTCCTTTCCCTGTCCTACTTCCTTTTCAGCAGGAACAAAGTTGTGCTAGTTTAGCCCATGGGTGTCTAACCTTTTGGCTTGCCTGGGCCACAGTTAGCGGAGAGGAATTGTCCAGGGCCACATCTACAAAGGTTGCTCTTGAAGTAGTGCCTCCTAACTGTTTCCCTGGAAACTACAACAGATACAAAGAACACAAGAAAACTATTTAATAGAGCAAATTCTCAGCCACAAAACACTCTTTTTCAATGTAGTCACCACTATTAGCTATGTATTTTCACCAGCAATGAGCAAGAGCCTGCATGCTGCACTCATAACAGTCTGCACCGGTGGAGGTGACCCACTGTTACTGTCACCACTGCTGAAATGCACCACCCGCCTCTCACAGCACTCGCATCCACTGGTTGGTGTCCATCAACGTTCAGCAAGTGCTCGTGTATGTCAGTGGGTGCCACTTTTCCCATCTGGAGGAGTTCAGTGGTGCACCTTTGCTTCATACACACTTCCATTTCAGATGCTGTTCTGTCAGGTGCAATGAGACATTGGTGGGAAGGATCAGCCTCTACTGCTGTACCGCTAACAGCTTCTGACACTGGGGGCTGACATCATAAAACAGGAGGCACTACTTTCAGAACAGCCCTCATAAAGTACACGATATAGTTAATGTACATACATAACAAAACTTATTTTAGTTTTTAATATATTAAAAACATTTTAAAAAGAGAGCAACATAAGCATAACCCATGGGGGCTATGTGAGCCTGTTTCTGGGAAACTAACTTACCCGTTTGGTTTGATGAAAGTAGCTGCAATTCTTAACGAGGTCTCAAGGTGTTCATCAGAGATGTGGATGATGTTTTACTCTTCCTGTACTTCATCCTTCAAAACAGCACTAACGTTCATACTGTCAGAAAGCAGTGACATAAACAAGGAGTCATTGTGAAGTGAGGGGTGTTTCTCTGGTAAGAGAGGGCTTATAGAAGTCTGGTAAAGAGACATGATCAAATTTTTGATTACAACTTTATACATTCCATTTGAAAATTTGCAAGTCATGTTTTCATGTTGACTGAAAATGGAGTCCTAAATAAACCAGAAAGTTGATGATTTTGTTGGTAATTTTGAAACCAGTTCTCAAGTTCCTTTACCAAAACACCTAGCATAGCTGCATGTTGTTCTCTGTTCACAGGACCATGTTCATCTGATGTAGCAAAATCCATAAACTTATTTGTCATAACTTGAGTCAGCACTGCACTGCGCCCTCCCCATGCCTGCTTTCAGCCCACACAGGGTCAGTAGTGCACTGGTGCTTGGTTGGTGCCCAGCAACAGTTGCATGCCAGGGCAGAGCCAGCACACAGTGGTGGCCTGCGTGCAGCCCATGGGTTGGACATGCCTGGATAGCCCCAGATGCCTTTCTTACAAGGATGTTCCTTGCAAGGATGTTCCATGCTTTCTCATTCTGGCCAGCAGCCTGTGTTGTCTTTCCCCAGACAGTGTAGTTGGAGAATCCATATGTTAACTGTTTCCAGTGGCCTTTCACTTACTAGAGAGGAAGACTGTGCAGGAAATCCCTCTCTTAGGTGTGTAGCTTTGGAGGAAAGCTGAGAAAGCTGGTGTAGTGTCTTCTCATATGTTTCCCAAATGAGTCCCATGACATGTAAGTAGCAGTGATTTAATGCTGTTTTATCACAACCTCGGCAACCTTCTCAACACGATGAGAAACAGTGCTCTTTGGGTATCTGCAGGACGACTGGAAGCTTGCTTTATGCCATTCCCATGCTGTGACAGGTTCTTTATTCTGAAACATGGTTTAGGATCAGTCCAAAGGTTTACCCCAAGGTTTTGACAGCAAGTTGATGCTAAATAATCTTGAGGAATGTCTCTGTTCAGTACAATGTCAGTAGACTTAGGAATGCCATTCTTTGTGATGATCTCTCTGTAGACCTTCCAGTGAATGTAGGAATGCTGATCACATCACTCACCATAAGTGGCATCTGCAAGAGAAAGACGGGAGTTGTACTGTTTGACATTGTTTGATGTGTGGTTCTTATGGGTTTGTGTGAATGTCTTTGGAATCCCATGACCAGCACTTAATTGCTTTGGAAGCTCCTGTGGTAGGCTTTAGTGGGTGAGGGATGTTTGGAGCTGCTCTGCCCTATTTCTCGCAGGGAGAGTGTGCAGAAGACAGTGGTGGTCAAAAGATCTGATCTTGTTGTGCAAAGTGAGGATGCCCTCCAGGGTTGGGGTGTACTGAAGCAGATGATTGGCAAGGGACCATTTTTCTTCTGTCTTCAAACAATCAATTCTGTATTTTATTAGGGTAATCAATTTAACAAAGAAATGCAGGTTGTCAGGACATTCCCCTAATACAAGCACACTAGAGCTGTGAAATACCTTCTTTCCAGAGAAGATACTTAGTAGGGATTTCTGCCAGGATAAGAACCTACTGCAGACACTGACATTTCAGGAGAGTTGGACAGCACCTTTCTCTAGTTGTTGGTTGATTCATCTGAGCTTGTGCCCAAGAAGAAAACTTAGATCTGAGGTCTTCTCTGTGACTGGTGAGGATCACGTCATGGTGGTCACTTTGTGCTTGTTTCCATTTAAGATTTTGCTGATCCTTCAGTTCCCTTTTTTAAGGAGCGATCATCTATTAGCTATGTGCTTATATTTCTTTTTTTAATAAGTAATCTCTGAGACTCAGGTCCACCACTGCTTACACCAGTACATGGTTCAGGAGATGAGGCTCAGTGCCATCACAGGAAAGAAAAAAAGAAACATAAAGGTGCAGGTTTTCAGAATGTCAGAAAGCTGAGTTTAAACTTAGAGTCCTGCATCATAACTAGCACTGTGGTTGTACTCTGCAGTTGCTGAAAGTGCCTGTTTAGAGAACTGTGCAGAAGTTTTGCCCTTTTAGATTCAGCTAACTGCAGACTACCACTGCTTTCTTGAAGGACTCTGTGAGCAGAGAGGTTTAAAGCTGATGAATATGATTTTCAGATTCTATGTTTAATCTTTCGGTTTAATGCAAGCTTCTTAGAAGGGAGATCTCCTGCACTTGTAGAGAGCATAGACTTCATAGTCTCAAATCTGTAGCATCAGCTATCATGGTCTAAGTTGGGACATATTTTTTCTTAATCTGGAGGCTTTGGGAGTTAATGAAATCAGTTGAAGGCTCTACAGAAAGAATGATTAAATTGCCATGCTATGCAGTACATAACACATTAATCTTTTCTAGTGCATCAAAGATGACATTCAGATTGCTTAAACTGACTGCAATTTACTGAATCTAATCCCTAGTGTAGATTACTAAATTCAAATGCCAATGTTTTAATAAACTTAATGGGAGGAGACATCTATAAATTAGTTCTTTGTTTATTTTGTTTTTGTTCTTACCCTGAAATGGGCTACATTTGGAGACCTTGAAATGAGGCCAATCTTACAGTAATGCTGGCATAAGCATTCTGACTAAGTTTTTCACCTTGTCCCTGGGGTTGGGTTATAGATTGTCATTCCTGTCTACTAATTCTTGTGAAGTGCTTAAGAGAAGGAGCTGTTGCTGCAAAGATAGATTAGCTGATGTTGGTGCATGTTGTATCTTTCAGGTTTCTCTGCGACAGTCAGAAGGATTTGGATGAGCTGATAGATTGCCTGCATCCACAAGGAGTAAGAGAGAGCCAGCTAAAGGAGCGCTTGGAGAAAAAGTGAGCCTGCTGTTTCCCTCTGTCTCTTCTCAGCTTCACAGCACATCCTCATCATAGCAAGCTTTTCTATTCCTGGGGCAACATTCAGCACTTTGCTTTGATTGTGCCTGTGCAGGGGCAGATAACAAGAATGAGAAATTGTTCTTTTGTAGACAATAACTGCAAGTATTACTTAGAATCATAGAATCACAAGGTTGGAAATGACCTGCAAGATCATCTAGTCCAACCGCCTTCCCACTCCCATTGGTACCACAAGCTACTAAACCATATCTTGTAGCTCCTCATCCAGATGCCTCTTGAACAGAGGGACGGCAACTCCACCACCTCCCTGGGCAGCCATTCCAGTGCCTGATCACCCTCTGAGAGAAAAAGTTTCTCCTAATGTCTAACCTAAACCTCCTCTGGTACAAGATACTTGATAAATAATGCTCAAAATCATGAGGACGTTCAGTCTTCAAGGTGTTCCTTGCAACTGGAAGCAAAGGCAGTGCTGTTTCATCCAGAGGCAGAGCTACTGCATGCTTTAAAGCATCCTTCAAGGAACGTTCCACACTGATGGAGCATGTAGATGTCATTGGAAGCTGCTGTTGCCCAGCACGCTCACAACTCACAAGGCAATGGTGTGCATGTATTCATAGGCTTTTCTTGATTTTCCAGGTATCAGGACATCACACATTCAATGCACTTGGCTCGGAAACAGAACTTGGGCCTCAAATCCTGTGATGGCAACCAGGAACTGCTGAACTACCTCCGAAGTGATCTCATTGAGGTTGCAACTCGGCTGCAGAAAGGAGGGCTGGGATATGTTGATGTGACACCAGAATTTGAAGCAAGAGTGAGTGGAAAGTCAAAGTAGTGCTAAGAAAGACAAAAGTGTTGACACTGACTCCGAAAGGTCTTGACTCTTTGGATCAAGAAAATGAGATTTATTGCATATGCACTCTTTTTTAACTAGTATTTCAAGACTACACAGCTGCTAGCTTGAGGTTGATTTGGTGTAAGGGAGTTGTAGCTTTGAAGGTAAATGTCCTGCACAGCCATTCAACTGTCGGATTTTCTTCATCTGCTGGAGGAACTTCTTTATGGAACTTTAATGGAGCTCTTTTTGGCTCCTTTTTTGCTTCTGTGTCAGAGCCAGAATGTACTGTTGAGACAGTGATTTTCTTTTTTTGATGATTTTTCCTAGGTTCAGACCACAGTAGACTTGGAGTAATATTTGTGCCCCCACATCCAGGAGCTAAAGGATGTTCTGTTCACAGGCTTATCTGCTCAGTGAGCTGAACATGGCAGCGTTCAGGCTAGTTCAGCCTTGCTCACATGAGAATTTCTGGTGCATTGTACCTCCTTAGGAGTTGATAAACTTACCTGATACGGGTAGGGTACTCACGTTTGAGACTGGTGCATACACCTCCTATCAGAGGATGACATTGTCTGTCTTGGAATGCTTAGTAATCTATTAAACCGCATCCTCAGTCAGTACAGAGACTTCTCTCTGCAGATGCAGTCATAAGTGTTAAGGGAATGATGGGAAAGGAAACATCAAATGGAAGAACTTTCTTTTTTCCCCTGAAGCATCTTGCTTTTTTTTTTTTTTTCCTTTTTTGAACTGACATAAGCATTCATGTGCTATGCATGATCATCAGCTACGTGTGAACTCCAGCAGAAGCAGCAGCAATATACTGATTCCATAACCAAGTGTGGGACTTGATACATGGTAACACTGCATTAAGTATCACAGGTACCCATTGGCAGGACAGAACCTCCTAAACAGTGCAAAGAATGATGTCCAACTGATAAGTGATTGTATACTTTTCCTAACAGGTTTACTCACTAGAGAGCCTAAAGGATTTTGGAGAGTGTGTGATTGCACTCCAAGCTGGTGTTATTAAGAAGTTTCTGCAAGGCTTCATGGCCCCTAAGCAGAAGAGAAGGAAACATCAAGGAGAGGACTACATTACCAAGGCTGAGGAGGTAGATGAAGAAAAGAAAATGGCAGAAGAAGCTAAGGTATTGTTCACTCCAGGGTTCTTTTTCAGTCTTGTACTGTCTTTGAGCAACAAGTCACATTACATTTCATCTGGCAGTAAATCCTGTGCAGTTTCACCCTATTGCAAGTTTAGAGTGCATTGGGTGTGTTGTTTATGGGTCCATATGTTCCCTGGTTATTCGTATAAATGTTTAGCAGAGTAAAAATCCTTCTGTGTAGCTGCAGTTGCAGTATTCTCTCTGTAAACAGGAAAAGAGTCAAGTCAGGTACCTGACTTCCTGTGTGAAATTCCTCACACAAGTTGAATACTTGAATAAAAAATGTATTACACAGCATTTTTAGGGAACTTAACAGGAGTTGCATCCATAAGAGAGAACTGATGGTGTCTTAATGCCTTTGATCCACAAAGAGGAAGAGAGCCTTGCTGAGGTTTTGGTGAGCGTGAGGCAGTGAGGTTCAGGTAAGTATCAGAGTTATGCATGTTATTCAGGAAGACAGAAAACTCTTGTTATGGATGGAGGTGCCCACCAGCAATGTAGGCTGGGGTACAGACAACTTGTCTGGAAAGCTGAATGGAAGAGCTGGATGAGCTGAGTCTACAGGTGTAGCCTCCCAAATCAAAGCTGAGAAGGCATGGAGGGAAGCTGCAGGGGATTTGGTAGATTCTTGCAGACAGTTGACCTGTACTAGCATTTCATACTATGAGGATGCTGACTTTTTTTTCCTGAGTTGAATGGGACATTCATGACTTGGAATTTTTTTCTTTTTTTCCTCTCCCCTCAAAATGAAATGATGTGCCCTGATTGGCCACTGTTTTCAGTAGAAGTGGCAAAACCAGGATTGGAACAGCAGGTGCATTTGAAATTTTCCAGACTAGAAAAATAATAGATGTCCAATTTGTTATGTTTGTTTTTTTGTTTTTGTTTTGAAAGCTCTTGTCAGCATGTGCTGAGCCCTTGTCTGAACACTGGGTCTATGTTATACCATAGCATTGCCATGTTCGGAGGATGTTTGGGTAGTCACTGGAAATTTCTCACATTCTTCAGCTGTGCTGAAGTATTTAAATTTCGTTAACTTTGTTGAATCTTCCAGTCTGTAGTGCAGTGGGTATGGGAAACTCCTTTATTCTAAAAGCTCTCAGCAGAATCTAACTATAAAAATCAGTTATCTCTGGGACAGAAAGGGCATGGATCATGATATTTCGTATATCTACAGCAGCACCATACTGTGCTTTACATCGTGTTTTAAAGCTGTAACCGTAGGAGTTATTCCTGTAGGGTATACATTCAGGGTAAACATCTGATTTACTGCAATATCTAAACAGATAGTAATTTAGCAGAGTTCTGTATTTGAGCCCCGGCCACTTCCCTGCTAATACTACAGCTATGTTAGACATGAAACCTGAGCTCTTATTTGCCTGAAAAGTGAGTCATTTCGATCATGATTAGTTTTGGCATTTTACCCATAGAGCTTTGCTCCCTTACTTGATGACATGGCAAGGCCAGGCTTCTGTAGCATTGCTTCACCCTCGCAGTTGCAGAGTTTTCAACTACATTAGCTTAGCTAGAAAAAATGCCTAGTATGACTGAAACATCCTGATTAGTACTTTCTTCCTCCAGAAACCAGCTGGAGCTGTAGTATTTCTGAAAACTGCAGGATTTAAATGCACAGTAGCTTGTGATGACTTTTTGCAGTATTACCAGTTTCTCTCATGTGGCTACATACCTCATTACACAGCTCGGCCCCATAGTGCCGTGAGCATAGATGTCCTTATTGCCATCCTGAGCACGTGGTGTTGCAGGTTTCTCTCTGGAGCACTGGTTTTGGTGTCTCTAGAGCATTAATGCAGTGCAGTGCCCTCTGTATCTTTCTTAGCCGCTTGTGGTCATACAGGGAATATTGAGCTCTTTGGATTTATTTTTGTGTTCTATGTAGACTTTGAAAAACAAATCTCAAGTTGGAGTCTTTTAGAGCCATAGCTGCATTGAGAGTACCTATCAGGGGAAATACAATGTAGCTGTACTGGAAAAACACACTTGGTGTTCTTGCAGGCTACAGCAGAGAAATTGTGGCCCATTCTGTCTCGTTTTCCCTGCGAGAAGCAAGTTAGGGCTTAATAGGCATCCATCTGCTGGCATAACTGTCTGCACCAAAGGCTCCTGCTGGCTCAGCTACCTCAGAGTGGCACTGCTAAGTGGTAAAAGATGGCAGTGTAGACCTGGCTTGTGGCTGCTTCTGAAAAGCTGTTTTTGCCTCTGTGTTTACACGTGTTTCCATGTGGGGAGGCAGTAGCACTGGGGCTGTCCCAGCACAGGCCAAGGCATCAGCTGTGGGGCCTTTGCGGCACAACAGCTGCGTGAGCACAGGTAGGCTGCCTGCCCCTGTGCTTGCTGCTCAGGGATGGCTGTGAGGTGCTGGGTGGGGGGCAGCTCTCACCGTATCAGTGGAGTGCCCCAATGAGGGCAGACAGCATCCCAGAGTCACAACCAAAGAGTTATGGTTGTAGAGGTGGTTATGGTGGTGAGGCATTTCTGTCATCTTAGGATACCAGACAAGAGCTTCCTAGCTGCAGGTTTGTCTGACTTATCCAAAGCAGGAATTTTCTGTTACTCTGCAGTTGAAACGTGACAGAGGCTGCCTCTGGTAGTATATCTGTGGGGCTGCTTTTTTTTGTTTTCCCTGCTAGAATGCTCCATTCCCGATGGGAAGGTATTTGACTTCCTTCAGTCTCCGTTTTTGCCTAGTTGGCAATTGGAACTCCCCTGATAATGGTCCTGCTAAAATGCCACAGTCTCATGATGCTTGGGAAGCAAGGCTAAAAATCTGTGAAATTCCACAGGCTCGGAGAGAAAAATCTAAGCATAACGTGCCAGCAGCTCTTGCAGATTTATCTTGGCTCAGCAGTTACCCAGTATGTTAACAGCAAAGCCCATGGAACAGTTACTTGGAAAATCAATTACACAGTATTTGAAGCACCTCAACAGTGTTCTGCAAAGAAATAGCGCGATGCTGTGTAATCTACCACAGTAGGCAATGCAGGTTTCCATTTGTCCTGAATGTCTTGGGCTCCAGGTTGTACGCTAGCAATAGCAACAGGGATGTTGGCTTACTAGAACAGTTTGTGTGTTTTTCCAAGTATCTGATATACACTGTGCTTCCTCAAATGCAGTGGGAGGAGAATGTGCAACTCTGCAAATAAAAAAAAAAAAACAGAAACAAAAAAAAAACCTGGGTTTTGTTTGGCTCCCAAATTGCTGTCAGCTGCAGAGTTTAGTTTTTCCCATCTGACACTTCACTGTTTGTTTTTTCATTCTCCTGGCGTAGAACACTAACTTGAATTCTATTATGTCCCTGTCATGTCTAGGCCATCACCTCATTGTTGTAAAGCAGAGGATTAATGATAGAGTTGGACTTGCAGTGGCTGTGGATTACTCCTCTGTTCTGGTGCATTTCCGACCTACAGTAATATATTTTTTCAGAACCCCCAGGAGCTGAGTTGGAGTTTTCACATGCTGCTTGCTGTGTGCAGACAGAGCACAAATCTGAGGCTGTCATCCTCACTTGCAGCTAATTCTGGGATTTCACACGTGCTGAGGTCATTCCATCTCAGGAGAGGGGCAGGTTTCATCTCTGGGGCTGTCACATCTGATTGTGGTTGATGTCACAGTCCGATTTGGCAAGGAGGACAGAGTGTGTGGCAGCTCCTGCTCATGGGCTCGAGCCTCTCTGCGGTATCCACTGGAGGGCAGCGCAGGCTGCTGCAATCCCTCTCACTTGAGTGATGCTGCCAGCTGCCTCCTGACTTTCATCCCACATTTTGCAGTGCTGGATTTCTACTTTTTATTTTCTTAGCCTGCCGATTATTTGGGTTAGACGTTCAGAGTAAGAATCTAGAGGAGTTCACGTTGGTTGTTCCAGCCTGGCCATAAAATGCAGCAGGGCTGTGCTACTATGAACAAACTGTCTGATCCAGTGAGCCTGGTTATGGATAAACCACAAGTAGGACTGCAGTGGCTATGTAGAAGGAAAGAAATACAAAGCTGAGTTTTGATTATTAAGGGCCCCAGCTAAAGGGTATAAAAACATCTTCAGACTGTAGCAAGCTGTGTCTGTGTGCTTTGTTGTAAGTTGTTAGGTCTGTCTGCAGGTTGCTTCAGCCATGGAGAAGTGGAAGACAGCAATCCGCGAGGCCCAGACATTCTCCCGTATGCATGTGCTGCTTGGGATGCTGGATGCCTGTATCAAGTGGGATATGTCTGCAGAGAATGCCAGATGCAAAGTGTGTCGCAAGAAAGGTATGCAACCCCACGCCTGCGTAACGGTTGGACGCTGTCACCTCTCCATGCCCTGCTTAGGCAACGTGCCCCTGTTGTTATCACTCTGTCTTTGGCTGTATTTTGAGTTTTGACCATCAGGATTTACACACTCAGAAGCATTGATCTCACAGAAGCGTTTGACCCTGACTTCCAATAAACCATTCTGATGAAACTGGTACGGAGAGTTGCAAAACATTACAGTGCTGCTATCCCCTGGATATTCAGGGTACTTGGACACAGGTTGTCTACAAATCCTTCTGTGGGAGCTTTTGTGCCACTGTCCATTTCTCAGTTTCATTTATGAGCTGGAATGGTCTGTGGGTATCTAAGCCTTGTCAGTTGATCCCATCTCTTACAGAAGGAACAAGCAAGAAGAGGCTGGGAAGGTTAATGCACCCTGTAACTGAATAGGAGAGAGCAGTGGGATGATGCTGGTTTGAGGCTAGAGTGGGAGTGGAACTGCTTGTCGAGCTGGAAGAAGCAAGCTCTTTGTTTCTTTTGTGAGAGCAGAGAAATGAAAATGTTTGCCTTTGGTCACTGCTCTGGTAAGGCTGGGGAGTACCCAAATAGGTGACAGGAGTATACTACGTGAAGGAGGGCTTGAGAATCCTGCAGGTGGAGGGGAAAGTTAGAAGGAGTGTTACCAGTAATTGAGTACTAGTTCTAGCGGAGTAAAAATTGTTCTGCCATAACCTCTCCTTTTGGATGGAAGCCTGGAGAAAAGAGCTTGGTAGCACATTCTGCCACATCATGTGCTTTTTGTCTCATTTTCTATTTGTTGAAACACTAGTGAGAAATGAGGGCAGACGGATCTGAGGGAAAACTGAGCCGCTTTCACTTACCAAAAGGCTGTGTTGTCCACTTCTGTAAAGAAATGAGCTGAACTGGTGCAACATCCTCCACTGTGGGGCCTCCAAACTAATGTGTAAACTGTCCTGTCCCCCAGTGAGAAGGGGATTGTAGGCAGATGTAGGAGAGGGATCACCTGAGACTAACAGATTATGATTTAACAGAACTCAAGAACTGGGACGTTAGGACATGCTGGCAAGCTCTCTGCACTTTTCAGTAAATGAAATAGCTGGCTCAGGACTATGTCCATGTTATCTTTCATCACTGAGAAGCACAGAGAGACTAGTTCTGCTGCATGCCTTTTTTTTTTTTTTTTCTTTCCTGTGGGCTTGCTACCTTAAGTAGAAAGAAAAATACTGTGCTGGTTGTTCATGCTGAGGCTAGAATTGCAATGGTTATGTTCCTAGCTTCTTGCTAGGCTCATGGGCATGCTAGGCTCTCTGCAGCATGCTTCTTTCCTCATGGTCAGTTTGGTACCTACTCTGGGTGAAATGTATTTGGCAGGTTTCTACCTTTGTCTTGGGTGAAATCTTTGCAGAGCAATGGACTTTGCTTTGTTTTTTCTTCAAATACTGCTTGTTTCCACAACAGTGGAAACTGAGAAGGAAGGGTCCCTGCTATCAGAGGGCACTTTGCATCTTTCTCTCACTGTGTTCTGACCTCCAGCCATGTGGCAGCTTCTTAAGTTGCGGATTGTGCAGGGCTGCGGCGCTCAGTTACAAGTAGGTTGCACTCTCCTAGGTGAGGATGACAAGCTGATCCTGTGTGATGAGTGTAACAAAGCCTTCCACCTGTTCTGCCTGAGACCGGCGCTCTATGAGATACCAGATGGAGAATGGCAGTGCCCAGCTTGTCAGCCTTCCACTGCCAGGCGCAGCTCCCGGGGCAGGTGAGTGGCACTCCTTTCCTTTGAGTTGTCACTGATGCAGATTTTTAGCCATGCTTTCACAAGAGAGCCAAAACAGCCTTAAACAGAGATCCTTGGAAAGAACTGAAGTAGCCAAGTTGACACAGTGGCTCTGGAGCAATGGAAGAGTAGTTTTTTTTAAGTTCAGCGCACTTGTGTTGTACTGACCCATGACATTTGATAAATAGTTTCAGTGTGGCAGTGAAAACACACACAAAACATCAACCAGTATTGTATGTGCTAAGGACTGTTTTGTTCACCTGAGCAACTAGTTGGGTTCCTTTTTCATGGGATTGTAGTGGGTAGCACTGCAACTCTGTAGTGCCCTGGGCTAAGTTATTTTTGTGGCCTCATCTAATTAAAGCAGACACTACTCCAGGCTGCAGCTCAGCCCCTATGTGCTTCTAAAAATCAGATAATGAAATGCAACCTTGGCACTTTTGCTTAACCTGATAAACACTGGCACTTTTATAAGGTAGGATCCATTGTAGGCTGCGGAGAGAATATGATTTGAGGAGGAATCAAAGTTGTTCTGTGCAGCAGAATTGAGTAGTTGTTTCCTGACAACAAGGGGCTGAGTTGCTTTGTGAACTATAGGCTGGAAGATAAATGTATGCAAAATGTATTTTTCTGCTTGTATTGTAAGCTAATTGCATGCTGCATCTCCCTGCTTGTCAGCAAGGTGAGGCTATCAAATAGCACCTGATGCATAAGCAGTCAACAGATCCTCTCATCCAGAGTAGCAGCACAATAGGAGGCGTACAAACTTGTAGCGTGCAGGTGGTGCACAGCCTTAAAAGTATTACTTAACTCCCTGGGCACCATTTAAGGGTTCATCAGGCTTGTTCCAGAATGACAGGGCTTTAATGCAGCTGTTCTAGCTTGCAGTCGTAGTTACTTTGATGTGGTGGAGTCACCTGCAAGCTGCTTGGCTGCTGGATGAGAGCCATCAGGTGGGGTAACACCTGTCTTGTTATCTGCTTTCTGCTCTTGTCTTCCTAGCTCAGTCAGGAAAAAAAATGCTGGCCTGCAAAGACTTATGCCCTGCTCTACTGTGGGAGCTAATTCTTATTCCATTTACTGCTCAAGCTGCCTTGTCTCCAGAGGACTGAGACTCCCACAGTAGCTTTGCCTTTGTCCCCATCTGCCTGTGCATGCTGCTTTGTTTTTCTGTTTTTATTATGATTTGAATGCTTTAACAGACGCATCCAGAAAGTTAGAACTGTCCCGGGCAGGGTCTTTGTGGCTTTGATGCCAGCACGTAAGAAGTCTGAACTGATGATTTTGCTCAGTAATAATGTGAAGCATAGCTGTGAATAACACTAAACAAGGTCTGTTTCCTCTAGTGACAGGGGAAAGCAGTAACGGGGAAATATTCCAGCAGGAGCCAAAGGAAAAAAAAAGCAACCCAAAGTTAAAACCATTGTAAAACTCCTTAGGTCAGGCTTGCAGATCTGGGTGAAACAGCAGCACTTGTTCTCAGGAAGGAGTAATTGTGCAGCAGTCTCAATGTCAAAATCCATTATCACATGGTTGTCTAGAACAGGAGTGAGGAAAAAGGGAGAAAAAGCACAGATTCAGCTGTTGGGGGTGTTCAAACTGTAGTCTGAGAAGTGGTCTTTTAGCTGTAGCTACAGCTTGGTTCTGTGGGAATACACTGGGTCACTTCAGTTTGGGTCAGGATGTTTATTTTACACACTGAGGTGGTCAGCAAGTCTGTGTGTGAACGAACAGTGCAGAGGGGCCCAGGGCTCCTCATACCCAGGTCCTGGTACAACAGGTGTATTTGCCTGCCTTGCTCTAGGAACTACACAGAGGATTCTGCTGAAGATGAAGGTGAAGAAGGTGAGGAAGCTTCTGATGAACAAGATGCTGAGGAAGAAGAAGAGGAAGAAGAAGATTATGAAGTCGCTGGATTGAAACGTAAGGCTTTGACCATGCAGGAAATTAACAGAGAATATTAAGACTGCCTTCAGTGTTCAAAGAATTGATCCAATTTTAGACTTGTTCTTTTTCTCACATGGAACAGGTTCTTACTGGGAAATGGGGGGATCACACAAGGGAAGGCCGTGACTGTGTGTTCCCTGGGGAGATGGAGTGAACTCTCTTCCATTTGTGACAAAGATAATGCTTCTAAGATTGAAACTGCAGTGAGCTCTTTCTCCTGCAAACACTACAGACACCTGTTCAGCAGTCAGCAGTAGCTGCAGCAGGGAAGGGTTAGGGAACAGCATTGCCTGTAACTGGTACTGGCAGTCTGTGCCTGCAGTGTGTCTTGGAAAACTGGAGCTTTGACCGCAACACCCCACACACTGCTCTTGCTTTTTCCCTTCCTACCATAAGCTCATAGTACCTTACATGCAGGATTTCTGGTGGTAAGGGGCCATTTTCAAGTAGTCAGACCAGGACTTCATCTGTCAGTTCCTGTGGGAAGGCACAGTAGTCAAAGTACAGCAAGGCCTGGACAGCCAACACCTGTCGGTTGCATACAGAGACCACTCAGGATACATAGCTGACTCACTCCTGAGTGGAGTAAAATAACATTTTTTAGACTCATCAGTGACCACTTATCTACCCCAGTGTGCAGTGCAATTTCTGGTATGCATATTGACTTTGTTTTTAAGGGAGTTTGAGTCTGTCTTGTTTGGGCGGCTCTGTGGCACTGAACAGCTCAGTCTCGGAACAGCACACAGCCAGCTTTTGCTTTCTGTCAAAATGTCCTTGACTGACATAAAATTAGCTTCAGCCTGTCTTAACCAGGGCAGATGGTGAAATTCAGAGACCAGGACCCAACGGATTATCCTGTATTCTTTCAGGGGTTTTTATCCGGGTCTATCAGTCTTGATTCCCCCTGCTTTATTCCGGTTTCAGGGGTGTTCACTGATACCCTGAATATGTGTGCTGCTTGTTGTTCTGTGGTGTATCCATGTCCACACTTGGAGTATGTTCAGCCTATGTTGCGCAGCCAAGTCAGGAGCAAAGCCAAGGTTTCCAAACAATAGCTTAAGAGTTACAGTCACTAAAAATAAAGCACTAAATGCAACCCCGTGGTTTTAAAGAGCATTAATGTGGAAAGGTCACTGTGGAAAACTTTTGTTTTAATAGAGAAGTCCCATTAATCCTCGTGGCGTTTATCCTGAGGGATATAACCTAGAATGTTGGATTGTCAGACATCTGACACATGCCTCATGCTTGACACACAAGCAGGAGTGACAGCAGGCAGACGGCCCGCTGCCCTGACACACGCTGCTCCTGTGGCGGGGGGGCAGGAAGGGTGATTTATTGGGCAGGGCTGGATTAGAGGCTGCAGATGGAGCACTGCAGCACGCTGGATGTGGCTTGCTCAGACCCTTATGACCAGATGGAAGGAGCTTGGCTGCGGAGGAAGATCTACACATTCCCCTGATACAGAGAGAAACTTAAGACAAGGGACTTCAATGGCATGCTTATATTTCCATCGGCGTAACGCTCTGACAGGCAGACTCACAAACGAGCAGAGCGTTTCTGCGGGACATAATGCAGCAGCTCCCATCTTGGGGAATAAAATCCCATTGTTTCCCACTTGCAGCGTGCGGAGCAGCTCCCTGCTGCAGTAACACGACACTCCCTCTGTGCACAGTTCACTTTTCAGGGGGGCTTAGCAACTGGCTTATCCCACTGTGTGGGCCACTTGTAAGCGCTTGGCAGAGCACCCTGAGGGGCAGCAGGAACCCAAAGGAGGTCTGCGGGTCCCTGCGCCCAGTGCTTTTCAAAAGGAGGTTGCAGTCATGTTTAAAACAAATGTCTGTCCTCCACCCTCCCTCAAGTCTGGATACACAAGGGTTTCAGCACTTCATTCTGCAGACCTTTGTTGCAACACTCAGAAAGCAAGCAAAGTTTTGGGGCAGAGGAGCTGGAAGCCTCCAGATGTCCCACAGAAGCTGGGATCTGCTGGAGGCTGGCATGCGTGACCACCCTTAGACAGAAAGCTGTTGCCAGACAGCAGTGGCCTTTTTTTGGATGTGAGCTATTACCAACATAGCTCATCTGGAGGGGGTATTGAGCACAGCTGACAGGGGCATGTGCTGAGAGTGAGGATGGTGACAAAAAGCCGGGTCATTGCCATCATCTGTGCGTTTGCTGTGCTGTGAGTGAGGCTGTCTGGCGCTACAGCTGTGCACAGGGCTTGTGATCTCTGCTTCCAGGTTAACCCATTCCTCTAAGCCACTGGCTTATGTGTTTCAGTGAGACCCAGAAAGGCAGCCCGCGGCAAGCAGAGCACAGCCATGTACTCCTCGAGGCAGGGAAGGCACCAAAGGAAGAAGCAGTCGCTGCACCCTGCCAGGGGACCCCGGCAGCGGGCTGCACCTGTCAACAGCGCAGACATTGATGAGCTGGTAAGAGCCAAATTGCTCCCCGGGGGCTGCTCACATCATGAGTTATAAACGAAACAGGTGTCACACTTCCTCCCCTCCCCTTCCCAAAGAAATACCCTGAATTGTACTGTGAAACCTGTGCTGGGCTGGGGGTGGGTTAACAAAGGAGGCATATCCTTAAGGGCCCGGTGCACACAGAGCAGAGATATGCCAGGCATCTTTCCCCAGCCGCTTTCACACATTGTCCCCCTTGATTAGCAGGCAGCCTGCAGCTTGTTAAAGGGTTTTAAATAGCATCCATATGTCTCAGCAGAGAGGTGGGGGGATCGAGGAGGTCCTGGATGGTCAGAGAATGCCAGCAATGTAGGACCCTCACTCCCCAGCCTTGGCCGTTTTCTGACAGTTGTTGTGTGTATGGTCACTCCCCAACCTCCAGGACATAATTCAGCTGGCTTAGGTTTCACTTGACATTTAAAGAATAAAACCTTCTGTTCCTGAACAGAGCAATCTTGTGTGTGCGTGCTGTGCTGGTTGTCCTGGGGAGGGCCACACTGCAGCGGATATGTGAGGATACCAGAGCTCCGTGGGCCACATCACAGGCTCCTGCTCCATCTGCCATCTGTCTGCTGAGCACCAGTGTTGGTGCTGCAGGTGTATCCTGCCACTCTTCTTGAGTGGTGTGATCATGGTCTTCAAGCTTCTTGTGCTGGTTGTGGGTGGGCTGGCTGCTGGATCTGCAGCATCCTTCTAGCTGGTCCGTGTTACAGAGTGGAGGGCAACCAAACCAGCAAGCTCAGTACAGGCTCCCCCAGCCAGCATAGTGAAATACTCAGGTGGGGAAAAATGTTAGGGAACAGCTGGGTCGGGAGCTCTGAAAAACTGTCTAGGGCTCTTCCACAAACTGTTTGTCCTGTGAAGAGATGAAAGCTGGCTCAGAAATGGCTCCATGTGTTTTGGAGCATTCCCATCGTAGACATATCTCCAGCAAAGCGATGCCTCATGAGCTGTGTGGGCAGAGCTGAGGAGGTCTCCCTGTGCTGGCGGTTGACCTACAGCTCTGCAGGCAAATGACTGACCTTGTGTTACTCCTGCGTACAGGACAGCAACGCCGGAGGCATCAGCTGCTCTTTGGTATTTAAGATGGCAGAGTAGGCTCTGCCATGGGCCTGTCAGTACAGCCACACAAGTGCTGTTCCCCTCTGCCTCTCACATGCTGTCCACCAGGGGCTTATAGAGGGAATTTACACTCTGCGTTTGCTATCTGTATTCTTTGGCTGCTTGCTTTGACCATGGTGTCTTTGAACCTATCTTGAAAAAGCTTGCTGCCCTCAGTGAAAAGAGGCTGCTTGTGAGCTATTCCCATCAGAGCTTCTCTATGGGGCTCCCATTATGTAACTCAAGCTCCCACCACATGTTTTGGCTGTTACTATCAAAGGTTCCACAGCAGAACACTTTGGATTATTGCGGAAGATGGCTACATTTGAAAAACCTGACATTTTTTCCTGCAGCACTTCTGCACATTCCCACACGACGAGACACTGGCTTGTAAGCAAGAGGATTGAAACGAAAAGCTCTGCTAGGAACTAGCTGCTTTACCCTAGAAACTGTTTGCTGAACACTGAAGCTCATGGTGGTTCCCCTCCTTTTAACAGCATCCCTCCTTTGTGTGGGCAGGTCCTTCAAACAAGGAAGACAGCACGTCGCCAGAGCCTCGAGCTGCAGAAGTGTGAGGAAATCCTCAGCAAGCTGATCAAATACCGCTTCAGCTGGCCCTTCAGGTGAGGGGAGGTGGTCTCCTGTGTGCACACAGGACTGTTGGTGTGGGGACGCCATGCTGCAGTTCCACTGGATCCACTGTCTGGTCCTGAATCCTGAGTTAGGTCTTACAAGTTACACTTGGGAAGAAAGGGAGTGAATCTGCTCTACAGCACCATGGTCTCAGTCCTCTGCTGGACTGGAGACCTGGGGTCCCTCTGGTGCAGGATAACAGAGCGTGGTAGGTTGTGGGACAAGGGCAGGAGGATGGGATCAGTTTTCAGCAGCCCCCAGGGTTTGCAGGCAGTGCTGCACGGAGCCATACCTGCTGTGTCCCTGTACTACTCTCCTTCCTGTCATCAGTTCTGTGCCCACTGCAGGGTTGACATGTCTGCTGCTGCTGAGGTACTTGGGTTTGCTATGGCACTGTGGTGGGGTGTGGGTTGGGGCTGCTGTTCACATTGACAGCTCTGCACTGCGCAGTGCCAGGGCTCCTCATTTTCTTCTTCTTTGTGGCTCTTCATTCATCAGGGAGCCAGTGACCACAGAAGAAGCCGAAGATTACTGTGAGGTCATCAGCAACCCCATGGACTTCCAGACTATGCAGAGCAAGTGCTCTTGTGGCAATTACCGCTCAGTGCAGGAGTTCCTCTCTGACATGAAACAGGTGTTCTCCAACGCCGAGCGCTACAACCAGAACGGGAGTCACGTACTGTCCTGCCTGGAGAAGACGGAACAGTGTCTGATTGACATGGTGCACAAGCACCTGCCTGGCCACACCTATGCACGCAGAAAACGCAAGAAGTTCTCTGCCGGTTGCCAGGGACTGGAGGAGCAGGAAGGGGACAGTGAGTCAGAGCCCCTTGAACATTCCCGGGGGCGGAGAAGGAAGAAGTGAGGGATGGCGGGGGGGGGGACTAGGGGGAGAGCCAGAGCTGGAGCAGGCCTTCTGGTGCTGCTGGGCAGCAGGATGGGTTGTCTGGAGGGAGTTAAGAAGCAGCAGGGCACTTCGCTATTAATCCAGCCTTTCCTTTGGCCCATCCTAACTTTAATTTTTCTGCAGTTTCCTCAAATGATTTTGTCATCCATTGAACGAGCAGAGTTGACGTAACCGCTTCCTACAAATTATGCAGAGATCATACATGTCTGTCCTTCCAGGAGGGGAAGGCGGGAGGGCAAAGGAAAGGCCTGGCCAAAGCCTGACTGGGCAGGGGAGCACGAAGCCTACTCCAGCTCCAGCCCCGCTGCTGCCTCGGGATCTACTGCCTGTGCTGTGACATCGGCCCTGAGCTGTGCAGGGAGGGATCGTGTTGCTCCACGGACAGACTGGGTGCGACCAGGCCAATGGGCTGCTAGTTCTTGTATGTATATATTTATATGGCGTTAATTGTGAGCCCCCACTGAAGGGCTGCGTAGCGAGCAAGCACTTACGTTTATGGAGACACGGCTTTCACCAGCATCCTCACACAATTGGCTTCGAGGTGCTCTCGCTTTCCCCCCCCTCTCTTCTCGGGGAGCGATCTCTGGAGTTGTGCTCCAAAGAGGTCTTCCGAGCTCAGCTCTGTGCGGAGGTGGCAGAGTAGGCAGTAGGTTTCCCTGCTCACCTTGACCAGCACGCAGTCGTAGCCCCTTGGATGAACCGAGTGCCAGAAGCATACGGGAGAGTGTAGTTTTCTGCACACCCCCGGGGGAGCTCAAGGGCAAAGGGAGCAGCAGAAACATGTTCTGTTTAACTTTTTAAATTAATTTTCTAGTAATTAAAAGTGGCTTGTTTCTAGCTGTGATCTTGTATAAAGAACACCTGTAAGATACCGTTGTCTTGCTTTGGCACATGTACAGTTTATATCAAATGGTGTTTGCTGTATATTTTCCCCCTCTGAAAACTCATTTTCCTATCAGTAGCTGGAGCCACTCTGCGGGCACTCGTGAGGGTCCCCGGTCACTCTCCAGCTGTGCTCTCATCTCCTGTAGTCACACCTCCCTTAGCTCACCTCCCTTGCACCCCTGGGTGCCGCAGGGCTGTCCCGCTCTGGATGTGTCCCAGCAGTGGGCTCTGCCATTTGGCACACCGACTTTTCTCTAAGAAAAGAGTGTTCTTTAATCACCTCTCCATCATGACGGATTACGATCATACAATCAGGGCTTGAACTTTTTATTACGGAGTTCTGCAGTTTGGAACAAACTAGCCACAGGGCTGCTCTGTCCTGGCTTTTGTAACACGGGAAACCAAAAGCAGCTGTTGCAGCTCCTGTGATTTGAGCATAAGAGGATCCTCAGTGACAAGTTGCAGCCTAGTTTTGTGGAGTTTTTGGTTTGTTATTTTGTTAAGAGGTATTTGATTCAGTTCTGGACTGCTGAAGGCTGCAGCAACAAGACACGTTTCCAGCCACCTCCCCCCACCCCAGCCTCAGCTCCTGCCCCACAGAGTAGCACTGACGTTTGTATCTCGCACGTCCCCATCAGAGGCCATGTTTTGTCCTGTTAATAGAGAACATTTTCTGCAGGTCCTACACAGTGAAACCTTTGGAACCGTACGTTTTTTAAAAATAAATGTCATTTGTGGGGGGAGGGGGGTTTCTCCTAAGGGCTGTACTTGTAATAAGTTGGAAAACTAAAAAATAAACATTATGTACTTGTGTTTGTAAAGCTGCCTCACAGCGCATCCTTTGTGGTACCCTCTGCTCGTGCAGCACTGTGGCCTCGCGCCTCCTGGAGTCACTGCTAAGAGGCCCAGAGGAGCACTGAGCTGTGTCGGGTCAGCTCACAGCTCTGCAGAACCCACTTCTGGGCCAAACTCTGCTTGGGTTGGGTGGCATCAGCCCCTGGCCGTGTCTCTGCTCCAGGCAGTGGGTATGGCTGTGCTGGGGCTGCGTTCACTGCGCTGAGCATTGGGTTAATGTTCAGGCATAGAGCTGTGTGTTCTGAGCTGGCATTTTGCAGCCACAGCTGTTTGCTGCAGTTCTGAGATGGCCAAGGCCTGTTCTGTGTGTGTCTGACCAAACAGCCATCACATCCCTTACCAGCAGGGCCGGGACGCTGCTCTGCTGAGCTTCAGAGGCAGGGGAAGGAGCTGATGTACACCTGGCAGCTCTGAAGTGAAGGTGTTTGCCAGAGTTTTCCTGCACTTCTCCCAGTGCCAGAGGAACAAGAGGGTGATGCTTTCCAGGGCAGTGCTGTCACGCTGGGGCACTGACCACAGCCCCCTGAGCTCCAGTGTGGTCTGGCAGTTGGGGCTGAGGAGCCCTCGGTGGGTCTGGGGGCTTCAATGGATAAATTGAAGCAACGGATTCAATTATCCAGGCAACGGATAAATATTCTTTGCGCAGAGAAATCTCATCCCCGTGCCACGAGCAGTGGGCTCACTGCTGGATGTGCAACAGGACCTGGGCAAACCAGAGTGTGACGAAGGCTGGGATGTTTCCAGGCCTTGGCGTGGAGACCTCACACCAGCATCTGCTGCGAGACCTTTTCTGAGCCCTGCTTTTTATAGCAGCCCTGCATGGCATTACCGCCCCGTGAGACCCTATAAATAGCCGTCCCCTGGCTGGTGGGCGGCCGTGGCACCCGCTGCACCCACTGCAACGCTGGGCCTGGCCTGGGACCCAGCAGGGCTCGAGCCACAGCATGGCGGCCAGTGAGCTTCCCAGGCTGCAGAGGAGCCGGCCGGGCTGCTGGGGCTGATAGCGGGCGGTGGGCAGGCGGTGATCAGGCGCCGGCGGCCCCGCGCTGCTGATAGCTGAGGCCCGGTGGGACGCGCTTATCTGGGCGAGCGCCTGAGAGGCAGCAAGACTTGGCAAGTGGCAGGGTGCTCAAGGGCAGGCTGTCCCCACGGGGCTCCGTGAGCCACACAGGAGCTGGGACGACCGCAGGATGCAAGCAGGGATGCAGAGCTGCCCCCAGCCCTTCGCTGCCCTACGTCTGTGCTCAGGCGCGTGGTGCAGCACAGTCTGGGGCTCAGTGTAGCTCAGGGCTCAGCCCCACAGCGGCCTCGGCTGTGGGGGGTCGGTGCCTGGGGCGCATCTCTGCCACCAGCTCTGGCCCAGGTGAGCGGCTCCTGCCCCGCCTGCGCCCTGCGCCGGACTTTGGAGTCTATCCCTGAGCCAATATTGACTCTCCCACCCCAGGTCTCAGTCCCGTTATCTGCCCACACCGCCCCTCCACGGCAGCTGGGGGACCTGGGAGGCTGCAACCCCTCGGCCTGGGGGGGACCCCTGTCCAGGGACGGGGCTGACTGCCCACCTGCCGGAGGGCCGCAGTACCATCACACAGTGCCCTGGGCCGGCAGCAACCTCGCTGGGCACCAACGGACACAGTGGTGTCACAGAGCCCCTGCACAGCGCTGTGCGCCCACTGCCGCCCCTCCGTGCTGCCTACTGCTCTGCTCCGCACACTGCCGCCAGCACCGCTCCCGGGGGAGTGGTGGGTTTCTCAGATCCATCGCTCAACTTCTCCCAACGTCCCAACACCCCCAGGGGCGGTGGAGGGCGGATTAAAGGCACTTCCCAACATCAATTGCGGCAGCGACGCGCACACAAAGCCCCGCTCAGCACTGCGGTGCAGCATTGAAGGGCTGCATCGCATCCCCGCTGCGGGCTGGGCTGGGGCTGGGCTCACACCCCGGGCCTCCACTATTGCCCCTTCATAGCCACGTGATGCTGCAGTGCCATCAGCAGAGCCCTGCACAACTCCTCCAGCCCCACAGCGGATGTCTGCGGGGCACCAGTGAGCTGGGAGCGACCTCAGCAGCACAGTGCTGCTTGGCGGGGATGCTCAGCGCAGTGCCAGCGCGGCCTGCCAGCAGCAGCTGGGGCTGGGGGCACGCAGAGGACACAGCCCCCACAGGCCGCACCCTGAGCCTGCAGCTCCTACGGGGGCTCTGGGCTGCCGGGACTGGTGGGCAACAACCTGTGTGTGCTGAGGCGGCTGCTCAGAGATGGAGAGACGGGCAGCCCACGTGCGGCTCATTAGCTAGAAATGATAGGACGGAGACTTCCATCCCGTCCCGCAACCCCTACCCGCGGAGGGGCTGGGCCCAGCTCTCCCCATTGGCAATGGGAGCCCGCTGGCTGCAGCCAGGCACGGG
Organism: Gallus gallus; assembly: GCF_016699485.2. Classification (NCBI taxonomy): domain Eukaryota; kingdom Metazoa; phylum Chordata; class Aves; order Galliformes; family Phasianidae; genus Gallus; species Gallus gallus. The sequence goes on from NC_052550.1 coordinate 796,986, forward strand.
CACCCCACAGCCACGGCCCTCCCCGGCTCCCTGGACAGCCCCAGGGCAGTGGCCACAGCCCCACCAGGACTGCCCAGCTCCTGCCCCAACCCAGCACCACCAGCTGAGGGTTGAGTTTCCCCCGGGACAATGGGGAAGGCGAGATGGGATTGTAACTGGAGCAGGGGATAAATAAAGCTGCCCAGAAGTTTCCATGACCCGCACCTCGGGCTGCTGCTTGGCACACCGAGGCCAAACCCCGTCCCCCAGCCCAGCGCTGGGCTCCTGGCCCCGCACTGCCCCAAGACCACAACGGCACGGCAGCCCCACAGCTCCAACCAACACCACTCAGCACTGAGCGCTGAGCGGAAAACATTATTCACCACGTGAGGCTCTGTGCTGGCAGACGGGTTGGGATGCAGGACTGAGGTTAGGGCCATCCTGACTCCTCTGGGGGCTGCTCCCCACCGCCCGGCCAGGCCAGCCCCGCACGCTGCCCACACCGCAGCGCCAGCGAGCTCTGCACGGCCGCCTTCAGCCCCTCGGTTCCTGCACACAGCACAAAGCTCGGTTGAAATAACACATCCAGGGTTTATTGTTTTTTCCATTCCTCGCAGCTAATGATTAAAAAAAAAAAAAATCTAAAATAAATTACAGAATTAAATAAACATGAACTGGATTATTCCCCTTCCTGCCCCGGCCCCGGCCGCCCCCCAAAGAAAGCGTTAGAACAGTCACTGGATTTGGCAACAGCAACAACAACAGAACGATCCCTAGGAAAAGCAGCAAGCTGTCCGGGCCGGGCACTGCAGTGGGCAGCCCACCCCCGCGCGCCCCCCATTCGGCCCCACAGCAGCCCCGGGGCTCAGCCCTTACCCGTGGCACTCTCTCGGCACCGCCCCGGAGCGGCAGCGCCGTGCTAGACGTGTGTCGGGTTGTCCAGGTACGGGTCCGTCTTGGTCATGTGCAGCATGACGGTGGGTGCCTTGTAGTGGCAGTGCACCCCGCCGCAGCTCACCCCGCTGCAGGGCTTGCCCCTCGTCCTCACGCCCAGCTTCCTGTTGCACAGGCTCTGCCAGGTCTGCAGCGTCTTGGAGCTCCACACCCACACCCCGCTGGTGATGCCCACCACCAACGACATGAAAATCTTTAGCATAAAGACAGCCACGGTGGGCACCGAGGCCTCCAGCGAGCAGTCGGCTGCGCGTCGGCCAGGCAGCGGCACACAGCCGCGCTCCAGGGCACGGAGGTTCCAATAATCCACGTTCAGGCGCTCGTAGAAGTAGCAGACGATGACGCAGGTGGCCGGGACGGTGTAGAGGATGGAGAAGACCCCGATCTTCACCATCAGCTTCTCCAGCTTCTCCGTGTTGGTGCCGCCCGTCTTCATGATCTTCCGGATGTGGAAGAGGGCGACGAAGCCAGTGAGGATGAAGGAGGTGCCCACCACCAGGTAGCACGAGAGCGGGATGAGGACGAAGCCGGTCAGCGCGCTGACATCCATGCTGCCCACGTAGCACAGCCCCGTCAGCTCGTCCCCCGCCACCTTCCGCATGGTGAGGATGACGATGGTCTTCATGGCCGGGATGCCCCAGGCGGCCATGTGAAAATAGCTGCTGTGCGCCTCGATGGCCTCGTGCCCCCACTTCTTGCCGGCAGCCAGGAACCAGGTGAGGGTGAGCACGACCCACCAGAGCGAGCTGGCCATGCCGAAGTAGTAGAGGATGAGGAAGACGATGGTGCAGCCCGTGCTCTCCAGCCCCTCCTGGATGATGTAGAGCTCGCCGTTCTCCCGGTCGCAGGCGATGGTCTCGGCCCCCGCCACCGAGCGGATGATGAAGGCCACTGAGTAGACGTTGTAGCACATGGAGAGGAAGATGATGGGTCTCTCGGGGTACTGGAAGCGGTGCGGGTCGAGCAGGAAGGTGAGCACGGTGAAGGCGGTAGAGACGAAGCAGAGGGTGGACCACACGGCCATCCAGACGAAGGCAAAGTCCTTGTCCTCGCGGGACCAGTAGACGTCCACGCCGGGCGAGCAGCGGGGCGCACAGGAGAGGCTCTTCTCCACGTACTGGAACTTCTCGGGGTTGTCGCAGGCTCCCAGCCCGTTGGGGCCACGGCCCTCCGCGGAGCCCGGCGGCCACGGCCGGGGCGCGACAGGCAGCATGCCCTGGCCCTTGTGTGGCTCCGCGGCTGAAGCGTTCTCGGGGGCCTCCATGCAGAGGGCGTTGGGGTCGTTCTTGGTGGGCAGGCGGCCGCAGTCGAGCGACTCGGGCCAGCCGAAGTTGAACTGCTCCATGATGGGGACGCACTTGTGGCGCGCCTGCTCGCACATGGGGCGGCAGGCGGGGATGCTGGCGCTCACCTGGTCGGTACACATGGGTGCGTAGAGCGAGCAGAGGAAGAAGCGCAGGTGGACGTGGCAGCCGTACTCCACCAGCGGCGCGAACTCGTGCAGCTTCAGGGCGGCCTCGCGCTGGCTCTCGTGGCCCAGCAGGTTGGGCATGCGGGTCAGGTTGTACCCGATGCCGCGGCACATGGGGATGTCCACGGGCTGGCACCGCGCCGCCCGGCCCCGCGCCGCCTCCAGCGCGCCCAGCTCCAGCCCGCGGCCGGCGGCCGCCAACTGCCACAGCACCGACAGCGCGAGCCGGAGCCGCAGCGCCGCCATGGCCCGACCCGCGGCTACAGCGCCGCCATGGCCCGGCGCGCCCGCGCCCCCGCGCGCCCCCGCGCCCCCGCGCCCCGCGGCGGCCCCGCGCCGGGGCAGCGCCCGCCGCCCTCCGCCGCGCCGCTCTCCATGCGGCCCCGCGCCGCGCCGAGCCCCGCCGAGCCCCGCGCAGGGCCCGGCACCGCGCCCGCCCCGCGCCGCGCCGGAACGCCCCTGGGGCGGGGCGGGGGCGGGGCCGGCCCGGGCCGCCCGCGCGGATCCCCCGTCGGCGGCCGTCGGCGACGGGAGCGGCCGCGGCTCCGCGGGCGGCGGGCGGCGCGGGCGGCCGCTCGTCGGTCGCCGGAGGCCGCCCTGCCGCGGTTCCCTCCCGCCGCGGGGCCGTGCGGGCGTCCCGGGGCTGTGGCGGAGCGCCGCCCCACGGCGTGCGCTGCGGGCCGCGCCGGGGGCGCCCCCCACCCGTGGGCTCCGCTGCGGGCCCGGCGCGGAGGTGGCGCTCCGTCCGTCCCGCGCCCCTCCCGTCCCGCTGCCGCTGCGGGCCCCGCAACGCTCCTCCGGCAGCGCCGCGCGGAGGGGCGCCCGGCGGTGCCCGCAGCTCCCGGTGCCTCCGGGCCGCGAAGGGTTAACGAGGGGCGAACTCGCAAATAAATGTCTTTTAATTTAATTTCGCTTTAATATGTAAAACTGTTGCTCTTGGCAGGGGGTGCCGCAGCCCGGCCAAAAGCAACACGTGCGTTTGCGGAGTCCAGGGGCTCCTTTCCACGTAGAGGAGCGGCCGTCGCGCACCTCCGTCCCACGCCCCGCGGTGCCCCGTGGGATGCCCGGCCCCGCGCGGGGCGCACAGCGGAGGGTCCGGGGGTGTCCTCACCGCCCCGGCCCCGCAGATCAGGCAGGGGAGCGCCGGGGCGGCCGTGGGGCGGGGGGGGCGCACGTGGAGCGCCGTGCCCACGACACCGTGGCTGCGCACAGAAGCTGAGGTCTCCGGCGGGTCTGGAAGCCTCGCAGTGAAAACAAGAACACCAGGTAGAGCAACACGGCGGATTTATGGCTTTGGAAGCGTCCCTGGGCTGTGAATCCAATATCAATAGCTTGAATAAAGAAATCACAGAGGCTGCACAGAAATCTGCCCGCGAAGCGTCCAGGCCGGCGGAGCGGGGCCGTATGACAGGAGCCTGTGGTTCCTGGCAGCAGCTTTGCCCCATTTCCTTTCTTCCCGTCAACAGTGCTCGCAAACCTGTGCGAGATCCTCAGCGAGGGGAGGGGGGAAGGAGCGGGAAGGCCACGGGTCGAGAGCAGTCGCCTGGCGCTGCCGGGCTGCACGGAGAGGCTGCGAGACGCCCCCAGAACGTGCACGGATGGGACGTGGGCGTGGGATCCTGGGCATCCCCCACGGCAGCAGCAGCGGGGGTGGCCCCTGCCTCAGAGGGAGCGACGGAGCAGGGGAGGGGGCACGATGGAGGAGGTGGTGGAGGAGGAGAGGGTCCCACAGGCTCTGCACCTTGGCAGGGGCAGCTGGGACATACGTGGGGACACGCAGACCCACGTGCCCGCTGGGCTCTGCACTCCCCGATGGCTCTGCTCTGCCCTGGGCACAGTGCTGTGGTACTCCCAGCTCTCCCCGGTGCTTTCAGGCAGGGGCTGTAGTAAGGACCGAAAGACCCAAAAGCACCCTCAGCTCCAAAGGACCCTCTGCTGTCGGTTGCAGCCCGAGGGAGGGCGAGGGCGCAGCTCTGCAAGGATCCGGGCAGCAAATTTTCCCTTCCCAAAGAATTTCACAGGAATAGCTGGTGTGAAAGGCCAGCTGGGTCGATTTCAAAGGGATGCCAGCACCAGGGCCGGATGGGCTGCGGAGCAGCTGGAGGGGTCCATCCTCGGAGAGCCCACCCAGCTGCAGGCTGGCACCCACTCGGGCACCCATGTGGATGGGGGTTCTCGCTGTGGCCACGCTGTGCTTTGCCAGCAGTGTTGGGAGTCCTCCAGCCCGAACCCTCCCGTTCCTGCACAGTGCAGATACACCCAAGCTGGGGCAAAGCAGGCACTGCTCTGCGCCCTGTGGCTCTGTGGCTCAGTGCTGAGATCCCTCTGTTGGTGTGCAGCAGTGGGGTGGGAGGGCAGGGGGTTTCTGGGGACAGACAGTGAAGAAATGGGGCAGGAATCTGACACTGGCAGGAGATGGGCAAAGCAGAGGGACTTCGTGGCACTGCTCCTGCCCCAGCTGGCACCGGCGGAAGGGAAAAGCCATTTCTTCCCTGACTCAGGCATTAATTATAGCAACGCAACGAGAACCCTGGCAGGGGGGAATTAACAGCCGTGCTCATCCTACACCCAAGCTGCAGCTATTTTTATGGCTTCATGAGACTGTGCAGCATGTCACCAGGCAGGCAGCCCCGTCCAGGAAGGGCACTGCGGGCACTGTGGGCAGAGAACGATGGGCCCCGGGGGTCCCGCTGTGCCCAGCCCCACACCCCGCAGCTGTGTGCTCAGACACCCAGAGCCTGGCGTGAGCACCCTGCAGGAAGGGCCGTCCCCTCCTTGTGTCACCCCCTGCCATCTGCATACCAATGTCCTGGCTGGCACGGCAGGGCTGTCACGCTCCACTGGTCCCCGTGCCAGGCTGGTGAGAGGTGCCAAAGGTGCCGCAGATCCCTGAGGGGCCGCAGAGCCCCATCCATGTCCTCCCAGCCCAGAGCCAGGACATGGCCTGACCCAACGTCCGTCTCATTCCAATTATTCCCCCGTCCCCTGGTGCAGAGGGACAACCCTGCTGTGCCAACTGTCCCCTGCAGGACACAGCCTGCCTGCTCCCAGGCAGCGATGCCGATGCCTCTGCTGCACCACAGAGGAGGTTTGCAAAGACATTTCCTGGAGGATTTGGGATTTTTCCCCTTTTCCCTTTGGCGTGCGGTTTCAGTAACTCTAGCAGCTGTGATGAAGAAGGTCAGCAGGAGCCACGCCGGTGGCAAGCCTGGAGGAGCTGCAGGCTGAGCCACGTGCAGCCCCCATCACCTCGCTCACCACCCACAGGCCTTGGCAGCGGCCGTTCACTCTGACCCCTACTGATGGCAACATCCCCGCTCAAAGCGGCTGCCTCCCATGGGCCGGTGAAAGGCTGCCGCTCGCTGCCAGCTGCCGGAGCCCGGCAGGAGTGGGTCACAGCCACCAAACCAGGCCATGGGGCGCCTGCCCCGCGGCTGACCCTCGGCGCTGCCCGGTTTCCTGGCAGAAGAGGCAGAGGAGGAGCGCGGTTTGGAGCAGGCAACGCTGTGCTCCCAGGTGACGTTCCAGGCTAGCACAGAAGCCCTTTCATCCCCGGCGCTGCTGCCTGCCCGCTCCGGCATGCCTGCAACCCACCTGCGGTGCCAAAACGGAGCTCAGCCCCAGGCTGCCCCATCCCACAGCCCCGCGGTGCTCCCGGCACGCCGGTGTCGGCACCGGCCCGGCGCAGGCACACACTCGGCTCTTTCTTTGCCTGGCCCGGGCCCCTCAGCCCCGCACACAGCCCGGCGCTGGCAGGCGGGTCTGCGCTGCACAATGTGCCTCCTTGTTCAGCCCGTCCCAGGGCCGGCTTGTGGGGAATGGCAGGGAATCGCCTCCGTTTCCTGCTGGAGTTTTATTACATCTCCATATAAATAAATAAATACAATTCAGAGGAGGAGAGCAGAACCACGGGGCAGCTTGGAGCCAGGCAGGACGTGGGCTGGGCTGAGCCCCGTGGCGGGGCCGGGATGGGGGGAACGTCAAACTGGGGCACCCCGGCACAGGGCAGCGGGAAGGGGCTCCCCAGGCCCGCCTTGTTCGTTCAGGGGCTGCGCCCCAGGATGCTGTGTCCCTGTGCCTTCCTACCCCCCATAGTGCGCAGGGCAGCGTTCTCCCCCAGCGTCACCCCGGGCTCCTTCGGGCAGCCCCACTCCCCCAGCCCCAGGAGCAGCCACACTCCTCCAGCCAAACCGTTTTGCCCTGGGGCAGGGCAGTGGGGCTGGACCCTGGCAGGGATGTGTCCAACCCATATCGCATCGGAGAGGAGATGGCTGTGAGGAACAGAACTCGCTGGAGATGCCTGTAACTTCTTACTGAAAGGGCCAAGCTGTCCTTTTGCTCAAACCAAGGCAGGTCTCCGGTGAAATCTGGATGTGCTGAACCTGTGGAACCCCTGCAACCTCCCCTGGTGCCTGCAAGCATGAGCAGCCCCTTGGCAGCCCCATATGCACGTGCTGGGAAGTCACAGAGTTATAGAGTTGTTTCAGTTGCAGGAGACCCGTAAGATCATTAAGTCCTCCTTGTGATTGCTGCAGCCTCCAGCACACCTACGGCAGTGGGATGCAGAAACTTTCCCCCAAAGCACAACGCCATGCTGGAGAGCCAGGCCAGCCCCCACTGCTGCAGGCACTGCCGTGGTGCAGGGGTGGCCTGGGAACAGTTCTGGTACTTCCTCCCGGTGCTTTTGGGCTGAACTCGGATCCTCCAGCAGGGTTCAGGCCAAGCCTTGGGATCAGGCTGCAGCAGCCAAGGCTGAGGCAACGCCAGCTGATATCTGCACACCCCTGAGATCTCACCGTCCTCTCCCCAACATCCCACTGCCAACAGAGCTCGCTGGCACCGGGGAACGCTGCACTGCGCCGCTTCTTTCCCTTCCTTGGTGCAGGTCAGCCCGCGTTCAGCTCACAGCCCTTCCTCTTTCTGGTGGTTCCAACCCAGCATTGGGTCCCTTCTTGCTCCTGGCCTGCCGTTCTTCCTCTCCCATCTGGCTCCTCCACCAGCACTTCACTCATCTTCTCCTCTCTGTGTGGAGCATGCTATGAGACCATCACCTCCAACGTGTCTGGAGGAGCAGTTCCAGAGGGGGGTCCTATAACCATGTCTCCTACTGTCGTCCCGAGCACCACGGTCATTCGGCAGCTTGCATGGCAGTCTGCAGCCAGGCTCCACACACAGGCAGTAACAGCGTGGCCTTTAGCAGTGTGCTCGGATCAGAGCTGCTGGAGGAGCACTAAAGCCAAAGCTGCACAGCAGCTGCACACTGCTACCTGAGCAGCACTGCCATGTCATGCACTGAGCTTAAAGGCATCCCCAAACGCCAACGTGTATTAAAAACGCTGAAGAATGCAAAGTTTCACGGCAGCACAAGAGGGGCTGTGCCTCCTTAGGGCTCATCGCAGCACCAGGAGCACAAGGAGGGAACGTGGAATGGAAACCCTCAGGTATGTTAAACAAAAATACTATTTACCATTCACTTACTAATCCTGCCCTCCTCTGGGGAAAAAAAACAACACCGAACTCCAATATTTACTTAACAGGACTCAGCAGTTTTGGGTTTTGCCAGTGGTGCCCAAAATAGTTCATGAGAAACAAGTGATCTTTCAGAGGATGCCCCCTCCCTCCAGCCACCCTTCTTTAAAGGTCAGACAACAGCAGGGAAGGCTCTGACCCCTCTCACAGCCACCAGTGTGCTCCTGCAGGCACAGTTAGCGATAGCACGCATTTTGCCCAACCTGAGTTAGCTTTTACAGCCATAATCTCCTTGCCCTGTTCGGAGGGCAGAGAACCACGGGCAGGGATGTACCCTGGAGCCCTGGATGGTAAGCAGAGCTGGCAGGTCTGGCAGCACTTCTCGTCTCCAAACACCGGGACAGGAATACACATCTGGGTGTGCAGCTCAGGCTGAGCCTCAGCTATGTGAGTGAGTGCCACAGGTCCCAGCTGCCCTCCCAGTGCCCCCAGGCTGTGCGAGCTCCAAGCAGAGCTGGGAAGGAAGGGCTGTGCTCTGCCTGCCCCAAAACCCCACAAGGGAGGGAGGGAGGGAGGCAGTCGTAGGTCCCTAGTCCATAATAGCACACCAGGGGACAGGGACCCACGTGGGTTTGGTGCTGCAGGACAGGCTGTACCGGGCCAGGGGAAGCCCTGGGATGCAGCTGCAGGTCCCCATCCTGCCGGGCTCTGGGGCTGCCCTGCTGTGGCCACAGTATGCCTCGCGCCACCCCAAAACCATTTGTTTTGGGGCCTACAAAGATTTGTTCTGGGGCTTACAGAGCACAACTGGACATGCTGGACTCTGCCCGGGTAGGCATTCCATGGCCCAAACACGCTGGAAAAGCAAAGCCTCGTCGTCCCCACTCCCCTCCCACCCTCTCCCCCCTTCAGGCCTCCACATTTTCCACCCTGTGAGTGCTTCGAGTGCAGGAAAATGTGAGGGCATGGAAAACCAAACCACTCCCAGCAGCCGTGCCACCTTCCTCCTCCTCGTCCCCTTCTCCTTGCAGATCTCACACCCGCAGTGCTGTCACGCAGCCCTCCATCGAGCAGTGACACCGCACCCCTCTGCCGCCCCTCCCCAGCCTGTGGCTCAGGGGCTCTGTCCCCACATCCCCACCATGTGCTGCTGCCAGGAGTGGCTTTCAGCGCCCACTGAGGCTGTCCTGAAGGAGACCCGGACCCGACGCAAGGCAGGCAGCAAGCACTCAGGAAACACTGGCTCGGAGCTGCCTGGAAAGCCCCGTTGATTCCTCCAGGTCTCCCTGGCACTCAGCACTTTCCCATTCGCCCTTCCAAGAGGCGGCCACGCTTGAGGCTCACGCTGGGAGCCCTTTCCCCAACGGCTCCGGAGGACGTCCCGCATTCCGCCTCCGTCCCGTCGGTGCTCGCACTGCCAGGCACACACAGCACCCCGCCTCACCCCGAGCCCCCACGCGTGGGAAGCTGCAGCGTTTCCCCCTCGCCCCGCCGCGGGAAGGCAGAGCTGTAAATCTCACTTTTCCTGTCTGTGGCCAAGCCAGGCAGCACGTCGAACACTCGCTGTGCCAGGGCAGGGTCCCAGCTGCAGCTTTCAGCCCCGTTTTAAAGCAAATCCAGGCCCTTCGTTTTCCCACTCACCTCAGATTTCTTGTCTGCAGCCCTGCAACGCTTCCCCGGACCCCTCCCGTCTGCCCAGTGTGGCTCTCGCAGCCTTTTCCACGAGGACGCTCCTCAATGGGAGCAAAGGAGAAGCTGGGCTACGCTGAGTGAGAGGAGAGGGAGGAAAGGAGAGGGCAGAGCAGCAAAGCCCTTGGAAAGCAGGTAAGTTTGATTTGCCCTTTTCCAAACACTCGAAGAGGGAAAAAAATAAGTCCGGGAGCTTCAGAGGGCCCCCACCTCCCTGCCGGTGCCTGGGGATGAGGACGGCCCGGCTCACAGCCCAGGCACCACCTGAGCTGCCAGGGCACCACGCAGCACACGGCCTGCATCCCACCCGCTGCACACAGCCTGCTCTGAGCGGGTCCCCCCCCCCAAAGCAGCACCCCACGTGCCTTTAAACTCCCACGCCTCACAGCCAGGCGACGGATGAGCAACGGAGAGGTCCACGGGGAGTAACCCACGTGCAGCACCAGCAGCACTTCCACAGCTCCCCCACGTCCGACTGGAGCCGACCCAAGGAGGGACGCCCTGGACTGCTACGGGCCCTGCAGCTCAGGGCAGTGCTGCCAGCGAGCACAGAGGGCTGGGCACAGCTCACCTGCAGCTGGCAGGGCTCACCCTGCCGCCACAGCGCCATCGCTGCCACCACAGCATCCGACACACTCCTGTCTGCAGTGGGGACGGCCCACGATGGCAGAGTGTGCAAGCAGAGCTGCTGAGAAGCGGGGAGACGCCACATCTCCCACCTCGCACCTGCAGAACTGCTCCCGAGAGCACCTCTGATCCACGATTTGCACCGAGCAGTCTGACCCGTGTGCAGGGAGCTCACTGATTGAGACACAGCAACAGCAAACAGATGCTCGCTGAAACAACCGCTAATTGTTGCCGATTTCGGACAGGTCTTGAATACTCATCAGCACGTGGCACGAGCCCTAATGCGTTTTGCAGGATGGCAAGGAATGATTGCAGCTGACCACAGGGGAGGGAGCGGCGCTGCAGCTCCTGCCCCGCTACCGAGGCAGGGGGGATCTGTGTTTGCACCCCTCTCCTGGAAAGGGAGAACGAGCTCCAGGAGGGCAGCTGCTCTGTGCTCCTCTGTGCTCCTCTGTGCTCTCACAGCAGCACCACAAGGGCTGTGTGAATTATGATTTGCCTTTGTTTCGGGGAAGGAGGAATGGGCCGGGAGGGCCGTGAGGATGGTGCTGCTCCCAGCCAGCAGTGACGCTGCAGTTTGGGACAGCAGGGCCCTTCCAGGGACACAACGGCCTCACCAGGCTGCTGTGTGCGAGGATACACCTCCTGCTTCTCAGCACAGCAAATCCTCACTCCGAGTCCTCCCAGGGCTTTGGGGTTTACCTAATGCAGCAAATTGCCTTTCAGACAGAGGTGGATGGAGACCCGGCCTCACTTCTCACAAAAGCCAGCGAGAAGCTTTGCCTGGCCAGAAAAACAGCGGCCAAACTTTCATTTCCTAAGCAAGAACGTACATGTTGGTAACATCCTCACCAGACAAACACCCTTTAGCAGGGGACCCTGCACAAGGCCAGGACAAAGAACAACTCGAGCATATCAGACCCTGCTGCTGGCTGCAGGAGGGGGGGCGGGGGCTGCGTGCCTGGCCAGACTTGGGTGCACACTTGTGCCCAGCCTCTGTGGGGGAAATCTCCCCATCAATCAACCCTCAGTGGTGGTCGGATCCAAACTGGAGCTGTTGGTCAGTGGTAGTGGCAAATGCTCCGGGACAGCAACACCTGGGTTCAGCTTCCCCTATGGGAGAGAAAGGGAACCTGAGTTAACAGCACAAAGCAGCCTCAGGACAGGTTCAGGTTGGGTGCTGGGAAAAGGTTCCTCACCGGAGAGGGGCTGCACACTGCCGTGGCTCCCCGGGGCAGCAGTCGTGGCCCCAGGCGTGCTGGATATAAAGGAGAGTTTGGACGAGGCTCTCAGAAACGTGGTTTGGATTTCAGGTGGTCGCATGCAGAGCCAGGAGTTGGACTCAGTGACCCCCGGGGGTCCCTTCCTTGAGGTGATTCTATGGCTCCACAGGTGCTGGTCAGCCCTCAGCACCCCACAAACCCAACATTAGCACCAGCTTTGCCCAGCCGTGCTGAGAACATCTGGAGGAGGACATCAGGAGCCATATGGCCGCCTGCTGCTGCCCACACAGCCCATACGTGGCCCTCAGAATCCACATGCAGTTCAGAGGGCTTTTCCCACAGTCAGGGAGCACGCAGACAGGGCAGGGGATTCCTGGAGGACCAAACAGAGATGCCATGGGGCTGCACCCCGTGGGTCTCCCTGCAGACAGCGCCTGCAGGCTGCAGCACAGCGGGGCACTGTGAAAGAAAGGAATTTCTGTATAAATCCCCTTTACCAGCGGGTTTCTCACTTCCCCTCCGGTAGACAATCCCAGCCCTCAGAGCGCTGCTGCATGAAGAGACCATTTAATATATTTTTGGAAGAGGAGGGAAAAAAAAAATCTCTCAAAAGAGCCTCTTTCAGCTAATAATGAAGTGAATATTATATTAAGAATGAAAACATATTCAGGGTAACTTACAGAGGGAGACAGAAAACCTTTTCATAACACCCTGGCCACAAACACAACTGCCAATTAAACCAGCTTTGTTCCTCAGCCCGTGCCAACACAAACTCAGGGCAGGGAGTTGGGTGCCCGCATGGCCCTGGCCAGGCAGCCCGTGCTGCTGAGTGGTTTCCAGGCCTGGCTGCCGAAATAAAAAGGGCTCAAGGCCCTATGCAGCCCAGCCTGGGGCTGCCCTGCACCACAGGGCTCGTGGCTGGGCAGGGGACAGCTGCAGCGATGGGCCACGGGGCACTCAGTACATGGGATTGCGTCTGCTGCTCCTTGGGAATGCAGCTGTAGGGCTGCTGCAGTAAAATGGGGTAGGGAAGTGCTGAGCAGAGGTCACTATCCTGGGGCTGACCACCAGGGCATGGCAGGAGCACTGGGACAGGTGACAGCCATATCTCAGTGCGCCATGTCCCCCACCCTAGCGATGGGGAGATGTGCCTGCAGGTGCACAGGGCTGAGCTCAGCATCCCCATCACCACCAATGCCCATAGGTTCCCCTATGCCCTCACTGTGCAGCCCATTTTCAGTTCTGCCATCCCATGCATCATAGAACTGTTATAGTTGGAAAAGACCTCTAAGATCACGTAGTCCAACCACACACCTACCACCTGTGCTGCCCACGTCCCTCAGTGCCACATCTCCATGGCTGTAGAACACTTCCAGGTATGGTGACCCCACCACTCCCTGGGCAGCTGCTGGGCCACTGCAGCACCGCTTTTTGGAGAAGTTTTTCATAATATTCACCTCCAAGCTCTCTTGGTGCAATGTGAGGCCATCACCTCTCATCCTACTGCTGTTACCTGGGAGCAGAGGCTGACCCCCTCTCCACCACCTCCTTTCAGGCAGTGGTAGGAAGCAATGAGGTCTCCCCTGAGCCTCCTCTGCTCCACGGTGACCCATCCCAGCTCCCTCAGCTGCTCCCCATCAGACGTGTGCTCCAGAGCCCTCACAGCTCCATTCCTTCTCTGGACACACTCCAGGGCCTCCATGTCTTTCTTGCAGTGAGAGCCCAGCACTGAACGCAGCACTGAGGTGCAGCCTCAGCAGGGCCGGTACAGAGGGACAGTCAGCTCCTGCTCTGCTGGCTGCACCAACCTAACCCAGGCCAAGCTGTGGGCACAGCCCACACATAACACCATGGAGCCATCAATACCACCAACACACTCCAGGGTTGGAGTACTAACTGCCATCACTGCAGGCAGCAGCAGGGTCACAGTGCCCGCACAACAGCATGGGAGATGTATGGCACACACAGCAGCACTGCATGGGGGAAAACAAGTGAGAAGAGCCCCGTGCAGCCCACACGTAGGAGGAGCAGGGGATGTCAGGTGTAGCTCACATCAGTTTGATCCTCACCTCGCGGCCCAAGGAGCCAAAGAGACAGAGAGAGTGTGAGGGCACCCAGCATCTTGGGCTCAGATTAAACCTGAGCACACCCACGCTGGGAAAACATCATACGATATCAGATAATATTTTAATTGCTTGGCAAAGTTCAGAAGCTGCAAGTTGACATTAGATAAACCCAAACTGGAAATACAAGACCACTTCTGAGCTGTAAGAGGTAACCTACCTTTGGAACAGCTCCTCCAAACACCCTGAAGATGTTTGTCAAACTATTTAAAAAGGGGGTAAAAAAAAAAAAAAGTGGCTTTTTGGGCCAAAAATAAATATTTCAGTAGCAAATTTCTCAAAGGCCCACATTTTCCCATTAACAATCAGAAACTGTGCTTCTTTGTAGAGATTTTTCTGTTTTGCTCACGGACGCACATTTCTGTTCTAATGCCAAGTAAAGATGGTAACACATTTTTGATCTTGCCCAGAGATGGAAAGTAGTTTTATTCTTTTTCTTAAAGAGGAAGAAAAGCAAAATACTAATAATAAAAAGAAAAAAAAAATCAGCAAAGTCATTTTTCACATTCACCTCGTAAAGAAAACCTGCAAAATTCCCTCCAACAAACTCTAGCTGACAACTCAAAATCTTTAACACATCAGTAAGCCAATCTTCAACCTACAGCCAGCCTGCAGGACAGACGCTGTGGGGCTGGGAGGTGGTGTGGGATGGGCAGTCCCCACATGCAGCATGCAGGAGCAGAGATGTGCAGGAATCCCTTTTGGGACACCGTGAGCAATGCCATCCATGCCTACTTACGCATTTAAACGTTTACGTCTTGGATGGTGCCTTTTGTGATGGGTTTTGTCCATACAGGTTTGGGGAGCGGGGTGTTGTGTCTTCACTTGGTTTCCCACTTAGGTGGCTGTGCCAAGTTTCCATTTGCAAATCCACTCCAAGTGGATGCCACGCTCGCTCAACCCAGTGCCCAAAAGCCAGCAGACGAGTGCCAAAACATCCCACGTCAGAAGGCTGAGGGAACTCCGAGAGGCACAGCAGCCTCATGCTGGAGAACTCCGCCACACATCTGCCTTCAGGTCTCCCATCTTATCCTGTCTGTCATGAAACACAATCCTCTGCTTCACGTTGGAAAATGGCATCAGATCCCAATGCAGGGAAGTCAGCGGTGCAATCTGTACAGAAAAAGACTACTATCTGTGATAGAAAGCCCATCAAAAACAAAACCCCGGAACTGCTTTGCCGTGGTGAGGTATTACGAGGGAGGCATTGCCATCTAGTGTCAGCCCAGCAAAGAGGAATCAGCAAGGCACTGCTGCTGGGAACCACATGGGGACTGGACATTGCAATGCACGGAGAGCGGACAGGGCTGTCTGTGGGCAGAGCAGCTAGGAAGCCCTGGCCACATGGCTACAGAAACCCAAACACAGGCAAGTAGCCACACTTACCCAGTGAGAGCCCAGGCCTGGCACCTTTCAGGGGTTTGAGCTGGGCAGCAGCTCAGTTAGAGCCTTCCACGCAACGCTTGCTTTTTTCAGCTGTGTGTTATCACTGCACATCAAAACTCCTGAAGCAAGATAAAGCGCTGCACTCTGTAATTAAGGTAATTAGTACTACAGAACTCTTCCCCCTCCCCTTCTTATTTTTTCTCTTGGAGGCTTTTTGGAAAAAGCAGGTCTGACAAAAAGAAGCATTAATCAGTTTGTTCTTAAGGGAAAGATAAAGAAACCCAAAGCCCACACATTCCCCTTAGATCTGCTTTCCTCCCACCAAGCAGGACCTGACCACCCCCTCTCAGAGATCACGATGCCCCTTCTCCAGAAGCACAGATGTGACTACAACAAGCAGGACTACAACATGCAGAAAGCTCCAGAAATGTGCTTACAGGGTGCTGCCAACTCGTTTTTCCCAACTCAAGATTTCCCAACTGTTTTATTTTTTTTTAATCCTCTCCAGTATATCCTACCAAGAGGGCATTTTATTTTAAGATACCATCAGAGCATGGTGGTATTGAGTCCAAAAGCCATAAAGATGTCGGCAGGACTGGGGAAAACAAGAACACTTCAGACGTTTCTCTCCTGGCAAGAGGCCACCTTGGAACACACGTTGACCACAGGCAACTCTCCCTGCCCTGCAAGTCAACAACAAGGCACTGAATTATGCGTAGAAGACATTATCCATCCCAGTCAAACATGGATGGGACAAATATCATTAAGACAGTGTTTCATGTTGCCAGATTCCTCCTCCGCAGAATCCATGTTGCTTCTTGCAGCTTCTACACTGCCTTACCAAGAGGTTTTGCATTTATCAACTCAGCCATGCCACAAAGGCCTACATTCAGAATGATACAGGGAGAACACAGTGCGTTCTGCTCCAAAAGGAAACCAACCTGATCAAAGCTAGGAAAGTCAGCAATATTTGAAGGGGAAAAAGCTGGTATTCTTAGGTAATTTGAAATTTAGTATCAGCACTCATTGGAATGTTCAGCCAAAACAAAGAGCATAGCATAATGTTGCCCAAGCAGTTAGCTACATTAACAAACTGGACTCTATTTCCAAATTCCAGTTTCTTACACTGAAAGAGACATTAATCACTCTTGCACAATAAACTGGCACAAGTCCTACCAGCACTAGTTCTCAGATTGGTTTATTTTCTCAGAACAAAAACAATATTAAGCATAACCTTTTAAAGAACAATCTGTATAAGCAATACAAAACTTCATGGCATCCTACTTGTATTTTCAGATTCCCTTAAAGCAACCCATAATCCGCAAGAGGTAGGATGTCAAGAAAGTATTCTTCAGGGAATGTTCATGGAAGAAGACAAGGCTTGGTTCTTCTAGAAACAGCCCTAGAACATGCTAAATAAACCATATTCAGGAAAATCACGTTGTTTATATACCAAGAGAACCTCCACATTATGCTTCTCCCAAAACACAGATCCAACACCAAAATGTCCATGTGCCCAGGGGTAGGTCTCCTTTTTGCCCAAGGACCGTTCCTTTCATCAGCTGGGGAAGTCCTAGGATAACAAAGACCACAGTCATCATTTCCACAGGAAACACTGTACATTTTACTCCATTTTAGCAGCTCCAAACATTAATAGGTCAACTGTTGCTAGCACGTATCTACAGTGTCCCAGAAAGAGTCATCCAAGACTTTTGTAGATTAGTATAAGTGGATCAGGCACAGTGGCATTCTCATAGAATTAATTCAATTTCCTCACTTTAGACTTGGAAGAAACTGAGTGTTAAGTGATAAGAATTCAAAAATAGCAAGCTCACTGCAAAGACCCCGGGAAGGGCCCTTCATGTCATCTCCCTTCCCGTACTGGATCACCCACATTACACACTACCCTGCATTTTTCCAGCTGCCTTCTGAGAAGCCTGGTGCCTGGACATTTACTCTTCGGCTTCGAGAAGCCAGTCCTCTTTCTCCCAGATCCACCCTTCTCCTCTGAGACTCCTATTGCTTCTCCCTGCACCTTCCTCCCTGCTCACGTTATTCTTTGCAAGAGCCATTACCTCCAGGAGGCCGAGCCACAACATGACAACACATGCAATGTGTCAAGGAACACAGTGCTCCCAGCATTTCACTCTTTGTTGGCACCCCTCGCCCATCACTCTCATTTGTAGTTGGGTCCTTACCAGCCCTGGAGTCCCAGTACACAGTAAGGTGGCAGAGCCTGCCCCAGAGAAGCCTCCATCTCTTACCTGCAGCTCCCATCTCAGCCATCCAGCTCTTTAAGGTCACTAGAAGGAAAGCAGTATCTATGCATAGGGTGTTTTCTCTGGATATAAGCCAGACCTACCTCTAAGCTGTGATATTTTTCCTCTGTATTTCAAAGGGGAACCTCTTGGGCTCAATGCTCAGAACTCAGATCTGCCTCACAAATACAGCCACAATTCCACAGCACTGACCACTGACCTTGCTGCCAAAAGCTCACCTGCTTCTCCAGTGCCTCTTCCAACCATGTTGTCCCTTTGCCTCTCCACCTGCAGAGAGCCTCAGCACCTCCTGCTCCCTGACTTGAGATCACTCACAACAGAATACTGACAAGTTTCCAGGATTTGTCTGAGTGTAGATGGTACTGAAACACGCTGAGAAATCAGACTCATCCCTCCAGCATTTATAGGTTGAACAGTGGAAGGGAAGGAAAAAAAAACAAAACAAAATCCTTGGAACCTTCTTCATAAGGTAACCCATAATCTGTCTCCTGCAGAAGTCCTGAGAGTCAAAAGGAAGATGTACATCCCTATCACCTGTCAGTTAAGGAATACTGGCAGCCCAGATCAACTTCTGCTACTTTCTCAGCAGCTATAGCCACTTGAGCTTGTTCAGTCAGCTCAGCTGCAGCAGTGATATCTGCAAATTAAAATGAAGTTACTAGTAGCAAAATAAGGAAGTCTGCTCCTGAGAGGATATCAACTTACAGAGTGCTAACCAGAAGGCTAAAAAGCAGTAACAGGAAACAGACATTTACCTGCTAAAAGATGAGAAGGCAAAACACCACACGATGTTCAAAACACACACCTCACTTTATATTCTTGGAAAGCAACTATTTTGCTCTTGCACCACAGAATCACAGGACAGTTCGGATTGCAAGGAACTGGTCTCCAGTCCAATAACATGTTCATAGCAGAGTTAGCTGCGAGGTTGATTGGGTTACTCATTTTTCCCCCGACAACCTTGAAGAATCCAGGTTTTATTCAGCCAGTATGCTTAAAGCCCATGGCTCACATGACTCAGCCAGAAAAGGCTCAATCAGGACAATCCACCCCTATCTAAGGCTGCCCCCAAATACACTTTGGGATAACAAAAGGATAGAAAAGTGGAGCAACTTTCAAGAATGCCAGAAATACACCAGCAGTAGATTTCTAGCCTAGCACAAAATAAGATTCACAGCATCAAGAAAGCACAGTCACCCCCCTGGTTCACTCAGACTCAATAAATCCCATGTTACAGCCCCATTTTTTTTTTATCACCAACCCTTTCAAAAATCAAGGGCTTGCTGTGAGTAGCTTGTGTTACACTCAGCTTCAGGCTGACAAGCTCTATCCAGTACCTGTCCCAACCAGGAGAATGGAGACAGGAAGTTTCTGAAGAAAGAGTACTGGAGGACCCTGTAGCTGATCTTTTCTTTGAAAACTGAAGAGATAAAAATGCTTAAGTCATTTCTCTATTTCACAGCACAGAGCTGTAGCAACCAAGACAAGGAAAGAAAGGTTTCTCATGTGAACAAAATTCCTTAGACTTGTGCTGTGGCATCTTCTGGCTTTTTAGAGAACAGCATCTTTGCTCCTTCAGAATGCAACCAACTGCTCTGCTACTTGTCAGTCTAATACTATACCCACACTGCACTTCCTTTCATGTGTCCCTGATAGGCATACTTAGAAGATAATCACTTGATGTTTCCGCAGGCTGTTAGTTGTGGTTGGGGTGTCTAGCTGGGTCTAAAACCTACAGCTACTTAGACTTCCTGTGCACCAGGAAAAGCAAATGATCAAACTGCAAGGCTCCTGGTTTCATGGCTGCTATTTGAAGTAATAAGAGTCTTTACATAGAGCTAATTAAAAAAAAAAAAGTGTTCAAACTGAAACCCTAAAGCCACCTCAAGGAGCGTTTGATCAGTTCACCTCTTTCATTTGCACCTAATGGCGATGCAGACAGAAGAGGAATGGAGGGGAAGCACTCAGCCCTGGAGATGCAGCGAGTTGGGCAGTGTTCAAAGCGCCCGCAGCTCCTGCAGATAGAGGAGCAGCACGCTCCAAGCAGGGCTCCACTCCGACGTTTGTTTCCTTCCTTTAAAAGCAGGTTGGCAGCAACTCAGCCACACGCAGCAGCAACGCAGGCACTCACTTTGAAGTTCAGACAGAAGTCTGTCGCTACCAGCTATTTTAATTCATGTTTCAGAAAGACGAGGCAGCTGAGCATCAATCTACAGCAAACAACATGCCAGGTCACAGGTCATTCATAATCACAATCGCCTTTATTCTGCATTAAAGCCATAATTAACTGTTAATGTTTAACGAAGGCTTGAAAATTTATTTAAGCTGCTTTCCTGCATAAAGCACCATGGCTATCTCCTTCCCAGCTGAGTCTCCAGAAGGGCTGCAGGAAAGCACTGTGGAGGCACCAAGCACAGAGGGCAACATTTTTGCCAAAGCACAGAGAAGCTGGGAAAAAGCTCCTGCCAGTTCAGCTCCCATGAAACCCATGCTTTGAAGCAGCAGCTCCTGACTGCACTGATAACCCCCAGTGAAAAGGCACTTCTCAAGAGAAGCAATTGAGTCGTTAGCTTTATGGAAGGCAGACATGCTGGGAAGTTAGCCTGGCTCATCCATCCCAGAACCAGCAGCTACCTGCAGAGAAATGCAGCCTCCAGGTGTTCCTAACACAAGGCAGAATATCTCATTTTCAGCACTTCAACTCAAACTGTGTGGTCACTACAGGGAAGAAAGGAAAGGAAGGCTTGACTTGTTAAGATGTACTGTCTTTCTGATTAACTCCAGCTCTCTGAAAGAGCACACTACATGCTCACTTTTGGAGCATGGATCAGCAAAGGAGCTAAAACCTTCTTGAATGGCAATTGCCTGAGAAATGCTCTTCATTCAAGACCTGACAAGTCCAAAAGGAACTGCCACTCTGAAATGACAGCCTGGAGGAAAACTGCTGCCACTGGGAGGTGAACAAGCTCCTTCCTAAAAGCACCATGTGGAGCCCACGAGAGGTTACTGACATGCTGCAGCTCTTCTGAAGAGAAGAACAAAGCCCAGCTACAGCTAGCTTGCTATCAGCCTGCTGCTAACAGGATGTGCTGGGCAATCCACCCTGATAGGATGAGAAGAAAGAGCCATCTACAACACCAGGCTATCGTGGTTTGTCAGGACAATTATTAGAGGGAATGCTGCATATCACCATCAGTGGTGCATTCAACATGCTTTCAGAAAGTTACCTAATTAGGACACCACTTGTCGACTGTGAAAGCAATTTTGCAGTCAGCCATACACCCATTTATCTCACTCAGATGTAGTTCAGGGATGTCCAGCTGTTAGTGCTTCAAGTGGACTCACACTTACAGACAAGTGAAACCTATCTCCAGGTAGTACATGAGCATACAGAAGCTCAGAGACTCTCCAAGTCATGAAGAGGAAGACATGAGAAGACTCCAGCAGCTGCCAGGAATACCCCACTACAAGTGCAAGCAGTGTCAAAACTCAGGGGTGAAGGTACAAGGAGAAGATTCTCTACTTCTTGTTCATTTCATAAAGGTATACAAACTTCCAGTGTCAACTGAACATCTGTGCTTATGTATTTTTTTCCCCTCAGGATATGTTTTTTGCAAGCTGATCCATTATAATCCTCAGTTCTGCAAAGGATCCACCATGAGTCTCAAGCACAGCCTATAGACAGAGTTCAGTGGAAGGAAGAATTAAGCAGAGACTGTTAGCAACACTTGATTCCAGACAGCTTGAATACTGATAACCTGAATCTAAGGTGACAGAGGGAGGGTCTGTCAAGTCTGCTCAGATTGACTGTGTACCAAGGAATCCTAAAGCAAAGAGGAGAAATGCAGGAAGAGCACTTTCCCAAGCACTTTGAAAAAAGAAAATCCCTTCAAACAGCACCCAGACAGAGCAACAACACTTCTTCAGAGAGTAAGAGATCTTATAAGAGGGGCAATTACCAGACAGTGAAAGGAAGGGATGAACTCTTCAACACCTACTTCTGACTTAGGAAGGACTTCATTTAGTAAGTCTGGGCTGAAACTGTTCCTTACGGTAGCTCCCAGTCCTCTAAGAGCTCAAATTTTCATGTCAATAATGCTCAGCATTCTGTCAAATCAACAGTTCCCTGATAAAGCAGTGTGGGTACTGGGTCAGGCACATGAAGGTCACATCTCCCCTTATTGCAAATAACTCCACAGATCTGCAAACTGACTCACAGTAGAGCCAAGGCACTCCCTGTGTCTTAAGCAAACAGTCCTCCCAAAAGCAAAAAACACTTCTGAGGGCCCTCAGCACTGCGGCCATCTGGACATTAAAAGTTTGTAGCTTCATTTAAACAAACCTGTGTTTGTGGAATAAGCCTGTAACACCTGGAAGGCTACTGATAAATAAATACATCAGCCACCATTGTGTGGTTTGCACCATTATCATCTGAAGGTTTTTTTCCCCCCCCCCCCCCCCCTTCTCTTGTACTGGAATTACCCTCTGCTGTGCTCCATCTTTGCCACACTGCAAGCCTCACCAGTCCTGAGGCAGTGGGACACCAATGACAGCAACCAGCCTCGGTGTGGGCAACACATGGGTACAGCAGCACAGCCACACACAGAGGCTTAGGCCACTTTGTGTTTCTGCTCAGGACAACTTACCACTGAACACCACAAGGAGTGAAAAACATCCTCCATGCTCAAGACGATACACAATGCCTCAGATCTCCATGCTCAAATGCTCCTCCAAGAAACCAGACTAGAAGAACAGCACACAAGAGAATATGGAAAAGGACCCTTTGTTTTGCTGTATAAGGCTGCGCATGACACATTTAAATCCCCAGATGTAAGATTAAAAGAAACAGACAGGATAAAGACATGCCTGAAGTGCTCCAGATCAGCAGGGCTGGTAGCCAGGCACACCAGCTGTGCCTGTATGGGATGGCAAGAGCCCATGGAGAGCTGCTGCAAGGACTAAGTGGCACTGGGGGCTTCTGTGCTTCCACAACAGCACAATTAAGCAGTAATCTGACCCCAGGCACATGAGTCACTGGCACCTGCAGCAGGCTGCCATCCAAAATCTGGATCTTTGGTCGCTAATTGCTTTAGGTAGATTTATCCTATTTGCCTTTATGCTTGCCACGGTAACAAAACGTTTTTACCCATGCTTTGTACAACTGAAACACGAGAGGTAGAGAAAGGAGACTTTAAAAGTCATATTTCATAGATGCAGTTATTTTAAGCTCTTCCATCTCCTTGCTGCTGGAATTGAAGGGCAGTAACTGAAGATTCTGCAAAACTAAAATTCCCTGTGTGAAGACATTCACATCTTACACATTGTCCATTCTTTTAGAACTGTAGCTCCGTGATAAATATGATGAAAAGAACCCAGCGTCTTTTTCACTATCCACTGATTTGTAACAGCAGCAGACAATTTAGTGTGTTTTATCTTCCTCCTGCTGGCTAAAGCTCTGAGAAAGAAAAAGCCCAGAATAGGAATATCCAGCAGGGCTCATCCCGCCCCTTCTAGAAAAGCGTGCAGAGCAGATAGACAGGAGCTTGAGGAGCACAGCCATGAGTCCCTTCCTACCTCACTGGGTGGCCCAGGGTTGAGCACACAAATTGAAACACCAGGCTTTAGATGCTCAAAGTTTCAGGGCAGATGATGCTATACTGGGCCCTGAGGCAGTTCTACTGAGACTGAATTCCACCACCTCACCTTGGAGCACGGGCACAGCAGAGCACTGTGAGACACTGCCCGGGTCTCTCTGCCAGCATGGGCAACACCCACCCCAGAACACCAAGTGCCCTCATCAAGGACCTCTGCAACCAAGCCCTCCTGTACTATCAGGGTTCAAAGAGCACAGGAGCACGTAGCTGTTTCCTTCTGGTCTCTGTCCTCTGTTCCCTCCACACCAGAGTTCCCTCCTCTGCTAGTCTCTTGAAGAGACCAGAGCATACCCATCTCCCAGAGAGGTACTACAAGTATTACTGCGGACATGAACTGCAGACCTCCTCTGAAATTAAAATAAAAAGATGCTACAGGAAGGAAGATCTAGAGGGAGGTAAAAGCCTCCAGACAAAACCCCCACAAAAACATCCCAGAACACCCAACCACCTTTTTAAAGCTTTCCTCCTTCCCCTATTTGCAAGGAGAACGCTCACTGAAGTCACCTTCCAAGCCTCCCCACTAGCTCCAGCAATGCTCAGCATAAAGAATGCTTAACATTTTCCTTTGCAGCACAGGACATCCCGATGGTACAGTAGTGTGGGTATTCTAAAGGAGAAGTGAAATTGCTGGCTCTCTGTTGTTGAGCCTCACGGAGTGGGCAAGGACAGTATCAGCAGGAGGCACATCTTAGATCTTCAGCTTCGTGATAAGGCAGAGCAGGAGGGGAAGGAGCAAGCTGCTGTTTGCTCAAAGTCTGGAGCCTCCCCAAGGCAGGAGCTGTGACTCTATTATGCACATATGCCTCAGTTTATTTGCCAGTCTCTTTTAGCTTATTAGGTCAGTTTAACTAGCAACTGCTGCTGATTTTAAGCCCAATTATAGTCACTTCTACCTGGTGACACAGGCCCAGTTCTGCAGCCAATTCTTACCAATTAATGGCTTCAGAATTGCTAGACCCTGCTGTTCATAGCAATCTCAAGTTTGACCTCATAGTTTCCTGCCATAATTTCACTATTGTTTGTTTTCACTGGAACCTTTCCCTGTATGCTCTCAGCTACTGAGACCACTTCTCCTGTCTACTGGAATTCAGATACACATTAAAAGCAAGCTTTCAGCCTTGGCCCACCTTTAATTAAAGAAGATAAGTCTTTTTGGGATTAAACTCCCAAAGACTTGCTACAAGGATGCAGGCATCTCTAGGAAATCTCATGATTAAGTTCTCTTCATCCCAAAGGACCACAGCAATACAAAGACAGTAAGTTCCATTATTTTGTGGGGTTTAAAAGCCTGTCACCAAAAGCCTGCACTTTTCACTGGAACAAGGAACTCTACCGAGACAGTGATCTCAGTCCATCCAGCTTAGGGTGCTCCAAAGGGGACTTTCAGCCATGCTAGGTAACCTGGCTTGACATATCTTGTGTGGCACAGTGTATATAGAGACAAGCAAATAGCTCAGACCTGAAGAAGGGCAAGCGTAAGACTTCAAGCCACTGTATTTGCAGGTGACTACTGAAGGAAAGATTTAAGAAAAATTTATGCTTCTATTCTACCTCTGAATATTTCTGAATTCCTCTAGGAAGCATCACAAGTGGCCTCATTTCACCAAAGATGCTTATTCTAGTTTGAAACTCCACTAAAAAGGAAGGAAGCATGCTCTGAGCAAGATGTAATTACAGGAATAGACTCTACAGTGAGACAGAAATACCAGGTGTGGGTGCATTCAGGTGTGCCTGGTTTGAGTGTTATTGTGGAAAACACAGCAGAGCCCTGGATTACCCAGCACAGACGAATGAACCATTTGTCCCTGTACCAAAGCAGCCATTGCAAATCTCACCAAAAGAAACAGCGAAGCCCCTTGGGTAGGAGAGCTGAGCCAGAACAATACAGTGGCAAGTCAGAGGGAGCAAATGCCCAACTGCAGCTCTGAGTCATGTAGCTGGTAAGGCAGCCGTGGGGTCAGTCCGACTCAGCACCACCTGCCAACTGCTGCACAGGAAGGTTTTCCACAATGGTGTGATTCCACCACTCATGAGACACAAGCTCCCAGCACAGCTCACTGCCCATCCGCTCACTAAATGGATCAAAGAAGGCTGCCAGACTGACTGAGAACAGCTTGTGCCCTAAACTGAACTAGTGCAAACTTGTCAGAAAACACTAAAGAATGTTCTGCCTCAGTTCTGGATAGTTAGCTGTGCCTTTGGAGCAGGAGCTGCCGTGCTCCTCTCTGAATATGTAATGACTTTTTTTTCCCCCAGCAAGAGATTTTTCTCACAAGGAATTAACAGTGGATTGTTATGTAAGTCTCAGTGATGTAATTTTGTCTGGAAGACTAAAAAAAAATGCTGCAACTAAACTGAATTTCAAAGGCTAGCAATCTGACTGACAGCTGTCACACAGCTGTGTAAGGAGGCAGAGCTCCAGGGAAGCGCTACCACTGCATCAGTAGGAGCCACAGACAAAATCTGGCTGATGGGCACATCAGCCTTATCTTTAAGCTTCTCTTTTGCCCTTCCCCATCTCTGCAAGTCGTGCAGGCCCTCACACTGCAAGTATCTAGAGAATCTCTAGAATTCTGAGAGCCACCCTGCCACACCCTGGGCTTCCTGCACACACTAGACAGTGCACACATCAGGCATAACCCCCCATCCCAAAGCACAGCCTCATGATGAGATGAGATGATAGCCTCATCCCCAACCCATAGCAGAAAGATCTGTGCTCTGAGGCAGCTCCCAACAAGCAGCCACGACTGGAAGGCAGGAGGGCGAAGGCTACAGCAGGGAGCACATCCAGCCAGGAGAGGGACGCAGTGCTTTGGGAAGCAGCCGTTCAGTCAGACCTCTCCTTCAAATACTGGGTTAGCTTCCTTGCAGCCACAGACAAGAGAAAGAGCCGACCTTAAAATAGCACAGCTGCGTCCTGTGCTCAACGCTGCCAGTGATGGAAAAGCTGCTCATACCCATTTTCAGAAGGAAGAGGGATACTGCCTGCATCGTTTGAGATGGAATGGCAGCCACCTCTGACGGCCCCGAGCTGCTGATGCTTTCTGACAGAAGGCTGCTGTCATTTTCCAGAACCCTTTCCCTAGGGCTTACCCCGAGGCAAGAGACCAGTGCTGACTTCCAGTCCCCCCTACACCCCCTCCAAAGGTTTTGACAAAAAAAAGAAAAAACGGATGATCAAAGAGCCTTTGTGCATTTATAAACCTGTCAATTTTGCTAGAAGATTTAAGGCTTTAAAGAATCCAAAACACCTATTTGAAATTTTCTATACAAACCGGTTTTGTAATACTAAAAAAAAACCCCAGAAATAAAATATTTAGATTTTTCTGAAGTAAGGCATTCCAACAGCTCCAGACAGGAGTGCTGGAGGGGAGGAGGAAATCCAATTTTTAAGTTTGACAGGAACAAATTTTTTTTGTTTCTTTTAATTGGCAGAGAAACAAGACTACACAGCTATTTCTGCCCCTGGCTCTAACAAGGAATAACTGGGATGAGCAGCACAGGAAACAAAAAAAACCCAAATTTATTCAAGTGCTGCCAGTTTCAGGTTCCCGTCCCATTCTAGCCTGCCTGGCAGAAAAGATTCCCCAGGCACATGGTACAGTTCGGTTTCACACTGCCATCCTGCCCCTTCCCTTCTGCACATTCTCATTTACTTGTATTACGCCTCCAAAATCCTCCTATGCAGAAGAAAAGTGGGTTCCCCACCACAAAACCCAGTCCAGAGAATAGCATGGCTTTAGGAGACCTCAGACTTTTTCACAAGCTGAGTACCTTTATTCCTGGTCATGAAGAAGAGTTGAGAGCAGCAAGCATTCGGCAGCACATTTCTTTCTCCTTGTCTAAGTAGTCTTTGTAGTAGCTGGAAAGTAGAGCACAAATATGGAGTTGAGGGCTGTAGACTGCCCATCAAACCATCAGCACCACAATCAGAAAAAATACATCCATGTTTAGACTTTCAAGGCAGCTAGCCTAGTGCTGCTAGAAGAGGGAGCAGCTCCCCCAACCCCTTCCTTCTGCCATTAAATGAATTTTGTCTCATCACCAGACCCTGAGCCTTCTCTCTGCTGGTACCTATTAGGTAGTAGGAGCATTTTACTTCTGGTAGTCAGATGCTTTCTACAAGCATCTTTGCAAGCACATGGTGATGCAGAACTCCCAGCTGTATTCAAAGCCCTACTGGGGTGCCCATCATTTGCACCATTCCTCATGCAAGCCATTACAGTGCCTAGCAGGACACACAGCACAGGTGCTCCACTGTTCAGCAAGCTACTGCTAATGGTTATCTACCACTGACACCACGAATCCAGGAAGAGGATGGGGAAGAGACAGCAGGCTGCGTGTCCAGACTATGTAGACAGCAGGACAAATGCATCCCGTCAGCATCCCATTTACATGGCACAAGCTATGCAGACCGCTCCATGTGAATCACTGCTTCTGGCAGCACCAGCAGTGCCAGGAAGAAGCACGGTGTCCCCGCATCCCACATTCCACCTTGCAGGCAACGAAGCCTCACTGGTGAGGAATCTCTGAGCCAGAAGGTGACTCAGCTCAGGCACTGTCCCAGGGATCAATGGCTGCCTGTAAAGACAGCTTTACTGCATCTGCTACCTTATATGGTCAAAAGCAAAGTTTTTGTTGCAACAGCAGAAACAGCAGAAGGGTGGTGTTGGCTCTCTCAACCCCCTATGACTAGTACCTGTGTGTCCACAACTTTGAAGGGTATATTCAGTGTAACTCGAGGTATTCAGGCTATTCAGTGAAACTCAAGTTCAGTACATCTCTGCTGTGAAGTCCTGCAGGCAGATGTTGTCAAAACTACCCATAATAAGGAGATCAGTGAAGTGCACCTAGACTGGACAACATATTCTCACGTCTACCAAAGCAGGAAATCCAAGAATTCCTCACCCAGAGGCACAATTTCAAGCCAGATGTGAGAACAACCCTATGTTATTCCATATTTGATACAAACCATGACCTCTAAAAAAGTCGAAGGCAGCACCAGGATTTGCACCATTGCAGTTGGTACCAGACAAGTTCCACAAGGCCCTCACCCAGGACTCTGCCTCTCTCTCTCTGGTGAAGGGAAACTTTGCCAAGAAACCAGGTTAGCTGCTAACAGGCACTTTCCAAAGTTCTGTTCATGCAGCAGAAGGTAGCTGCTGATTAACAAACAGTATTCCTTTTTGCAAAGTTTAAGTGCACTCAGTAAGGAAGTAAAAAGGTCTTAAAACAGAATTTTGATTCGCATTCAGTTTCTGAAGCATCTGTCAGATCACATCACAGGCTTTCACAAGCAAGGCAGTTTGGTAATGTTACAGAGATCCAGACTGAGGTATGTCATGACTAACAACACTCTGTACTGTCTTCTCCATCTATTTTATATTAATTCTGCTTTTTGTCATTGTAAAAGCAAGAAATACACCAATTTTAACTGGCAGCAAAGCAGAAGCTCCAAGACAAGAGCTGTTTAGCACATACTCAGCTCACCGTAACACACATTAGTAGTATGTGCTGCTGTCTCTAGACTCAGAGCTGACAAGTTTGCCTGCTGCTTCCCTGAAGGCAGAATGCCTTGTTGCTTCCTGGCAGAATAAGCTCAATTATTAGCCAGATTTTTCTCCTACCAGCCAATGTATTTTGAATGAATCTAAGAGAATGCTTGAGGCTTTTGGATCAGGTCTTCTAGCACTGTACCACAGGTCTTGGACATCACCCACAAGCCAAGCCT
The DNA here is from genome assembly GCF_016699485.2 of Gallus gallus. NCBI lineage: Eukaryota > Metazoa > Chordata > Aves > Galliformes > Phasianidae > Gallus > Gallus gallus. Next base: position 825,571 of record NC_052550.1, read on the forward strand.
CCAAGAGCAGCTACCCAGCCATCCAGAACTCTGATAAGCACATGTGTTCACACAGCAGTTTTCGAGCAAGGCACCCAGGGGCAAATGAGGATCAATAGAAGTGTTTTACTTCATATCTTCAGACCAGCAGCTAATTTTAATTTCGGGTTCTCCACACTTCTGGTGTAACAGAACGAATTTGAAGACTTAGTTTCATCATCGGGTATTAAAGTCTACTCAGATATACAGGACATGTGCAAGCTCAGCCCTCTACCAAAATGTTACCAGGTGAAGATCCTTAGTCTACAGACTGGCTTAAGCCATACCAACTACTCTTATTAGAGATGTTACTGCTCCCTGCAAGCCTTATTGCAAATGCCTAGCAGCAAAAGAAGGGGGCTCCTATTCAGGGGCTGCTTTGGGATCTCTGAAGCTGGAGACTTCCTCACATTCTGTTGGTGAACAGTGCCAGAAGTACAGCACACACTTATGGGAACCAGCTACTGCTTTTGCCAGTTTCAAGCAAAAGAACAGAGTGAGGATGAAGGCCAGTGTTAGTCATGTTTTCATGGGGCTAGAGCTGGAGGATTGTGCTATACTCAGTCTGTGGGCAAAGGGAAAGTCTGCCTTTGGGATTGCTCATCTGTTACCACCACAGCAGCAAGAAATTCACTTTTAAGATCTTCCCCCACAGATGAACATCGGTATTTGTAGCACTGTACAATGAAGCACTTGCAGTGCAAAAAGGTGCTGTAATCAACTGACGCATCTTAAAGGAAATGAAAATCATGTATTAATTTAGATCGTGATCTCAAGTGCTAGCCTACTGCATCTCATTGGGTTTGAGGTATGCCAGCAGCTCTCCACCTCCCTGCCATCAGCCTGATCCACTTAGCACAGATGGAATGGATCACACACTCCCTCTGAGAAACCCTATGGAAAAACTGAATACTCTCAGCTTCTCACATATCACCTGCAACCACTCTGTGTGCAAAACCTTGAATCAGCCTTTCCCACAATAAAAGACACTGCATCTTCCCAAATCACTTACCCAACAGCTTTGGTGCTTGATTGTTATTAATTTTTTAAACAAACACTGGAGTATTTTATTAGTTTTCAGTGGATATTTTCAGCTTGCCTAAGCACAGCAATGGAAAGGAGTTCTCACCTTGCCAACTTCTTCAGTTCATTGTTAATATCGTGGTTAAACGGCTCTATATGCTGAGCTCTGATCAGGAAGTCCCGAGCTTTTTCGTATTCTGTCATGCAGAGACAAGCCTGCCATTGAAAGAAGGCAGATGCATTAAAAGATAAATATAGATTCACTGCTGCTCTTCAGGACTGAGATATGTACAACTACAAACATTTCAGAGACAGATATAGGTATTTCAGGAATCCCTCAGGAGAAGATTTTTGTGACAGATCTACTGAGAGGCAGATTTTCAGATGCTGACAAGTCACCTCAACTGCTGCAGGAGCTTAGGAGGTCTAGCTCAGAATTTAGTGGCTCTCCTCAGTTTATTACACAGCCAGTCAGACTGGGTCACTACTTGATGAGGCTACCAGAGGAATTTATCTTTGCCCACCTGGCCACACCTGAACAGCGCCTTGACGTTTCTTTCGTCAATCTCCAAGGCTTTTTCCCCATACATCAGAGCTCGGGCAGGACTTTCCAGCTTCAGGTAGGTAATTGAGAGATTCAGTAGCACCAGCAACTTGGAAGCATCAATCTGACACTGCTCTGCCTCAGTGGAAGGGTTGCGACCAAGGATGGAGTATGCCTGAGCAGACAGGGAAAAGGACTAGCACACAACAAAGCTACCATGAGAAATCCATCCCAATCAGCCAGCTACATCCATGTTTCTCTTTATTATTTTTAACTGACCTAGGTAATCAAACTCCTAACTATACTGCACAGCACTATCAGCACGACTAGCCAGCTCAGTTACAAGACTGCAGCAACCTATCAAGGAACTAAAAAGCAGCAAAAAAAAAATATACTCCCTAGATAGGCTGTGGAGCCTCCATCCTTGGAGATGTTCAAAGCCTAGATGGACACAGTTCTGGGCAACCCCCTGCTCTAGCTGACCTCGAGCACAGGGTTAGGGAAAATCCAGAGGCTTCTTCCAACCTCAAGTATTCTTCAGTTCCCAACTGGGAGGCCAGAAGGGACCCCTGAAAGAAGGATCTGTAGACTTCTGCCAACCCTCCCACTCTTTCATTTACTACTGCTGCTCATACAACAGCGTCTCAGATCAGTTCTTAAATAATGAACTATACCTGAATATATGATGAAGTTGTATAATCTCTGCAGTGTACTTGTTACAGTGAGCTAGCACTAAATCACCACTTTCACAACCCATGGGTGAAAACACAGTTTTTTTCTGGTGTCATACCCTTTTGTATCTGTCTTTGGCACCCTCAAAGTACTGCTTACGGAAGAGATAATTGCCAAACTCTCTCTCCATGCCTGCCACTTTCAACACCTTTTGTAGCGGAAATGTATCCTGCTGCTCCTGTATAAAGAAATTCCTCAATTTCAGCTCAAGCAAAAGAAATCAAGCAGAGATAACAGGCAGGAGAGTCCTGCACCATTGCCAAGGCCCTTCAGCATCCAGCCAGGCCACCACCACACAGTGTTTCCCTTCTGCACTGCTGCTGTGCTGGTAACTCTTGGTGAGAAGTGCTACAAAACAGGTCAGGAAGCAAAGGGAGCCTGCAGGAAAAAAAGTAGAAATTTATTCCTAAATCCTGCCCAACTCAACTGCTTAGCACAGAGCAGACAGTTAATACAAAAACACTATTCCTAGCACAAAAGGGAAAGCTGCATTGCTGTAACAGCTCAGCATCACCCTGGGTGGCTCCACAGCCAGCTTGACACAGCTCAGGACATCAATCCAGCAAAGAAGGGGCAAAAAAGAAAAAGAAAAATAGAACGGCAACAAAAGAGGGGCAGGTTGTCCGCTGGGTTTTGAAGTTTGAATCAGCTCCCAGAGAGGGGTGAGTTAGCAAGTTGGGGAGTAAACCCTCCCCCATGCAACCGATGGTCTGATCTCAGGGCTGGGTGTGGAAAATGGAAAAAGCAGCCTCTGCAAGAGCAGTGAGGGAAGGAGGAGGGCCTCCTTCCATCAGCATTGCTGTGTGTGCCCCAATCACTGACCCACAACTACAACCCAAAGCCTCTTACATGAAAAGGGAGAATTAACAATAACACGGTAACTCACCAGGGAGGAGAGTGAGCAGTGAAGGAGCACTTGGGAAAGCAGCCAAGAAGCAAAGACAAAGGGTGGGGGGTGGGGGACGCTTCAATGCTCCAGACTTCACAAGGATTTTGTTTTTAAACAGACAAGCTAGTTACTGTTCTGCCACTTCAGAGAACTTCCAGGAAGCTGGTGCCCTCTAGTGAAACCACAAGGTTTCTGGTAAAGCTAAAAATAAATGTAACTTGTATCACTGTCTCCACTACTGGGCAGCAAACAAAGGCAACACCCAGCTTCTCCCCCTGTGCTGGGTTGTAAACAGGGCAAGGTGTGCAGGATAAGCTTTAAAGGGCATTTGTCTGCACCTGCACAGATCCAGCAGCCCATGGACTGGATAACTGCTCCTGTATTAAACAAACATATGTAACATATGATCCTCAGCAACTGAAGGAAAAGACAGCAGTTTATCTTCCAGGTTTATGCCCCAGGCCTTATTAAGGCAACTCACAGCTGTCAACGCAAAGAATGTGTCAGAGTCAGCAGAGTCCAGGAAGTCTATCAACTCCACTTCAAATAAGACCGTGGCATCTGGGGGGATCAGAGGAAGGCAGCCCTGCTGGCCATAGGCATAACTCGGCGAGAAGATAAATCTTGCCACCTCTCCCTTCTTCATGGTGAGCACACCAATTTCCAGACCCCCCAGTGTAATGTCTGTCACAACAAGAAACAGAAGGTCATGAGAATCCCAAACCCAGCATCCACCCTCAGGCTCCAAATTAGAATTTTCCTCTAGGCTTTAAGAGGAAGTCCCTGGTAGCAGATCAATACAGTGGTCGGTTCCCCACTGTTACAACTCAAGGCACACACAGCTGCACAACTCATCTTTGGATTAACGAGGCAATCTGCTGTGGGACCAAGCACACAGCAAACATCCTCATCTCCTCTTGGGTGATTTAAAAACGCTGAGGTGAAAAGCTGTTTCAGGGCAGCAGCAGAAAGCACCCACACTGCCACCAACACAGCACAGGCCCTGCTGCTCACCGCCAGCGTGGCGTGTGATCAGTTCTGGATTGATCTCCATCTACAAGGAGGAGGCTTTCTGATTCCATTCAGAAGCATTAGAGATTTCAAAAAGACCTCAAGATACCAAACAGCATTTAAATTTACATGCTTTAACAGGCAGTCATTGTATAACCCTGTGAGACCCAGGACAAACCTACCTTTTCCAAGCTTCATCAGCCTCGGGAGCTTCTTGGTGCAGTTTGTGCAGAAGGGTTTCTCCATATGCTCCAGATACCCGGAGTACTTCACTGCACAGCCCAGAAAAAGGAGAAGGGAGAAGAGAACAGCAAGGTTTTGATACCGTGTCTGCTAACAATGCTGTCAATAGGACACTCATAGTCAGTTTTGCAACCACACGTTTTTTTTTTCCTCCTTTCCTGCTGCTTTAAAACAGCAGAGGGAACACAAACCACTAACAAAAACCTGGTCACACCAGCACCAGGTAAAACAGCTGCTTGGAAGCCTTTATTCTAATCTAAACAAGAGGTGCAATGTTGTGTCAAGAACTAGTGAGCTCCAGGCAGGAGGAGAATGGGAACTTAAGCCACAGAAATTAAAACGCCCCGGTTATCTGCAGAAGGACTTAAATTTGTTTTCAAAGCGCAGTTTGAGCCCTAGGAAAAAATAACAAAGGTCAAAGTGTAGCCCTCGAGCTCTGCTATTGCCTGAGAGCAGCAGGGCCAACTCCAGTTGTCATTCAATTCGGAGAAACACCATAATAAGCTTCCCCTGCCACTCATCAGGCCCTTGCACAGGAACCACTCCCAGCTTAAACTTCTTTGTACTGTGAACGTGGCTGGGACCTGGAAGGCCCGCTCTGCTCAAGGTCAAGATGCCCTTCTGTTTGTTTAATCTGTCAGCCGTGAGAAGTGACAGAAGCTATCCCACACACTACAGTAACCAATAAGGCACAGCACAGCCCCAAAGCAGAAAGCATCACTCATGTATGCTAACAGCACCTGGAAGTTTGTCCCAGTCTGATGCCGACAGCCTGGGGAGCCCTCACGTCCACCAGCCGTGTGTGAGAAGCCCAGGGCCCTTCAGAATGGGCGCTGTCCTCCCCAGGCCTGGCCAGACAGCCCAACCAACACAGCGCCCCTGCCGAGAGGGGGACAAGAGCGGCAAGGCGCTCTCAGCACCCACAGCCTCCAAGGACTCGGTTGCTCCTTCCTTCCCCTGCTACCACAGGGCCAGATGGAACGAGCACCGCCACAGCGCGGTGCCGGGGAGCACGCGGTCGGGCCTGCAGCCCCGCGGGGCACCGCGGCTCCACACCCAGAGCGCGGCGCCTCGGTCGGGACCGTACCCGCCACGGTGGCAGCCGGCGGCACGGGCTGCCCGGTGCCGGGGCGCAGCACCTGCTTGCGCACCCCGCCGTCGCCGCTGATGTCCTGCAGGCCGCGGGCTCCCAACGCGCTGCGGAAGCGAGAAAACAACCCGAGCCCGGCCCGCGCCTCGCCGCCTGCCTCCATCGCCCGCCGCGCCTCGAGCTTGGCCCCGCCCCTCGGCTCCGCACCAATCACCACCCGCGCCGCGACCTCAGCCAATCGCGCTCCAAGGAGCGCCCGCTTTCCGGCTCGCCGCTAAAAAGCCACGCGCCCGCGCTTCAAGAGGGAGGGCACGCCCCTGCGCGGCGCCTGGCCAATGGGAGGCGGGAGCGGCACGGGGCTCGCGGTGCACTATGGGGGATGTAGTTCCCCCCAAGGCCTCCCTCAGGCTGCAGAGGTCACAGTCCATGCCCGCCCGCGGGGCCCTCGCTGGGCCTTGCTGCCTTCAGAGAGGCCTGGGTCCTCCGCTGCATCTGGTTGCTCAGGGATCCCTCCCAGGCTCAGGCCTGTCTCTCCTCATTGGTGTTCTGAGGACAGAGCTCAGGGAGGGCCGTGGCCTCCCAGCCTCATCTTCGTGCACTGCCCACTGGGAAGGCCTCAGTGCGGCCCCAGGAGTTGAGCATTGCCATGCCCCAAATCAGAGCAGTAATGCTTTTAGGGCTGTAGAGATGGCCAGGGCCTGAAGCACCTCCCATATGAGGAAAGGCTGAGTGCCCTGGGGCTGTTCACCCGGAGAAGAGAAGGCTGAGGGGGGGATCTCATCACTGTTTGTAAATGCCTAAAGTGTGGGAGTCAAGTGGATGGGGCCAGGCTCTTTTTCTGTGGTGTGCAGCAACAGAACAAGGGAAAAACTGCAACATCCATGCAAACTATGAGAGTACCAGAGCCGTGGAACAGGCTGCTTCGAGATGGGGGAGCCTCCCGTGCAGATATTCAAGACCATCTGGACGCTATCCTGTGCAGTGTACTGCAGAGCACTGCTGTAGGGCACTGGGGAAGCTCCAAAGGTCCTTTCCAACCCCTGTGATTCTGTGATTCTATGACTATGGGTCTTCTGTCTTTTCCAAAAGAGTGAAGTAGTTCTAGCCAACCAACCAACCAACAACAACAACAAAAAACAACAACAACAACAAAACCAACACTCTTTCAACCAAAGAAGAGTTTTAGTTGATAACAAAGCATTCTAGTGCAAATGTTTCCATTGATCCAAGTGGTGTAGATGACTGAAACCAGAGTGGGACTCCGTCGAAACCACCCGTCAATTAGGCAAACACCTTCATTTCTTATCAAGGTTCTGTAGTCATATGATGTGTGTTTGTACTGGTGCCCAGTTTACTCGGCAGCCTTTCAGGGGGCCAGGAGGAGGTGTGGTACCGTCCTCACAACGTGGACTGCAGAACAGGAGGACTCACTGCCTCACTGCTGTGCATACTGCTGGTGATCCTGCAGCACTTTGCAAGCAGGAGTAGCCTCCACGGGGTTGAAGACACAGTGGGGCAGTCACCAGGTGGCCAGCACTGCTCCTCATCCCATTGAGGGGCTGCTGATCCCACTGCTTGCCACGTCTGACCTTCGGACGGGGCTGAACTCTTCAGCTTGGTCAGGAGAAGCCGAGGGACATCCATCAGGGGTGGTGCACCAGGAAGAGCCAAGCCAGGGCAGAGAGGAGGCGGCACAGGGTACGTAAGTGGTGGCGAGTCAGACCTAATGGGGTTTCTTTGCGAACAGTGGGAGCAGCTGAACCTGGTTCCCCCATGCAGTCTCATGTGGGTGGCTAACCATTCATGGGCCAACAATGGCGCTTTTCTTGATTCCCTGTTGAGCTCCTATAAGCAATGTTTCATAAAAGCTGAGCTCAGGTCACAGCCTCCCCTTTCCCTGGGGAGATTACCGAGTCTTTGACTTCAGGTTTATTTCCATGTGAGCAGGGAGACCACAAAGGGTCTGACCTGTGCTCTCTGACAGCCTCTGTTCAGGAGCAGACATGGATACACTGTCATACTGTCACAGTTAGAGCAGGGTCACCTCCAGGTCTGGGCCACCCATTGCTGCTTGTCTGGGTGGCGATGCCCTACCTGTCCAGGCTGCAGCAGAGCCCATGATACTCTAGATCTTGGTGGTTATGTCCCACCAATGCTGTGTGGAAGCCAATGTTGCATGAACCACATAGTTCCATGAACCACATGGTTCTTAAATAGAATGGCCACATGTGGCCATAAGACTGGTGGGAGATGCAGGGATTTTGGCTTGTGTGTCCTGTAGGTGCTGGCCTGGAGTCTGGTGATCAGAAACCACACTGAGTTTCAAGGAGGTAAACTGAAGTCACAGCCCTACACAATGTGGCTCAAACTCCCAAGCCTCATATCAGTCAAAATTAACTTTGCAAGTTGTAGTGTGTAGTTTCTCTCCCTGTCTTGGAGATAACCATGCTCTTTGTGATTTCACTCTGCTTTTGCTCACTTGAGCTAACGCCAGTCCTTCTGAGGACATGCAGGGGCTGAGACAGTGAGCCAAGGAGATCTGCAAAAATTCATACAGGCCAGGGTCAGTGCTAGAACTTCTCAGCAAAGATCCCTCTTGGCTCTGTCTCCAGCCCTGCCAAGTCCTGGCACACAGACACTTCTCCCTTGAAGTGGCCTACAGGCTGACACAGCTGCCAGGCAAAGAAAGGTTCCAGACGAGGATCAGCTTGGTGGTGGCTTCTGCCACTAATAGGCAGAGCCAGCAGTCCTGACCATGTGCGATCTCATGTTGTCAGAACACTGCGGATTAAAACAAGCATCTCATGCTCTCTGTGGAGTCCAATGACAAGCTCACAACTGTCTGAACTGCTGATGGGGCATGAAGGTGTTTGAGGTGTCTCTTCACTTCCTCAGGTGCTGAGCTCTGTTTTTGCTCATCTGTGTTTGCCTTGTTCTTTGCATTAGGGCTGCTGGAAGGTGGCAGCATGGCTCGGAAGATGAGCATTGACAATCTGGAGGACCAGCTGCTCTGCCCCATCTGCTTGGAGGTCTTCAAGGAGCCCCTGATGCTGCAGTGTGGGCATTCCTACTGCAAGTCCTGTGTACTGTCACTGTCTGGAGAGCTGGATGAGCAGTTACTGTGCCCTGTGTGCCGTAAATCTGTGGACTGCAGTGCTTCACCACCCAACGTCACGCTGGCCCGTATCATTGAGGCACTGCAGAGCCGGGGCGAGACAGAGCCCACCCCAGAATCCTGCCCAACGCACGACAATCCACTGAGCCTCTTCTGCGAGGCTGACCGAGAGGTGATCTGTGGGCTGTGCGGCACAATTGGCAACCACAAGCAGCACAAGATCACCCCTATTTCTACCGCATACTGCCGGATGAAGGTTGGCAGACAGGGGTGGTGAGGGCTCCCTGGGGTGAGGATTAGAACATCTGTAGCAGTCTCAGCCTCAAGTATGGCGGTACTAGCATCTCCTCTCCTTCAAGAAAGAGGCTGAAAATGGTGCCAGTGTGGGCAGCATGGTCCCATAGCACAGACAGATGTGGGGCAGGGACCCTGGGCTGGGGCCAGCCAATTCTCAGGCCAAGCATGTCCCTGGCTGAGGGGACGTGTTTTCAGTGTTTTCGAACAGGACTTGAGGATCAGTGGGAGTCATAGAGGCCTTTCAAGATTGTTTACAAATACCATCAAAAGGAGTCTGGAGATAAGGGCTGGCAGAGTAAACAGTTGGCGTCCCCCAACATCACATGAAAGCCCAAGGAGTGGAAAAGCACAGGGCCATGTTCCCCTCAGCTCCTGACACCAAGGCGATAAGAACAGGAGGCACCAGGAAGGTGCCTGCCTGAGCCAGGCTCCAGGACCAGCACTGACACGGTGTTGCAGATTTGGTGCTGGCTGCAGCCGCTCACCTGGAGGATTGTTTTCATGGGGTGCCAGATGTGGAGTGGAGGTGTAGTACTCCTGGCAAGAGTACTTGGCCAGCAGCGCCCAGCTCGGGGCTGTGCTCTGAGTGCTCTTCTGACTCTGGCACCCTCAAATCCTCTAGGTCAGACCAAGATCAGCAGGATGTACAGAACCCCATAGAGGAAGCTTGGGAAAGCATGGCTTCTCGGGGCTCCTTGGGGGGCTGGTAGGCACAGGGCCAGAGCCTGCGATCAAGTAGGATGCCACAAGGTTCCTCCTCAAGACAGCTGTTGTCTTTCTAGGAGGAGCTGTCTGTGCTGCTAACCGATGTCCACCGGTGCAAGAGGAACCTGGATGAACTGTTCAGCAAGCTCATCAACAACAAAATCCGCATTGCGGTGAGTTCCAAGTGCCAAAGGAGCCTGCTTCCCAGAGCTCTTTGCCTCCTACACAACCCTTGGAGCAATTTCTGCTCCTGGGTTTCCTCAGATCACCTCCTCTATTCCTCTCCCTCTTTTCTCCCTTTCCTATGACAGTAAGCAGGACTGTTCCCCGAGATTCCTGTTCTCCAGGAATACTAGGGATTAAAATAGCCCTGTTTTCAGGATGGGTGACATAGCCCTCTCCAATGGCAAAGCCAGTGGGGTTTTCCGCAGGGGTGACATAACCTCACTGAGTACCCTGGCAGGAGCTTGTTTGACCACATGTCCTTGGAGATGATAACACATGAAGAACACCTTGCTCAGAGGAGGCTTCCCAGTCAGAATGCTGAGAGTTTCACAATGAATTTACACTTCATTTGGCTGTGTACCCATTTTCCATGCAGTAGACATCTCAAAGGGACCTCTCAGTATCACTTTTTGAGGTTTGAGCTTCTGAATTGGGCTCCTTAGAAGCCACATGAAACTGGAGCTGCAATTCCCCCCACTTAGTGCAGGACCAAGGTTGTTCCCTGGTAGCAGAGGAATCCAAAAGCTCTTTCAAGGCTCCAATGAAGCTAGCTGGGACATCAAGACAAAAACTGGATGGAGAGAGCTGTATGGCAGTGGTGTCGTGGTGCTGAGGGCAGCAGGGTGAAATGACATCCTGCCTCTCTGAAGAGCTGCTCTTTATTTGGAAGACAAATGCAGGGCAGCATGTTGGGGCACACAGAATTTGCCAGTGGCATCTCTGAAACTAGAAAGTGGGTGAAGGAAATGTAGCAAGGCAGTCCTGCAGAGCTGCTTGCTGTCTCCCTGCAGAATGAGGCAGATGTCTTCAAGTGGGTGATCCGGAAGGAGTTTGAGGAGCTGCACAGGTACATCGATGAGGAGAAGGCCACCTTCCTGGAGAGCGTGGAGGGGAAGGCAGCCCAGCTCATCACCTCCATTGAGTCTCAGGTCAAGCAGACATCAGACACCCTGCAGAGGCTGAAGGAGATGCAGAGCATTCTGGAGACACTCGGCAACGAAAGTCAGCTTGATTTCATCCGTGTGAGTGTGCCCCCTAGTGACTGCCTCAGGAAGGTGGCAAGGGTCAGCCAGGCTCTCCCACCATCAGCCCACTGCTCATAGCCCTGGGTCGTTCCCTGGGCAGCGAGAACCCACACCAAACATAGCTAGCACACCAAGAGGTGTGAGATGTAGGTGCCTTCTGTCCAGCATGGGCTTCCCCAGATGGCAGAGAGCTGTCCATCAGAATACATCTCCCAGGAGAGGAGAGCCCCGGCCTCTCTGGCCCAGGACATGGATGTGTGGAGCTGTGACCATGCAGAGGAGCTGCTGTCGTGTCAGACTACCACCACTGACTAACTTTTTCTCTTGTGTTTTCCAGAAATACAGCTCCTACCAGTTCAGGTGAGTGATGGGACCCAGCAGCACGCAGCAACAAGGGGAACAGCAGCACGTAGGCCAGTGAGCACCTCAGCATTGCTGGGACAGCCTGGTGTGGGCACACTGCCCTGCTCAGTTCTGTGGGCACTGCTGTTGTGATGGAAAGCCACAGCCAGGGCCATGCATGCAGCCCCAGAAGGGGGCATAAGCAGCTGCAGACACACCAGCAGCTCCATCATACGCAGCAGAAGGTGAGAAAAGAACAGGCGCTGTTCCCATCAACCTTTGTCATAGCTGCACTTGTCTTTTCAGGTCAGAGCTTCCTAGCCTACACCCAGGTGATACCATCTTCAGTCCCGTATCCTTCAAGCCTTGTTTCCACCAAGATGACATCAAGATGACTGTGTGGAAGCGGCTGCACCGCCACGTCCTGCCAGGTACCAGCTTCCCCAGCCAGGACGAGCTGCCCAGCCAGCGTACCACTGTCCTGGCCTCTGCCTTGCTCTGCTCACTTCCAGCAGAGCTCCAGGAGCAGCAGCTGGTCCGGCATCTCATGCTGGTAGCGCCTGCTCTGGTGTCTGAGCAGCCTGTTTGGGTTCAGCAGTACGCCCAGCAGCGTTCCTGGAGTCTGCCTGCTTTCCTTTTAGCTCCAGAGATGCTGAAACTGGACCCGGTGACAGCACATCCCCTGCTGGAACTCTTCAAGGGTGACACGGTGGTGCAGTGCGGGCTGTACCAGCGCCGGGACAGCAACCCCAAGCGTTTTGACTCCAGCAACTGCATCCTCACCTGCAAGGGCTTCTCCTGCGGCCAGCACTACTGGGAGGTGATCGTGGGCACCAGGAACCACTGGCGCGTGGGCATCATCAAGGGCACAGTCAGCCGCAAAGGGAAGCTCAGCAAGTCTCCCGAGAACGGCGTGTGGCTCATCGGCCTCAAGGAAGGGAAAGTCTATGAGGCCTTCAGCACCCCACGGGCCACGCTGCCGCTGACCGCCCGGCCGCAGCGCATCGGGATCTACCTGCACTACGAGAAGGGCGAGCTGACCTTTTACAACGCCGACAGCCCCGACGAGCTCAGCCCCATCTACACCTTCCAGGCGGAGTTCCAGGGCCAGCTCTACCCCATCGTGGACCTGTGCTGGCCGGAGCGAGGGCCCTTCTCCCCTCCCATCATCCTGCCCGCGCCCGCTGCCGGCCGGCACTCCCAGGGGCCCCCCGCGGCGGAGGAGCCCACCAAGCTGTAGGGCGCAGCACCGCGGCCCTCTCGGCACAGCTCCCAGCGCGGAGCCCCGCGCCGCTGTCCCCGTGTCCTCAATAAAGCTGCGGTTGTGCTGCCCGAGCCGTGCTCTGCGAGAGGCGGGGGGGGCGGGGCCACAGCGGAGGGGGCGGGGCCACAGCGGAGGGGGCGGGGCCACACCGTGGGCGTGTTCAGGAAGCCCGCCGCGGGGGCGTGGCTTGAGTCGGAAGTGACATCATTTCCGGTCCACGTGGGGCGACTGGGCTGCTGCGATGGCGCTGTACAGCGCGGCCGCTGCTGTGCTGAGCGGGCTGGAGCGTGGCGAGGGAGGCCTCAAGAACCTGGTGTACGGCAGCGACTTTCCTGTGCGCAGCGGGGTCGGGGTTGTGGGGAGGTGGTTGGGAAAGGGGAGGTGGCGCTGAACGCTCCGCGCCGCCGCCCCGCAGCACGCCCGGCAGCTGTACGCGCTGGTGGCCGAGACTCTGCGCTACGGCCCGGTGCTGGAGGCGCTGCTGGACGGAGCCGCGCTGCTGCGCGTCGAGAAGAAACTGCCGCCGCCGCTGGCCAAGGTGAGGACCGGGCCGTGCTGGGCCCCGGGGCCGGGCTGCGGGGCCGCGGCGCTCCCCGGGCAGCGGGTGCTCACCGCCTGCCGCAGGTGCTGGTGTACGACCTGCTCTTCGGCAAGGGTCTCAAGTGCGGCGGCCGCTGGAAGGCGTTGGCCCGGCGGCACCGTGCACGGCTGGAGGCCGAGCTGGCCCGGCTGAAGGTGCGGCGTGGGGTGAGCCGCAACGAGGACCTCCTGGAGCTGGCGTCGGGAGCTGGGCCGGAAGGTGAGCGGGGGTGGGCCGGGCGCTGCTCACCGCGGCGGGGCCGGGGCTGACCCCGCACCCTGCAGCCCCTCAGGTGCCGCGTTACGTCCGGGTGAACGTGCTGAAAACGAGCGTGGATGATGTGGTGGAATTCTTCAAGCGCCAGGGTTACTCCTTCCTGGGCAGAGCGAACAGGTGGGTGGCGCCTGGTGCTGCCTGGCTTCTCTGTGCACTGTGGGTGGGTGGGCGGTGAGCCCCTGTGGGGTGTGGGTGGGTGAGCGGTAGGAGGATGGTGCGGGGGGTTGGGGTGTCCACTGGTACGCTCCTACCTTCTGCTTCTGGGTGCTGCCTGGTGATGATGTGGGGCAGAGATGTGGGATGGAGGGATTTCTGCACCTGGGCTCTGGAGAGCTCTGGTGCTGAATGTGGCAAGGCTGAGCTGTGCTCGTCCTCTGTCCATGTGGGCAGTGTGGAAGAGCTGAAAACGCTTTCTGGGAAGAAATTCATGTTGGATCTTCATCTCCCGGAGCTGCTCGTCTTCCCTCCGCAGACGGACTTCCACGACAGCCGGCTCTATACATCAGGACACATCATCCTGCAGGACAAGGTTGGCAGTTGGGGAGCGGGAGGCTGCAGCACTGGCAGGAGTTGGGGGTTCAGCCTTTTCCTACACACTGAGAACTGGGCTTGGGGTTACTTTGCTGCAGTGTTTATTTGTAGCTTAAGCAGAAGCTATGAGCGCAGTTTGAGGCTGTGGGGATCTCCCTCAGCTTTGCTTTTGTAGCCTGTGGGTAGGGGGTAAATGGCTCTGGCACGCAGTGTAGGAACTCCCCTTAGGGAGCTGTGCTGTGGTCATGCAGTGTTGCTCCCACCACTTGGGAAGAGGCCTCCATCCCCAGAGCTGGGTGTGGGTGGTGTGCAAGCATGCGACTCAATAGCATCTGCTGTGTCCCAAGGAAGATGTGGGGGTGGCTGCTGCAGAAACTGCTGGCAGCCCACACCTTTCTTTGTGCCCTGTCCTCCTGCAGGCCAGCTGCTTGCCAGCCTTCCTCCTCAGCCCTTCTGCTGGCTCCCATGTGATTGATGCCTGTGCTGCCCCTGGGAACAAAACCAGCCACCTGGCTGCCATCCTGAAGAACAAGGGGTGAGTGTAGGGCTGTGCTGTGGCAGGGCCAGAACAGACTGGGTGGCCCGATTCTGAAGAGAAGGTTGCAGGGCTGATGTAGGAGGAGCTGCAGATGCATGCTGGGGCTGTGGATGCATCCGAGCAGCTTGCACAGCACAGCCTTTGGGCTGGGCAGGGTGTTCACACCCCTTGGGTGCTGGGCTCTTTCTCAGGCATATCTTTGCTTTTGATGTGGACACCAAGCGCCTGGCTACCATGAACACCATGCTGATGCGGGCAGGGGTCACCAGCTTCAAGCTGGCCCAGCAGGACTTCCTGACAGTTGATCCCCACGATCCCAAGTACAGCAAAGTGAAATATATCCTCCTGGACCCGTCATGCAGCGGCTCAGGTAACGTGAGGGCTTCAATCGCCTCATCTGCCAGAGGCTTCAGCTGGGTTTCCCATGGGCAACAGCTGCTGTCCCTGCAGGGATGGTGGCCCGGCTACCACTGGATGAGGCTGCCCCGAGTGCGGAGCGGCTGCAGGCTCTGTCTGGCTTCCAGCGCAGGATCCTGAGCCACGCGCTTCGCTTCCCGGCGGTGCAGCGCCTCGTCTACTCTACCTGTTCAGTGCACCAGGAGGAGAACGAGGATGTGGTGCACGCAGTGCTACAGGAGCAGGGATCGGCCTTCAGGTGCTCCCGTCCGGGGAGGAATAGGCCTTGTGGAGTCTTTCACTTGTACTTCTGTGTGTTGCTGCTGGATTCAGCACTGTCCCTTGTCCCCTCTGCAGGCTAGCGAACGTCTTCCCATCCTGGCCCTGCCGAGGACTTGCTACCTTCCCGGGGGCTGAATGCTGCCTCCGTGCCTCTCCTGCAGATACACTCACACAGGGCTTCTTTGTGGCTGTCCTGGAGCGCTGCGGGGAGGAAACTGCTGTCCCCAGGTACAGAAGATGGGGTGGGGGGCAGGGCTGCCAGGGGGCCTGGAATGCATTGCCTTCTTGGTGAGAGGTCTGCGGTGCTGCAGGTGGCATGAACCACTCAGCTGTCATTGCTCTTGTGTGCAGCTCCCTGCCTGCAGCCACTAAGGAGAGCCTACAGCAAGAAGAGAGAGTAGAGCCAGGAGCAGCTCCTCCCAGGAAAAGGAGGAAAAAGCAACGTGTGAAGGTGTAAAATAATTCTAGGAGCATGCAGTGCCTTGCTGGGGCTGGTGGGGGCTGTTCTCTGGTGCTGGGCTGTGGCCCTTGTGCAGTCTGGGTAACAGAAATAAAGTTTTGCACCAGCTGATGGCTTGATGGGCTTCTATAACTCCCTGATCCAGTCCTGAGATCCCCCACACACAGGCAAAGGAGTGAAAACTGCTCCTGCATGTGTACAGGTGCCCCAAGCCAGACCTGGGCTGCGGCAACTGTAGGAAATCAGATCAAACAGCACAGTTTCCTTATCCTGGGGGGTATTGGTCCCTTAGAACTCCATATCTCACCCTTATGTGGTGTTTCAGAATAGGCTTTTGACTTGCAGTGATAAACCATTAACGATCCTTTAGGGGAGTCCCCTTTAGGGGACTTCTTTGGTATGTGTGTGCAATGTACCCATGGCTGTGCTCCTGGAGAGAGGGAGGAATGGCCAGCATCAGCTCCCCTCAGCATTCACTGCATTCTCAACCCCTAAGGGCACACGTAGCCAGGTTGGCTGTTGGCTCCTTCTGCACTTACCAGCCATGCTGGGGGCTGCCCTGCAGTAGGCTCCTCCATGCCCTCAGCTCTTTGTTTTGCAGAGAGATGAGGACAGCCCACATCCACTGCAGGGGCTGGGAGGGCTCCCATGAGAAGTGGCAGCCCGCAGCTGTGCCCCCCAAACCCCCTCTGCCAGCTGGGGGGGGGGGGTTGCCTTTTTCCTGGCAGCCACCAGAAGCACTCGCTCAGTTCCCAGCCATGCAAAACCTCCTGCTCCTCAGCTTCAGGGGAATTAAAAAAAAAAAGTTTATTCACATCCACGTACATCACATTGGAGAAACAAGGACGTGTTGTTACAGCCTGGGAGGAGCAGATGGCTCCTGCCCTGGGACACAGCTGCCTTTCCCCAGCACAGCCGTGTCCCACAGCACAGCCACTGCTCCGGGGCGCGACAGAACGGGGAACTACCAACAGCGCTGCAGTCAGCAACCTCACTGAACCAAGCTTGAAGGAATTCAAAGGCAATTTAGCTTAAATATAAAAATAAATTCTTATTTTGTTAAAAAATGTTTAAATATTTTTTTTTTTTCCTTTTTAATTTAGACTTCAGCAGGCACACACACTCACACGGCTCGGAGAGTAAAAAACCCGGCAGCCAGGCATTACTGGAGGCAGAGGGGAGCTGCGGGCACAGCTCTCAGCCACGGGGACCAGAGCTCCACTCGCCTTTTCCTCACTGGGTTCCCAGGGGTGATGAGCACAGGGGCAGCACCGCAGCTCCTCGGAGCTCGTAGGAACTAATGCTTGGGGATGAGCTCAAAGTGAAAATCCATTCCAGTTTGGGGAGGGGACAAACCCACCCGCTCCGGGCTCCTTTCCTTCGGTGGTGCCAAAGGAGCCCAAGGTGGTGACATGGCTCCAGCCCAGGAGAAGGGGTCCAGGAAGAGAAGAGGCTGCGGAGGCCAGACCCCCGCCCCAGCTGCCTTTCTTTCAGTCACAACAAAGGGACAGAACTCACCCAGCATGAGCAGCCACGCAGTGATGCTACTGTCAACATCCAATTAGCCAGGGCGTGTCCCCACGAAGGGACGGGCACCCCAAAAAATAACTCCAAACAGCAAATCCGGCATAACCAACATGCCGCCACGCACACAGTTCAGTTCTTCCTCCAAACTCGATTCAATGAGCGCATTAAAACAGGAGCACGAACAAAGCGGAACAGACGGGGCGTGAAGCGAGAGGGTGGGGGGAGCCCAACAGAGGTGGGGGGCAGCGCACAGAGCTGCCTGTCCCACGCCCCACACCTCAGCCAGAGACCTGGTATGAGCTGAGTGGTGGCAGTGGGCTCAGCCCCCATCCACAGCTGTGTCACCCCGTGCCACCAGGATGGCCACACTCATGGGGCCGGGTGCTAACACAGCCTTGTGCTCTGCGGAGATGGCAACGAGTGGCTCGAAGCAGAGGGAGTGCGTTCACCAGGCCATGAGATTCAACAGTGGGGAAAGATTTTTGGGCCTGGTGAAGACCACATCCCACAGCAGAGAACTGTGACAACGCAGTCACAGTGGCCTCAGGCTCTGAGTGTGGACATGCTGGTGCTGTGCTGGGGGTGACGGGGGGTGGGGGCTCAGAACATCTATAAGAAGCAATAGGGAAAATTTACACGTTATGAAACATGGCAAAACAAAGGGAGGGAGGAAAGGTGGTGGATATGTACAGAGGTTCATCCAGCCTTGGCTGTGGAACTGTTCAAGTAAGAAGAGTTTGGTTTATCTTGTCCCGGCTGGCATCCATGAGGGCACGGCCCGGCACCATCGCTCATGTGCTGGGGAGCGCTGTGAGCACAGCCCCGGGGGATGCTGTGTGCTCCTCACACAGCCAGCAATGGGGCTCTGAGCCCCAGGTTACTTTTTGCGGGTGTGCTGTCGCCGTGCCTGCAGCCGCTGCCGAGCGCCAGTCTTGGATCCTGCCCCGATGGAAAACGCCGGGGTTGACGGACCTGGAAGCAGAAAGGAAGCACGGGTCAGAGTGCAGCATGGCAGAGGGGGAACCGAAGAGGTGGCCTCCTGCAAAGTCTGCCCATTAAATTGTCGCACAGAACTGCATCACAGCCAGCTCACGCTGGCGGTCCATCAGCCCTGAGCCCTTACCAAAGGACGTGCCAACTCCTGGGAAGGCTGAGGCAGGAGCGCTGGGCGTCCCGAAGGAAAGGCTGCCGCCGCCACTCCCCACTGCTCCCGGGACAGGCGTGCTCTGCCCAAAGGTGGGGGCAGGAGTTCCTGGAAAGCAACAAACTGCTGTGAGTTGGGCTGAGCTCTGGTGGCCATCAGCACCCGCAGGCACTGGGATGCAGATTCACTCCCCAGGAACTGAAGCCAAGCAGCCCCACGAGGCAGAGCCTCTTCACTCAAGAAAATCCCACACTTTCTCATCATAATCCCTGTGCCGTCCCACAACAGTGGGAAGCACAAAGGCTTCCATCTTTCTAGACCAAAAGTTTCCAAGCACATGGGCTGCAACTCCACAGGAGGTGAGATGTCTCTGTGAGGGAACACCCCAGAGAGCCAGCAAGGAGACTGCAATCACTGGCTGCAAGGGGTTCTGCTTGCCAGGAAACTCTGAATTGCTTTCAAACATCAGCAAGACCGTGGTTTCTCAGGCAGGAGAGCACCCAGCTGGGTTCAGTAGAGGCCTGGCACATTTAGAGGGGCCAGGAAGCATTGGACTGAAGGGCTATGGAACCTTCCCCTCCACCACTGAGGGCTGGGGACCTGGGAGTGCACACCCCCCGAGTGCCACCCCTCAAAGGGCTGCAGAACCCGTGGAGTTCAGCAAGGCCAGGACAGAAAGCAGCTCACCTCCAAACACGGGCTTGGCATCAGGCGTGCTGGGCACAGTGAAGGCAAATGGCGTGCTCTGGCTCGGCGCTCCCAGCGTGCCCGGCGTTAGGGAAGAACCGAACGGTGTGGCGGCTGCAGCCGCTCCGCTCTGCCCGGCACCAAAGCTGAAGGGCACTGCAGGTGAGCCGCTGCTCAGGGCGGGTGTGCTGAGCCCAAAGGCACCGGCAGAGGGGCCCGGCTGGGCGGCTGCCCCGAAGGTGAAAGGAGATGGCGCAGTGCCGAAGACGGCGGTGCCAGTGCTGCTGCTCGTGGTCTGGGTGCCGGAACCGAAGCTGGCTGTGGTAGAGGTGGCCGTCCCGAAGGAGAACACCGACGTGGTGGTCCCGAACGCCACCTGGGTGCCGCTGGTGCCAAAGGTCGGCGGAGCGCTGCTGCCGAACACAGGCTGAGCAGTGGACTGGGCCGTGGGTGCCCCAAAACTAAACGGGGGAGCAAAGCCGACAGGGCCCGCGGCAGGCTTGCTTGTGGGCAGCTGGCTGTCTGCAGCGCTGGCACTGAATGCGGGCTGGCTCGCTGCCCCTGAGTACGGCGGCAGTGGCTTCACACTTGTGCTGAAAGTACTGCCAAAAGCTGAAGTGGAGGAGCCAAACGTCAGCGCCGGTTGGCCTGCGGTGGCCGGGGCAGAAGATGTCAACGTGGTGCTCCCAAATATGCTGAAGCCCGCAGTGGTGGTGGGTGCTGTTGAGTTTGCAGGTGCTTGGCCAAACGCTGGGCCTCCCGTGACGCTGGCAGTGGCAGAGACGGTGGCTGGAGCCGGCTTTCCAAACTGGAACACTGGGGCAGCAAAGGTGGGTGCCGTGCTGGTGGCAGAGCTGGACAGGCCACCAAACACGAAGGGCTGTGACACACTGGTGGATGCGGTGGTGGTCACCGTCAGGTTGGTGCTGGTGGAGGCAGGCGGGTTGAGTCCAAAGCTGAACACTGGTTTAATGGTGGCATCCGTGGAGGAGTTGAGCGTGGTGGCAGTCGTAGCTGCGGTGGTGAAGATGACGTTTGGCAGAGCCGTGAATCCTGCCAGCGTGGTTGTGGAGGCTGCTGGCACTTCTGCAGCTGAAGCCGGCTGTGACAGTGGTTTGAAGGCAAAAGGAGAGACCTTTGCTGGAGATGAAGCTGTTGTCACGCTGCCAAAGATGGGCTTGAACATGGTGGTGGTGGAAGGTGCTGAGGAAGGGGCTGAGCTCACCGACGCAGTGACTACGGCAGAGATGACTGTCGTACCCGGTGCTGTGCTCTCACTTTTTGGCAAAGCACCAAAGATGGGTTTGAAGACGGGGGTTGTGGTGGGCACTGCAGCAGCTGCAGTCACTGCCGGCTGGCTGGCAGGAGGGGCACTCGGTGCCCCAAAAAGGATGTTCGGCTTCAGCACGGAGGGAGGTTTGCTGGGGGTTGGGCCCAGCTCTGTGGTCGCAGGAGGTGCCACGCTGCTGGCAGGCTGTGTCCCCGAGGCAGGGGAGATGGAAAGAGCAGCTGTGCTTAGCACAGGCACAGGCTTGGTGTCAGCAGAGGTTGCAGGTTGAGAATTTGACTCCAGTGACACGGCAGGAGCAGGCAGCTGTGATGCTGATGAAGATGGCTGGAATGCTATCGTAGCTCCAGTGGAGTCTGGAAAGGAAGATATAAGTTTTTTTTTGGTTGGGATTTTTTTTTGGGGGGGTGGGGGGGCGGGGATAAGGAGTAATGTATAGAGAGCTTTTCTGCCAGGCAGCCACTCTGGTTCTGCAAACGTTCCCAGAGATGCAGCCCCCTGCACTTCCACAAGGTCACACCTGGACCATTGGCTGCATCCCCCAACTTGCCCTCCAGATACAGGGCCAGAAGAGCATTTGAACAGGGATCTTCCAGCCTGCTTCCCCAAAGGGAACACAGAGCTGCTGCTGAGCCTGGCTTATTCTGCCACAGTCCTGTCCCACTGACCCCTCTCCTCACCTGCTGGCACAGGTGCAGCCTGGCTGCTCTGCATCTTCTTCAGGCTGTCCAGGAGCAAGTTGCTGCTGGCTGGGACAGGAGCTGTTGACACAGGCGTTGAGGAGGTCCCTGTGGTCACTGTGAATGCCAATGGCCTGGACACAGGTGTAGTCTCTGCAGTGGTGTTGGGGACTGGATCTAATAGAAGGAAGCAAGAAATCAGCATCTGTAAACCTGCTGTAGGGGACTACCCATTAGCAGAGCTTCCCTAGAGGTAAGAAAACCACACCAGCATCCCACAGCTCTGGCCCTGAGGGACCTCAGCCACCACCCTGCGGGCTCTGGGACACAACCACTGTCAGCCTTAAGACTCTGAGCATCCTCAGATCCAAGGAACACGCAGGACTCGCTTGCGAGGGTCCCTGGTCTGTGCAACAGATGCCTCACTGCCAGCCAGCCAGACTCATGCCTGGGTTCCAACCCCTCCCCATTCCCTGCTGTACCCCAGGTGCCCAGTCTGCCCACAGCCCTTACCAGGCTTATCCTCCAAGACTTTGTTGAACCACTGCAACGCTGCCTTCTTCTCCGCGTCCAGGTCCTCCGACGTAATGGAGTAGCCCAGCTGAGGCGGCGGGGGCTGCCAAGAGAGAGCAGCAGCTTAGCTCCTTCTCAGGGAAGCCGGCAGAGCTTCTCTGAACGTGTGGCGGAGGCTGGCCGTCGTAGGACCCGTGAAGCAGCTGGTTCTGCCGCAGCGCGCTACTGTGGAGCTCTGCTCCCCACTCCGCAAGACCCCGGCTTGGCGCTGAGGGCACGGCCTTCCCCAGGCCATTACCTGGTCCGGCAGCAGGTGGCACAATCACGCACAGCCCACCAGACACTGGGGCTGGGGATAGCGTCACTTCCCACTCCGCCAAGGACAGGGCCTCCTTCCTGAGGGCAGGCAGGTCAGTCTCCCCCCAGCCCTGCAGAAATTGCAGTGAGCACATTCTATCTCCAGAGGAGGGCAAAAGGGGTTGCGAGACAGCGACGTACCAGTGCCAGCTGGTCCCCCCGGCGAGACGACAGCAACTGGATCTTCCGCTTGCGCTTGCCACTGCTCCCTGATGCAGATGGTGGGCTCAGGGAACCACGCTTCCTCCGCACAGGCATCTCCACCACTGCTGAAGGAGACAAGTCAGAGCCAGCTCTGGGCAGAGGAACGGTCCGGCTCATGCCAGGAGGGCCATCCCTTCCAACTCCTCTCTGGATGACCCAGTCTGAGGGCAGAGCCAGGGATACAGCTATGAGCTGAGGACAAGGCTTCAAGAGCCCGAAGAGCAGCTGTCTGTAGCACATCCTGGGGCAGTCTGGTACCTGATGCCTGCCAGCCTTCAGTGGGGCAGTAACTCCTTCCCCACTTCCACACTTCCAAATTGCTCTTGCAATCTGCCTACCTGAACCACAAGCCAGGCAGGCTACAAGAGCCACATATAGTGCTGCACCACAGGACCTGGGCAGCTAGTTGTGATGGACACAGGATGTCCTGCTCGCTTAGGCCGAGAAAACATGGGAACAGGCCCAGCCTGGAATCTGATCATGGTTCTTCCAGCATGGCACGCCTTGCCCTGAGGCTGACAGTAGGTCCTGGGGCAGCCGTAGGGCTCCCTCTTGCAAGCCAGCTCCCATGCATCTGCTGGTGCACAGCATCTCTTGCTCATCACCTGAAAACCCATTCAGGGCAGCAGAACCACCACTACCCCTGGACCAGCATGCTCCAAGTTGCCAGGTGACGTCTCAAGCCAATCGTACCTGAAGACCTAAGAGATGTCCCACCCCACTGCTTGTATACACTGACACCCACACAGAACTGGTGTCAGCTTATGCTCACCTTTCTCCGTCTGCAGCTCCTTGTCTGATTTCACTGGGGTGGAAGTGTTGGAGCAATGCGTCTCCTCCTCCCTGCACCAGTGGGAGAAAGCCACTTAGGATCAAGCCTCAGATGTGGCCCCATCCCCCAGAAGGCCAAACACACAACAGAGTCCCACCAGCAGCCCTGGCCCATGAGGCAGCCATCCAACAAGCCCTGAGATAGCATGGGGAAAGCCCTGTGCTTCCTGCACCGGCCCAAGAGCAGCTGAAGGCAGAGAGCTGCTCATCCCTCCAAGACCACAGCTTGGTGCTACACACCCCCAGTGCTCTGCAGGATAGATCAACCTTGGGGTGGCAACCAGAAGTTCTGGATGGGAAATGCGACCTCTCACAAGCTCCTCTCCTTTCAGTGCACAAGGCTGTGTCAGTTTTGGTTCTGACTGAAGCTTTTCCCATTGGAGCCAGGCCCTCTGAGCCAGGACAGAGGAGCACAAGGGCTTGCACCCCAAGGCTAGCCCTAAAATGCAATCTTATTTTACGTAGTTTGTGTAGCTCCTGTGAATCACCTTTGAGGAGACAGCAATGATCAGGACCTGTCTCCTCCTGAGTTCTGGTGCCTCAGGGAACCCAGATCACAGCGATGCCACAGCAGAACACTGCCTCTGTGGCAATCTCTCAACACTTCCATCTCTAACCAAGTCCCAGAGTAGGGCAGGGATGGGGATGGCGCAGTGCTGCTGCTTCAGCACTCTGCCAGGACAGCAGTGTGACAAGGTGGCAGGGACCTGAACTAGTGCAAACCCAATGGGACCACCACACTGGTGGGCCACCAGCAGTTGTTTCACAAACAGTCCTGGTGAGACAGCTGGGATGGTACCTGCCCTCCTCCCGGCTGGCACAGCGGGCAGCTTGGTTACCTGGCTTTCTTGATAGGCCACTCTGGTGTCTGGGGACGGGAGGATGCAGGGCTGGACAGTGGTGACACACTCACACCACTCCTCTTCCACAGCTGGAACCCAGAGAGAGCAGTGACTCAGTGCACAGGCAGGGAGGGAGGAGAGCATCCCACTTTCCTGCTCACTTGTATGCTGAATGTCGCCCCCCAGGACTGTGCCCAATGAGCTCACAGCCTCACTTTCCCTCCAACACCACCAAGCTCCCCTCCACGTTCTGTGGAGCACTGCAGGGTTTGCCCACACCAAAGGGAACCTGTTTTGTGAGCAAGCTGCCTCCGGGCTCCAAGAGCGACGAGGACAGGAGGGGGGTTGCTGCTGGTCAGGCACAGCCGTGGCCATCGCACAGCGCAGGCAGAGCTGCCTGGTGGCCTCAGGTGCTGCCACCTGCCCCTGCCAGAGGACAGATCCCACTCCAAGGATTTCAACCTCACTCCTCTCAGAGGAAACCCACCATTCCCAAGGCTTCCTCCATGCTATTTTTTCAGAGACAGCACAGCTCTGCTAGCCACGATGATGTCCCACCATCACACCCGCAGGCCTGCCCATTCAAGCACTGTTTTACTACAGCTCTGCAGCTGCCAAGGGGACGTGGTTCAGAGCAGGAACACACGGCTGTGATCCACGCTGACTCCAGCTGGAAAGGTGGCAGCGCATGAAAGGGATTATTTTTATCTCCTTCCTTTTCCCTGGATCTTGTCACTCCAGTGACACCTTCTCGCCCCACAGCTGCTGTGGGGTTTGAGTCACGTGGTGGTCCCAAAGGGTCGAGCTGCTGTGTGCTGTGCACAGCTGCAGTGGTGCCCTCAGGAGTGCTTCCTACCTGTGTGAGGCCCCGGCTGGAGCTGTAGGAGCTGGCGATGGCATTGCGCAGGGAGCTGGGGATTCCACTTGTGTACGTATTGTTGAGGGAGCTCATGGAGGAGGTGCGTGACCTCTTGTTTGAGCAGTCATCGGGGCACTGCGAAGCAAGGCCTCTCTTCAGAGAGCCAGGCCTGCAGAACAATAAAGATTTCAGCATCTCCCCACCAGCCTACCCACAGGCCTTTTCATCACAGAGCACATCGAGGAAGCAATGCAGCTCTTTTTTGCAGCACAGAGCTCAGGAAGAGGTCCCCGCAGCAGTGCAGCCCCGTGGCCCCCAGCCTGCACCCACTTGGCACAGCTCTAAGGCTGGGTGATGCCACGAGGTATGACCACCACCATCCTTTGCTGGGCACCTTGTCCAGAGCCTGCAGGCTTTTATACTTATCCCTCAGCTAGCATCAATTGCTTTTGGCCTGATGGGCACTTACTTGGGTATAAGAGAGGCGGGGGCACCGTTGGCGACCAGGGGCTCAAATGCCGACTGCCCACTTCCGCTGCTGTCATGGCGCCTGCAGGAGAGAGGGCAGAAGCTGTGACAGGGAAGAGGCAAGAGGGAGGAGGACGTATTCCCAGCCAGGCCACAGGATCCCTTCCAGGCAGGCTTGGCACCGGGAGAGCACAAACCCTGCTCTTCTGCCACCTAACACCTGGGATGGAGGTTTCCATCATCCAAGTCCGGCAGATTTTTCCCCTTCACCTAGCCCTGCGTCACTGATTCTCAACCCCAGCTGCTTCCCCCCAAGTTCCAGCAGCTCCATCAGCTGCCTGCTGGGCTGAGTAGTTTAGATTTAACGAAATCTTTGCTCAAATCTGTTATTCATTTGAAACATTTCAGAAAGGCTGATCAGCTCATTTTCGGAATAGATCAGAGCTTTGCAGCTCAAGTCTCCTATCCCTTCCTAGCCAGCACCCTGAACAGTTTTGAGTCAGAAATGAAGTCCTCCTCTCCCACAGTGAAACCTGGAAGCCTTACAACAAGCCCTGCTGTTACGCTGTGCCGGGGGCATCAGGCCAGCCCTGTTACTTATCCCAGGTCCCCTCTAGCCCTGAGTGATCTGATCCTACTGCACAGCTGCTCTCCAGCTGATGCAGGCTCCCTTCTGCTCTGACGTTACAGGTTTTCTACCTACAAGCATTCTTCATGCTGGCCAGTTGTTAATGCCTTCAAAACGATTGGCTTTTGTGGCACATACAGATATTGGCCTAGATATGAGCCAGATATGGGCTCATGCACCCATGCCTGCATCATCCAGCTCAGCTCCTGTGGGGCTCAGATACACCAACCAAAGGCGAGAGTGCAGGGAGTGCGGAACCAAGGTAGCGCACTGCAGGGACAGTCACACAGGCTGCAGCAGAGCTCAGTATCCAGGACATACGCACAGCCTTCCCAGGGTGCTGGTGAAGGCATGACAGTCTCCTCTCTTGAAGCTCGGAGCTGAAAATCACTGAGCTTGACTAACGGGAAAAAAAAGTCTCTCCTGTTATCCCTTCTGCCTTTTCTTGCTTTTGCTGGTTACAGCACAGGAAGCATAATGAGCTTTTAAAGCACCATGCTTCTACCCGGAGCCCTAACACCCGGGGAGAGCAGCAACCCCTGACAGGCAGAACTCCAGCCTGCCCTTGCACAAGCAGCTCCCCAAGAGCCTGCAAACCCCACAGGGACAGCAGTCACCTCCCTCCAGCAGAGGTTCCTTGCCAGGCATCCCTGGGGCACCTCCACGCCTCTCCATCCCCAGTGCCGTGGGGAACACACCTGACCTACAGACATGCCCAGACAGAGGCATCCTTTTGATCTCAAGAAGGAGGAGTGCCAGAAGGATCTCTGACCCGGCTGAGAAGGCCATGCAAAGGGGTACGCGGTGCTCTTCTGCCCCAGGCACAGTTCTGGTGCACGCAGCATCCATTGCCACCGAAGCGCTGGGCCGGTTTCGACCTTCCCAACACACGGGCAGCACAGCCAGCTCATTACCTTCGCTTGCTGTCCTGATCGTTACCCAGCGCCTGCTCCTCCTCCTCCTCCTCCTCCACCGCCCTCTTTCTGCTCTCCTTGATGGCGTTCAGCACCGTCTCCTTTGCACACGGGTCCGGGCTGTTGCCGGGCAGGAGGGCGACGGGCGACAGGAGCTGCTCCAGCCTGCGGGGAGGGAACGCGACACGGGGTGAGCGAAGGGACGGCCGTAGGAGAGCCCGGTGCGCCGAGCCCCGGCTCCGCCCCGCGGTGTCCCCGCTCCTTACTCACACGGGGCCGCGGGCGGGGCCTCCCGGCCGGCCGATGCGCACGGTGACGGGACTGCGGGCCGGGCCGGCGCGGCGCGCCCAGGCGGTGCTCCTCCGGACGACGCCGTCCCAGCAGGCGGCGGGCAGCGCGCCCGGCACGGCGCTCCGGGACAGCGGCAGCGGGTAGCGGCGGCGCGGGGCCTGCGGCGGAGAGCTGCGGGCACACGGAGCGCTCAGCGACGGCCCCGCCGCGCCGTTCCCCGCCCGCCCCCGGCTCCCCGCCCGCCCGCGGCCCCGCTTACCACAGCCCCGAGCCCGGGCGGCGCGGAGCGGCCTTCGCGAAGCGGCCCGAGGGGGCGGCCGGGGCTCCGTTAGCGGCGGCTTTGGCGGGCGGGCGCGGTGCGGGCGGGCCGGGCCTCATGGCGCACCAGGCCCCCGCCGCGCCCAGCGCCGCCGCGCCCAGCAGCGCGCCCTGCAGCACCAGGCAGGCCAGAGCCGCCAGCGCCAGGCCCAGCACCGCCAGCGCCGCGCCCCGCCGTCCCCACGGCGCCGCGCCCGGCCCGGCCCCCGCCATCCCGCGCCGAGCCGCGCCGAGCCGAGCCGCCCGCCAGCAGCGGCAACCCG
Source organism: Gallus gallus (assembly GCF_016699485.2). NCBI lineage: Eukaryota > Metazoa > Chordata > Aves > Galliformes > Phasianidae > Gallus > Gallus gallus. The sequence goes on from NC_052550.1 coordinate 852,971, forward strand.
GCATGCACCGCGCGGGCGGGCGGGGCCTGCCGGGAGGGGGCGCGGTCAGCGCGGAGGGGCGGGGCGCGGCGCTGCCTCGTGGCCCGCACCGCCGCCGTGGGGGCGTTGTCTGTCCCCGGCCCGGTGCCGGCTGCGTCGCGCGTCCGCCGCTTACAAAAGCCGCCTCCTTACCGCTGTCCCCATCCTCACCCCGCAGCCCCGCTGTGTTCCGCCCCCGCGGCGCCTCCCCACATCTCGGGCCTCGGCATCCCCGGACGGTCGGCACGCGGAGCGCTGCCCGGCCCCGCTCCCACCCGCACGTCTCCCGGCTCGGGCACGCTGGGCCGAAGGCTTTATTTAAAAATGGAAACCACACGACGTTATCACACAAGGACAAAAAACTCCCGCGGCATCGCGCCCGTCCCCGCCGCCAGCCGCGTGCTGCGGGATGTGCCGCCCCGCTCGGCCGAGTTACAAAAGAAAGAGAAAAGGAGAAGTTCTGAGAGCGGCGCCCCGTCCCCGTGTCCCTCCCGGCACTCCGGGCCCGGCTGGACGCAGCCTGGAGGCCTGAGGTAGCTGGGGGCCCCGCGCCCCGCAGGAGAGGGGCGGCTCAGCTCGTATTGCTTTGTGGGGCCGGGACTCGGAGGGGCGGTGTGGCGCGGCCGGCCGTAGGGCCACCGGTCCCGCACGCGGCGCGGTGCTGTTACCCCCTCTGCTATTTGGGGTGGCCCCGTGGCCGTGCTGCCGGCAGGGCGTCCGGGCGCGGACACGGGTGGGTGTCACCGCTCAGACCCCTCTGGTCCCCGCTCAGCCAGGCAGCGCCGAGGAGATGGCCGGCCGCCCCGGCGCCCGTGGGGCCCACGCGGCCGTTCCTCCCCAGACCTGGCCCCAGTCCCACGAAGCAGCCGAGCGTGCGGGCGGGCCGAGGGCACGGCTGTACCTGTGCACCGCTCCGACCCCCCCACAGCGCGATGAGTGGGGGTTGGGGTCAGAGGTCCCCCCTGCCCTGTGAGCCCCCTGCTCCAAGGCACAAAGGTTCCCGGCTGGGGCTGGGTGCCCAGCCCCGCAGCCACCCCTACCAGGGGACAGAGGCATGGCAGGGCCGCTCGCGGTGGCTTTGGGGGGCACTGGTTGCACCTTGACCCATCTGTGCTGCCCTGGGCCATCCCGTGCCTCTGGAAGCAGATGTTGCCCAGTGGTTTATTGCTGGCGTGAACACAGTGATGCGCCGGGGCAGCCCAGCTCCTCTGCTCCAGGCACTGCTCCTCCACACAGGGCACTTTGGGGACACGGGGCCTGGAGCCCATCACTGCCCTGCTGCTGCCACCAGCCCAGGCCCTCCTCACTGTTGGCTGTCCCCCAGCACAGGGCTGTGAGCTCTGCGGGGCTCAGAGGGGGTGGACGGCTTTCCCCAGCGGGGCTCAGCACCCCACAATGAACCCCTGGCAGCAACACAGGCCCTGGCTCTCAAGGTGGCCAAAGGCACTCGGCACCCCCACGCAGGCCAGGGCCATGGGAGCACCAGGCCTAGCACCAGAACCTGAGCTGGCCCAGTAGCACCAGCAGAGCTGGTCCTGGCCCTGCCGCATCCCCACGGCCCCAGGGTCCTCACGGTGGAGGGGGGAAGCTGCACTGCACCAGTGAATACGTTAAGGCTGGAGAAGCAGCAAGAGGCGAAGGAAACCCGAACGCTCCCGATCCGCCAGAGCTGGGTCAAACAGTTCAGAGATATCTGTGCAAAAACGAAACTAAAGGGTTAGAGACCACCCCCAGAGACCCCCCCAAGCAGCTCTAATAAATACACGTGCAGTTTGCGGCTGGCATGAGGCCGGGCAGCCCTCGCTCCCAGCCCCAGGGGCTCCGTCGGCAGCGATGCGGCTCTTGGTCCTTCAGTGCTGGAGGCGGCTCTCGGGGAATGCGGGGGACGTGTGCTTCGGGGTGAATTTTGCACCAGTTTATTGTGTGTCTTCTGAAAAAGGCTGCACCAAGCTGGGTCCCGGCTGACCGAAGGGGTCTCTGCTGCTGGCTGCTCCCGCTGCGGAGGCTAATCAGTGCCTGGGAAGGAGATGGGCCGTCAGGGGCTGTGGGGCAATGGGCTCTGCCTGAGGGTCCCTCTGCTGCCCCAAGATCCTGAGGCTTTATGGCACGGCTCGAGGGCAGCAGGACCCAGCAGCATGCCCTCCTGCAGCACCCACCGCACTCACCATCCTCCTCCCAGCCCTCCGCCACTCCTGCCAGCTCGTAATGCTTCTTGCGCAGCTCCCCCAGTTTCTGCCGTTCTTTCTGCAGCTGGTTTTCCAGCTCCAACACTCGCACCTTCAGCACAAAGCACACACTGCTATTGTCACCCCATGTCTCAGCAGCACGGCTGTTGTCAACCAGTCCCAAGCCCAAGGTACGTCCCCACTGATGCTCTGGCAGCAAAAGGTCCCTGGATGGGGCAGAGCTCGTTTGTGTGAGGCTGGGGAATGCTCAAGGAACAAATGGCTCCCTGGTAAGCCCAGCCTTCACCTACATGCCCCAGTCTTCCTCTACAAGCTGCTGTTGCCCGGGTGCTGGGCTCGTTCCATTTCTACATGCTCTGTGATGGGCACAGTGCCCCCAGTCACACGTTTGAGTAATGAGTATCTGCCCCAGAAGTGGGGGAATGGCTCAGCTGAGCTGTGGTGCTCCCCTCCCCAGCACAGCTTGGGCACCCACTCACCAGCCCAAACATGCTGGATGCGTTGGGGCTGTGTTTCCAAAAGACCAAAGGAAGCTCCTACCTGAGAGTCCATTTCTTGGCGCTTGATCTGTGTTAGTGTCATGCTGGAGAAGTCCATGCTATCTGCAGAGGAACAAACATCACTGCTGTGGGCCACTCCTGCAGCTCAACCCTCCCTCCCAGCACCGCAGGCAGAACCCACCCTGTGCTTGGCTACAGCCAGCCAAGTGCCACGAGCACAACGGGCAGAGATCTGGGTGCAGTCCCACAGCCCCACGCTCACCTTTCTCCTCAATCTGTGACTTCCCAGACTTGGTGGAGGCCACCACACCGGCCGTGGCCTGGTTGACGCCCCGAGAGGCTTGCTGCAGCTTGGACAGGTTGGAGCTATCCTTGTCCGCCTTCACCTGCCAGGGCCGAGAGGAGGGCCGTGCTCGTGGGGCACCACAATCCCAACTGAGGACCTGGTGCATCACTGAGAGCCCCAGAGCATGGACTGGGGAACAGCGCATCGGGCCCCTACCTTGGAGGCTGCCACCAGCTGCGCAGTGCTGGCTGCGATCTCGTGGGAGCAGACCATCAGCTCCTCAAATTTCCCTTTCCCTTGCACCACCAGGTCAGCAGCATCCCTGCAGGAGGACAGGGAGGTGCTGGAGCACCCTTCAAGCCAGCCCTGAGCTGCTATCTGCTCACCTCTTGCCCTTCTTGCCTTCAGTCCCCTCCCCTCGGGGACAGCAGGACTCCACCTCCTCCACAGATCACAGTGACGCTCACCCCATGACAGTGATGCTCACCCCATGACAGTGACACTTACACCATGACAGTTGCTCCCCAGCCCACGGCCTTGGAGGCGGAGATGAGGCCCTCCGTCCAACGAGAATTCTTGGCATAAAACTCCTTGGGGGACGCTGCGCCCTGTGGGGGGGACAGGAACAATCATGTGCTGGGAGCAAGGGGACGTACCCACACCCCATGGTGACATGGCCCCAGACCTCAGCTCTTAGGATCTTCTTCAGACTGTGGGTGGGAATGACACCTAACCCTGTGTGTCATAGATTCCACTATGTGCCATGCTCCCAGGATGAGGACTGCAAGGATGGCACTCACACCCTCTGGACACATAATGGAGACCCAGGGTGTGGTTGTGGGCTGCCAGCCTTGATGCTCACCCGTCCGCTCTCCACAATCTCCCGCTGCAGGTCCTTGGACGCCAGGACGAGCACCTGGATTGCCTGCATGAGGCCAGTGCAGGAACCCAGAATCCTGCAAGATAAGCCTCAGTGAGCTGTGGGGTGGGGAGACCCCAGAGCCTTGGGGCAGACACCCACCCTGCAACACTGGGGCTTGTTGCGTCTCCTCAGCTCCTTCCTGCATCCCTACACGTTTCATCCTCCTCTCTTCACACTGGGATTTAAACCAGCACCTTAACCTGTGTGCCCATAACCACTCACCTCTCATTCACTTCCAGTTTGACCCCAGTGTCGCCAGCCCGGGCCTTGCTCAGCATCTCCTGCAAGAGGGGCAGAGCTGTGCTGAGCTGCCTGTAGTGCCTGGTTGCCATGCTCGGCTTCATGCAGGCTGCACGGGGTGACCCTGTGGGGTGGCCCCAGCAGCACAGCTCACCTCGATCCGGGCAGCCGCAGTCTCAATGGCTGCTGATGTAGCCGCCATCTCCTTGTCCACCAGATCTCCCAGTTCCTCCTGCTCCACGTCCAGCCCTCTGGGTCGCAGCTCCTGGGGTCAGGATGGAGTGTCCAGAGGTGACACAGCCAGTGCTGCCACCCTGCCTGCTCCATGAGGGCCACTGATCCCTATCCCTATTCCCCACTCACACCTGGAGTGATGCCCATGCACTCACCTCCCCGATGGCGCTGATCCGGTGCAGGCAATTGGTCACTGCTGTGCAGTTGGCACTTGCCACACTGCCCGGGTCTTGCAGGGAGCTGAGGTAGCTGATGGCCTCACTGCCACACTGCTTGCACGTTTCCAGCAGCCCTGTGCAGGCAGTAGGAGGGGCTGAGGGGGGTGTCTGTGGGAACAGGGACCCCCGGCCCCATGGATGGCAGCACTCACGGTCAGCGGGCTCCATCGGGGCCATGTGGGAGGTAGCACTGCCTTGTAGGATGGTGTCGCTGATGAGGTGGGCAAAGAGTGCCACGCAGGGCAGCACGGTGCTCACATCTGCAGGCACAGAGGGCACATGGCTCAGTTGAAGCAGCCCAGGAGCCCTTTTGGCTCCTGCATTTGCTTTCCCAACTCCCTCCTGGGCTCCACAGTGCCTTGGCTGTGGGTCCCAGCCCCAGTCTTTTACCCTGCGTCATGCAGGAGCTGCCCCTCCCACGCAGCTGAGCCCTGCCTCACCTGTGCGGTTGGTAAGGTATTTGCTGTGCGCATCCTGCAGCCTCTCAATGCATTCAGAGGCTGCAGACGTCCTAGACAGGAGGTAATCTGCAGGCACGAAGAGACAGGACTCAAACACAGGACAATACCTTGCCACGGCCGGGCTGTCCCAGGGGAAAGCAGGATTGAGTTAGGGATGCTCTTTGGTACACACTGCCTTCAGCAGGCACTGGGGATCTCACCTGCTGAGCCGGTGCAACTGATGTGAGCGGGGTCCTCGAGGCGGCTGAGGGCATCCTGCACCATGCGCTCTGCCTCCCGCGCACTGCCCTGCAGCAGAGCAAACTGCTCCTCGGCCCGGCGCTGCTGCAGGGTCCGTTCTGCACTCTCCTGCCAGGGCAGCGCTGGCATCAGGGTCCCACCGTGCTGGCTGCACACCCTGACACCCAGTGCTGCCAAACCAGGGCTCGACACAGGACAGCGCAGGGATGCCTGTGCTTGGGGTGCTCCTGGGGTACCTTATCTTGCAGCTGTGTCTGCAGTGTCTCCCGCTCCTTCCTGCTACTCTCCTTCTCGCTGCTGAGTGCGTCCCGCAGCTGCTGCAGCTCAGCCTGCAGGGCTGCCATCTCTTTGCTGCGCTGCTCTGCTGCGTGGCTCAGGCTGTCCCGCTCCTGCTCCAGGCCTGCTATCCGAGTGTTCTGCTCTGCTCCCACCTGGCCGGACACAAAAATCCCACCAAGGCTGTGCTAAAAGCATGGCTAAAGAACCATCCCTTGCACGTGGGGAACTGCTTGTGGCTCACGGTCTAGGCACAAGCACTGCTCAGTGCACTGCAGTGTGCAGGGCACAGCCCTGCATCACCCACATCTGGGCAGCCCAGTGGTGCCCTTGCAACATGGGACAGCCTTGCACAAGGCCAGCTGAGGCTCTCCAGGGTGCTGCTGGATGATGACTGTTGTGCATCAGGATGCACAAGTACACGAAGGGCTCTGACCCCCTGCAGCCTGTCTGAACACCCTGGAAAGAGCAGCTCCACTCTCTGCCAGCTCTGGAGCCTGGAGACCCCTGCAGTCCTGAGTAGCAAAGGGCCACGTCACGGTGGGCACAACAGACCCTCTGGCATGGCAGAGTATGCAGAGGCTGTGACACAAGGGCACAATGCCTGCAAGAGCTCTGCAGTGGGTAGAGCCACACTGTCTGTCAATCTGTCAGTGGTTACAAGACATGGGGGTGAGGGCTGTCTGCTGACTCTAAGGCAGGCTGCAGGGAGGACAAGCTCTCGGATCCTATCCCCTCTGTCCCATGAGTCCCCGCTGCCGGAGGCTGTGTGGGTACAGCCTCACATCCATGGGTGTTAACCTCACAATATGATCATGAAAACCACCCCAGTCTGGAAAAGACAAGGGCACAGAGCTGCTAGTCAGCCCAATGGCACCTTGGTGGGCAATGCCTTGCCTTGCCAAAGCACTGAGACTACAAGAAAAGGCAAACCTGCCCCTCGGCTTGAGGGGGTGGAAATGAATGCCGAGTCCCATCTGGGCCTGAGTAAAGGTCTGGGTCTGGGCTCTGAGACTGCAGCAGGGTGCCGACAGTGGGGCCAGGGGTCTCTCACCTGTATAGTGGTCTCCAGTGTTCCCTGCAAGACCTGCAGCTCCTGCTTGCTGGCTGCCAGCTCCTGCTTCAAAGTCTCTAGCACCTCCGCCTGCTCCTGGGACTGTGGGCAGGAGAGAGGTCACCCTGAGCCAATCCTTGTGGGGTACCCACCCACTGCCAAGCCCACGTCCCTGTGTGTAAGCAGGGGTCCCCATCCCCACCATGCACCCTACTCACCTTCCGCTGGGACTGCTCGCTCACCCGCTGGAAGGAGTCCTCCAGCTCCTTTTTCTCCCGCTCCACATCGCCCTGGGCCTGCCTTGCCACCGTTACCTGCTTGGTCACCTCTGCGTTCTGGGGACGGCAGCGGACGCTCAGCAGCCGGCCCGGCCGGGTCCCTGTGCCCGGCGGGTGGCTGCAGGCCCACCTTTCGCAGCAGGTCGGCGTGGTTCTGCACCAGCTCACTGTACTTCTCCTTCAGCTTGCTGTACCGCTGCTCATTTGCCTGTGCCCTCCCTGCCACGCACAGGGCCAGGTGAGCTCTGGGTGCACGCAGTGGCCCACCGCTGCCCTCCCCAGACCCCTCCTCACTCTCGATCTCCGTCAGGCTCCTCTGCGCTTTCTCCGTGTCCTCCCGCTGCTTCTTCAGCTCCTCCAGCTCCGTGCGCAGGAACTCGCTGTCGTCCAGTGCCTGCTGCTTCAGGTGCCGCTGCTCGGCCAGCTCTGCCTCCAGCTCACTGATGCGCCCGCGCAGCTGCAGGCCACGCCGCTCACTCTGTGGGCACAGTCACGGCACTGTTCAGCACCTGGCAGCCCCAGACACGTGGTCCAGAGTTCAGCCCGTGGGTAAGGCATACTGCAGAGCCCCCAGCAGTCAACCCTGACAGACAGGGATTGGAGTCATTGAGTTTGGGGAAGGTTGTGGATGGGGTCAGGGCTGGGGTGGTTACGTCCTTGTCACCCCACACTGCAGGGACACAGCTGTCACCTCACACTGCCCCACCGGTCCCTTTGCAGCGGGAGCTGCCCCAGGCCCACCACAGTCCCCCAGCCTGGTGCCGGGGGTGCGCAGCCAACACGCAGCACGTGTCACCGAGGGGCTGTCACCCACCTCAGCCTTGAAGCTCTCCAGCTCCTCCTTCAGAGCCCCGATTTCCCTGTAGAGCTGCTCAATCAGCCAGTCCCTGGGGAGGAGACAGCAGGCATCCCATCAGTGCTCCTGGCACCGGGGTATGGCGATGAGAAGGTCCCCACAGCACCACTGTGTCCCTGGGGTCAGCTGAGCCCACCCCTGCCTCCTTCTCTGTGGTGGTGCCTGTAAACAAGGGGACCTGGGGCTCCCAGGACTGTGTGCTGAGATGGCCCCAGTGGGGACACGTCCTGGGAAGGGGCCTGGTGTCAGGAGCAGTCATCAGCACGAGGACTCACTTATCATCTTTGTTCATCCCGTTCTGGCTGTTGAAGTTGAAGGGGTCACTACTGAACGAGCTGCCAAAGATGTCATCAAACTTGTTGTCAAACAGGCTCTGTGGGGAGAGAAGCACAAAGGGCACCTGTGGTCCTTGGGGCAGGGCCACAGAGCCATTTCACACTCCTTTCCTTCCTAAAATGCTGAGTGCCCACACAGGCACAGAGAGGGTGCAAAGAGCTCCTCTCCATGCTCCATGCCATACCAGCACAGTGAGCTGTGCAGCAATGCTGGGAAGCAAAACATCTCCAGGCAACCATCACTGGAGGGCACCAAACTATTATGAGAAGCACTGTGGGATGAGTTCAGCCTGACTCAGACTCAGCAGCACTCAGGCTCTCCGCTGGGCACCCAGCAGCCCCCATTGGCAGCATGCAGCACTCACAGCCCCCACGCTGATGCTCAGTACTAAGAGCCCACCGTGGAATGGTCTGGAAGGACAGCCCTGGGTATGATGGGCATGGACCCAAAGGACACCATTGTCCTCTCCTCAGCCACGGGCAGCCCTCAGAGCTTACCTGTGACGCTGTTTCCATTTCTACCAGGTCTGTGATGGGCTCACTGTCAGGTGAGGATGCCTCAGCAGGGATGACCACCACAGGGCTGATGTGTTCTGACAGCGCTGAGGCTCGCAGAAAATTGGGAGGGTTCTGGGGAGAGAGGACAGCCAGAAGGTGTGAGCCCTGTCCTGCACAGAGCTATGGGCACAGTGGCCCTGGGAGCTGGGCACCATGTCCTGTTAAGAAAATTATTTCCCTCCTCATTCCTTCCAGCTCTGCTGCCACAAGGAGGAATCCTGGAGCCCAGCCCCAGGGACATGGCCAGGAAGCAGCTCCACCCCACAGTGACCGACTCATGGAGGATGCAGGGATGAGCATTGGGCTCTGTGAGCCCTGAGCTGCCACCATTCCCAGGAAGCCAAGCAGGTGGCGCTTTTTGGACGTGTGCCATCAGGCCTCGCTGCTCCTGGCTGTGGGGACAAGGAGAGCTGGCACCAGCCCCATGGGACCTCACCTCTGGGAGCTGCGGGATCTGAATCAGACGCTTGAAGTACTGCAGGTTACTGGAGCGATAGAAGAGGTCCTTCAGCCTGAAAAGGGCAGAGGGTGGTTAAGGAAGGCTCTCCATATGCTGCTGCCCCAATTTCTTATTGTTGCTCCCAGACGTCCCCACGCAGGCATCTTCACATATCCCATCCAACAGTGTCTCTGTGCCATGCTGGAGGGGATGGCAGTGTGCTGCCACCAAACCCACAGCCACTCTTGGAACACCCCAGCCCCTAGAATCCCACCACTGGCAAAAGCTGATGGACAGAGGCTTTCTCACATAAACCCAGGAACTGACGAGCAGAAAGAAGGGCCTAAAGCCACCAGCCATGGGAGGACAGCAGCATCGCTCCTGTGGCAGCCCCCCCACCAGTGGTCAAGGCTGCCTGTCTGGAGGCCACATGGCAACAGCACCTGCAGTTCTACACACAAGCATCTCCCCCACAAACAGCCTGCCTCCCTTCTGGACTGATTTCCAATTCTTTCATCAAAAGCAGCCCATGATAAGTGCTCTCCACCCTTGATTTTACGCTTGGTTTCACTCAAGAAGAAAAGCCACAGCTGGGGACACAGTGTGGCCACGGGGATGCTGGTGGCTCCCCTCCTTTGCAGCCACCCAGCATTCAGCCTGGTGCCACATTCACTCTGGGTATGTCCTGGGCACTCAAGAGTCCACACCCAGCCCAGCCCTCTGCTGATGGCTGCACCTGGTGTTTCCCCCCCCAGGCACTGCTTTGCAGCCTCTGACCTTGAATCAAGCTGCCTTACTGTCATGCAGCCTCAGCACTGTTATGTCCTCCTGCAGCTCGCTGCAGTTATGTTTTGTTTCTACTACCTTAAACAATTGTGTATTGGAGGCCATGGCACTTCACTGCTCACTTGCTTTCCATCTCATTTAGAATACTATGAGCAGCACCAGTTCCAGCACAGTCACTGGGGATTACCTCGAGAAACCCACTGGTACGAAGCCTGACTGACTGACTCCTGCTTTTTGAGCAGACCCGTCCTTGCATCTCAAGGCAGCTTAATTGTTTTCCGTAGCTTTTGGAAATAAATGTTTGATGCTGCACCACACGTGTGTGTTCCTGAGTAACCGGGTGTGTACAGCTTGGCTCTGCCTGTTTGCTCCTATACTTCTATCTGCTGCTACAATCTCCATTATTGATATTTTAAATGGGTAGGCACTCATGCCGTGAGCACCTTTATCTCCTCCAGCTGCAACTTGTACCACAAAAGGACATTTTTTCCCTCTCAAGAGCCTCCCCTGCTTGGCTGCACAACCCGATGTTGCAGAGGATGATACCTCAGTGATGCCTGAAGGTATCCCCCTTTGGCTGCTCCATTTCCCAAGTTCCCACAGCCTGCCCTTTTTTGAAACCAAGCACCACTCAGGGAAATCTCCTATCCCTTTTCCACATGTCCAGTGACCACAGCCCCGTGTACCCGGGGGCACACCAGACCACACTCCTGCAGCAGCACCTCAGGCTGTGCCCATGCACTGCCTAAAGGACATTGGCTCTGGAGACAAATGGCTGTGCTCAGCTCTCAGCCCTTGCTAAGTGGGCACTGCTGGTGCCAGCAGTGCTGCGTGGACCAAGTCTCTCTGGTGAAGCTGGGAAGGGCAGGACCAGGTGCTCTGCAGCAATGAGACTTTCATCTCAGCACGTCAAGTGCAAATTGCAGTTAAAACTGCAATTAAACGGTTTGAGGGTTTTAAATCACCAGCTAGCGCTTCACGTGAAATGCCATTAGTGGCTGAATGCCTCTTTAGAATTAATAACACAGTTATCTGCTAATTCAATAGCAGTGGATTAGGCAAACAGAGTGGGTGCCCTGGTGAAAGCAGCCCCACTGCAGAAGAGCTGCTTCTGAGCAGCAGCAGAAGATTCGATGAGGGCCGATTTTGGAGCCACATTTGGAGCCCCCATGTTATTTACTCTGCCTGCACTGCTCAGCAACTGAGCCCAAGCACAGAGTGCTCCAGTGCCTGCAGTGCTTCCTGCCTGGCCCTGGGTACGCAGACATCACCTGCAGTGGGTGGCAGTCCTTACTTACTTTCTGAACTGCTCCAGGAAGCGGTCCCGGTGGCCCTGCAGTGTGTCGGCCGGCAGACCTGTGAGAAGCAGTGGGTACAAAGCTCACCCCGTGTCCCCATCCCAGGAGGACATGGCTCTGGGGCAGCCTGCGAGCATGGTGAGGTGGGGATGGGTGTTCTGCAGGGAGCTCATCCTCCTCCCAGCGTCCCAACGCCCTCAGCACAGCCTCCTGCTGCTTAGGGGCTCACTGCTGGATCACGTCCCCAGAGATGGCCCTGGGCGGTGCTGGGGCAGGGAAAGGCTTTGAGCTGGCACTAAGGAGACTACTGCTGCAATCCACGGTCCTCAGGGGACGCAGCTTTCTCAGCCCATGCACACCCTGTGGCTTTTCTGGCCCTTGCAGAGGTCCAGAGACTGCTTCCCACCCCAAAGGCTGGAAAGGAGCTCAGGAACAACTCGAGCAGGAATTAGGAGCCCCACCTGCACACTGGCAAAGAGCTGCTTGTGCATCAGGGTGCTGCAAAGCCGGGCCGGGGGCACTGAGTGCCCAGCGATGCCCCACACATGACTCACTGTCTCCATGAGCTCCCAGTCCCCGTGGAAGGCGCCGAGGTACTCACAGGAATGGAGTTTGAAGAGCAGCTTGACGGTGTAGTCGTAGAGGTGGCTGCAGTCCAGGATTACCTGGATGAGTGGGGCCAGGCGGCACTGCCCCGCCGCAGTGACCGACACAGAGCGTGACATGTCCAGGGAGCTGAACACTGCCGGGAAGGAGAGAGGCTCAGAAAGAGAAGGAGACCTAACTGACAGGACTGCAGGCTTCCCAGTGTCTTCCTTGGCTCTATAAGGCATGTTTCATGGCTCAGGGTGATGTGTGGGGTGAGCCAAGCTACTGCTGCCTAAGCAGGAGTCTCCACGTGCGTTTGGGCACATGGTGGGAGCTGGAGCTCGGTGGAGCGAGGCACCCAGCACCACAGCCTTCAGTTTCCACTCTGCACCTGAGTGCATCTAAATCATTCCCATGGGCAGGGCTGCAGGGCTGTGCCTCACATTGCCAGGACCATGAGGGCATTGGCTGCAGTAGGGAAAGGCCAACCTGGGGAGGGATGTATGGCAGCTAGGAGGAAGGGCTGCAGATGTGTCCGGGGACCATCTTCAGGCTTTGTGCATCCCATGGAGGCCTTGGCCTGGTGTTGCTTTAACATATCCCAAACTCAATCCTGCTACAGCGTGCACAAACGCACTGCAGTTCTGAGATTTGAGATCAGCTTGGTCTTAGCCCCCTGCCTGCTTCCATCCCTGCGTATGCTCACACCTTTTCCAGCTGCAGCACGCTGCAAGCACCCAAGGGAGCTGTGTTCTCTGCTAATAAAAGCCAGAGGCTGTCACAAGCCCACAAGGCAGAGAACAAACTCAGCCTGGAGAGGCTGCAGAGAGGGAGCCTGAGGTGGGGAGCTGAAGCTGGAGGTGTGGGGGGAAGCAGAGCTACACAGTGCTGCCGGCCCCACACGTTCCCCAGCACTGCAGGAGGGCTGCAGGGAGGCAGGCACAGCTCTGACACGGGATCGCTTTGGCTAAGAATAACTCCAGGGAAGTGCATGGCAAACAGATTAGCTCAGACACCCTCAGACAACTCCTTCCTGGATCCCACGCCACACCACGCACACCAAACCCAGCACAGCACGGCAATGAGGGGCTTACCCGTCTGGAAGAGGTTCAGCTCACATTCCAGGTAGTCAAACATTTCCACTGTCAGCTGGAAGCTGGGGAAGAGGGGTGAGGAAGGTCGAGCAGTGTCCCCACACAACACACCCCGTGCCAGGTGCCACCCCAGGGACACATGGGCACTGTCCAGGAGGGATGTGCCAGCCCTGCTGGTGGTTCTGCCCACTCCCATGTTAATGGCAGGCAGACACAGTGCCATGGAGCCATTGCCCAGCCACCCCTCGCCTCCCACCTGCCTGCACTCACAAGTTGTTGACATCGTTCTCTCCCGCCTCGTCAAGCTGCCGGTCAGACATCTGCAGATTGCCGGGGAACCGGGGGTTCTGGGGGGAAAACAACAGTTGGGAAGGGGCCATGGAGGGGCTGCAGATTTGCTGCAGGAGGTTGGGGCGGCTCAAGGTGAAGGGTCCCCAGGGTGGGCTCCATGGGTCCATCCCAAGGTCCTGCTGAGTAGGGGCTAACGAGAGGACTCCTGAGCCCAGGGTGAGCCAGACTGTAACCCTCATGCTCTGTGGAGCCCATTTTCCCTCCAGCAAGAAAAAAGAATTCTCCTCGGGCTTAGAATCTGCAGGCAGGAAGGAGATGGGGCTCCTGCAAGGCACCACGGGGCAGCTGCAGGGAAAGGGGCAGCCATCTGCTCAGAGAGCAAAGCCTCTTCAGGCAGCCCACAGTGGCCCATGAAGGCCAAAGCTCCAAATAGCTGAATCTGGGCTACGGGTATGGCCTGGGTTCAGAAAACATCTTAACAGCAGAACTTGAAAAGAAAGAAAGCACCACAGGTAGCAAACTTGCCACAGCCAATTACTTTAAGGATCAGAGCACTTGATCCCATGCAGGGCAATGTTTGTGTACAAGACCACAGTGACGTCTCGTTTTGTTCTTGGAGGCACGCCTTTAGTTTAATGCCACAAGCATAAGAGAATGTCTGCCTGAATAATGAACTCCATCGATGGTGTGCTGCTTCCCAGAGCCCCGCACACCACATTCCTTTCCATAAATACACTCCCCTCACCTCTGGCAGCTGGCTCCGGCTGTGCTGAGCGCAGGCACACTGGCACGGAGCTGTGAGACCAGGAGCCGGCCAGCTCCAACCACATCCTCTCCCAAACCCAGCACAAAGGAGAGACCTGCACGGCAGCTTGGCTCCAAAGTCCCAAAACAAGCTCCTGAGGCAGGCACGCAAGAGATGGGGCAAAAACATTCCGCTCCTCCAAGTGCCCAGGAGCGTGCCCTGAGCACTCCATGCTGAAGGCAGTAGGTTCTCTAGCGCCAGGCAGGGCAGGCTGGGGACACGTGGTGATGGAGATATCATATCCTCAAATGGTTTGGGGTGGAAGGGACCCGAAAGACCCCCTGTCCCATCCTTCCAAAGGCTGGTGCCCCTCCAACTCAGGTTGCCCAGGGCCCCTCCATGGCCTGGGGCACCTCCAGGGAAGGGGCACCCACAGCTCTGGGCAGCAGTGCAGCGCCTCACTGCCCTCTGGGTGAAGAATTTCCCCATAACATCTGACTTGATTCTTCCTTCTTTTAGTCTAAAGCCATTCCTCCTCATCCTACCAGTATCAGACCATGTAACAGGTCACTCTCCATTGTTTTTTAAAAGCTCCTCACCTTGGTGTGGAACTCCATCTTGGTTCTCAGCAGTTTGAGGTAGATGCTGCACAACTGTCCGTAGCCCTCACTCAGGTGGCCCTGGGGACACCAAGAAGTTGGTCACGCTCAGGGCAGGCTGCACCTTCAAGAAAGCCTTCTTGTCTGGCTGTGGGCAGTGACCCAACTGCTGCCTGCTCAACCCCCTGCCCCATCCCACTGCCCTGTGCTGCTGTACCAGCACCTTCCTCACCTTCCTCTTCCTCGCCAGCGATGTGCTGCCATACGGGCTGGCCAAGTGCTCTCTGTGACAGGTGTGCTGGCTGGGATTGGGGTATGCAGGAGATGTCTGTACCCTCCCACTCCTGTGCATGGGCTGCAGGCTGGCGGGCATTGTGCCAGCAGCTTTGTATGGACCTGGGAAGGGGTGGCAGCCTGGGATTTGCTCACCACCTTCTCATCTCTATCTCCCCTCTTGCACATTTCAGTGCTGCTGAAACTGTCAGAGTGACTGTCAGAGTTTCAACATTAAAAAAGAGGGAACACTATAGAATCAAAGAATATCCCAAGCTGGAAGGGATCTGCTGGGATTACCTCTGACTTCACACAGGACCACCTAAAAACTAAGTCATATGTCTGACAGCCTTGTTCAAATGCTTCTGGAACTCCAGCAGGCTTGGAGCTGTAACCTGTACCCTAGGGAGCCTGTCCCACACCCGAATAATATTTGACTTTGCCCCCATGTGTTTGATTTTGATGCAAGTGGATACAGAATGTGATCTGCAAACCCAGCCTGATGAGTTCAAAGCACTCACCATCCTGCTGAGTTGGAGCTCAGCTTGTGCCACGACCCTCAGCCCCCCCTGCTCTCCCCACGCCCCTTTCATTGTCATTCCACGGTCATCCTTCACTGCAAGCATCCTCTGCCCCACTCACCCTGCAGCTCCCAGCCCATCTCCTGCAGCTGCCTACTCTCCTTTTCCCCTGCTGCCTGATTTAACCTACTGTAGCTGGAAAGAGGTCACTCATGCTGCTGTGAGTATTTCTTGCTATAAATACTCTCTCTCATTCATCCCTCTCTGCAGCATGGCAAAGTGAACCGAGCAGAGATAGTGCTTCTAGGCCAGATGGCTCCAGGGAGGAGCTGAGCTGGCGGTCATGGGCAGAGTGAGGGATGCTGTGTGTCCCCGGTGCTCAGCATCACACAGCCCATGCTGAGCAGCCAGCCCCACATCACCCTCCCCGGGGCATCTGTGGGGTCGGCCACTTACCCACATCCTGCTCATGTCACTCAGCTCGTTCTTGTATCTCACAGAGTCTTTCAGGACCTGCAGGGATGGAGAGGAACATAATCAGCAAGTGAGGGTGGCATGCAGGGCGCCGATGGCAAAGTGAGCATTACTATAAGTCAGCAATTAGGCTTACAGGATAGGAGTCCTGGACACATTGCTGACCTTGCATCCCCAGGGTGCCTCTATCTTTGTCCATGCACAGGGCAGAACCCTGTCAGGTGACTCACATATACATGCCAACACCCCGGGCATAGTGGCTCCCTCCAGCACCAGCACTGCAGCACAGGGTGGGTTATTCTGTGGCTCTTAGCATGGGGGATTTGGGGCAGACTGGCCCTGGGAAGAGCTCTGGTCCCAGGCTGGCTGCTGAGCTGAGTCTGCTGCACTGGGAGGTGTGGGGGCAGTGGTACCAGAGCTCTGCAGGACATGGATGGGGACGAGAGAGGGAACGGGGGACACCAGTGTTCTGGGGACAGAAGTGGTGCCAATTCTGGCATCCAAAATTCAAGGAAAGTGTCATGACCCCAAAGGGCGCTGATGAATATGAGGTTTCCTTGCACAGCCGGGGGCACAGGGGAGCACTTACATTTGAATGGCCGTCGCGGAGGAGCTTGTGGAAGACATGGCAGAACTTCCAGCAGAGCACAGCATTGCCCGAGAGCGGCAGCCGGTTCACCACTGACCAGAAGGTCTGTGCCCCCTTCTCGTGGTGCGTGCCCAGGATGCATGGTGGAGGCCGGTCAAGGAAAGGGGGATGGATGGATAGAGGTCACCCCACAGCGGGCTGGCTGATCCAAGCCATGCATGATTTAGCACGGGGTACTTTGGTATAAAACGTGGGGTCCAGCACAGCATTTGTGCCCACCCCCAGGAATTCAAGAGGACGGGAGGATGAGCCCATAGAGACAGGCAGAGGAGCAGCGGTGCCAAGCACTGTGCATGCAGGACACACTGTCCTTTCCCAACTAGCACCTGCAGAGCCGAGGGGAGCGGGGCCATTGCTGACACACAGCCAAGCCCTGGGCACACACTGTACCAGCAGCAGCTCTGCACTGCTGCCCTGGTAACCCAAAGACAGAGGCTGCAGCAGGAGGGAGAGGAAAAAGCAGGGACAGACCCCCAGGAAGCCCCAGCCAGCAGGGAGAGCCCCTCAGGGCCTGTCCATCCCCCTCGAACCCCAGCAATCAGATCAGCACCCCCCGATGCACTGCCTCACTGTGGCCCCTTTTCCGGGCAGCCCCAGCCAGCTCCCACGCTTGCTTGTCCCGTGGCCAACTTTTGGAAGGATATTTCTGGCATGTTTCTCCTTGACAGCCACTTCCTGTGTATTAATAGCCTTATTGATGCTGACAGTCTGAAAAACAGAAGTGGTGGGGGGGTGAGATGGGAAGGGCTCGGGCTGCCCCGGTCCCCCTGCTCTGCCGGCACCTGTCAGTGCCTGGGTCGCATCCAGGTCCCCGGCCCGCAAAGCAGCCGCTGCCTCGTGCCAGCTGGATGCTGCCCATTCCCGGATGCCTTTCTGGGATGTGCCTGGCATCTGCCAGGTTCAGCCGCCGCCAAGATTCATTTACTCAGCATAATAATGATGCAATTAAAGCAGGGACCACAAAAGGACCCTCTCCTGCCCTGGAGGTGGTGGGACGGGCAGAGGAAGGCAAATCTCTCCCCTGACCTTGGATCACAGGCAGCAGCCAGCAGCTCCAGCTCTGCTTTTTTGGGCAGGCTGAGCAGAGAGGATGCTTCGGGCAGCACAGGGATGCTGAGACCACTGCAGGCTTGCAAACTCCCACCGGTGCAGGATGCTTTTGCCTCATGCACGGTGAAGGAGGGCAGCAGACTTACCCCCACCAGCTCATCCTGTTTCCCACTGCAGCCTTCCCACTCCAGCTCCAGCCCTGCTGCCACCCATCACACCCTGGCCCTGCCACACACCTGTCCCCAGAGTCCCTCCACAGCTCCCACCCCGCTCAGAGTATGGTACAATGAGCCCACCGTGTGCTCACGCCGCTCCCGTGCTCCCTGCCACGAAAGCATGGTTTGCAATGCAAATGTTGTGGACCTTGTAAAGCCCACATCGAGAAGCGTGAGTGAATGCTGAGCGAGAAGCCAGCGCACTCTCCGTAGCCTATAGAGAGGCAGTTGCAGGAGGTGCTTTCTTTGCAGGATTTTGAGCGTTTTTTAGCTCTATCCCATTTCTGCGCCTGCTTTCTCAAGTGCACAGCAGGGCTGGGAGCTGCACTGGGGCTGGAAGATGCTCTGGCTCTTGCAGGAACCCAAGCCACAAGGGACCGAGCCTGCTCCCAGCCCAGCACCCTGCCACTGCCACCACTCAAACTCCAGCAGGCAAGGGAGCCAAGCTTGTGTCTTGCTCGCAGACACATTGAGCACCCATTGGACACCAGTGTGCTGGTGTTCACACTGCTTCGTGAAGATCCACGCTACTGATGAGAAACAGGCTGGCTCAGTGCTGTCAGAAGAAGCTAATTACTGACGTAAGTCAATTAAAGCAGTGGGACTGACTCCAGTGCCTTACTCACTGACAATCCTTCCTGCATCCCCGCAGTGCTCTGCATCTAGATGTCCTTGGAGGGGAGGCAGGGCTGCGAGGAGCTGCAGGCACGGCCCATACCCCAGCAAAGATGGATGGCCACGACCCACCTTCCCCCAAAATGTCCCTCTGTTCCTCAGGGCCTGCCAAGGCAGAGATGGCCTCTACTCGGACCCACACCCCACAGCCCCAGTAGGAAGCATCCCAGGGCCAAACACCCCTCCCCAGTCCAAACGGGGTGCCGCCTTCTGCCTTCCTGCTTGTGCTGTGGGGACACTGCAGCAGGTGACAGCATGGGAGGCTCCATAGTATGGCAAATCCATTGTTTTTGCCTTTACCACCCATATGGTGCTGGCTCTGCTGAGGACGCATGCCATGCTCCCTGCCTGTCGCAAGCATTCCGGACCAGGCCAGAGTGCTGTGGTGTGTCTGGAGGGCAGAACTTGCCGCTCAGCCTGGCTTAATGGGAGCAGAATGGGGCCTTGGGGGCTGCGGTGCAACCCCCATGCCCTGCTGGGCAGAAGGCACCATGGCGGCAGGGCAGGCCAGGGCTGCCTGTGGAGGGAAGGGGGGCTGGGTAAGTCCTGCAGGTCCCTGTCCCTCCAGGAAGGCTGAAAGTGGAGCTCTGAGCTCACACTGCCGCTTCCTGACAGCTTTTCCTGGCGAGTCAAGGACACGGCCTCGGCGCAGGCCTGGAGTGAGGAGCCCTGCAGCGCAGCGGGGCAGCGGCCATGATGCCTCCAGGAGCCCCATCTCCACATCTCCAAGCCCTACCGTCCCTTTGAGGCCAGCACCAGCCTGTGGGAAGGGTTTGGGCTGCACGTCCCGGTGCTGCCCACGCTCTTACAGCCGCCTGCACCTCAGGCACAGCCACCACAGGCAGCGGGCCTCGCAGTGGCTGTGACAGCAATTGGAGACATGGGGCAGCAGCGGGAGGGTTTGGCTGCAAACCAGGCCCAGGAGGCTGAGGTGCCTCGCCAGGCATGCCGGGTGGCCTCAAATGGAGCCCAGTCCCTGTTACCCAGGCAGGGAGAGGCACAGTGCTGCTCCCAGTCTCCATCGTGTGCCAACTGTGGGCTGCTCTGCCATTGCAGCTGTCCCTGACCTCCAGGACACTGCGCAGCCTCGGCAGTGCCGCTGCCAGCTCTGGTTACCCCGAGTGGAGGGAGCGATGCCAGCACTCTGCTCCCACACATGGGGACCCACAGGGCTCCTCTCCTGCTGCCCCCAGGATACCGCCTGCCCAGGTGTTTGGGTCCTGCAACGCATCCCAGGATGGATTTGAGGCTCCTGAGCCACGCATTGAGCATCCCACTGGGAACAGGGCACATGTGGGAAACCTGCTGAGAACAGGGGCACGCAGCCCATACTCTGCCTCATCCCCCCTCGTTCCCTTTCCAGATTTCCCCAAATTACAGGCTTAGCGTCCTTTGAATTGCAAATCTCCCATTATGCAGAGAGCAGTTCAGCTCTGCACAGTAGCTGTGCGGTGCCTTCCCGCATCTCCTTTCATTTCCAAAAGGAAATGAGTGTTGATTAAAGAATCCAGAGCTATTGCAAATTATTTGGAGAAACTGAGTAAGTTGCAGTGCAAATCCTCTTAGTAATGGTTCCTCATTTCTCCTTAATTCCTTTCTATAAATGGATAGCTGGGATTGAGCATACCTATGGAAAACTGTTCTCCACCAGGCCCTGCAGACACAGGGTATGTGGGGGAAGGAAATGTGATCTGACCAGGACAGAGCTGCCTGGAAAAATCTGAGGGAATAATTCAAACACAAATCCCAGTCCAGCACAGCTCTGCTACAGCTGCTGGGCAGTGGGGTGGGGAGGAACGAGACACAGGAATCCCCCGGGAGCCTTCCGGAGGTGTAAATCACAGCGGATGGAAGAGCACGTGCATCTTTTTAAACATCACTCACCAACAGCAACCAAAAGCCAAACACAGACTCCTTGGGCTTAAGGCAGGTTTTTGGCTCCAATGTCCCGGTGTGTGGAGCTTCCACTGCCGGACTGAGAACTCAGAAAGCGCCGCTCACCCTCTGCCTGGGAGCTGGAGCCACTCCAGGCACCAAACACCGTGACCTGCCCTAACCAGACAGGGAATAATGCCCCAGCTGGCACCAACCTCAGTGTTTGCCCTCGCTTGGGCCATAAGAAACAGCCACATCATCCCCAAAGCAGTATTTGCCCCTGGCTGCAGGCACTCCGAAACCTTGCTATATCCACCAGGGTTTGCTCTCTGCTGTCAGGGCTGGAGATGTACTTCATGCTCTGTTGGGAGAACAACACCTCAGCTCAAGAGCTGCTGCACAACATGGGCAGGCACCTGCTAGGGGCAGTGCATGGGCTCCTTTTGGCACAGACGTGGTGTGGCCAAAGGTGACACCACGCTGTTCAACTTCTCCACCTGGATTCTGCTCTCCTGGGCTTGGCAATTTGGGTCTATTTTGCCTTCACAACAGTGCAAGAAATGGATGCATCACTACTGCTGGCGGGTGGCTTTGGGGTCCTCCGGCTCAGCAGCAGCAGGAGATTGTGGAGGACAGAGGAGGGCGATCCCATCACAACCACTGCCTTTGACACAGCCAAAGAGAAAGAGCAAAGGAAACAACGTGGTGTGATAGGTGTGGGGGCACCAGGCAGATGTCTGAGCCATGGGAGGCAGAGACCTGGCTGGTGCCGGGGGTGAGCTGAGCTTTCTGCAGGGGCTCTGGTGGCCGGTTATGGCCCTGGAAATGGGAGTGCACCGTGGTGAACACGGCATTATCAGAACCCAAATAGTTGGGACATTCGATTTCTCAAACGCCATAAACAATTTATGCAGATCAATTACTCTGGATTTTTTTTTTTTTTTTTAATCCAGCTTAAGGAATACGGGCTCTTTCAATACACAGAAAAGCTTCCCCAGCCCTCCCCTCCCCATCCCCCGCAGCTGCTCCCCCAACACACGCTCATTACTCTCCGTGCTTAATTATTGATAAGGGCATGAGATCAGCAGCAGCCAACTGTGCCCATGCCCCACATGGCCCAGCCGGTGCCGGCCACAAGCCCGTCTGTGCTGTCCCATTAGCCAGGCTTTTAATTTTAAGTGGGGATTTTATGCAAAGATAATCTCTTCCGCCAGCAGTGATTTATATCAGCGGGGGTTGCCTGGGGTCAGTGTTTCAGGCAGGTCCTCCACAGCCTTCGTGATGTTTTCCCCACGGCCCCAGCTGGAGTCCCACGCTTGCCAATATTTGGGCATTTTTTGCAACGGAAGAAAACAGGAGCAGGATGGGACGTGGGAGGATGCAGGGGCAGAACCGGAATGCCACGTGCTCATCCCAGGACAAGCGCTCGGGTGACTGGCAGCCATCCCAGGACCAAACCTGCATGGGAAACGTGGTGACACCTGCAGAGGTGTCACCACGAGGGTACCCGTCCATCCAATGGCAAAGCGCATCCCAAGGGATGCAGCGATGGCACCAGCGCTGTGCTGTGGCCACACAGTTGCGAGACACAGAGCTGCAGCTCGCACTGCACCGGCAGGGTGAGCCCCGTGGGGTGAGCCCTATAGGGCCGGGGCGCGAGGGGTCGGGCTGAGCCGGCAGCAACAGGCGCTCCCTGAAACCTCCCGGCCGCAGCTCCACCCGCCGAGCAGCGAACAGAGCGAGGAGTCCCCCACCACTGCGGGCAGACCCGAGAAAATTAAGGAAGCCTTCCTCTTCCCTACGTGGGTCCGTTGAAGGACCAGCAGCCACCCGGTGCCGGGGGCTCCAGAAGAGCGCGGGCGTTCCCTGGGGACGCGGAGCAGGGCAGGAGCCGGGAGCAGCTCGCACCCCGCGGGATCCACGCTGCGTCCCCACGGCCTCGCCCTGCCCCAGCGCAGCGCCCGCTGCCCTTCCCCCGGGGACGGAGGAGGCAAAGCCCCTCTCCTAGGTGGGGACGGCCCTCGCACCCCGCGCCGGCTCCATCCCTCGCGCGCGGCCCCGGCTCACCGCGCGCAGCGCCCAGGGCATCGCACGGCCCCCCGCGGGCTCCGGGCGGGGCAGCGCCGGGTGTCCCCAGCACGGACAGCGGGGATCGGCCGCCCGAGAACGCGGCGCCCCGCAGCCCGGCTCGCATCACAACGCACTCAGAGCGCAGCAGAACCGCAGCGTTCCGGGGCTCACCGACGGCAGAACCGCGCCGCGCCGCGCCGGCACCGCATCGCCCCGCAGCGCGGCTCCCGGCAAAACGCCCCCGGCCCCGCCGCGGCCCGAGGAGCCCCGCACGGCTGCGGGGCCCGCGGAGGAGGAGGAGGAGGAGGATGCGCTCACCATTTTGCCCGCCTCCATGGCCGCTCCCGCCGGGCCTCGCCGGAGCCCGATCGGCGGGGCCGGGCCCCGCTCCCCGCTCCCCGCGGCTCCGCAGCTCCCACGGCGGCGGCGCGGGGCGGGAGCGGGGCGGGGGCGAAGCGCGCTCCCGCGTGGCCCCGCGGAGGAATGGGGGGAGGGAGGTGGGAGCGCGCTCAGCCCTGCGCTGAACAACAAAGGGCGGCCGCGGGGTCGGCGCGCTGCTGAGCCCCCCCCCCCTCCCCCCCGGTGCCGGGAGCGTCTCCGAGCTCGGGGAGTGGGGGCGGCGAGGGATGAGCGCGGGGTGCCCCTCTGCCCGAGCTCTACCCCGGGGCTACGGGACGGGGAGCAGCCGGGCCGGAGAGAGCGCGGCAGCAGGTCGGCGTCTTTGTTTTTCTGTCGAGAAGCGCTTTAGCAGCTCCACATGGGAGGCACAAAAGAAACCCAAACAACTCCGCTCTCATTCTTTAAATTCCCTTAAAGCAAACCCAAAGCAGGGACAAGGAAAAGCATCGCAGCACCGAAACGCAGCTGGCCCAGCGCAGAAGGTTCCCAGCCCTGGGGAAAAGATGCTGCGTGGTGCCGGCCGCGGGGGCTAACGGGGCCGAGGGCTGCTGTGCTCTGCTCACGGCTCAGCTGCTCACTAAGGGACTCAGCTGCTCAGTTTTCACAACTTACCCTCAGCTTTCACTCATTGCCCTCACCCTGTAGATACCCGGTGATGTGAAAAAAGTCCCAAAGAGTGAATCCCCCCTTCCAATAAACCTAGTTCCTATGGGAGAAGGTGCTCTGGTTCCTATTCCTCATCCCAGCCCATAGGTACGCACAAGGCAGTGCTCTGGGTGTAAGCACCCATCCCCATCGCAGGCACCTGTCCCCATCCCAGCACATCCTTGCAGCACATGTGGCACTCCATGCGTCAGGTCTCCATGATACCAACCACAGCTTGAGCATAGGAGGCAAAGCCTGGAGGGAGTGCTGTGGGGTGAGAAAGGGAGCTGGGTTTGCTCCCTCCTAGCCGCAGAGCCCTGCTTTCAGCAGTACTATTTATGGGATTTGGGATAAAGCCCACCATCTGCCCCAAGAAAACCTCGGTAACTTGTGTACAGATATAGCAAATGAAGACTGACCATCTGAGACATGAGAAAATGCTGCATCCACTGCAGCCCCTCCTGGGAACAGTGCATGAAAATGGAAGCTGCACGGAAGATGTATGGCATATGGAACACGCATGGGAGCTGCGTGGAAAATGAAACGTGGGAGATGGATGGAAGATGGGAATGTCAGTCCCCATCATGCAGCCCTGCCATACATGGCACCCCCATCCTGCTGTCCCCCTGGGTTAACGAGATCCAGGATTAATTAACTCAGCACCAGCTGTGCTTAGCATCACTCTGAACCAGACCTGGCAGTGCCTGGCTTGCTGCTCTGGCTCCATGGTGCAGAGCTCCTCCCGTGGATGCAGAGCACCGTGAGGCCCCAGCCCTGCAATTAGCACCTCCCAGACGGGCTTTAATTTACACGCAGAGACCTTAAGGTATGTGTGCCACGAGCACACCCCAGGGCACAGCGGAAAACAAAGAGAACCGGGAGAAAAACCCAGTTTTGTCCTCCACCACGACATGCACGTGAATTTTCCCATTCTACCACCTGCATGGGGATTACATGGCTTTTAAAATAACTTGCAGGATCCCCAGCATTTCACAGAAAACCCAGTCGGCTCATTGCCATTAACCTCATCTGGTTTCATCTCATCCAGCTCCGAGAGGAGGCGGGGACCCAGCAGAACAGTGCTGGATCAGTCCTGGGTGAGCTCCTGCCATGGGTGCTGCCATCAGGGCTGCCATGAGTTGGTGCCTTGAAAGACATTCCTGTATGGAGCTGTCTGGGTTGAGTCCCTTCCTGTGCCAGCGGAGCACGGACAGCAGAGCCATCAGGGGACAGAGAGACTGAGCTCTGGAGCTGCATGGCAAGGAGGGCTCTGAGGAATCTCTTAGGCTAAAGGGGAGGCACAGGAGCCACAGCAGGAAAAATAGCAGGCAACTCCCACTGAAATGGAGGGAGTGAGGCACAAAACACGTCGGCAAATGGGGCTGTGCATCACTGCAGGTGGTTTGACAGGGTCAGTCCAGCACTGATCTACGAGTCGCTGTGTTTGCACAGTTTGACATTTCTTACTGCTCTCTGAGCTCATGCTCCAAGGGGAGATGCAGCAGAGCTGGGCCCACCCTGCGATGTGAACCGTTTGTGTCTCAGAGTTCACCGGTCCCTTTTTCTCCCCCACTGCCCTTTTTACCAGGTCTAAAACTACTTCAAAACCTTTTAAACCCTCTTCCCTTGTGGCCTCCTCCCTGCTCCATGACTAATGATATCTGGAGCTCCCTCCTGATACCTCCACGTTCCCCTGGGAGGACAGACCTAGAGGAGCTTTTGGGCACCCCAGGGCCTCACAGTGCACCCACAACAGGATTATCCCCTGTGGGTTTGCACTTTGTTGTCCCATTGCTTGGGATGTCCTCTTTCCCCCACTCCTGCTTGGAAGGAGCTGGAGCTGATCTGCATGGCTGCTCCCCTACATGAGGGCAGTGTATGTTGTCCCCGTGCTGGGAGTCATCTCCTCAGTGATCTCAGGGGATGCAGTGTTTTCCAGCTGCCTCAGCCTGGAGGAGCCATCCAACCCAACACCTGCACAGAGTTGGTGGCTCCTGGGCACGCCAGGGCCTGTGGCATGCAGCAGCTGGGAAGGGTTTGCAGATGCTCACCCGAACCCTTTGCAGAGCCCCATGCATAATGCAGAGCTGTAAGGGTACTGACAAGCACCGAGCACATAGGAAACCATTTGCTTTCTGCTATGCAGGCTTTAGGCATTCTCAGCACCAGTCCTGAGTTCTCACGGCTCTGCACAGCAGCGCGTGCTGCAGGGAGGTGCTGAGCCATGCTGGGCTTTGGTTCTGGTCTGCAGAGCTTGGGGACACTTTGTGCTACGTGGGGTCATTGGCTGCACTGCACTATTCTGGAGCCATTTAGAGGAAAGCGTACACCTGAAGTGGGTACAACAAGGGTGAAGCAGCTGCTTCCCAGCACTGAGTTGTGCATGAGCCATGGTGTGGCACTTTAGGGCAGATTTCAAAGCTGTTCGCGTGCTCCAACACACCAGAAAATCTTGCCAGACTATTAATGCCCAAATACCTGCAAATCTTGATTTGCGATAATACCCTATTTAGTGCAGTACTTAAAAAGCTCAACTCATTAAAAAAACAAACAAAAAACACTTTTTAATGCTGCAGTTCCCCATGCATGTGAAAGTGAGACCACAAAGCTGAGGGGCCAAGAGTGGGCAGTGCAGGCTGCAGGGTGGGGGGGTGGTGCTGCACCATGCTCTGTTGCACTGTCGATATATAGATTGTCTTCAAAAATTAAATAATACAGCCACGGTTCACGCCCCTGTTATTGATAACCTGTTATTTTTAGCTGCCGGTTCCATCAATGTCTGCTCATGTTCCAGTGCCTGCAGCCGGGGCCGGTGTGAGGAGAGCAGGAGCAGCTGCTGAGCTGCACAGCAACCAGCTGAAAAACGCACAAGAGAGAGATGGGAAGGACAGGCAGCGCCTGCGCTGTGGGATCCCATCACTGCAGGGCTGCTGTGCCGGCCCGGGGCAGGTGCAAACCATGTGTCCCACTGGGCTGTGGGCATGGAGCCTTGCTGGGGGCAGACGGGACAGGCACCAGCTTATGTGCTAGAGCCAAAAGGACAGCATTCAGTGGCATCAATACCACGTGGGTGTAACTGAATTGCAGCAGGAGGATGTGAAACCTCACGTCTAACCTCAGCTTATATTAAGTGGCCACTTGCTTAGCACTTGCAGATGTCTCCGTGTCCCCTGCATCTCCACACGTACGTGCGGGTTCTCTGGAAAGCCCTCGTGACTCCAGAGGAGGCTCAGTTTTCCTTTGCATGCGTGCAGGCCACTCTGCACAATGCACCACTTGAGTTCTGCACTTCCTTCTTGTGAGCTGATGCAACAAGATAAGCCCAAACGCCCAGCAAAGGAAGCGGGGTCAGCAGAGTTCATCAGTGAGCTGCCCAAACACCAGTGCTGTGCTCAGGGTGTTCACACTGCTCCCCTGGTCAGAGAGCTGACATGTGGAAGGGTGGCCGGGTGCTCCTCCATCCCTGGGTGCTCCTCCATCCCTGGGTGCTCCTCCATCTCCGGGGTGCTCCTCTGTTCTCTGGCTGCTCCTCTTTCCCAAGTGCTTCTCCATCACCTGGGTGATCATCCATTCCCTGGGAGCAACTCCATCCCCCGGGTGCTCCTCCATCACCTGGCTGCTCCTCTTTCCCCAGTGCTCCTCCACCACTGGGTGCTCATCCGTCCCCGTTTTCCCTTCGTGCCCCCAGGGTGTACTCAGCTAAATGCTCCCAGGCAGAAATCAATGGCTCCTACTTTCTCCTCACTTCTCCACTTTGCAGCCCTTCCGTAACAGGATCGTTGCCATAAATTATTCAGGAAACAAGTCGATAAAATGCGGCTCCTGTTGAGTTCCTTTCAAAACCCTTAAGTTTTGCCTCAGAGGCACCAGCTTTATTTATGGGGAGCCAGGGCAGCAGGGTTGGTGCATGAGGAGCACCAGAGGCTGCAGAGAAAGCCGAGCCAAAGTACCTCCATCCCTCACATCCTTGGATGCATGGAGAGGTGGATGATGCCCCATGCCTGGCAGTGTTCAAGAGGCATTTGGACAATGCCCTCAATAACATGCTTTAACTTTCTGTTAGCCCTAACGTTGGACACTGGGACCCTTTGTAGGCCCCTTCCACCTCTGGCCATCAGCCAGAGGCCATGAAACCCGTGGGGGACGAGGCAAAGCAAGTGGTTCCAGAATGATGGGTACAAATGGGTGTTCCCAGTAACTGTGATCCTGACACACCGGTACTTTTACAACGTAGATCTGCTGGTACTATCACCTCTGCCTTCCCTGTGTGAAAGTTAGAATTAGAGACCTCCAGGGATGGGGGACCCACAGCTCTGGGCAGCAGTGCAGCACCTCACAACCTTCACAGTGAAGAATTTCCTCCTCGCATCTGATTTTCTGATGGACTCACAATGGGAGAACAGAAGAGCAGCCGCATTCTGGTACCTAAGTGCGTGTTCCACGTGCTCTTACAGAAGCAGCAGTGGCCACACTGTCCCTGCTAGATCTCTCTCGTGCTCAGGATACGCGTGTTTGTTTGCTACAAGCAGGGAAAGCAAAAACATGTGGTGCCAAAGGGACGTCCGCCGGGACGCGGGTGGAGCAGGGCGTCCTCGGAGCCAACGCTGCGGTGGAAAAAACCCAGTGCTGGGAGGAAACAGCTCCTGCTGCCTGCCTGAGGCTTACGAGCGGGGCAGTCGCGGGCACAAATGGCTGTAAAGTTCCTTCCTGAGATCCAAATATTAGTTTTTACTCATTTTCCATTTCTGAAAACAAATGCTGCTGAGCTGGAGTGCGCTAGCGAGCCGTTCCACTTCCCAGCCTAGAACAAAGGGCTGCACTGTGGTGTTCTTCCAGCCCTGGGACCGCTGCTGGAGAGGAATCGAGAAGGCAAAACCTGGCCCTGGGCATGAAACACATGCCTGTGCCATCCAGCACGATGTGGAAAACTGCACTTGAACTGCACACAGAGGAGCCAGAGCCATCAGGAGCCTCTCTGGAGACAGAGAAGTCCCTGCGTGGCCACCAGCACGCTATGGCACTGTGTGGAGGAACCCAACTCTGCATTTCCCTGGGCTTTGCCCCAGGGATGCTGCAGTGAAGCCCTGAAATCTTCCAACTGCTTGAGATCATCATACTAAATACGCCCAATTTAATTATTTTTAAGCCATCCTGGACACTCCCAGGCTGTGGCATAGAGCCAGCCCAGCACAGGTCCTCACTGCCTCCAGGGCATCCTCCTGCAAGGGATGCACTGTGCCCAGAGGAGACCCGTGGGGACAAGGGACATACAAACACTGTGAGGGCTCGGCACCATGGGACAGCAGCACCCAGCACTGCTGCAGAGAAAATCCTCCACGTTCCTTCAGGCAATGGGGACTTGGAGCACATTTTTGGATGCCGGCTCCTGGCTGAGTGCAGCCTCACCCATCCCAGCGGTGTGCGGAGCTGAGCACTGTCCTCACCCCTCAGGGCTGCAAAGGGAACAATTTCCAAGGGTTAGAGCAGTGAGCCCTGGCCAAGGCTGTGCCTGGATGCTGTAAGCACAGCGCATCCCTTGCAGGCTAAAAGCAAACAGGCATTCAGAGGCACGAAGACACCCAGAACTCACTTATCAGAAGAAAGGAGCTTGGCAGACTCCGATCCTCCATCATCTCTGATAGCAATCAGCAGCTCTTAACATCTCCACACTCAGCAAAATCTCCTTTTCCCTCTCCCGAGGGGAAGGCAAGGTGGAGATATAGAGAATAATTGATCCTGCGGCAGCAGAAAAGGGGGAAAAGGGTTAAAATCATAAATGATGCAATGCACGCAGCGCGGCTGATTGCCATTTCCACGTGGTGGCTGATGAGCAGGAAGACTTGGCTCAGCTTGGACTCGGGTGCATTCTTTTGGCAAAGTATAAGAGATGTGAAGTGGGATATCCCCACGGGCACCCCCAGCAGGACCCCGGGCAGAGCACAGCCCCAGAAAAGGAGAAAGAAGCCACGATGCAACAGGCACAGGGCGCGTTCCCCAGCTGGGCATTTGCAGCAAACTTGGACATCTCTGTTAAAAAAATAAAATGGGAATGCGTGAGACGATGCCTATTTCTAGCTGTGGCTCCTCCCCTGTGCATTTGGCCTCCCCAGCGACTCAGTAATTCAAGGCACTGCTTTTGGAGCTATAAACAGAGCCCAAGTGGGACTGCCATTGCTGAGCAGACAAACAAGGGCAGAGCACAGGGTGAGCCCGTGGGGGCAGGGGGCTCTGCAGCAGCAGCAGCAGCGAAAGGACCCAGGAGCGTGTGTAGCTTTGCACCCTCCAGACAACTGTTTACCTCCACAAAAGCAGCCAGTCCTTGCTGGCTCTGTAGGAACATTTCATTCCCATTTGTGAAGTAAACAAAGTGCTTCTTGCTGGGAAAGCATGGGATCTCCACCAGGTTATGGACTGGGAACAACGCCACCAACAGAGGTTTTCCCAGGCAGCACAGAAGTCAAGGACTTCCTCTCCTCCCCCCCCGCCCCCCAGCCATGCCTCCAGACCTTCCCACATCGCCAGAGGAAGGGCAACTTCTGCTGGGAGTGCTTCTGGAGGCTGTGGGATGTGACATGGGATGTGATACGGGATGTGACATGCCAGCACACTGCAGGTGCTGGCAATCATCAGCATGGGTGATGGCAGCTCCGTGGGACTGGGCTGCGAGGTCCTTGGGGGTCCCTTCCACACCAGGATACTCCAGGACTCAGGGCTGTCAAGAGGAATGGGGACAGTCCTTGGATGTGTGCAGCAGTGTGCTTTGTGCTTACAGAACCCTGTATGCTTGTCCACTTTATGTGAACACAATGACTGGAAAATACTATTTTCCAGCCAGCATCTGCTAATTAAAATAAAAAGCAATGCCATACACTCTCTGGAGAGCTCTGGGCTGCTTGCATGGAATAAAAGAGACAAATGTTAACAATAACAGCAAGACTCCAGCCCTGCCCTGATGAGAGAAGCCTCTGCTCCCAATGGGTCCCTTTGTTTGCAGCAACTTGCCTCCTCATTCTGCATGGTAAATATTTAATGTGCCATCTCCAGCAGCCCAGCTACTGGGAGAAAAGTGCTCTTTGGGTCTGTGTCTGTGGGCTGTGAGGCAAAGTGAGAAGAGGGGGGTGAGAACCATAAGGTCCCCCAGGACACCCCACGGCAACACTGGGTGCCTTGGGATGGGCGTGCATGCAAGTCTGGTGTGTGCAGGGAGCGATGCCATCAAACTGAGACTGAGCGTAAAACCGGGTAACGGTCAGGGTATGACAAAAGTAGAAGGCAAAATTATGAAAGTCCTGCAAAACAACGGTTGCAGCTCTGGTAATGAGAGAATGCTACGGTGCCCGCCTGCCCCAGCACCAAACCAGCACAGGGAGCTGAAGGCAAGGTAAGGATGGGATCAGCGAGCACATGTTGAGCCCCACGGGCAGGCGCAGACACAGCTGTGGAGGAGGTGACACACCAGTGGGCACACTCACCTGGAGGTGTCCCTGGCTGGGCTCCCCAGGGCATGAGCCCAAAAACGCCTCCGCCAAAGGAGGAACTGAAATTCTGCTGTTACAAAAGGAAGCTGCATGTGCTGGGACATAAAATATTAAACGTCTGCACCAGCTTTGAGTCGGGAACTTCGCCTTCTACGTGCAGACTGGGGGTAATTTACCTGCCACCCTGATCAGCCCAGAACAGCAAACAACACACAGCGTGGCCAGCAGCCATCAGGGATGTGCGCATCCAGGCCACATCACCACTGACTGCCTGTCCCCTCCAGACACTCTGTCCCCAGGAAGTTTTCCTGATTAGTGACTGGGCAAAACCTATCAGGGGACCAGGGCCTGGCCCTCCCTCTGCTCCTCATGCTGCTGCATCACCCACGCTGGGGTCATGGCAGCAGCACTGGGGTGCCCTGACTGCCCCAGCCAGATCCCTTTAGGACTGGGTGGGCTTAAGTTGATTCTCTGCACCTATGCGTAGCAGACACTGAGCTGCAGAACTGGAGATGCCCATTGAGCATGGGGTCTCACTGTGTCCCAACACACCCAGCTCCACCAGCACCTCCTTGTGCTGCCATCCATGGCCCTGCCTGCTCCCTGCACCCACTCTCTGAGTCCAGCATCACAGGAAAACTTCAGTTATTTCTGTATGGATTTTTAAAAAACCCCACCACCACCCCAGATTTCATTAAGGGAAAAGCAGACCTCATGCAGCTAATTTGGGAGAAGAGAAACTATTTTCTTTCACATAGACGAAGCTGTGGGGATGGAAATAAGTTCCTAAGCAAGACTTGCTGAAAGGATCCGGGATGACTCATTTCTTCACTGCTGAAGCTGTATTCACTCCCAGGCACCTCTAATTCCTATTACAACAAAAGACACCGGGAGCATTGGGGATCACTCAGGACAAGGCACAAGAGCTCGATTTCCTGGAGATGAAAGAGCAGAGAATTAATCCCCTGTATCACCGGCTCCCCCAGGATGGGCTCAGCTGCCTTCGTCCCTCACCCTCCATAGACAGGAGCTATTTTTTCCTGTTCTTGCCAGTGTCAATATGTTTCTTTAAATATCTGTACAGAGAGGCTATATATATAGCAACACTCTGGTGCTTTGAAAGGAGCCTCATTTCCTGTGTAAGAACTGAAGTTCTTGGCAAAACTGCCAGCGGCTGCAGCATCTGAACCACAAAAATTGTTTTGTAAAAGCGAAGATGTCAGAAGCAAAATGGCATTTCCTCCATGAGGCCAAGTCACAGCGGACCAGCTCCTGGGTGGGGAACATCACGGCACTCACTGCGATGCATGCAATGGGATTTGGAGTGCTACGGGAGCAAGGCTGCCCCCCACCCATGCCCACCTGCAGAAGTGGCTGCAGGATATAATGGACTAGGCTCAGTGCAGTAGAAGTGTGGATTTGGGACAGCAAAGGGTGGTAGCAGCACTTGTACTGCAGGAGCTGGCACAGCACAGAGCTCCCAAGAGTTCCTTTTGGGAGCTCAGCCACCACTTGTGGCTGCACTGACGTCTTCCCATGGGGATTCCTCAGCCAGAAGTTGCTATTAGTGCTGGTCCTGCACCAGCATGGGGCTGTAAGGACCCAGTGCACTACGGCTGCACACAAGGAAGGCATGGTGGCAGCAGTGCGTGATCAGCAATCTGTGTTTCTCCTCACCAGGAACAACTTGCAGAGAAGATAAGTGCAAGTTTTTCAAATCTCCTGGAAGAATTTTAAGCAAGAAATGTCTTCTCCTAATACTTGCCACGATCAGGAGAAAGCACAGAGGACAAATGCCCAAGGACACCGATGAGCACAGGATGTGGCACAAAGCATACAACAGTCCCCTCTCCAATGGCAGGCACCACCTCCAGCAGCACCTCTATCCCCGAGGCCACCACAATAAGGTCCCACGCGGGCACAACATGTGCTCCTAACACAACTCTGCTCAAGCCTTGGAGTAGCAATGAGAACCACAACCACGACAACAGCCCTGTCCTGAGCCAGGCTGCAAACCAGAGGGAGAGCCTTAAGCCCCACAGCCCAACAAGCCACTCCTTGCTGCTGCACTGGACACCAACACCCATCGAGGAAGCCTCCACCATTATCCCGTTCCATGCACATTCACCTCTCTCCAGCATTTGGTTTCCCAAAGGAGGGAAGAGGCCATGCAGGAGCACAGAGGTAGCTGGGCAGACATGTTCAGGGTGAGGCAGGACACTCTCCCATACACTGAGGTTTCCAGATTATGCTCATCCCTACTCACAGTGCTGGGTATGCTCCTGGAGCTGGCAAAGCCATAGGCTGTGGGAGTGCTGGGGCAGCCAGTGGCATAGCAGAAGCACTGGGTGGCTTTGTGTCCTGCTGTGATGCCCGTGCTCAGCTCCCTGTGTGGGTCCTCCACATCCCACAGAAATCCTTCCTCCTCCTGACGTCATCTCAAGATCTTGGCTCACCCATGTGTCAAACATCCCATCTCTGCCAAGGCAGTGCATCACATCCATGCATTGTGATAGCAAGATGTGCTCCTCGGTCCCATCTGGCATGGGGACACCCACAGAAGAAGGAGCAGGGAGGAGAGGGGAAGCCAGGCAGGGAAGATCCTGAGGCACACACCCAAGGGAGGGGTCTGGGCTTCAGCCCTTCCCTGCACACCTCCAGCACAGGTGAGCCTCAGCACAGAAAGATGGTATGACATCCCATAACCACAACCAGGGCTTGGCGGGGTGCTCTGATCTCCCCTTTCACCACATAAGGTGGTGGTGCCCAACCCCAGCAGGTGTTTCCCAGGTCATCACAAGTCCTTCCAACATGCTTTGCAGGGGCTCCTTCAGTCTCAGATATTTTCCCAGCTGCCATGGGATGGGCGGGTTTGGAAGCAAGAAAGGGATGGGGCTGTGCATGCAGAAATACAGGTAAAACGTTCACTTGGAAAGCTGCTGAGCGTATGGAACTTTGGTTAAGAAAGTCACTTTCCAAGAAAGAAACAACAAAGAAACCAACAGCATGAGGCTTCTATAATAAAACCACAGAAAGAATAAGTTTGACAAATATGGAAGATCTGATGGGTGCCTCCAAGTTCCCTAAACTACGGAGATAGAATTATGCAAAGGGAGCAGGGCAGGAAATCGCGCAGAGCCGAACGCCCACAGGAACTGAGAGCCACGCAGGGTCCAAGGCAGCACTGAGACAGCTGCGGGGTCCGGTGCCAGGCAGGACTCCCTGTGCCATCCTCACATTTCCCCTCCCGTGAAGCCGCTGGAGCTGCTCCTCGTGCACTATCAGCAGTGACCCATCCCACTCCCCCTGTCCCAGCTGCCTCCCAGCAGCTCCCTGTGCTCTGTGCCTCACCGGGAGACCTCCCCAGCTGTTGTCACGCCCCTCGACCCCAAATCTTTCCCCCTAAAGTGCCTGCACAGCCCTGCTCCCTCAGGCAGCCCCCGCAGCAGGCTCAGGGCTGAGCCTCAGGGGCTACAAGGCCAGGCCCCACTGCTGCAGCACAGCCCGGGGCCACGACAACGGTGTATCAGCTCTCCCTGAGCCACGGGGGTGACACCTGTGGTGACCCAGACCATGAACCCAATGGGTGCCCCACCAACAGGCCAGGCCCCAAGACGAGGGCCCTACGGGCAGCACGGACAAGGCCAACACAGCCCCACCCAAGATGGCGGCCAGCCGCCCACCTGGCAGTGCCCCGCCCACTTGGGACAGCCCCGCCCATCCGGAATGGCTCCGCCCACCCAGGGCTGTTCTGCCCAATGGAGCCATCTCCCACCACCTCGCTCCTCCAACGTAGCCCCGCCTACCCTGACAGGCCCCGCCCACCGGTGCCACTCCAGCTCACCTGGCCCGACCGCACCCACCCCTCAGCCCCGCCCACCTTCCACACCCGACCGGCACAGCCCCGCCCAGGTGCACCAACGCCCCCCACCCGTGTGGCCACACCCCCGCTTCAGTCCCCGCCCCCCCGGGGCGGTTCCACCCGCCCGGACCGCCCCGCCCGCACCTGGGCACGCTCGAAGCTCTCCCGCTCCGCCTCCGGGCCGCTGCCGCCCGCCCTCCGGCTCAGCACTCGGGGCAGCGGGTTGGCCGCCTGCCGCATGGAGCTGCTCACGCGGTCCATATCCCCGCCGCGCCGCTCCTACTCCGCCGCGCACTCGCCACCGCTCCGCTCGGCGCCGCCGCCGGCAGGGCCGCGCGCCATTGGCCCCTTTACCTGCCACTCACGGAGCCGCCCGCCCCGCCCACTCCCCGCCCTGTTTCCGCCCCTTTGCTGTCATTGGCTGCTCCTAACGCCACTCAAAACGAGCCCTCTGGAAGGCCGGTCTCGAGACGTGCAGGCGGCCAGATCACGTGACTATCGCTAGGCTCATTGGTACGTCCGCACGTCGCTCAGCGTCAGGCCCCGCCCCTCCAGAAGAGCCACGCCTCCAGTGGCCACCCCCTCGGAGCACCCACCCTGCCCTGTGGTCCCGCCCCCTCACAAACTCTCTGCGATGATTGGCCGCCGTGCCTGCCGCTCATACACTCCGTCTTCGTCTGTGCGCGTCCGCGCGTGGCGGCGAGCGAGCGTGGCGCCCCCTGGCGGGCGGGGGCTGAGAACGGTCACGAGGCCCCGGGGGGACGGTGGGCCGGGAGGGTCCGCGGGCCGCCAGCAGCAGGTGGTCGGTCGTGATCGGTCCCTGACGATGGCAAAGGGACACGCGGGGGGCTGAGCTGGGACTGCACCACCCGTGTGCTGGGACCTCAAAAGCGGACGTAAAATCAGCGTCCCCACTTCTGCGGGGTGTAGCTGTGCAAAACCATCCTGTCTGCCCCAGCGGGGTGATGGGAAGAGCTGCTTAGGATGCGGGTCGCCTCGAGCAATTGATTAAACAGTTACGGGCCGCGTAACTCAGTGCTGTGGTGTATTTTTCAGCTGAAACAGTTGCCACACACACTGTTTCAGCTGAAAAGCCATGAGCAGGCTGCTGGTGTGACACACTTGCACATCTGCGTGCTTCTCAGGTCCCAACTGCTGGGAAATGGCCAGTGCTGTGCAGCAAGGCCATCTCCCTCCCCGGTTTGTCTCCGTCCCCCCGTCTGCCTTCCCTCTAATGCACTTTCTGGAAACCTGCCTCATTCCTCGGGGCTGCTCCCAAAGGAGCTTTAATGGGTTTAATTCAGCCACTATTGCAGCGATATGATTAATAATTGAACAAATGAAGTCATTGCCGAATAGAGATGAGGGAACAGATGACCACAAAGGAAGGGGGAAGAACGGTCCATTGGATGTCTGCCAATCCCACCCCTCTGCCTGGCTGGAAACACCCTGCTGCAGCATGGCCCCCAGCAGGCAGGTCTGGGGGCTGCAGGGTGGCTGCACCTTGGACCCATGTGAGGGGTTCGTGTTAGCTGCTCTCTCTCACTGAGGAGCACTCACCTTCTCTCTGTCCATGGCAAGGGCTGAGTGCCCATTCTGGGGCCTGGGCTGCCCAGTGTGGCGATGCGTTGCCTGTGCGGGATTGGAGGAGGGCAGATGGATGCAAGCCGGAGCAGGCTCTTCCTATCAACTGCTCCACGGCAGGGGCTGCAGCAGCATGGAGCCAGAACCAGCCCATGGTTAGCTGTTCGGAGCACTCTGTGCCTTGGAGCTCTGCAGGAATCTGGGGGTATGCTTTCTGGTGGGAGCAGGTACCTTGCTGTTAGGCAGCTTGTGAGATGCTCAGAGTGGGCACAGGGGTGTCCTGTGGTCTGCTCCTCTGCCTCAGGTTTCATGGAGAGGTGGTGGGGGAGGGCTGGAAGTGAGAAGGGCAGAGGGAAGGTGGGCTGGGAACCACTGCAGCTGCCCAGCAGATCCTTCTCAGAGTCCAAAGCTGGGTTTCCTCTGATCAGATGCTCCTTCCTCTAGCCCAGTTCCAGGAGGCTGGGCTGTACGTGGAGACAAAGGGCAAAAGGAGAACCTGTCATGGGGTTGTCTGTGAGGACAGATGCTTCTCAGCTTAATCTTGACCCAAAGGACCTGCGAGCCACAGGGGACAGGAAATAGCAGGAGAGTGGCCAGAAGGGATGTCAGGGGCTGTGAGCCCTGACCAGGCAGAGGGACACTCCATTCCCAGGGCAGGGAGCTGCAGGATCCCTGTCCAGCCGCCCTCCCCAGCCAGAACTGGGAGAGCCCCAGGGTGCCACTGCCATGCTCTTCACCCTCCCATGGCCTGGCCAAGGCTCAGCGAGAGCACAGATTCCCCCTTGTTTCAGCAAGAAAATAGAGGCACAGAGAGCACCACAGTCCCTCCTCTGTTATCCAGCTGGCTGGGCTGGAGCAGGCGGGCACGGGGCTCTGTGCAAAGATCCTGCTCTTTTTGCCCTGGAGGTGAGCCCTCAAACAGCTTTCCACACTTCTGGAGACACCCTAAGACACAAAACCACAAGCTTCCTGAAGCAGAGAAGCCAGCCCTGGTGGGCACATCTGGAGGGAAGTGGTTGTGACAGTCCTTCCACAAATGTGATAATGGCGCAAGCACAAACCTGATGATGTGGCTGAGCATACCAATATGGGACAGAAATGTTTTCTGAGCCAAAGTGCCCACGTGGTGCAAGGTGAGGACTGGGTCTTGGGTGCAGGGTGGTGGCTCAGACCCATCAGGAGAGTCTTTGGCAAAGCAAAAGGCATGTGGAAGCCTCTAGGGCAGGTGGAGACTGCACATGAGGCTTTATTATCTTCTGATCCCGTTTTTTGATACTTCAGGCAAAATGGCTGCTGCTGAGTCCTTGTCAGCTAAAGCCATCACAGAGCCTTTGTGGGAAGCAGGCCTGGGCTGCTACATGGTGCAGTGAGCAGGGAGGGGAAGGGATGGTTGTCACTTAGCAGGACTGCCACTGCCCAAGCACACAGGGAGCTAAAGAGCCTGAGGGCATCCTGTGCTCCCTACCTTCGTCCTGGGTGAGCTCCCCTACCTGACCAGGTTCTGCAAGGAGAGATGCAAACCCAAGCATCACCAGGTGTGTTCTCTGCACCACAGCCTCAGCAGCTGCCTTCCCTTTTCCAGGAATGCAAAAGCAAAGCTGAGAAT
Organism: Gallus gallus; assembly: GCF_016699485.2. Taxonomy (NCBI): domain Eukaryota; kingdom Metazoa; phylum Chordata; class Aves; order Galliformes; family Phasianidae; genus Gallus; species Gallus gallus. Next base: position 890,849 of record NC_052550.1, read on the forward strand.
GGCTTGCAGCTGCATCTCTGGGCCAGGACTTCGCTGAGCTGGCTGCCCAGGTGAGGATGTCGCTGGACAGCAGGGCCTGGAGGTGAGCAGTGCTTGCCATCTGCTGGACAGCTTCTCCACTGCAGGGCAGCAGCTGCAGCTTCGCACTCAACCCTAGGCTGAGCACGTTCCCCAGGGCAGGACACAGCTTTGCTTCTTGTTTTAAATCAGAGTGTGATCACTGAGAGAAGGTTTTCTTTATGACCTGGGGTGGTGTGTGGGACCACGTAACAGCAGATGCCCAGAGAGGTCAGGTCCTGGCTATACCAGTGCTGGTGCTCAGCTGGTTTTCTGCAGTTTCTCTGACCCTCAGCTGCTGAACCTAAACCTGTCCCTGAGTGCTACAGCTGCTGGGCAAACCGTCCCAGCCCTGGGCAGGTTGGTGCTTGGTGCTGACTACATCTTCAGGGAAACCAGGACACATCCACATGGCTGTAATTTGGCAAAGGCAGCCTGGCCTTGGAAGTGCTTCCAGTGCCTGTAGGGCTACATCCCAACACAGCAGCCGACCACCTCCCACTCTCCAGGTTCCTGGTCTCAAAGTGAGGCTTTTCTAGGTGCCCTGCGTGTCCCCTGGGAAATGGCAGAAACTGCATTTCCTCCTTGCTGCGTGTTTAGAGATGGTTGGTGTCTTTCTGCTGACATTTACCTCAAATATTAATCTGGACGCATATCCTGATATAGAAATTTCAGTCCAACGCTTTCAATGCAGTTTCATAGGAGCACCTTACAGCCCCGAAAGAGCAGCTGGCCCAGGGAATCCCACACGAACAGTTCCTGCAAGCTGTCAGGATCCGTGCAGGCTCAGAGTCTGTCCAGCCCAGCAGCGATGCCTCCAGACGTGGGCGCTGCAGATCTCTTGAAGAGAAAGGCAGCTCTTCGTGCTGACTCCCTTGGATGCACACAGCCTCCAGCCATTCTCATTTAACAAATTTTCTTGAGCCTGTCACTTTGAAATCCATGCCCTGGCTCAGACACATGGAAATTTCCTTGTGATCCCCATGTCCCTCTGCAAGATCTCATCTGAGAGCTCATCTAAGATCTTGCTTGTCTTTCTCAGGGCTGTAGCACCCTGCAGCCACTGATTACCCTGATCCTTCTCCTTCTGTTTCCAGCTGATCTGCTCCCACTTTGAACCTGAGTTCCCACAGAGGTGATGGGGCAGCTCCCAGGGGCTCTGCGATAACGTGACCCTTGGTGAAACTCCAGAAGTGAGTCAGTGTAGTGGAGCAGGTTACCTCAGGGCTAAGAAAAGACTTCCTCCTGCGTCCCAAAGCTGTTCTTGTAGTGAGTCCAAAGACACCATGTGTAGTTTCTATTGAAAGCTGAAACACGCCATACGGCAGAGGTTTTACAGACTCCATAAATAGCTGCTGTTTAGGATGTATGGTATGGAGGAGGCTTTAGAAATCAAAATATTTAGAGATTTGCATTATTTGTCTTGGCAGGAAGGAGCAACCAAGACTGAAATACAAAATCGTCCTTCAAGGAAGGAATGGAGATGGGGAAAACAGTGAAATGTGGGAATAACAGAGGTGTCAAAACCTCCAAGAATTCCCTCTGCAATGAATGAGAGCAAGAAACACAGCGCAGTATATCTGAAAGCAGCAAGAATTCATTCAAAACGCCTAGGCTCATGTATATTTCTGGCAGAAAACACTGATTTTCAAAAAGAATCGTGACATTTCCATCAACAGCACATTTGAATATTGCAGGAACATCCAGAACACTCAGCTAAAAGCAGCTCCGAGCTGAGCTGTGTCATTGTGAGCTGCATGAGTGAGGATATCTCCAGCTCATCCTCCATCCTGTTCTCCTCCTCTCTGTTTTATTCTGGTCCCCATGTGGAGCTGAGTAACAGAAGCACTAAGATTGGCCCGAATGGGGAACATGTGCAGATGCTGGGTGTGAAAGCACTGGTAGAAATTATGGGAGCAGGGCTATGAGAGTGGGAAGTGTTGGTGGAACGTAGGTTAGCAGGTCATCGTGACTCCAGAGCGTCATGGTTTTCTCATCGTCATCTCATCTCATCTCATCTCATCTCATCTCATCTCATCTCATCTCACCTCATCTCATCTCATCTCATCTCACCATGTGGTTTCCCAGCCTGCCACTTGGCCAGATCTGTCTCCAAGCCTATTTTCAGCACCCCTAGTCTCAATCTGCTGTCTGCTGCTGCAGGAAAGTGAATCAGCTTGGTCTGGTACCTTGGGCACGTCAAACCATCCCATCTGTCATCCCTGGTGGCACATCCATCAGTCATATGTGGCCAGGCTCACAGGTACACGGATATCTGAGGGGCCTGCCAAGTCCAGACAGCTCCTACCTGTGTTTCACTCACCCCTTCCCCAGCATCCCTGAGCAGCAGTGCAGGATGGCAGCAATCCCAGCAAAGGGGAAAGAGAGATACAGAGAAACAAAGGGATGTGTCAAGGCCTGTACTGCTGCAAAAGCAAAGCTGTGGGCTGAGCTATGACGGATGCAGAAGGACTGTAGGGTGTGGGCTGGGTTGGGGCAGAGAGGCACCCACATGTGGTTTTACCCTGGCCAAGTTTTGCTGATGCTTAGTAACACAGTGTTTTAGCGAAGCAAAAGGCTCTGGGCATAAGAGATCTTTCCGTGTCCTCTATCTCACACCTTCTGAAAGGTCTGACTCACTACGTTCAGTCTGTTGAGTTGTGGTGATGGTGATATCCTGGAGCACTTAAGAGCCCTGGGCCTGGAATCAGCTCTTCACCTGGTGCAGGGAATCTTCTCACTTCTCTCGCTGAGTTCCTCCTCTGGACTTCTACAAGGCCACCACGTTGGGCAGTGGTTTCTCATGTCTAAATGTTCCTCCCCCACAGAGGAGCCACAGTGGCTGCAGCTGTGGTTATCCAGAAGCCACGAACTGCGCCAGCACCAGCAATACCTTGCTCCTCCTCTGCCTGCATGAGGCGTCATCCTTTGCCTGGAGGTCAGCAGAGCTCTTCTATGTGTATGTGATGTTTCTGAGAAGAGCTTCCAGCCAATGCAGTGACACTGTTCCTGTCCTAAACGGCACCAGCTGAGCCAGTAGATCTCTTCTGTATGTCCATATGGCTGCTGGGACAATGCCAGGAGGATGTCAGTTCTACATCACTGGAACAAAATAATAATATAAGCCGAACTTCACCACACCAACATTATCATGAGCTTCTAAAACTCCCGGTGAAGGTTAGCAGTCAGTTCTTATGTCCATGGATAACACAGTAGTATTTAAGCTGTCATGGCATTTGTGGAAGTGCAGGGTAGCAACAGAACCAGTTCCCTAATGAGTAGCTGCAAGTGATGGGAAGGAGTTGGGAAAGACAGGCAAAGAGCCCAGACTTAGGGCAGCACTGTACTCTACCCTCTGCTCTGTGTGGTTACGTGCTGGTGGTATCCTGGTTGCATAAAGAAAGCCCCATCATTCTGGGTAGTGCTGCAAGAAGGACACAGTGGCTGCGTGCCTCGCTGACCTGCTGATGGATGACCCATGGCTTTTCCTGCTGCCACGGCTGCAGAGTCCACTGCTCTGTATTTCTGTGATGTAGATATTCTGGATGTGTGTGCCAGCTGTGCTCATTCTCTATTGCCATGTGACTTCTAGGCAAAATCTCATGAAACACTACTTCTAGGTTTTCTACTTTTAGGTTTTGGTCTGAGGAAAGAAAAGAAGGGTTGGTCATATCCTGTTCCCTCTTATTTCACAGTATCTTTTCATGGTACATCACTTGCCACATCCGGGCACTACTGCCCGTCAGGGTCTGGGTACTTCTCTTCACAGAACGGTGTAGGACTCCACGCTCTTTACACAGAGTTTCTTGACGCAGCACTTCTTCCATTATATCATGCTGTCTTTCTGCAACATTTCATCATGTTTCCAGCCTTGTGCACCTTTATAAAGTGAGCTGAACCCAGGAATCCCACATCAGGCCCAGTGAAGGACCCTTTGCAGCAGTCTAGCCTTACTCCTACAATTAATCTCCATCGGACGGGAGCATGAAGTCCTCCACAGCTGCCATTGCTGTTCTCATTGTGGCTGCCCTCTGCTACCAGGTCTCCTCAACTCCACGTGAGTCCAAGCTCTTCACTCTGCAAGAACTCTCTGCTTGCTCTTTTTGCTCTACAAGTCCCAGCAGTTCTTGGTGACTCTCTCTTCTGAGCATCTGCTGTAAGAAAGGAGAGGCACATCTTGCTGCTCTTTGCCTTGCTGAGGGAAGGGTGACTGTGGTGGGATTCTGTGTTGGGAGCGGCACCTTCTTCAGCATGACCCTTCTGGTCCTGCAAGCCTGTTTCTCCCTGCTGGCACTGTTCCTGGTCTGGCTTTAATCAGAAAACCTCTCTTCTCTTCCAGTTGCTGTCGGGTCCAATGGACGCTGCTGCTACAAATTCTTAAACAGAGCACTTCCCTCGAGCAAGGTGATGATGTATGAGTACACGGGAAGCAGATGCCCCTACCGTGGCGTGATGTGAGTATTTCTGCCCAGACCCCAGGGCTGCCCACTGAAAGGTGGCAGCACCAAGAAACCCTACAGTGCGCCATGTCCTGGCAAGGCGCATAAGATGCCTGGGCTCTGCCACGTTAGGAGAATGACCTGGAAACTTTGCAGGGGCCAATCTCACATCCCAAGCAGCTGGCTTCTGGTCCTCCCTGTTAGATCTGAGCAGGTCACCTCCACCAAGACAGAGTCCTGGGCAGCACAGCTGGGGAAGGCAGCTTGGGGGGGAAGTGGCTTTCTCCTCTAAGCAGTAAGGATACCTGTGATGACATTGAGCTCACCCCTGCATGTCTACAGGGCTGATCTGCAGTTATAGAGGTGTCAGCTTGGTGGGGTTCCCAGCTGCAAGGAGCATGCAGTCGCCCAGCCCTGCCCTGCCCTCCCTTCTCCTCCACCCTTTTAACTGTGTTTCCTTCTGCAGATTCACCACCTTTGAGGGGAAGAAGTGCTGTGCCAACCCAGAAGAGAAGTGGGTTCAAGATATCCTGAACGTGGAGAAGCACACAGATGGCAGCAAGTGAGCTGTGCTCCAGTCCCTTCCAGCATCACTGCAGCTGCAGCCCTCTCATGAGCACCTCCCATCACGGCCCTGCCACCTCCTTGTCCGTGCATTTGGCAGACTGTTTGCTATTGTATATACCCTTATTTATTTACCTATTTAAGTGTGTGCAAAAGCATTTTAATTTATTTGACTTCTTGGGGCAAACTTTTCACTGTAATTCATACTGATTGTCTTTTGGTTGGCTTTGTGTCATAAAATCAAAGGAAAGCTGCCTTTCGTCCCGCTGTCTCTCTGTCAGGCGGGGCTGGGGCCTGCAGGCCGCACCTGACCCCACTGCGGTCCCAGGGCAGCAGGCCGCGCCGGGGCTGGGGGGCACCTGCACCTACACCGCAAGGCCTGCTGCCACCACGGCCGGTGGGAGCCCCATCTCGTCCCACCGGGGCGGCCCATGCTGCGGGTTGGGCCCGTTTGTCCCGGTTTCCCTGCAGGCCTTTGCTTTCACTTTCACCCTCCGGGCATGGAAGGCCGCAGCCCTCAGGGCCGCCCCACTGGTGCCACGCTCCGCCCACGGCTGCCGCTGCCCCGGCTGGGTGTCATCATCCAAGGCCACACGCAGTGCAGCTGCCAGGCCGCAGCGCCCACCATGGCCCTGTCCGAAGCCCTGGAGCGGCTGGACGAGGAGGCCATCTGCTCCATCTGCCTGGAGTACATGAGCGAGCCCGTCAGCGTCGACTGCGGGCACAACTTCTGCCGCAGCTGCATTGGGAAGCACTGCCAGGAGAAGGGGTTGTGGAACGACACGCCCTTCTCCTGCCCGCAGTGCCGGGCCCCCTGCCGCCGCAGCAGCCTGCGGCCCAACCGGCAGCTGGCCAACATCGTGGAGAGCATCCGGCAGCTGGGGCTGAGGGGAAGCGTGGGGACGGCGACGGAGACGGGGGCTGGGACCCTGCTTTGCCCCCTGCACAATGAGCGCCTCAAGCTGTTCTGCGAGGTGGACGAGCAGCCCATCTGTGTGGTGTGCCGGGAGTCTCAGCAGCACCGCTCACACACCGTCTACCCCATCGAGGAGGCTGCACAGGGGTACAAGGTATGGGTACCCCTCTGCGAACGGCCCCGGGTACAGCTGTGGTGTGAGAATGTTGGCAAAGTGAGTGGGAGCCACTCTGCTGCGGGTGCCAGGGCTGAGGATGGACTTGCTGCCTCCTAACGCGGGGTCTCTGTGCTCCCATCAGCCTGTGTCCATGGGACAGCCTGGCTCCCTGCCCTGCAAAAAGTTGGGGCAGTGGGGTGCGGAACTGCTGGCACCCAAACACCATGTCCTAGCGTTGTGGGGTTACCCAAATGCCATGTCCCAGCACTGTGGGAGGCAGTCCGCTTGCTCTCTGAACTGAAATAGAGAGGAAAACAGGGAAGGAACTGAGCTGCGTGGAGGGGGTTAATGCTGTGAGCAGAATGAAGAGCACAGCTGCTAGGCCTGGGTGCCAGAGATGGCACTGCCTGGCACAGGGCTGTGTCCCCCTGCTGCCCGCTGGCACCAGCAGCTGTGATCTCAGGGTCTGGGCAGAGCATACAGGGCAGGGAGAGCCGACCTCGTTTCTGCTGTTTTCAGGTCAAACTCCAGAAATGTCTGGAGCAACTTTCCAAGGAAGTGGAGGATATGAAGAAGCGTGAGTCAGAGGCGAAGATGAAAACCCAGGAGTGCAAGGCAAGTGCTCGGTTTATTAGTGAAAGAATGAGCTTACATAACATCAGGAATTTAAAAAATCCGGAATGGTCTGGGGCTGTGAATTCAGTATAGTCCTCAGGATGGGACATGCCCCATATCCTGTTGCTGTAGGGAGGGCTCACATCTACCAGGGAGCATTACCCTCCACAGCTGGCAGAGCCACTAGCACAGTGCCAGAAACCAGCACCAGTGAGTGTGGAAATCACATTGAATGCGGTTCTGAACAAGTTAAAAAGCTCAGCAATGCTTGGGAAAAAGAAAAAGCAGCACTCCGGCTCCAAGGAAATCGTGGGGGCTTCTGTGCCAGTTCAACACATAGATGCTTTCTGTTTGCATTTCGCTGGAGTGAAAAGCAGGTGTGAGACACACGATAAGCTCTGCTCCGCAGCACTAGAACTGAAATTGTTTTCGTTACAAAAATGAAAGTGAATTACTGCTCATCCACTTTACCCCAGGCAGCCCCAGCGGGCAGAACGCCCACAAAACAGAGGCAGTTTAAGTCTAGAAGGAAACATAACTGCAGAAAAAGAAATGAAACTTCTGGCTGGAGCTTTCCCCTGCTGACCTGATGATTAATCAGCTTCGAAAGGGAAAACAGGTTTCTCAGTGCTCTCCCAGTTATCTGTGGGCTGCCACTACCGATGGAGTTTGGGGGTGCTGCTGTGTGCCTACAGTCCCCCTCAGGCACTGCGTTGTGACGGTGCTGTGTCCCATCCCTGCCTGCCTGCGTCAGGGCTGTGGGGTCACAGCTGGGCTGCTCCCAGCTCCTGTTTTGCTTAAGTAAAAATGAAAAAATGTCCCCAGTGAGTGCTGGGCTTGCAGTCCTGGCTTATTAAGAGTACATGAGTCAGATCCAAGAAATCACGTGCTTAGTTGAAGAGGAAATGCACTCTGGGCTTTGAGGCTTCCTGGTCCTAGTTAATCCCAGCATGTTTTTCTGGAGTTGGTTAACTTTCACGCTTTAGGTTTTGAGCCAGGTGCCAAATATTAAGTCTCGGGTAAAATATTTCTCAAGCAGCGCAGTCCCCACCTGTCACTGCTCCTCTCACCTCCATGTTCAGCGAGAGCTCTCAGCAACCCAGGGAGTCCTGCCTGACTTCTTCCAGCCCCTGCCCACCCCCACCCTGGGTGCTGTCACGTTTTCGCAGGATTGCCAAAGCAGAGCTCAGCCTGAGTCTGGCACGCAGGCCATGGGTAAAGTCCTGATACTCCTGATAAAGTCCTGCCCAAAACCCCACCTGACACCTGGTGACATCTCCTTGCAGCCTCCATAGACCCCTGTGCTGCACTGAGATATCCGTGGGCATCGGAGGTCCAGCTGGTCAGAACTACCCTTCTTTTGGAAAACAGAGGATGTCAAGTGGGAATTCTGGCTAGATCAAAGCACGGCATTTATCCTTTGGCTCTTCTTTTAAATAAACACACTTAGACAAAAATGCAGCAGTTTCCTGCATGCTGGGCATAGCGCTGTGCTCTGACTCAGCTGCCTGGCTAACGCTGCCTCCCTTCACTCTGTGCATCTTTCCTATCACCAGGAGAAAGTGAAGAGAAAGCGGGAGACGATTGTGTGTGAGTTTGGGAAGCTGCATCAGCTGCTGGCTGATGAGGAGAAGCTGCTGCTTCAGAAGCTGGAGGAGGAGGAGACACAGATTCTGGTGATGATCTCTGAAAACCTGGCCAGGGTGACAGAGCAGAAGTGCTCGCTGGTCGAGCTGATCCTGGAGATAAAGGAGAAGATGCAGCAGCCAGTTGAAGTGTTGCTCAAGGTCAGGCTCTGCCATCAGCCCTCTCAATTGTCTCCAGCCTCAGCCCCAAGGCCTCTGCTGTGTGGCCAGGGCCAGGCTGGAATGACATACCCAGAATAGCTTTTTTCTTCTAGGACAGGAGATGCATCCTGAACAGGTGGGTACCTGTGCTCCTTCCTCTTACTGTCCCAGCTGCGTCCTAGCTCTCAGGGCCTCTGTCTCCCAACCCAGTGTTCCATTTGTCCTCTAGAGACAGAGTGCCCTTTGGGCTGACAAGGCTGGGGTCTAAAAGCTGAGTGGCTGCAGAACCCTCCTCTTCCAGGGCCTTAGAGCTGAGGTCTTGTCTGGCCCTGTGGGGTGTGAGATGTGTCCCCTCCTAAGGGCCATGCTGCCAGGTTAGCCTGTCTCCTTCGTCTCCCAGGCACCCCTACTTGACAGTGGCTTTGCACCTCCCTGAGATCTATTTCTTGTGCACCAGTTCACTCTGGAGCAAAGGTCCCATCGCACTTGCTACCAAGCAAGTAGTCATCCCTGGTGCTTTGTCACGACTGAGGAGTTCAAGGGAGGGAATGCATTTGTGCAGCCAGGTGAAAGGCATCAGAAAGCCACATGATGCAGCAGGAGAGTTGTTGTGCAGAGGGCACTGAATATGGTCCCCAGTATTGTTCTCCTTTCAGGTGTGAAATGATGAAGTTTCAGGCCCCCAAACCTGTGTCTGTGAACTTGAAGGAGGACTACAGCATCCCAGAACGCTGCATGGGTATGAGACACATGCTGAGGAAGTTCAAAGGTGAGGATGTGCTTCCAGCTCCCTGTGCAGGTGGTCATGATCCCCCTGCCCTGGGGCATGGGGAAGTGTTGGGTGTGTCCCTGACATGCAGGTGGGCTGCTGGTTGGGGTGGAATCCTGGCTGAAGCCTTTGGCCTCAGCAGGCTCTGTGGGAGACTGCATTTGCACAGGGGAGGCTGTGCCACCACCAGTGCTGCTCTACTGCTGTTTGTTGCAGAGCTGCAGGTTTTGTGCCAACCACCTCCAAACAGGCTGTGTCAGAGTCCATCCAGGTTTGGACTCCTCTTTAATGACATGACTTCAGAGTAGACCCCATTTCAGACCACGTTTTTTTGTTAGCACCAATGCTGTGTTGTTTTTTTTTTCCATTTAACATCACATTGGAGTTAGAGAGCTTTCTTCCCAGATTTTGGATGACATTCCCAGTTTGCATACAGGTGGGTTCAGGCTGTTTCCAATGGTTGGAGAGCCTCCTCCTTCTGGTCTTGAGTTGGAAGGCCATTGCTCCCAAACTCTTGTTTTCAACATTACTTATTAAGCTATACCCCAAATGCCAGGCTGGCCTGGTTGTTCCCATTCTGCAGCCACATGCCAACTGCTTTGACATGGTTTACAGCTGAGATGATTTTTATGAATCACACTTCCCCACGCCAGCAGCACCAAATGATGTGGAAGGCATAAGACTATTACACACAGCTGGCAGCAAGGGCTGGGGCTCTTTAGCATCTCAGTGACAGACTCACAAAGCCCATTTGTCCTCCCCCCTTCTCTCCCACCAGTGGATGTGACTCTGGACCCGGAGACGGCGAACCTTGAGCTCATCCTGTCTGAGGACCGCAAGAGCGTGCGGCGTGGGAGCAGGAAGCTGTTCCTGTTGTTATTTGACAGCCCCAAGAGGTTCAACTGTGCTCCAGTCGTGCTGGGGCTGCAGGCCTTCTTCTCGGGCCGCAGCTACTGGGAGGTGCAGGTGGGAGATAAGCCGGAGTGGGGCCTGGGGCTGTGCAAGGAGGCTGCCGGCCGGAGAGGCAACATCGTCTTCTCCCCCCAAAATGGCTACTGGGTGCTGCGGCTGCAGAACGGTGGCTACGAGGCCCTTACCTGCCCCGTGTCCTGTCTGACCCTGCGCGTCAGGCCCCGGTGCATTGGCATCTTCCTGGACTATGAGGCAGGAGAAATCTCCTTTTACAACGTGTCCGACCGCTCCCACCTTTACACCTTCACCGACAAGTTCTCGGGGAAACTCCGGCCTTTCTTCTACCTGGGCTCCCTTATGGGGGGCAAAAATGCAGAGCCCTTGGTGATCTCCTGGATGAGGGACACGCAGGGGACCAGCTGTGTCGTCCTGTGACAGGGACAGACAGAGCTGTGGGGGCACAATGAACTGCTCAGGTGAGCAGGAGGTGATGGATGGCTGTTGTTATGTGCATAGCATGGAGTGGGGACCCAGCCAGGACCATGCTGGATTGTAGCACCTGTTGTCCACCGGTGCTCTACTGCTCATCCCCAGGCTTCTGGTGGTGGGGGCTCACAGCCTGCTGTGTCGTGATGCTTTGGATATGAATTGTACTGACATAAGGCAATAAAGAGATGATCTGAGGAGCTCTGAGCAGTTAGCAGTGCTTTTTTGTGGTTCATCCATCCTTGGTGGTTAACCCCAAGCCCTGACTAACACCCAGCATCTCCATGCTGAATTTTGGAACGTGGAGAAAAGGTCCTTGTGCACTCACTGGCTTTTAAGGAGCAAGAAGCCCTACTACTGTCAGCCCCAGAGGACCGCGTGTATTGTCCAAAGAGTGCTGTGCTGCTGGCCATGTCACAGGGAGGACCTCCACAGCAGTGTTCTCCCAAGTGGCTTTCTGGTCCTTCAGCTCAGCTGCTGCATCAGCCGGTGCTGCTCATTGAAGGCACCCGGAGGCTGGAGGTGCTGCCCAGCAGCTATCCCCCGTGCTATGGGGACAAAAATAATGAAGCTTCTTTATTTAGTGACTGATTCAATGAGAATAAAGTGAGATTTGATAAGGAAAGGTCTCGAATGCTTGGTATGGTTTCTCTGGGGGTGTCTTGCTGGAGATTAGGAGGCTCCTAGTGAAAAATGGCACTGGATACAACTCTGCAATTCCTCTCAGCTGGTTTTTGGTGCTTCTTTTTTGAGTCCCACCTAGTTACCTTTGGCTGCAGGATCTCTCTTTGGGGGCTGCATAGCAGAGAGGAGAGCACATATACAAGAGGCTAGTCCCAGATCTGCCACATCCCAGAAAGGGCCTTGGTGGACTCTGCACCTCTTTTTGACCTCCAGGAGGATCTTAAAGATAGAGTGTATGAAAAACTATAGAAAGAATATGATTTTGAGGGCTTGGTAGAGGGCTGGGAGCTGAGGCAGCTGAGCACAGCCAGGGAAATCGCTGCATAGGGTGGCAGTTGGGAAGAGACCAGGCTGAACATCACCAGGATTACAGGAGGTGGTGATGTTGAAGCTCACCAGAAAGCAAGAGCAATTGTCACTGTGGCAAGGTGCCGTGTGAGGTGCACTGCTGCAGGGTAGGAGGGATGAGCAGCTATTCAGATGAAGCAGGAGGAAACGCAATCAGACAGAGATATTACAAATATGCAATGTTGCAGTGAGGGAACAAGTGAATGGCTGAGCAGAAAGGATGTGAGCTCACTCTGCCACAACGCCTAGCATGTTCCTAGAAGTCATGAATCTGCATCTCTCTGGAAAGAGAGTAAAGGTCCAAGGCATGAGACATCTCTGATTATGCCAAGTGCAGTTTTCCATTTCATGGAATCTCTGCATCACCTCCAGTAAGAAACCACTCTGGATTGACACCTCTGTCCTGAGCTGCCCAGACCAGATTGCCATGGGCAGAGAGAAAACTGGGAGCACTGGGACCTCGCTTTTAGACCCCCCTGCTGACTTAGTGCTACAGCTGTTTCTGAAGCTGCTTTCAGACTGGTTTTCTAAGTCATGGCAAGTTGAGCTTGCTCAAGTCCTCTGGGGAAGCCCTTCTGCTTATAGAATCATGGGATCATCTCAATTGGAAAAGACCTTCAAGGTCACCAAGTCCAACCATCAGCCTCACCTACCCAGTTTCATCGCTAAGCCACGTCCCTCAGTGCCACATCCACACGTCCCTTCAGCACCTCCCAAAACGCAGCAGGGCACAAAAAGCACCGACTGTCAAGAAATGTACTGTACATTGCACAGAACATGCGGTAAATACCACGCTCTGTTTGCAGGATGAGCAAGCAGAGCAGCACATTCTTCAGCATCTTGCAAATTCTGAAACCACTGAGGCTATCGCTCTTGTCTGGCTCTGTCTGAGCCCAAGCAGAGCTGTGGCCCTGATGGATGAGCCTCTCCGCTGCGGACTGCATCCTGCCCTTACTCTGAGCCATCTCGGTGCCAGGAACGCTGCTCCTGGGTTCTGCTGGCAGCTGTGGGCTGCGGCCGCCTTCGCTTTGCTGGTGCAGACTCACAGCTGTGTGCCGGGGGTGTGGGTTAGTGGAGCGCTGCGCTCCTCGCGTTCACTGAGCTGTCACACGTGGGTGGGTACAGAGAACGACATGAGCAATTCAGGACTCCCTGCAGGCTCCCAGAATAGTGGTGTGGGTTAGCTGAGGTATGCAGAGTAGGTGTCTGCTGTGGGTGGCTCCAGCATGACCCAGGAGCTAAGGACGCTGGTGCATGCTGTTGTTTGCAATGGAGTCACACAGTGCATGGGCTGGTGGTGCTGGTGGCTGACCCTCAGCGAGGACCCCACAGCTGTGGGACTGCTCCTGGTGCTGTGAGGCCTGGGGAGCTGCAACCATGAGGGACTGTGTAGGACTGAGTCCCTGCTGTCAGTCTCCCCATCCTGGATAGGTGCTCCTGTCCCCTGCTCATGGAGTGAGGGCAGCTGTTGGTGCCCAGCTTTGTGCCAGACTCAGGCTCTGGGTGAAGGTACAGGCTGCAGCACACAGGCAAGGTGTTGGCTGGCACACAGCAGCCAGGGTTTTCTCTCATCCTTGAGCATGTTGGAACGCTGCTAGGTAAGATCATGGAGCAGATCCTCCTGGAAGCTATGCTAAGACACATGGAAGGCAGGGAAGTGATATAAGGCTTCACCAAGGTCCTGCCTGACCAACCTATGGATTTCTATGATGGCATAACTGCATCAGCGGACAAGGGAAGTGTCACTAATGTCATCTATCTGAACTTTGGTAAGGCCTTTGGCATGGTCCACTACAACATCCTTCTCTCCAAATTGGAAAGATATGAAATCGGTGGGTGGACTTTTTGATGGAAGAGGAACTGCTTGCCAGACTGTACCCAGAGAGTGGTGGTCAATGGCTCAGTGTCAGGATGGAGATCAGTTACGAGTGGTGTCCCTCAGGAATCAGTGCTGGGACCAGTGCTCTGTAATATCTCCATGGATGGCATTGACAGCAGAATCAAGTGCACCCTGAGCAGTTTGTGGGTGACACCAAGCTGAGTGGTGCTGCTGATGTACCTGAGGGATAAGATGCCATCCAGGGAGATCTGGACAGACTGAGCAGCATGTCTAGGAGAACCTCATGAAGTTCAACAGATGCAATGCAGCTGTACCTGGGTGACAGCAACAGAATCAACAGAATCCGCTATCAACAGAAGCTGAGGAACAAAAGATAGAGCACAGCCCTTCCCAAAAGGACCTGGGTTCTCCAGGACCCAAACAAATTGCTTCGAATGTGCTATGGGCACTGGAGGTCCAGGCACAGAAGAACTCAAACCTTCATTTCTCACACAACTATGTGTGTCCAGAGCTCATCCCATCAGCTTCACTGCAGTCAGTTGGTGGGCTCCATCTTCATCAGCTACTTGGGTATGGGTCCGGCATAGGGGGGGGATGGGGAGCTGGGGGGGATGTGCAGCACACTGCTTCAGATCTGTACAGACATGGGCAGGTTTTGGTGGCACAGGGGAAAAACAACTGTTCTCTGGAGAGACATGCACTTGCTAAGCCTCATGTCCTCGCTAAATGAGTTTTACCAAATAGTTCTAAAAGTTTGGCAGTGGAACATGGTTTTTCTATTCTCAGCTCTGGGAACAGCTGATCCATTTTAGCTGCAGCTCCCAGGAAACTTCCCTTGAAACAACCAGCAGGTAACATTTGACCAAGCTGGTCTCCTAGGACCAGGTGACCACCTGGTGGATGAGGGTGTGGATGTGACCTACCCAGATCACAAAGCCTCCAACTCCATCTCCCATAGCATGCTGCTGAGGAAGCTGCAGCCTGTGGCTGAGACAGATGTGCACTTCACTGGGAAAAAACACAGCTGGAGATCTGGGCCCAGAGCGTGGTGGTGGATGGAGGTCCATCCAGCTGGTGGTCGTCACCAGGGGTGCTCCCCAGGGGTTGGTATTGGGGCTGGATCTGTTTAATATTTTTATTGATGATCTGGATGAGGATACTGAGTGCACCCACAGTAAGTTTGCAGATAACACCGAGCTGAGGGGAAGAGTCGATCTGTGTGAGGGTAGGAAGGCCCCACAGAGGGATCTGGACAGGCTGATCAGTGGGCTGAGGCCAATGGGATGAGCTGCAACAAGACCAAGTGCCGGGTCCTGCACTTGGGTCACAACAGCCCCACGCAGCACCACGAGCTTGGGGCAGAGTGGCTGGAAAGATGCATGGAGGAAAACATTATGGCACTGAGGGACATGGTCAGTGGGCATGGTGGGATGGACTGAGGTTTGACTTTGATGATCCTAGTGGTCTTTTCCAACCTTAATGGTTATATGATTTCAACCCCTGAAGGCTGAATGGATGGCAACGGAATTTAATTGGCTGCCAGTAGTTTTACACCAGCAGTAACTAAATAACTTAAAACGAGTGATCCAAACTACCTGCATCTGTGCTCCTCTCACATCTCCTCTTTGTTATTGTTCTTTTCTTTCTCTCTCTCTCTCTCTTTTTTTTTTTTTTTGCTCATTTTGCAAAACATGAGGTAGGGAAACTTGTGGGGTTTTGCCAGCTTATTAAAGCTGGCATAGGATCATTGAATCATAGAATGGCCTGGATTGAAAAGGACCACAATGCTCAGTTAGTTTCAACCCTGTGCTATGTGCAGGGTGGCCAACCAGCAGACCAGGCTGCCCAGAGCCACATCCAGCCTGGCCTTGAATGCCTCCAGGGATGGGGCATCCACAGCCTCCTTGGGCAAAAAAATGAAGATGTCATCACAATTATAATTCCAGCTATGGTCAACGCAAACTGAGCAAAGACAGAAATTTCTTACAAAAATATTTATTTTTCAATGTTTGAATTAAATATTGGATCAAAAATACAATTCATAAAATACAGAAAATATAATCCAAGCATGACTCTTAATTTAAAAATATATATCTGTTAAATAATCTTCCTATTTGGTTGGAGTGGCATTATTTCACCTGCTCCCTTCCATTACAAACAATTAAATACATAAATAGTAAAGCGGATTCTGGGACATTTTCAGTCTCTCAGGTAGCTCTCCATGTCACAGTTGCGTTTCTGGCAGGGCCTGCAAGTGGGCATAGCGTGCTCATCCCATCCTGGTGCATCAGTTCAGTTCCAGCTTGTTCATGTAGTCCTGTACCCAGTCGTTCTCGGGGTTGGCACAGACCTCACGGCCCTTCCTGGTGATGAACCTGCAGGGAGCAGCCAGGTGAGATCCCATGGGAAAGCCCTGCGTGGAGGTGACCCCTTCTTCTCCACTCCACACCCTCTCCTGCTGATCGTTGGCACAATCCAAGCACATGATGCTGACCACACGGGCAGCAGAGCCCTGGGGCAGGACCAGTGTGAGCCCCACCAGCATCCCCTTGCACTCATTGTCTCCACATCCATTCTATCCCCCCAGAAAGGAGTGGTTCCCCTCCCAGCTCCAAAATGCAGAGGATTCCCCAGCCCAAAGGCAGAGCCCCCTGACCAGGGGGACACTTACACAACGCCAGCATGAGGGCACTGGCTGTTGGTCTCGTAGTAGTCTGCCACAAAGCTGAAGGGCAGCTGCCGGGAGATGTAGGTGAAGCAGCAGGAGGTCGGCGGGTCAGAACCCACTGCAAAGGCAAAGGCAGCTGTGAGCAGGGGCATGGGTCAGGGAGAAGGGGCAGGGAGATGGGAGCAGAGCCCTCATGGGTCAGGGAACGGAGCCATGGTAGGAGGGCTGGCAGGAAGGATCCAGTCCCAGCAGCAGTCTCTCTCTTGTCCCCATATGGAGAGGTTTGGAGAGCCAGGACTTACCCGGTGCAGCAGAGGTCTGGTAGCAGATGGCAATGAGGAGGACAGCGAGGGCAGCCACAGAGACCTTCATGTCAGCTGGGAGTGGTGGCAGGAGCTGGAGAGTGCAAGTGGAGCTCGGAGGTCTCTTCTCTGTGATGCTGAGACATTCAGCAACTGCCCAATTTATAGGGCGTGTGGCTCTGGGCAGCTGCTTGCGTAGAGCGGTGGAATTTCCCCCCGAGAAAGGGCTGATCGCAGCACGGTCTCATGATGGAACAGTGCGGTGGCCACAGCCTCCCCAATGGCACAGGATATGAAACAATCGCCGTATCTATTTTTGCTTCTCTCATGTATCTTCCTTTAGTAAGAAGTTCCGCTTTGGAGATCCCTGCATTTGTCAACAGGCCTGTGTTACCTAACCTGCACGAGCTGCTTAGAGATGACAGTGCATCCTTGCAGGAGCTGCACACATGTTGAACACAGATGAGATGAGCTTAAGGGAAAAAGGGGCTGAGGTCTCTCCTGCCAGCTGCAGGCTTCTGGAGGTGTCTGCCTCATCCATGTCCCATGAGAGTCTCAGAGTCACAGAATGGACAGAAGGGACCTCTGGGGATCATAAAGTCCGACCCCTGCTTAAGCAGCTTTCCTAATGTAGGGAAGAAGACCTTAAACGTCCAATTTAGATTGGACGCTTGAATGCCAGTGACTTCTGGTAGGTGAGGTGCAGCTGGTCATTGCTGGGCACAAAGATGTGCAGAGCCAAATGGAGCACAGGAATGCTGACTGTGACTCTGCAGGTACATTGAAGTGAGCTCTGGGGGCAGAGTGAAGAACACACTGCCCCTTAAGACCAGGAGCTCTGAAGGGAACATGGGTTGGAGTGGGAAGGGAGGAGTGCAGTTCTGAGAAGAGGCTTGTCCTCCAAGCAAACTGAGGTCCCAGACGTGAGCAGGAAAGGTCCCAAAGGATGCTCACCACCAAGGGACCTCAAGAGATCATCAAGTCTAATCCCCTTGCTACAGCAGGTACCCTACAACAGGTTGCACAGATAGGCGTCCAGACAGGTCTTGAATGTCTCCATATAAAGAGACTCCACCACCTCCCTGGGCAACCTCTTCCAGAGCTCCATCACCTTCACCATAAAGAAGTTCTTTTACATGTTTGTATGGAACTTCCTACGTTCAAGTTTTAGGCCGCCACTCCTTATCCCATCGTTACACAGAGCTGAGAAGAGCCTGGCCTCATCCACTTGTCTTTCACCTCCCCGATAAACATTGTTCAGATCTCTTCTCAGTCTTCTTTTCCCCAGGCTGAACAGTCCCAGATTACTCAGCCTTTCCTCATATGAGAGATGCTCCAGGCCTTTTATCATCTTTGTAGCCCTCTGCTGGACTCCTTCTAGGAGATCCCCGTCTATTTTAAACTGGGGAGCCCAGAACTGGACACGGTACTCTAAACGTGGCCTCACCAGGGCAGAGCGGAGGGGGAGGATCACCTCCCTCAACCTCCTGGTCACACTCTTTTTGACATACCCTGGGACACCACTGGCCTTCTTGGCCACAAGGACACACTGCTGGCTCATGGCCAACCTGTTGCCCCCCAGGCCCCCCAGGCCCTTCTCTGCAGAGCCTTCCATCCCCTGATCTGTACTGATGCATGCAGTTATTCCTTCCCAGGTGCAAGACTCTACTCTCGCTGTTGTTAAACCTCATCAGGATCCTCCCTTCCCAACTCTCCAGTTTGCCCAGGACATGTTGAATGGGAGCACAGCCTTGTGATGTGTCGCTGCTTGTCCCTGTGCTCAGCCCCCAAAAGCTGGAGGATGAGGAGAGAGTGTTCCTCTGCAGCCCGGCAGGCAGCAGGAAGCCGGTGCTGAGCCAGCTGGACCAGGAGCCAGCTCTGAGTTCTTCTTGACTCATGTCTTCTGTTGCTCAGGGAATGCAGCTTGCAGACATACGTAAGAGCATGGTTTGCCTCTGAGCTGTTCCCCGTGACTGTAACTTCGAGCATTCCTGGGTTGTATCTTGAGATTTGCCACCTATGGCCATCTGGTCCTGTCCTGCTCCCAGAGGTACATGACGTAGGCAGGGCAGGTGGGAGAAATGGTGGGGAAGTGTTCCGATAAGAGATCTCATTAGCACAGAAAAATTAGGTCATGGAATCATAGCATCATAAAATGGTTGGGGTTGGAAGGGACCTCACAGCCCCCCCAGCACCATTTCTGCCATGGGCTGAGTGCTTCTCAGCTCGGGCTGCCCAGGGCCCATCATGGCCTGGGGCACCTCCAGGGATGGGGCACCTGCAGCTCTGGGCAGCAGTGCAGTGCTGTACCGCCTCTGGGTGAAGAATTTCCTCCTCACATCTGACCTAAATCTCCCTTCTTTCAGTTTAAAGCCATTTCCCCTCATCCTATCACTGTCAGGCCACATAAGCTGTTGTTGGAACTAGATGATCTTAGAGGTTCAGTCTAATCCAAGTCATTCTATAATTCTGTGAATCTATGGTTCTGGGATTCCATGACTGTTACAGAGCCCAGGAAAAGGCCAAATTTTTTTCCACTGCTGAAAGCAAAAAAATAATGACAAATGTGGGCTATTCACTTCCTAAGAGCCTGTTTTTTCCCCAGAAATCTGTCAGAACCCCCACCCTGCCAGCTATTCGTGTGCTGGAGAGAGGTGGCAGGCTGTAGTCATATCAGCTATGCCCTGAGATTTTGTAACATGCCTAAAAAATGTGTCCTCACCCTAAAAAATGTGTCCTCACCCCTACCCCTGCAACCCCATTATGATGAAATGAGAAAGTCATTTATTCTCGCTCTTCCCCTTTCGGGAAGACGAGAAGCCGTGGGGGTGTCTGGGATGAGGGACCTCTACCTGGTGATGCTCTGGGGTGGAGGGATGGCTGTGGAGGGGTGGCCAAGGTGGGCTGGAGCTCCTTAGGGGAAACTGGGTTCATGCAGGAGATGTTGCGGTAGAAAATGATGCTTTCCCACTCTGGTTCTGTGTGGTTTTGGTGCTCCCACCACGGGCAGGCAATGCTTGGAGTCAGCAGGACGGGCTGGCTGAAGCAATCTGTGGTGTTGCATTAATTTGCATGGATAAAGCTGCATGTTGGCGCTTGTCTGCAGGCACACGGAACTACCAGGAGAAAGTGGTAAGTAAAGCAAAGGCCCCAGATAAATTTACTCACAATAGAAGTAGGGAAATTCTTAATACGACCGATGAAAGAGGAACACTGCAAATGAGGCTGACGTAAGCTGCTGTTTTTAGCAGTTTTTAATGCTGAGCGGTTGGCACACTTTTGGAAAAGGAAGTCTTCTTATCGTCCGGAGTTCAGAAACTGCCCCCGGCACAGCCTGCAGCAGTTTCCATCTCGCCCTGCTCGGGGCTCTCCTGCAGATGGCTTTCCTGAAGCATCCAGAGATTCTTTTCCTCCCTAATCTTGACCCTTCTGGAGAAATATTGGAATTTTCAAGATGAGGTCATGTCCTGCAACCCACTGCAGTGGGGACCTCTGATGAGTGAAGCAGCACTGTGAGGGGTGAGGGCTGTGCGGCTGTTCCAGGCTTTGCATTTCCCCTAAATCACGTTGTGGTGGCAATCCCAGCCTGTGCCAGCCATGCAGACAGGATTCAGCAAGCTGCCGTGCTGATAAGAGGCTGTATCTCATCACAGGATCAGCCATCTTCCAGCAGGGGCAGGGTCTGGAAAAATACCTTGGGGAAAACTAATGCTTCCCTATGCATGTCTCAGATTTTTCCTGGACTTTGTGTTGAAATAAAGCAAACAAAAGAGGATTAAATGTAAGGTATTTCAAACCAAATTAGAATGTAATAAAAAAAATCCACCCCGCTTTGGCCTCTTCTCAGTCCTTGGCATGAAATCCAAAGAAAGAAACGGAAAACAGAGCTGCAGTGCCTTTGGAGCCGTAGGACATGCATCACATGCATCACTCAGACTTACAGGAAGATTTCTGCCTCAGGAAGAGTGGGCAGAAAACCCAGAGCTCTGCTAAGGTGAGAAGTAAAGGCAGGTTATCAATGAACCCGTTGGGCTTTGTGTGCTCCGCGTCAGCAAGCAAAGAGGAGAAGAAAGTCCCACAGTTGCATGAAGCCATCCTGCAGCCCAGCTCTCCTTGAGGCTTTGGGGTTGGGGTGCTGTGTGATGGCTAAGCTGAGTTCCAGGACCCCCAGGGTCCCTGGGACCACTGTGCCAGGAGAAGTGCACACTGCAGCATCCTTCCCCGTAATCCTCCTTGGTGAATCATTGTAGCTTTCTTTTGCTGCTGTCCCTGCACCCAAACAAACCTCATGCCCATGGCTGGGTGGGGCCGAAGCAATAAAAGCAGCTCTGTTCCAGGAACAGGGAAATCTCGAGAGAGAGAGATCGGCTGGAAACTGCTTGAGCTGCAGGAGCCTCCTGATGACAGAGAGCCCTAAGGTGGAGCGGGCAGCAGGCACAGGGCAGAGAACTGAGAGCTGGAGGGAAAAGTGGGCATGGGGCAGCGGGATGAGCTGCATGGAGCAGCCCGGTTGGGCTGCTGGCTGTGGGTGCAGGTCAGACCTGGGGGCTGCAGCACAGGAGGTTTGTGCTACTGACACCAGCATCAGCTGCGGTTGCAGCAGCTCCTTCCACAGCCGCCTCCTCCCTCCAGCTCAGCCCAGCGAACTTCAACAGCTATAAACGACGGCTCCTTTCTTTCCACTGAGCACCTCAGTGCTTCCACACCGAGGGCGCTGCTCTGTGCTGCGCTGCATTTCTACTGCACCTCCCCAGTGCCAAGCAGGATGGCACCGTGCGAGCCGCAGCCCCACAGCTCGGTCACTGCAGGAAGTGTGAAGTTCCATGAGCAAAGTTCTCCGTGGCTGGTGTTAGCCACAGAGCTCCCAGCCACAGCCCCTCTGCGCTGGAAACGCAGAGCAGTGCACAGCCAGCAGCTGGTGTCTTGGCTGCGATTTCCTCGTGCACGTTTATCACGTGAGTTGCGAGCAGAGGGGAACAGAAAGCCTCCGCTGTCGGTTTCTGCACGCTTTATTTCCATGGCAAAGACTGAATTTCGATGTTGCTCTGCAGCAGTTCATCCTAAAGCTGGAGCTCCTGATGTTCTGCCATGCACCTCTGCATGGATCTGCTCTGCTCTACTGGGAAAGCAGAGCCCTGCCCCACTCTGAGCCTAGCAAAGCCTCACACCTTCCCGATACCCGTGTGAGCTCCTAAGGAGGCTTTGGCTTATTAAAAGTTTGTCCTCAGCTTCACTGGGGGCACATCAGCCTCAGGGTGAGCTGCAGCCTGCTGTACCCACCGACACCCCAAATTCACCGTAGGGTGTGAACATGCAGGAAAACGGATTGCAGCAGGGATCCTCCATGTGAGCACATCCTCACCTGTGCTGGGGATCTTCTGCACCTCGTGCCTGGGGTGCATCAATGGGGCCCTGCAGTCTGCGGTGGCCCATGGCTGTTAGGGTGGGCTGTGGCTAGGCAGAGCCTGAGAGCCCGTGGAAGGAGGAGGCTGTGGATGAAGGCAGAGCAGCAGAGGTTGGTTTGAATTCTGCCAGGCTCTGACTGTAGCATCCTCACCGGGAAACTGCGCTGGGCAGCGATGTGGGCTGATGGCCAGCTGCATGCTCGGCTCCGCTGGTGTCACCACGGGGGCAGCCCTGAGGCCAACCCTGTTCCATGTTCTGATGACCCGGACATAGGGACAGCGTGCAGCCCAGGCAGTTCTGCAGACAGCACAGAGCTGGGAGGAGCAGTGGTATACCAGTGGCTGTGCAGAGGGAGCTGGGCAGGCTGAGAATGGGGTGGCAGAACCTCACACAGGTGAGCAGTGCAAAGTGCCCCTGAGGGGGGACGACCCCAACCCGGGACGTGCAGGGGGGTCCCAGCCCCACTGCTGCCTGCTGGGCACTGAGCAGTGCGGGCCCACGGTGCTCCTTGTGCTGCCATGCAGCAAACCCCTGACAAACACCCGGCACAGCAGCAGCACGAGCATTCCTCGGGCTTGTTTTTTTTCCAGAGTTGTGTAATCTTAACCAAACATTGTTGCTTTTGCTATCCAGACCCACAGGGAAAATCCCCCCTGTAATTATGATGAATAGAACTCTTCTTTGTGGTCATGCCACTTGGCACAACCGAGTTTCCTTTCGAGCTGATAAAAATGAAACCGAATGCTGACTCAGAGCTTAGTATCCCAGCATTCTTGGCTCCAGTGTGAACTGTATCCCGTTCTTTCTGCCTTTTCTTTTTCTTTTTTTTTTTTTTTTTTTTACTATTTCACTTTCGTGACATCCTCTGTCATCATCCTGGAATTTCCACTGGATCGTCTCCCTGCTGACTCCAGGACTCCCTATTAAAAGGGATCTGCATCCATCTGCTGCAGACCGCCCCGCATCTGCCTGAGCTCCTGGTCCTGCTCCGACAGCCCTCATCCAACGGGAAGATGAAGCTCTCTGCAGTTGTTCTCGCTCTTCTCATCGCATCCTTCTGCTCCCGAGCCTCCTCTGCCCCAGGTGAGTCCTGCTCTGTCGTCTGAGAAGGAAGAACAGCTCTGAGCCTTCGTTGCCATTTCTCCTTTGAGGCAGGGACTTTTTCAGCCTCCCTCCACTCTGCACTTAGATCAGCTCTGTGTAGGAGCCTCCAAACTGGAAATTCATCCACCTATCCATCCATCCATCCATCCATCCATCCATCCATCCATCCATCCATCCATCCATCCGTCCGTCTGTCCGTCCATCTGTTCATTCATCCATTCACCATTCTGAGTTTGGAGTCCTTGCTTCTGTTATAGCGTAGGAACTCCACTCTCTGCCCTGGAACTGTATGTTTCCTTCCCTGGTTCCATTGAACCAGGTAATCTCCATTGCACTTTTCAACCTTAATTGTCCCCTAGTCCTCTGCTCCCTCCCCCCAGCACAGCTCCCTCAGCCCACCCCGCACTCATGCTGTCTCTCCCTGCCTCTTCCAGTGGGACCCGACGTCCCGACCTGCTGCACCACTTACATAACACACAAGATCCCGCGGAACCTCATCCAGAGGCACTACAGCACCAGCACCAGCTGCTCAAAGCCTGCCATCATGTAGGTACCGATCTGAACGTGGTGTGGGTGTGTGGGATTGGCTGAGGGCTGCAGGTCAAAGAGCACACGGTGCGCTGTGTGCAAGGCAGGGGGAACGAAGGGGAAAAGGCTGGCACGGGGACTGCTGGGATGCTCCTGCAGGGGTGGCCTTGGGGTATCTATGGGGGTCTCCCAGGGATGTTCCTGCAGGAGTTGATGTGGGAGTGGGAGGGGAGTGGGGGAACTGTGGTGGGTACAGCATCAGCTTGGGGATGGTGGAGAACCTCTTGTGAACCCCAAACCCAGTCTCCCGCTCTGAGCAGCAATCTCAGTGCCTCATCTCTGTCCCACAGCTTCATCACAAAGAAGGAGCGCGAAGTCTGCGCCAACCCCAGCGACCCGTGGGTGCAGAGATACCTGCAGAGCGTCAAGCGGGACTGAGCGGAGCCGGGCGGGATGGGACACTGCTGCCACGCCAGCCATGTCACCACGAGCTCCTGACACAGAGCATGGCTTCAGGATGGCTGCACGAGCCCACGTCTGCTTGCAGCTCCCAGGCACTGCAGGATGGGGACCGCAGACATCTCATGGCAGGTGCTGTTTGCACAGCCCGCTCTGCAGCCCCAGCACATATAGCTCGACAGCTCTGCCTGCAGACTAGAAAGGCCCACGGCGCATCTATTGTTCTTAAGTTATTTAAAGTTATTTAAGAAATTACCATCGGAGATAGGCAGTATTCTCATCTCTGGATCCTATTTATGGGAGAGTGGTAGGGAGGGCATTTAAGGGAGGGTGGCTCGGAGTCTCATCTTCAGGGGATGGGTGGCTCTGGCTCACTTGTATGAAGGTGTTATGGAGAATAAAGGATGTGGATAAAACTTCTGTTTTTCTCCCTTGATGTCCTTTACACCATCACAGAGACAAATGCTCACCGCTGAGCCCAGCAGCACGCCCTACACGGCATGTGGTGATGGGAAGTGGTTTGAGATAAGCCCATGAAGTTTCCACACTGCAGACATATGAATATCCTCTGACTCTTTTTCCCCACCACATCCCCTATGAACCCGACAGACAAGGAGGGGCTGCTCATGCACCCCACCTCCATGCCTGGCTCCCCAGCGGGCTCTGTGCGTGTGATGGGACGGGGATGGGGACGGGCACATTGCAACGGGCACAAACAGGGAGAGCTGCTGCAGGGGTGCAGATGGGAGCCAGCCCTGCTCCACATCCAACACTGGGCACGAGACACATGGGTGGCTCATGGGTGGCTTTGCAATAGGAGCAAGCAGGTTGCAAGGGACCGTGCTTGTGTCACACTCAGCACACTGAGGTGCTCCCAAGCCGCTCTGCGTCTGCACGACATCTGCTCCGTTCAGTCAGCATTTCTTCTCCCTAATGCAAAACACGTTTCCCCTGTTGTTTAATATTTTTTAATCCACAGCTTACAGCTCAGACTTGGCAGCTCCAGGGCTGGGAAAGCACCTCGCAGCTGCCTCATGATTTCCCTCCAGCTCTGTGTTTTCCCGGCAGCAGCGCGGACTGCAGGCAGGAAGGCTGCAGGGCTGCGAGAAGCAGCGGGAGGGCTCCCATCTGCCAGGCTGGGGGAACGGGGAAAGGCTCGGGCTCTGCTCAGCCCTGTCATGGTCCCAGCAGTGCACTGAGGGCACAGCAGAGGGGGACAAGTCTCAGCACGGCTGGATGTGTCAGCACACCTGCAAAAAGCTCGTCCTGGGAGAGGGTCCTTGTCCTCTTAAGCTGGGGAGTAATCATGGGGGAGAGACAGCCTGCTGAAAGGGCTGTCTTGAATTGGTATCATGGAATCAGTAAGGTTGTAAAAGACCTCTAAGATCATCAAATCCAACCCCAGACCACCCTTGCCATGCCCATAACCACGGCCCTCAGTGCCACATCCCTCCAGCTCTGGAACATCTCCAGGCACAGTGACACTTCCCTGGGCAGCTGTGTCACCGCATCACCGCTCTTTTGGAGAAGGAATTTTTCCTAATATCCAATCTGAAGATTCTCTGGTGCCCTGTGAGGCCACCATCTTTCTATCTCTGTTACCTGGGAGCAGAGGCCCACCCCCCATCTCCACCACCTCCTTTCAGGCAGTTGTAGGGAGCAGTGAGGTCTCCCCTGAGCCTCCTCTGCTCCACACTGACCCATCCCAGCTCCCTCAGCCTTCTTGGCCACCATGGTCAGTGGGTATCAGCTCACACCCCCACGTCCTTTTCCTCCATGCATCTTTCCAGCCACTCTGCCCCAAGCTCGTGGTGCTGTGTGGGGCTGTTGTGACCCAAGTGCAGGACCCGGCACTTGGTCTTGTTGCAGCTCATCCCATTGGCCTCAGCCCACTGATCAGCCTGTCCAGATCCCTCTGTGGGGCCTTCCTACCCTCACACAGATCAACTCTTCCCCTCAGCTCGGTGTTGTCTGCAAACTTATTGTGGGTGCACTCCATCCCCTCATCCAGGAACAGTGCAGATGGGGCCGGTAGCTGTGGGGTTGTGGATCTGCTGAACCCACAGAGCATCCCAGCTTGCACTCGGCACCTATTGCTCAGAGAAGCAGAGCCTGGGGCAGGAGGGGACCTGTGGGAACCCACATAGACACTGCCCCTGAGCTGTGGGGGAGCACAGAGGATGGCTGTGGCGATGCTGATGGCTGTGGTTGGGGGTTCTGCCCAGGCCCAGCGCAGAGGAGGAACCCGGTGCAGAGCTGTCTGCTCTTGGGGCAATCTCTGGCCAGCAGCTCATGCAGCCACAGGAATTTCCCACAGCCTCTGCTTTCATTTTCCTGACTGGAGCTGCCAGAGTTGCATCTTGCCAGCCCACACTAGGACTCCTACCAGGGAGATGAGGCGAGAGGGAGCAGTGGGAAATGGGGGGGGGGAATGGTGACATCTCGGGGTGCTGTTTGGGACCTGGCAGCTGCCTGGTGGCTCAGGGCAGCGCAGGGATGCTGCCATGCCCAGGAGGTGCAGCAGCTGCTCCCAGTGCCTCAAGGCTCAGCACAGCACCAGGCCCTCGGAGCTTACACAGCTGTTCCTTGTTTCCATTGACATTCTTTGAGTGAGACAGAGAGAAGGCACAGCCCAAACAAACGCACTATTCCTGCACTGTGCGGTCAGCTACAGTTCAGTTATCTGTTCTGTTGGAATGCTTTAAAAGTAAACAGAAAGCCGCCCAAAGAGCCGAAGCACCTCACTTCTGGGGAGCTTGAACTACATCTGGCTATCCACTTTGTGCCAGTGAAGCTCAAAAGAGCCCTGGGGCCGGCAGTAAGCAGCCCCCAGGCAGCCATATCCCCTTGTGTTGTTCTTAACCCCATTCCGTGTCTCTCTCTTCATCAGACCCAGGGGCAGCTTGCCCTCATTGCTCACCAGGACAGGGGATGTGGTTACTTCTCAGAAGCCCTGCTGTATTAGGGTGAGTGCATCCTGCCACAGCCGCCGCTTGCAGCTTTTTCAGCTGTTGGTTTGAACCTGACCTTACAGCTCAGTCTTTTTGAGTTCTGCTATTCTGACCTATGTGATGCTGGAGGCACGGCCATATGCTGGCAGCTCTGCATCGCTCACGAAACCTTTCTACTAAACCTCCTAAAATGGGGGTTTATAGCATCCACTGCTGCTTCTTGGCCTGGCCTGGGGCACCTCCAGAGATGGAGCACCCACAGCTCTGGGCAGTGCCGGGGCCTCAGTGCTCTGTGCATGAAGCATTTCCCCTTCAAATCGGACCCCTTTTAGTGTGCCACCAGGAAGGAAAACCCAGTGCCCGGCTCCTCCAGGGAACTTTAGGGCAGCTCATGAGGAAGTGCAGCAGAACAGGCTGCTCCTTGATCAGGGAGGGCTGTGGAAAGGGGGTGATGAGCGAGGGGAGGACAGGGGGCAGTCCCAGCATCTGCACAGCACCGCAGCACTGCTTTGTTTGGGGTATTATCAGACACTGCTTGCTGTGACGTACTGGGGATCAGTTGTTGCAGCAGCAGCAGGTCAGGCCATGTCATTTCTTTTTCTACCCGCAAAGACATCAGAAAGTTTTAATGCAAACTGTAGCCTGACAAAGTGTTTCTGGTGGTTTGGTTTGCTGTGCTTTTTCAAAGCAAATTCAGGCTTCCTTCACAAAGCAGCTGCAGCAGAAGATGGGCGTATGTCATCTGCAGCAAAATACTGAGTGAGCACGGCCAAAGTGGAGCCCTGCTCCTGTGTGACTGCCACAGAGACCCATGGCAAACCCCCAGTCCCTGATGTGATGGGATGAGGGTGGGGGAGGGCTGGTGCAGAGCCCCGGGTGGTGCTGGGAGCTGGGGATGCAGCAGGGATGGGTTTTAGGGATAAGGAGGGTGAGGGATTCCCAGCTGGGAAGTGGTGTCCCTCCCTTTCTGTCCAAGGAGCCCTCCCAGCCCTTTTGACCAGGAACAGCGTGGGGTGGGCAGGTGCTGGGCTACGCAGCAGGATGGTCCCTCAGAGCCTACTCAGCACCCTGCCCTCCCTGGGGCTGGCGGGAGGGGATGCAGTCAGAGCTTAGACACAGAGATAGAAACCTTTATTCTTTGGGACCAGCAAGACACAGCGTTTTGAGCACACGTGTGGTTCCAGAATGAGCATCCCATAAATATCCAGTGTACTTTCCTCCCTTAGGGAAGGATCTCCTTCACAGCATCTGATTCACAGCTCCTGCAGCACGGTGAGACGCAGCCAGTTGGCCTGGAGGTCAGCCTGCATTACGTGACAGCACTCACACCTCATTTTGACAGACTGCTTCCCACAGGTGGCTCTTAGGGTAAGATCCCCTCCCGCTCCAGCAGCAGAGGCACAGGAGAGGACAGCATTTGCACAACAGCCTGCACCAAGCAGATCTGCAAGGCCAAGAGGTGCATCCCCAGCATTGCAGCTGCATGGTAGAGTGGCTAAACTGTATAGTATAGATGATGCTGTTGCAAGACAAAAGGAAGCTCAGGGGCCCCGGGGTGTCTGTTGGCCCTGGTGCTCAGCAGTGGGGTTTCTAGGTCCACACCATGACTTTGCTGCATGGACTCGCAGGGCTCTCCAGGGCAGACACCTCAGGTCCCAGCGCTCACTGCAGCTCCAGGAAGTTGATGTATTCCTTCACCCACCGGGCGTCAGGGTTTGCGCAGACCTGCCGCCCCTTCCTGGTGATGAACCTGTGGAGACAGGCAGGGAGGTGTCAGCCCCAGATTCAGCTGTCAGCACCTTCTGGGCACCCACCGTCCTGTTCTGTGACCAGCATTGGCTCCCATAGGGGTCACTTTCCTCCCACAAACCCCCAGGCTCCAGAGGAACACGGGTACCATGGAGAGCTCAAGGACCCTGGGAGAACCTGGGTTCTACATGCTGGCTTCATGGGGACATCCTTCCCAAGCCTTATCCCAAGCACCAGGATGGGCTCATTTCTCAGCTGAAGAGGATGAGAGCCCATGCTGCATGTGGGACCTGTGGTGGCTGCCTGTTCCCCCGGCTCCAGGCATGGTCCCTCACACCACCAGCCCCTTGTTCCCAGTGAATGGCAATTCTCCCCTTGAGCCCAGAGCTGGATCCAGTACTTACACAACTGCTGCCTGTGGGCATTTGCTGCTGGTGTAGAAATAATCCTTCACATGATTCTGGGGCAGCTTCCGTACACTATAGTTGAAGCAGCACACGGTTGTATCAGCCCCAACTGGAAGAGAAGGCCGACATGAGTCCACCATGAGTCTACCACAACGTGATGCCCATACCAGCATGGACAGCCATTCCTTAGGCAGCTACTCTCATCCAATTTCCCCAGAAAGTCAACAGGAAATGAGTATGAGCACCAAAGCGTGGAGGTGACTGCTGGGGGTGTCTTGTTAGAGCTTTTGCAGTCTTCTCTTCCTCAATGCCAGTGACAAAAGTCCCCTCACTCATCCTAGGACTACCCCTAAAGGCCAGCAACAACACTGGAGGTATGAATCCTAAAAACTTCAATGCTGGCAAGGTAAAATGTATCATTGTCTCCTTGGGAAAAAAAGGAGAAGGAAAGGAAAATCTGTTCAAAGAAAGCATGAAAAGCTTCTAACCTTTGAAACTTGCCTTTTCCATCTCTGCTTCAATATGACTGCCTGCCATAGTGAAAACCCCCCACCCCAGGAGAGCAGAGAGGAGCAGTGAGAGATGCTGTACTCACACGGAGATGAAGAGGCTTGAGGGAAGAGGGCAGCAACCAGGAGGATGGAGAGGGACACAGCTACGGCAGTCATCATGGACAGAGGTGAGCTGCAGAGGCAGGAGCAGAGCAGAGTCCTCCCGGGTGTGGTGTGGAGTGGCTGGGATGCTCCTCGCCTTTTATCGGGCTGGTGACCGATGACAAGGGGAAATTTTGGAGTTTCCAAAGTGTAACTGATGTCACGGCACCTTTGCCTCAGAAAGGCTGAAAAAAAAAAAAAAGAAAAAAAAAAAGGAAGCAACAGGTTTAGGAAATACCAAAATAGCCGTTGTGTGAGGTGGGGTAAGTCTGAACAAATCAGCACCCAACCAAGGGCTACGCTGACCAAGACAGGATGTGAAGCAGCCTTTGAACATCGGGTTCACACTTACATTCACCAAGATGACAGCAATCCCCAACATCTCAGCACAGGACTAGGAGGATGCCAACTCATCTCACTGCCAAGGTCCTGAGCCTTGAGGACGGAGGCGCTCAGTCCTTGAAAATGGTTTTGGAGCAGCCAGGGGGCCCTGGGTTCCATGCTGGGTCTGGGCACAGCCAAGACGGTCTTTCCCTGGGAAGCCCACCTAGATGCTCTGAGTACCATCTTGTCCCAGAGATGTGGAGCCAACACAGCACAGGGTGGGATGCAGAGGGCAGAGCCCTGGAGCTACTCTTGTGCCAGAACCACGACCTATGTGCACACACACGGTCACGGGGCTCCTTGCCACGAGGTGATGGGCTCCCCAGGATGTGCAGGGAGCGTTTCCCCTTTCTTACCTCCTCTTCTCTTCAGCAGCACCACAGCTCTGGTTGCTCAGGATACAGTCATGGCCAGCTCACGAGGCACCACGAGCTCCTCTCCCTGCAGTTTTGTGGCTGCCCACAGCCCCTCTGGCATGGTGGGGAGCATGGCAGGAGCTGCTGCTCTGCTCCTGTGGCAGCATCCCCCCTACCACCATGTCTCCATGGGAGGGGAGGACAAGCAGTGCTGCAGGAACTTTCCCCAGCCACCCTTGTGTAGGTGGAGGGGAGACTCTAGGTTGAATACTGCAATTAGTCAATTGTTCTGGCTATTTCTGAGGGCTGCTCTGAAAGAAATGCCTCCCATTTTATCATGTCAGCTCATGACATCAGAGGCATTACTTTCAGAGTGGCCTACTTATGAATTTATTGCTTACACCATAGAGTCATGTGGGGATGAAAAGCAAGACGGTGCACTTCAGCCTTGTCTCCTCTCTGCAATTGGGGCTTTACTTTGCCCTCAGTCCTGACCTATATCCACCAACCGAACGCTGACCCTGGGACTGGGACTTCTCCTTTCAAGGAGATGTTCTTGTAGAAAATAAATATTTGCACCTCTCCGCCCCCTCCCCACCCCCACATGCACAACACACACTGCTGTCTCTTTCCCTTGAATTCAGGGTGGGCAATCACCCACCTCCCTGTCCTCATCCAGCACAGGGGCCGTGTGCCCAGTATAGGTCTCGTAAGTGAACCCACTCAGAGCTCAGCAGAGCTCTGGGAGCCGTTACTGCCTCTGACAAAATGACTGCCAGCTCCAGATAGAGATCTAAGAAACCACAGAGAGATATTGACATGCCCCAACCACAGAACTGCCATAGCCCACGCTCTGGTAGAGCTTGTTGAGGCAACTGAAACCATGACATCTGCATATCCTTCTGACAGCACAGGCAGCTGCACCTCAGCTTAGCATAGCTCTCTCCCTGGGTGGATAGGAACTCCAGACACTGTCCTGCTGACAGCACAGAGTCTCACAGCCCTGTTTCCCCCAAGCAGGAAAAGCCTCTGCTGGCATTTATTAGCTGTGCCACGTTGTTCTGCTTCACTCAGCCTTGGGAACACGCTGGCTGTGTACTGGGACATGGGGTGTGTTGTGTCCGTGATGCCACATCGTCTGCGTCCGGTGTGATATGCGTCGCCTTAGCCTGGCTGCTGCAGCACAAATGGGGTCCCTGCTCCATCAGCAGCAGCCAATCCTCACTGCTGAGCCCCCAGGGCTCTGCTGGTTGTTTTCTTGAGCAACTGCCCATCATTGCCTTCCCCGAACCTGTCTTCACTGCTGCACCAATCAGCAGCACAACCAGACCCTGCTTCCCACATCTGACACAGATGGAACCCTCTTGCTCAGAGGGTCTGCCCAGTGCCACAGCTAGCAGAAAAAAGCAGGCATCCCTGCAAGTTTCCCCAGAAAGGTGGTGGCAGCCACACCAGCTAATCCTCCCCTTTGTCTGCAGGGACCACGTCTGCATCCTGTCAGGACCAGGCTGGTGGCCACCACCACGTCCACCATCACTGCTTCATCTCTGGTGGTCTAGTGGTCAGGACTCAGCACTCTCATGTCCTGGGTCCAATTCCCAGCTCGGTATGGGGTCCTTACAGCCACCACAGGTCCCAGACTTTTCCTGGGGCAGATCCATGGGGGCAGGCAGGGCAGGATAAATCTTGGGGACCGGTGGCAATCCACTCCTGTTCCCCTTTGCTATCAGGCTGCACCCTCCAGCAGAAATCTGTGCTGAGAGAAGGGCAGTCAGAGCCTGCAGGGAGCAGTGCTTTGCAGGGCGCAGGATGCTGCAGCTGTGTGGGGGTTTCTTTTGTGGTAAGAGAGATGCAGGTGCTTGGCCATTTTGGCCTTTCTAAAGGGGAAGAGGCCAGCAAGAGATCAAGGTCAGGAGCAGATGGGGACAGCAGGGTCCCCTCGGTGAGGAGCGGTGGATGTGTGTCTGTCCGTCCCCTCCTGGGGACAGGAGGACAGGGGCTGTCAGTAAAAACTCCCGCTGTGAGCAGGATTTGAACCTGCGCGGGGAAACCCCATTGGATTTCAAGTCCAACACCTTCACCACTCGGCCATCACAGCTGACACACGGGGATCCCTGCAGGAGGGCCAGCAGGGGGGTGGCACGGGCTGTCACCTGGCCCCAGGGGACAGCAGACCCCCTCCTGACTCAGGTTCCCTGCAGCAGTGACAAGGGAGAAGCCCCAGGCACACACCATCACTCGGCAATGGCCAAACATCGGTGTGTGATGGGCACTGTCTGGGCTGAGAGCAGGGCACAGGGAGGGCTCACATGGTGTCAAATAGTGGTGTGCCTTTCAATACGTCCTGTGAATGGAAAAAATATGCCTCCTGTTTTATGGTGTCAGCCCACGACATCGGAGGTGGCTGTTGGTACGGCAGTAGAGGTTGAACCTTCCCACCAGTGCCCCATTTTGTGTTGTTGCTGTGTGACAGATCGCAGCAGAGGGGCAGTCTGACAGAATGGTGTCTGAAATGGAAGTGTGTCATTGAACTCCTCTATGCTGAAACAATGGCACCCACTGACATTCATTGCTGCTTGTTGAATGCTGATGGAGACCAAACAGTGCATGTGAGCACAGTGAGGAGTGGGTGGTGCATTTCAGCAGTGACACGAAAGACAAGCCATTTTTCAGATGGTCATGCAGATTTTAAAGAGCATAGCATGCAGGCTCTTGCTCATCGCTGGTGAAATGTGTAGCTAATGGTGGTGGCTGTGTTGAAAAATAGTGTTTTGTGGCTGGGAATTAGCTCCACCAGTGTTACTGTGCTCATTGTATTAGTTGTAGTTTCCACAGAAATAAATTGGAGGCATTACTTTTGGAGTAACCTACATATATGCAATCCGAGACAATTCCTCTTCACTCAGTATGGTCCATGCAAGCCAAAAGGTTGGACACCCGTGGGCTAAAGTAAGGCACAAGAGAGAAAAGTCTTCAGATCTGGAAGGCCACGTCCTGATGGGTGCAGTTAGTAAAGATGAGGTCTGTGTGTTCTTTGAGCCCTTTGAGCATGAAGTTCCTTTGGTATCCAAAGAGCTCTGCTGGAGAGAGGCTTCATTTCAGGGTGAGGGTTCAAATACTGTTCAGGTGGCAAATGCAGGAACCTGAACAGACAGAGCATTTAATGGAGCCTATAGTGTGTGTAGAAAGGATATAGGGACTCCAGATCCCAACAGAGGGACGTGGAGGGGATCAGAGCAGCAGCAGATGGGTCTGGAGAGCACTGGTATCCAAACAGAGGAGCTTGCAGGGAGTGTCTGAACCATAGAATCACTGAACCACAGAATCATAGAATGGCCTGGGTTGAAAAAGCCCACAACGATCATCTCGTTTCCACCCCCTGCTATGTGCAGAGTTGCCAACCACCAGCCCAGGCTGCCCAGAGCCACATCCAGCCTGGCCCTGAATGCCTCCAGGGATGGGCATCCACAGCCTCCTTGGGCACCATGTAGGTTGTCTGAAGGGGGAGAGGAGGATGGAAGATGTGGTCTGGACAGTAGCAGGGACCAGAGAGGACCACATCCTCACCTGGCTCTTGCAGCCTGGCTGGACTCAGGCTTTTGTTACACTGGTCAGAATTCCCACAGTGCAGCTCAAGAGATTCTCTTCTGATGCCTTTTTTTTCTTATTGTATCTTGTGTCATTGTCAGTGAATAGCTGTTTACGTTTCTCTGGGATATTTACAGACAAAACAATATTGCCTATTAAGAAGAACAGGATGTGTTTATAGAAGTGACAGCTCTTCTCATGTAACAAATGGCACTTCGGTATTACACAACACAGAAAACCACACACACACACACAAAAAGAAAAAGAAAAAGAAAGGAAGGAAAGAGAGAAAACCACAACAAAAGCAGCGCTCCTGAGACAGCCTTTGTCTCTTCAGAGAAATGCTCAAACTCTGCTTTTATCTTTCAAGCTTCAGAAAATAGGGACAGCTTTTCTCCAGTGCTGGCTTTGCTGGACACAGCTGCCCCAGTGGTTGCTGCTCAGTGATGCATCCCACTCCCTGGCAAAAAGGTGGACACACACTGTCACGATCATACCTTGATCCTATGAGCACCAGTAGTCCCAGCAGTACTTCATGTGGTTAAGTGCTGTTGGGTCCATGGGAAAATGAAGAGGAGAAGCTCTAGAGAAGGAGTGTTGCTCCTATGGAAGGGTCGTGTTGGCTGATGGGCAGGACATGGTTGGGCCACTCAGGCTGAGATCTCTCCATGGATGGGTGTGCAGGAGCTAAGGGAATCCTTACGGGAAGGAGAACAATAGTACCCCCACATCCCACAGACACTTAGGTTTTAACTTGCTTGATTTCAGCCCTCTGGGTTTGGGCTCTTATCCCTCAGAATGCAGCCAGAAGCAGCCTGTCCTGACTTCTTGTGTCCATAAAAGCTTTTCCACATAGCTGGACCTGTGCAGCACCTGTGCAGAGTATCTCCATCACCGGCTTTACCCTCGGCAGTCCAGTGGCCATATCTCAGTGCCACGTTTGGTTTTGAGCACTGGATGCCCTTGTCCGAAGAGATTTAAGGTTATTTTTTAGCACTGCAGCCTTTATATTCACAAATACATATTTTTTTTTTTTTCTGTTTGGATATTAGGAAAAATCTCTCTTCAGAAAGAGGGGTGCTGCAGTGGCACAGCTGCCCAGGGAGTGATGGGGTCACCATCCGTGGAGGTGTTCAGAGCTGTGGAGAAGTGGCACTGAGGGATGTGGTTATGGGCACGGTGGGGTGGGTTGGGGTTGGACTGGATGACCTTAGAGGTCTTTTCCATCCTGAATAATTCTATGGTTCAGTGAAAGCTGGACAAACTGTTTTTGATTAAATGTCACTCCTGAACCACTGGGAACTTTTCCTCCTCTGCTTAAGTAAGAATTTCTGTGCCAGGAGCCCATCACTTGTTACCTGTTCTGTTTTATCCTGTTCACTCTATCCCTCCACAAGCTCTGCCCTTCTTCTGTTGGAGCAGAGGTTTTGTGAACCAGTGGCGTGGTTTCCTTAATGCCCTTCACAAGGTCAGGCTTAGATGGGCTGTTGGCTCTAAGTAGAAAGTAAATAAATTCACTGTTTGAAATAAAGGAACAATGTGTCTTTGGCACGTGAAGAACAAAGCTTGGGTGTGAAGTTGTACCTGAATTAAGTCCTTAAGCTGAGTTAAGCTTGTTGGCCTTCAGGGATGGTGGCTCGCATTTGGAGTTTATATATTAAAAATATTTTAATACATAATATATATTTTGATATGTAAATGAGTCTGTGCAGTAAAAATGGGTGCTGAAAAGGCTTGCAAGAAAATCAGAGGTGTACCACACAGGGGAAGAGAGAGACCTGATAGCAACCTGTAAGTACTGACAGTGGGGCTGTGAGATAGAAAAGGACAGACTCTTTAGCAGGTCTGTTGTGGCAGGACATGGCTTCCAGTTAAAAGAGGGGAGATTTAGACTGGATGCAAGGAGGAAGATTTGTACAATAAGGGCAGTGGGGGACTGGCTGAGGTGGTGGTGCCCCATCCCTGCAGACACCCAAGGTCAGGCTGGAGGGCTCTGAGCTGTGGGTGTCCCTGTGCAGTGCAGGGAGTGGGACCTGATGGTCTTTAAGGGTCCCTTCCATCCCAAATGATTCCATGATTCTATGTTCTTTTTTTGCTGTTAAGATGGAAAAAATCATATAAGATCCTTTCTTTTTGTGTCTGTGGGTTACTTAACTATAAAGATCTTGTTGTTTTCAAGAGTCCAAAAGAGAAGAACTCGGAAACTATTCACTCAGAACAGAGAGGAGAACTGATAGAGGACCTCTTGTGATTGAGATAGGCTAACTAATCAGTAATAATGCTCCGGTTCTCCATGCATCCTGAATGCTCTGCTGAACGGACTTCAGCCTTGATGGGCAGGCTAACCAGTTTTCTCTTGAAGCTCAAAAGATGGCATCAGAGCACTGCAACACCTAGCTGGAGGTGGGCAGCTGAAAGCCCTGGGTAACACAAGTGGACCTGGGCTGTGGTGCAGGACACATTCAATGTCATGCTTGCAGTGCAAAGGAAAGGTGACTCCAGCCACATTCTGCTTTATCATTTTGAATTTCGTTTTAGAGGAGGAAAAAAGGCATTGCATTTTCAGTTCCTGCAAACCTAACCTTCACCAATATATATGTGTGTCTGATTTAACATAATGTATGTTTGTTTGCAGTTTTCTTCCTTGTATTTTTTTAATTTATTTTGGCTTCGTAAGGTCTGTGAAAATATTTGAAGAGTAGGGAGGATTGGGTACTTAATCTCCTGGGATTTGCTTAGTTGATCATCCATAACAAGTTCCTCTTGAGTGTCAGTCTCCCCACAATAGCTGATACAGTGATCTCCATTATGATAATAAATAATAGTGATGAAGTGGGGAAGGGTTTGTTCTGAACAGTAATTGATTTCTGATCAAACAGAACAGCATTAATTCCTGGTACAGAATGAAGGACACTGAACAGGACTGATCTGGTACCTCTCTTCAGAAGGAGGAACTGGGAAATTCCATTAGTGCTTGGATACACTTCTCGCAGTGCTGACAGAGTGTCTGATTATTTAACTGCCAATCTGATGAGCAACTGTCAGCAATGACCTCTCAAGAAACCACACCAAGCCAATCAGGGCAGCAGGAGAAAGAAGAAGGTGCCACAGGAGAGCTCCAGTTGGCTCTGCTTCCAGTTATATTCTTTTAAGCAAATATAAAAAACCTGGTCTAGAAGAAAATATATCCTAGTGGATTTAAAACTACCTAAATAACCCATTATTCAGACATGAATTATCCCTGGATCTCTCTCAAACACTGCAGAGACGCTCCAGTCCACTAATGTCTGGTAGTTTTCTGCATGGAATAGAGTTAGATATGGTCGTAGGAGAGGAAAAGTCAACTGAGCCAACATGTTGTGTGGTTTGCAGAGAGGCTGTGGATGCCCCATCCTTGGAGACCCCCGAGGTCAGGGAATGGGGCTCTGAGTACTGATCAGGCTGAACATTGCAGGGGAGTTGGGATAGATGGCCTTGAAGGGTCCATTCCAACTCAAACAGTTCTATGATTTTGTGATTCTATGATTCTCAGATTCTCCTCCAACTTCTGTCAGCAGTTTGTAGTTCTGGTATACCCGACCCATATTGGTGTCATGGTGTTCAGTACATTTTGGAATGTTATTTCTCCCGTTAATGTGTCTGACCAGTCTCTGGACCCATCCTGTTCTCAAAGGTTTCACAGTTATTTGAAAACTGCTTTACTTTTGTCTATTTTGGACCCTGTATTTGGCAATTCCATTTGATGGCTTTAGTCCTTTTATCATCGGAAATTTGGGGCCCGTTGAGCTAGTGGCAAGCAGAGTTTATTACTCCACAATAACACACTTGCACTCACCCATCTCTTCAATCTGACCTTGAGCTGATATTATCAAGAGATTAAAGATGAACGCAGTATAGAAATATTGTTTGATGATGGTTCTTTCTTATCTTTCGAAATATTTGTCTTATTTCCAATTGATAATCTTTTGGCTCAAGTTATATGAGTTTGCACTTGTTCCTCATTCCCCAGTAGAATGCAGAGACAATCCACAGTGCAGCAGAAGTAGGGATTTCACATCCCCCAATGGTTTGGGCAGCCTGAAGGTGCTGCTTCTACACTGAAGAAGACAAGACTGTGGGTAGATTGCTGGAGGAAGGGCAGTACGTACCCCTCATTTTGGCACTCGGCTTTGCTTTAAGTTCTTCATCGCTGGTAAGGGGTGTTAAAGTGCATGCAAACTGTAAGTCAGTACTTCATCTTCCTTCTGGTAAATCGATGGGCTTCTCTAAGGGCTTGTTTGAGTCTAAAGAGTTGGTTACTTAAACTGAATTTAAACCAGAGTGCTCTTTTGTAGTGGCAATTATACCAGGCACGAGTGACTTTTGCTGCCATCAGCACTGTCTTTTGAAACAATCATCCTGACTGCTGTTCAAAGAAGTAAATTCTTTCTCTCACCCTCCTGTCTGCCCATGGAAGCGCAGCCCTTCCTCCTACTGCTCCATCGTGTTCTGTGCAACTGCATTGTTCTTTGTCCAGTCTTCGCCATCTACAAAGATCAGCATTGATTTTATTTTCATTTCCAAATCACTGCTGATCTGACTCCCTTTAACTGCCACTGCCATGGTTTACCTTCATAAAATTCAGATGGTCCCTTTCACCCAGTAGAAAAGAGCTCTGTGCCTTTATTCTTTTTCCCTTTTTAACTGGTTTGCCAAAAAGTAAGTCAACATCTACCAGAAAGGCATGGAGAAGTGTGCACCTTTCTTAATCCAGCCAAGCCAGGCAGCAGATATTTCCTTTTGGCTCAACCTGGTCCCAGGTTCTCCCCGTTTGGCCACTCCCAGGTCAGACCCAGCTGATTCCTGCCCTGCTGCAGATGCTATATAAGACTGGCTACTTTCCTAGTCTCACCAGTTCTGCAGAGATGTCAGGTAAGATCAGTGCTTCTTATTTCAAAATCTGTATTTAGCCATTTTGATGTTACTGCTACTGGTATTGATGCATTCCTTGGCTGAGCACAAGGAGATGAGAAGATAAGAGTAGAGCGTGAATAGCCAGTGCTAATCCTTACTTCCTCCTCCCAGCAGAGCTGAAACACACTTATTTTGGGAAGTGGGAAAAGGGAGCTCTCCTTCCTCCCCACTGCAACAGGTTCATTAGATCTTCCTTATTTTGCCTTTATTTCCTGTTTTAAACAGTTAAGATGTTGACAAAATGACTTTTATGTGTACAAATATAACTGCAATCTTTTGGTTAAGTGTCTCCTTCCAGGGAAGCCGCTCTGCCATTGTATGTATGCTATACATATACATATGTGCTGGAGGACCTGTGCTAGCACATCAGTCAATCCCTTCTGATGCTTCAGAGAATCCCTGCACATCCACTTACAGTGAACTGAAAATGATGTTGTGTTTCCCTCTAGGTATAAAACTGAGAATTGCTCTCCTAGGATCCCTCGTCACATCCTGCTTGGTTGGGGCATCAGACTCCTCGTTAAACAGTAATTTTCTGTTTCTCACTCTGCTGCTCTTTTGCTTGAAGAGGTGTGGTGTTGGGTGGGGGATTCAAGTCCAATCTCAGTCTGATTACCTAATTATAGTTTCAATATAGAATTGTAGAATCATTAAAGTTGAAAAAGATCTCCAAGATCACCAAGTCCAACCCATCCCATCGTGCCCACTGACTGTGTCCCTCAGTGGCACATCTCCTCAGTTCTTGAACACCTCCAGGGACATTGACTCTAAGGTATTTGAAATATGTCCAATATATTTGAAATTTACCCACTAACAGTGAAGTGCCTAAGAAGCTTATCTGTGTTGAGCCTTTCAAGGACATGAGTACCTTTTTATGGCAGGAAGACTGGTCACGGACCATATATTAGGTTTCTTCTATGCACAGCCCGAGTGAATATCCCTCTTTACAGAAAATACCTTGAATAAGAAAGGTGAAAGTTAACTCCCTAAAAACCCCTTGAAGTCAAAGGAGTCAAGTTTGACATGGATAATAAAGTATAATTTGGTGGTCATCTATAGTCCCATAACTTTCCAAGCCTCAGTGAGGTAGATGAGTGAGAGGAACACAGATAAAGGTATTAATGTAACACTAAACATATAGTGGGAATGTGATGCAGTGGGATGTAGAGCTTCTCGTGTACATACAATGTATCCTCAATTTCTGCTTTTTATCCCTCTCTTTTTGAGTAGAGGGCTCAGAAGTACTGTCAGACTCATTTATCCTGAAGAGCATTAGTGAAGCCAAGCAGCAGGTGGATGCAGCGTATTTACGAGCTCGGAAACAGTGAGTCCTTTTTTGCATGAAAGTTCTAACATTATCAAGCAGTAAGAGATAACCTATGAAGGCTGCCCCGAAAGTAATGCCTCCTGTTTTATGACATTGGCCCACAATGTCAGAGGTGGATGTTGGTGGTGTGGCAGTGCAGGTTGATCTCTGGGAAGGGGTCTCTCTCTACCAGTGATCGATGTGGCCAGGAACAGAAGCAACGTATCCAAGACTGTCTTCTGCTCAAAGAATATATACTGTAACATCCTAAACGTAAAATTCTATCCTGTCATTGAAAAACTCAGTTTACCACCAATACTTATAGCTTTACACGTAGATTAACAGGTCTCATTATGACAAGGATATAAAGCAAA
Organism: Gallus gallus; assembly: GCF_016699485.2. Classification (NCBI taxonomy): domain Eukaryota; kingdom Metazoa; phylum Chordata; class Aves; order Galliformes; family Phasianidae; genus Gallus; species Gallus gallus. Next base: position 931,611 of record NC_052550.1, read on the forward strand.
CCTGAAAGGAATCACAATGACTCATTTCCCAAAATTTTACTGAGAGAGGGAGGTGTGCAAATCTGAGGAGCAGTCAGGCTGCTGTAGAAGAGCACAGCGTTCCTGGGGACCTGCTGGTTCCATCATGTCTAAGTACACCAGCCCCACAGGGCAGAGGAGGTGTTTTCAGGGTAGGCAGCCCATGAGACTCTGTTCTGTTTAGCTTACAGCAAAAACTAAGGGAAGAGTTTCCCAGCCCGGTGGATTTCCTGAGGCACTTAAAGGATCCAGTAGGAAGAACCAGATCTGCAGTCCGTGCTGCCGACTACTTGGAAACTACTTTGAAGCTCCTCAAAAGAAAGCTGCAGCAGTCTGGGAGGATGAGATTCAACATTACAGGTAACGCGTTTTAGACCAAAATAGCTTGCTAACAAGAGAAAAGCTATCACAGCATGCATGTCAAAAAGCAGCTCTGCCATGGCCCAAGTAGCTGATTACAAAGCCCTGCCATGATCCTGATAACTGGTCAGGAAGCCCTTCCCCAGAGTCCCTGCTGGTGTCACTTGACTGAAGGGTGCAGTGTGTGCAGAGGCTGAAAGGTAACCGTGCTCAGAGGCAGACCCAGACCACCTGGTGTTTCACTCATCAGCTTTGGTGCTGCCCATCTCAGCTCCTGTCTTTGATGATAATACCAACCTAGGGTGAGTGGAACAGTAACAGGGTTGCTAAAAATCAGTGGGATAAATCTGGGGCTGAGCGCCAGGAGACTGCACCTTCTGAGCTGATCCACTGCTGATACACAAAAGTGTTTAGGCCTCAACTTAACAGGGAAAATCCAGGTGTTATCCAGATGTTGTATCTCCACAGTTCTGACCCAGCTCACAGCTCGCATCCTGTGCTAGAGAACAGGAAGGATCCACAGATGAGCAATTTCTTATCTATTGACTGAATGTTTCTGAGATATCAGATCCTTCCAGGGGTGCACATGGTACACCCTGCCTTCTTCCCAGTGGTTTAATTACTAGAACAAAGAAAAGAACTGTCACATAACCTTGCTGATTAGAGCTAAACCCTGCTACAGCTCAGGAGTGGTCTCTCTGGGCTCAGCTCTGTGCTGTAGAGCAGCTCCTCTGTGGATGGGGCTGCATCCATCAAGCTGACATGGACAATCTGTCAGTGTGAAAGACTACATTAGAGCTGAGCTCTATGGTGTCATCTCTCACTTCTAAACCTCACCATCCCACTACTAACTATGTCTCACATCTCATCAGTCCCTTTTCTTGGGGTGGGGTTTGTCCCAGCTGAAGTTGACTACACACGGGGTAAGTTTTGGGTTGAACAGCGGTTCATCAGAGAGGTAAAGGCACTTGGCTGAAGGTGTTTTAACCCACGCTCTTGGCAGCTGGCTGGGGAGAGAATCACAGAATGATTAAGGTTGGAAAAGACCTCTAAGATCCCCAAGTCCAACCCCAGCCCACCCCCACCATGCCCATAACCATGTCCCTCCATGGTTATCCACCCACATCTCCATGGTTCTCGAACACCTCCAGGAACAGTGACCATCACCTCCCTGGGCAGCTGTGCCACTGCAGCACAGACATACTGGACTCTCCACAAACTCTGCTCAACAGGGGTGGATTTAGCTACTAAAGCAGAGTGACTCTGGATGAGCTGATGGTATGTGGCACAGTGAGAGACTCAGAGGCAGAAGTTATTCTGGGGAATTCAGGTTCTGAATATCAGCTGGTTTACAGCATATTTTTGCATATGTGCTCTTATACCAATAAATGCCATGGAACTAATATCTGTCACAAAATTAGGATAAGTGAAGACCTCCATTTGCTAGGTGAGTCATGGCCTGAGCTCTGTCAATGTAACTGCCCCTAGGATAGTCTCTGGTTAACTCTGGGCACCTAAAGACAGTGCATGAACCTTCTTCATGGATAAGTCATTAAGCTCAGTCACTGAGCTCACTGAAGCCATTGGACATTTAAAATCCTTGAGAAGGAGCGTTACCTGGTGGGATTCTGTTGCTGACACTCAGTGCAGGCCCACTCTGTGATCCCCACCAAGGCTCTTCTGCTGCTGAGAGGTGAAGCAGACAGATTCTGTTGGTGACAGAATGTATTCCACAGCAAGAGTGCATTTTCTCCTGCTTTAAACTGGAGGGAGCTTGGAATAACATTAGATGCTGGTGCAGTGGGTGCTGACACTACTAATGATACAGAAAGTTTCAAACATCAGCTGAGAATGCTGAGAAGATAAAACACAATTTGTTAAGAGCAGATGTTTTACACCCTTTCTTTCGCAGACCTATTGGATAGGAAGCAGAAGGAGATGATTTCCAAAGAAACTGGCTGTGACTATCAGATCCGCTCCATTAAATGCCCAGAGGATGACACTTACCGGACTATTACTGGAGAGTGCAACAACAGGTAGGGCCTGTGATGTAACAGATGTTTCATTTCTGCCTTAGTACAGGCAGGAAAAAGGTTTCATGTCTTGAAAACATCAGGCTTGAGCCCATTGCTCTCCATGTGCTGCTTCCCAAGAACTTCATGGGAGTGGGGAAAGGTGAAAAGCTGAGGAACAAAGATCTGGGGCCCATGAAATTCAGCCCCTCTCTGTGCTTGAGACCCCAGAATACCACTCTATCTCTTCTGTGGTACAGCAGTATTAATTCCCTCAGCCACTGGGAGACATCACGCTTTGAGTCTGGTGAGAGTGCTGATGGTTAGATTTCAAACTTCACATGTCTTAGGCTGAGTACAGAAGCAATATTTTTAAAAGCGTGTGTCTCACGGGTGCTGTGAATATCAATACACCCCACCAAGTATGTCACTCTGTGACATGGGAACATTCTTAAAAGCTCTTGCTCAGCTTGAGATGCACAACATGAGATAGCACAGATATGTTCAGCGATTCTCTCACTGTGCATTCACACTTCAAATAAGGTCAATGATGCACTGGACCATAGCATTTGACCTGCAGTTAGAGGGTCCTCCAGGTTTGGACACCCCACAGTTCAAGAGGGGTGTGCAAAAACTGGGTAGGATTCAGCAGAGGACTTCCAAGATGATCAGTGGCCTCGGATGGACACAGGCATGGCTCCTCTGATAGTTGGTGATGGCCATACTGTGAGACTGTGAGTTTGTGTGGAGCAGCAGCAGAGACAGAGATGCTATGGAGATAGAAATTCCAAATAAAATTAATACGATGTCATCAGGAATCTTTTCGTGACGTTAAAAAGTTTATTTTTATCCACAGTAATTATCTTGGTATTGCTTACTTCTCAATATTTCCTGGCTATCACCCATGTTACTGGAGTGGTCAGATATGGACCAAGGGCTGCCAATCATGAGGGACATGGTCAGTGGGCAATATTGGTGGTAGGTGAAGAGTGGGCTGGATGATCTTAGAGGTCTTTTAAAACCTTAATGGTTCTCTGATTTATCTCTACGAGCCTGTTCACTTCTGAAATAATACTGGTATTGGCTTTTCTTCTGACGTTCCAGAAAGGAACCTCACTTGGGGGTTTCCAACCACGCATTTGCTCGATGGCTCCCAGCAGCATATGAAGACGGAGTGTCTGTTCCCAGAGGTGCAAGCGAAGGAAAGCTTTATAATGCATTTCCACTCCCACTGGTGAGAACAATTATTCTTGTCTGGATAACATTACTGAACTCTATCCTCACTGCACCCATTGGTTTGGAACATTGGCAACATCTAGAGTGTAAAATGAATCCTCTTCTGTGACCTCAGGTGCAAATTATTTTCTCAAGTTGAGATATGTCTTAGACTCATGTGCTTGTCAGAGACAGAGAAAAAATGATGCAAGTACTTCACTATGCAAAGCATGGGCAAGAGCAAAGTATTTTCCAAGGCATACATCCTGAGGTTGGGTGCAGGCAGCACCACGCTGTGCTCAGGTATGCCAGGATTTTTGTACAGAGAGTAAGATTGGAGTGTTCCTCATAGAACCCTTCAAATTGGAAGGGATCTTTAAAGGCCATCTGGCCCAACACCCCTGCAATGCACAGAGACACCCACAGCTCCACCAGTGCTCAGAGCCCCTCCAGTCTGACCTTGGGTGTCTGCAGGGACAGGGCACCACCACCTCTCTGGGTAACCTGTGCCTGTGCCTCACCTCCCTTTTGGCAAATACTTCTTCCTTATATCAAATCTAAATCTCCCTTCAGCCATCTTCTTGACTTTCTGGGTATATGCACATCCCTTAGGTTGAGCTCAGGCTAAGGGATGTGCATATGTGTCATATGAGGCTTGGCTGGGTGACCGTGGAGTTAAGACGGTGCTGCCAAAGGGCTGGAGGCTGTATATCACACCAGTTTAGGTCCAATTGGAACATGAGGTTGTTCTGTTTAATGCAATAATTAACTATTAAGGGCTCATTTGAGACCATCTTATCCATGGTCTCACAATGGGAGTTAGTCTGGGAGGTAACTTCCCCTTGGTACAGACAGTCACACACATCTCAATTTTGATTTTCTGCAGGTTCGAAAAGTGTCTAATGAAATTGCTCATACAGCCAATGAGAACATCACTCAAGATCAAGAGCTTTCTCTTTTCTTCATGCAGTGGGGCCAATGGGTCAACCACGACATAGACTTGGCCCCTTCCAGTGGCATGGGAGCGAACCCGGAGCTTCACTGCGATGCTGACTGCACCTTCAGGTCCCCTTGCTTCCCAATTAAGGTACCATGACTTCTGTTCCATCCCAGAACAAACAGACACAACCACAAGGCTTTCTCTGAGGCGTTACTTATCTTTATTTCCTTTAGTTCCCCCCCGATGACCCGCGGATGCTGAGATCAAATTCCTGCATGCCGTTCATCCAGTCGGCTTCCGTCTGCAATCCCCGGACGTTCACTCGCGAGCAGATCAATGCCGTCACCTCCTTCATTGATGCCAGCATGGTGTACGGCAGCGAGGAGTCTGTGGCAAAGAGCCTTAGGAATCAAACAAACCAGCTGGGTCTGATGGCTGTGAACCAGAATTTTACTGATGCTGGGTTGGAATTATTGCCCTTTGAGAACAAAACAAAAAGTGTTTGTGTACTCACAAACAAGAGCACGAACATCCCCTGCTTCAGAGCTGGTAAGGTGCATCTGTAGAACAATTTTGACTCTTTTGTTGCTCGTGAGAAGAGCCCTTTGGTGCACGAGGAGAGACTCAGTGTTTGTACCTTCAGCTGTTGGAGGGACTTCACCATGTGTCTCCCAGTTGCCTCCACCATTTCTGCTGAAAGCACATTCATAGATCTCTCAAAGGTGTTTATAACTTGAGGGAGCTGAGACAAATTTTCAAAACCAAACATTCATACAAAGGAAGATTGCTAGAAGCCATAAGGTACAAGAAGAAGACAGATATGAGATTGTCACAAAATGAGATATTTACAGCTGCTTCATGAACAAGTGCAATTTAGTTCAAATTGCCCAAAGCCCCTTCTCACCATCCCTGGGTGTGGAGATATGACAAGAAATGTGGAGATATGGCACTGAGGGACATGGTCAGTGAACAATATTGGTGGTAGGTGGGTGGCTGGACTGGGTGGTCTTAAAGGTCTTTTCCAGTCAATGATTCTATGGTTCTCCAATGGTTTTGGTTAAATTATTTGGAGAGGGAGAGAGAGAATGCTTGGTCTGTGCTGCAAAGAAATTTCTGGCATGACTGATGACTGCTAGAAAACTTAACAACAGGCAGTACTGCTAAGAATGCTACATATCTGCCCTGCCATCAAAATCTGCTGTGGAAATATAAAGCAGTTGACCAATTTCCTAAAACACTTTCATTTGTAGGTGACAAACGGGTAACAGAGAACTTGGGACTTTCTGCTCTGCACACTGTCTTTCTCCGAGAGCACAATCGCCTGGTTACAAAGCTGGGGAAGTTAAATCCTCACTGGGATGGAGAAAAGCTTTACCAGGAGAGTCGAAACATCATAGCTGCCATGACCCAGGTAGTGACCAATGCTCATCTTAGAAATCTTTTTCCTCCTGCAAATGCAGCAAAATAATCCTTTGAAGAACTCAGGGAGATTGCCAGTTCTCTTTGAATTTAATGTCACTTCTGCTGCAGCTGCTGATTGTTTGATCTACTTTTATGTTTGTTTTTTTTTTTTTTTCAGATAATAACATACAGAGATTATCTACCACTTCTGCTTGCAGAGGAGACCAGCAAGTGGATACCCTTGTACAGCGGCTACCATGAGACTGTGGATCCGACAGTGTCAAATGTTTTCTCCCTGGCCTTCCGATTTGGTCATACCTCAGTGCAGCCTTTTGTATCCCGTTTAGATGACAGCTTTCAGCCTATGGGTTCACTTCCCCACGTCCCTCTCCATCTGACGTTTTGTGCATCATGGAGAATTATAATGGAAGGTAAGAACTCAGGGCTGCCAGCAGTCCTGATTTGGTCCTGAAGTAGACTCTCAGGTGCAGAGATGCTGGTAAGACACTCGAGCATAGACTCACAAAAATTAGAACCATTTATTTAATTGGTTTCACCACTTATCATGCCATTCATCTTGGAAGCAGACATTTCTCCCCAAGAGGCTCAGTGGTCTCCTAGATGTGGGACATCAGGACAGTCCTGTAGAACTGTCTCCAAATGCAGCCCAACAACACTGGCCCTGCACTGTAGCCAGGTGGAGCCCTGCCAAAAGCTGTATGTTGTAATATTCAAGCCATTGAATGCTACCGAGCACCAACTCCAACCATGAGAAGCCATTTCAGATTTTCCATCAGAACACATAATTCTGTACCTTCTTTCACACTGCCAAGTATCACTCAGTCAAAATGTAGGCCAGTGAAAACAAATTGTTTATATCCTTCTGTAACTGGTAGAGATTGTCAGAGGGTAATGCATCCAATCCAGCTGAGCTTAGATGGGATAACTGCTTTCTGATGATGGCCCTCCCTCTCCATGACTTTAAAGGGAGTTGTAGGATCCAGCTCTTAGACAGTTAATGTCTTCAGGCATGAATCTTCCCAAGAAAGATGGTTGCCTCTTCCAAAATGAATTATCTTACTATAGAAAATATTCTGAAGTATACAAATTCAGTCATTTTTGCTGTGTTTTAGTGGTTCTGTCTTCTTAATGGCTATGAAAAATACATACAAAAACAGACAAAAACTGATTTCAGTTTCACATTTCACGTTCTAAAACATATTTGCCAACTGATACGTCATTCTAAAGAAAAACAAAATGCTAAACAAAACATTGGATAGAACCCCATGCATCAGAACTTGCTGGGAGCTGACTGGTTGAGGAGCAGCTCAGCAGAAGAGGACTGGGAGGTCCTGGCGGGTAACAAGTGGATGTATGTATGCAGAATAGAAGGCTGAGGGAATGGGAGAAGTAGGCAGTATAGTTGCCAAGGGGAAGCCTCATCAACTGGGTTTTGCAGATTCACATATACGCACTTTCATGTGTTGGAATGGAAATGTGAATCTAGGTGAGCACACTGCTCAGAGTAGAAGAAACATCTAACACAGCACTGCTCCGTCTGCTTGAAAGAGACCACCAAAGTTGGAACTTGGCAAGAAGTCTCTTTTTGATCTGCAATGAATACAGGTGGCATCGACCCACTGATACGTGGCATGGTGGTTGATCATGCAAAACTGATGAAACAGAATCAAATGCTCATTGAGGAGCTCCAGAACCACCTTTTTGAACAAACAGAGATAATGGGTCTGGATCTAGCAGCTCTGAACTTGCAGCGGGGAAGAGACCACGGACTTCCAGGTAAGGAGACTCTAGGCCTGTCCTGTGGACAATACTCCTTTTCCTTTACTGGTTATAGCATCTCTGTGAATGTAGACCTGTGGGGGGAAAAAAAAATGATACTTTGATTTGAGATGGCAGTCAGATTCAGAGAAGGAGAGGTCTTTATATTGTAAAGATCTTTCTCTGGGGGATTTACAAAGAGTGTAAGAAGGACTTGAGAGGCAAACGTGATATTTGGAAAAATTTGTTAAAGATGGGTAGAAGCAATGGTGTACTGCAAAGAAAGAGTGAGGGGTAGAGCAGATACAGTCCCAATTGACCGAGCTCAGTTTTCACATGAGCTCAACAAAGCATATGCTCTTTGCCCACCAAGACTTGTTTCATGTTTTCAGACAACCCACAGCTCTGAACAGAAGTGGCATGCACCCTTGGTGGTAATTGCCTCCACGTGCTGCAGAGGAATGGGTGTTTTGGGGGTAAGCACAACCCCAGAGGTGCTATTTGCTAGGTTTTTAATCCTAGAAATGTTGCCTCCCAAAACTGTAAGAACAGGTCCAGTCATGCTCAGCACCAAGTGGCTTGAATTGGCGGGTTATGCTGAACCAGTGGCAGAGCATACAGACCCAAAATATTCGTTTAGTGTATGCATTCCTTAAAAGGCATTTGAAAACCCTAACTCTAACCCTAACCTTAACCCCAAACCTCAACATAACCCTAAAACTAACCCAGACTCTAGCAGCAATAGTAACCCTAACCCTAAATCCCAACCCTAAACCTAATGAAAACCCTAACCCTGATCCTAAAACAAACCCATACCCTAAATCTTAAAGGTAACCATCACCCCAGCCCAGAAACACTAACCCTAACCCAAACAAAACCCTAACCCTGCACCAAATCATAACCCTAAGCCTAATCCTAACACTACTCAAACCAAACCCTAACCCCAACTCTAATCCTAACCCTAACACTAAACCTTAACCCTAACATAGCATTTGTTGTGACTGTTTCTATCTAGCTAAGAACGTCTTCCAGAACCTTTAGAACCATAGGAAGATGCAGACGCTGCTGAGGGTAGTGGGGCTTGTTTAGCTCTTAGCCTAGGCAGACAGGTGGACAGCATGGCCTCTGAGCAGCTTCTGTCCCCGTTTCGCAGGTTACAATGCCTGGAGGCGCTTCTGTGGGCTCTCCCAGCCTCAAACAGTGGATGAGCTCTCTGAGGTGCTGGGCAATACCGAACTGACCAAGAAGCTCATGGACCTGTATGGGACACCGGATAATATTGACCTCTGGATTGGGGCAATTGCAGAGCCCTTAATTCCCCGTGGCAGAGTTGGGCCCCTCCTGGCTTGCATCATTGGCACTCAGTTCAGGAACTTGCGTGATGGAGACAGGTAGGTAGCTCTGGGAGCGTGCCATCCCCACCCCACGGCCAACGTATCACTGAGCACTTGCAGCAGGGCTCGCACTTTGGTTTTAGCCTCGATTGCCAAAGGGCTCTTTCTTAACAGCTGATTTGTAGAGACACACATGGCTGAGGAATGCCAGCTCCAGCCCATGGGTGATCTGCAGTAATCTCTGCCTGAGGTGACATCTGCTCTCAGGGTACTAATGGGAAGGATCAATCCCTGTGTCCTAGTTAGGCTATGTTAAAGAGGCAGCCTCTTTGCACAGGCAGATGAGTACGGCAGAATTCAGACTTCTTTCCAAAGGGTTGTGCCTACTGCCTGATGGATGAAGGTGGATCTGAGCAGAGATTCACCTGGGCCAGGTGTCTATTTTGGGAAATAACCAGCACTTGACACCTTCAAGGACACTGTAAGTTGCTTCTGAAAATATCCTTGCAGGTTCTGGTGGGAAAACCCAGGAGTTTTCACTCCGCAGCAGTTGGAAGAACTGACAAAAATCTCCATGTCAAGAGTGATTTGCGACAATACCTGTATCAAAAAGTTACCCAGGGACATGTTCAGGGCCAGCAGTCCCGAGAACTTTGTTGACTGCCATGAGATTGACATGCTCGATCTCTCAGCCTGGAAAGATGAGCCTGAGAGGGGCAGCAAAGGTACGTAGGAGATTTCCCTTGTTCAAATGCTCTCCAAGAAAGAATATAAAAGAATTAAGAAAGAAGGAAAAGAATTAAGGTCATCGTGGTGATCCTGCCCCCAGGCACACTTTGACCATCCTTTCAGCCCCACTCAGACTGCCATCAGCCTGATCTCCTTGCAGCCTGATATCCTTGGAGGATAACTCTTCCTCTTCAACCAGATGGAAAATCCCTGACAATCCAATCTGTCTGAGTCCCTGTGAATGTGTCCTTCCCTCGAGCAATGTACTTCAAGTCAGGTAATCTATTCCAGCATAGCTTGAGTCTTTACAGGAAAGATGTCCATGAAGAAATCAGCCAGGATTACTCAATCTGCTTCAAACTTCTTCTCTGCCAGACTAAGTCTTTGCATTTCCCTTGCCTTCCCTAAAGCTTCACAGTATTTTGAGGAGTATTTGGAGCTATTTTGACAATGCGTGGCCTGACACAACAGTAGTCTAACACTCACAGCCATGATTATGACACAAGACAGTACAGGAGTGCCTTTATATATAGAACAGCCAACTACATGTGTCCTCTTACTGACGTACTTTGGCATAAGCTCTTCCAGCTGGAAATGGATGTGAAGAGAACAGAAGTTTGCAGAAGACCCAGCAGGAGGAGTTTTTCCTTCTAGCAACCCACATATGGATTATCACGCTGGGATTGCCTGCGTTGTCCTTCTGCACGGAGCACAGATATCTCCATGCAGTTCCCATGGTCGGTTTCATTCACAGTATGTGAGAGGGATACCACTATGTGAGAAAGACATTGGGTGTGAGGGCTGAATTGTGGTGACTGCTTTGGGAACCTAACTGAGGTGTCACTTCCCTTCCCTCTGAACAGTAGCAGCTTCCTGATTGGTTTATGAACTTCATCTTATGGTCAGTGAAACGTTGAGCTGCTTCCTGTGACCTTTTTATCACCAGGCTGGGAGGAAGCTGAGCTGCCTTTGCATAACCCGGCAGCAGTGAAATTGCAGGGCACTGAAAACCAACAGCTCAGAGTGAAACTTCCTCAAGCACCATGAGTTTGTCCCAAAAAACACAATCCCAAAGGGCCTTCAGGTCCCAGGTCACCAAAGGTACTTTTTGACCACAGTGTCTCAGAGGTGAAACAAGACACAGCTGAACCAGGCTATCTGCCATGGTGTTCCCACTGGCCTATTGCTATTTTAAGCTATGCAGTCACATAGAAATATGGAGAGAAGTAGTTGTCCAGCAAAGACTTTCTGATGCTCAGTAGCCCTTTCTGCTTCATGGGCAGTTTCTAATCCTGCTCTTGCGACCAGTTCTGGAAACTCCTAATGATGGCACAATCTGCTGCCCATACCTTGTGCTGAGCCAACTGCTGCTGATGGAGGCTCTGGCATGTGCTTCCCAGAGAGGAGCTCAAGACTGAGTCTACTGTTGCGTTTGCTCTACTGTGATGGGATTATCCCATGGATGTGTAAAACAGTGCAATCCTTCATGCAGTGCAGTGATGTTTGGTCATCCCTTGCTCTAAGACTGGTCAGGGTTTTACAAGACTCTGTTAGGTGCTCTATGTTTTTATGAATGTTAAAGGCACAGCCAAAGCAGATGGTTTCTACACCTTGTTGTGAAGGGGTGGCAAATCTGGAAGCCAAAGCGCTTGCATGAAACAGGTTTCAAATGTTGTCCTTGATTTTAATCTCTTAATTACAGTTTATTACACACTAATTTAGCCTTTAAATTAAATTCCTTATTCTGCGCCCCGCTCAGAGTTTAGCAAATTCATGTAATCTTTATCACAACACCTGTCATGTCCTTCTTTTGCACAAAAGCATAATTCTGGGGGCTGTTTCTGGTTCACAGTGAGATTTCAGTCTCTGAAGACACTGGAGAATTGCAGCTGCATTTTGAAGCACAGAGACATTAATAAAATACTTAATAAAATACTAATTGCACTCACTGACCTTTGGCATCGACTTTGGCACATCAGACATCTGTCCCAAAACTTGAAGAGCTGCTGTCTATTCCAGGCCATGGCCACCAAGTTGGCCCATGCTCAAACACAAACCACTTCTACTTTTTAATCACAATACAGCCCATGGTTTAAAGAAGCTCAGCACCTGAAACTCGAGCTTTTAAAATGTATTTATTTCATATCTTATTGGCACTCTGTTCTCCCTCACCTCCAACAGAAACTCTGTTGAGGACGTAGAGAAGACAGGGAAAAAACAGGAAGCTTCCAGAAATCAGGAGCTGCAGCTCCCATAGCGGATGTGGATCGAAAAATACATTGTGTAAAAAAATAATGAGATTTTCAGGGCAAGACAAGGGCTTCAGGTGATGTATTTCTGCAGTTTGCCTCTGACCTCTAAGTCCTGTGGACACATTCCCTTCATGCTTTCAAGATCTGACCAATCATGGAACACAAAACCTCCCTTTGTGTAAAAGGAGAGGCAAGGGACCTTCTAACTGCAAGACAAGCAATTGCTGAGGCAGAATGGCCACGGGCTCTGGGATAAATGCCTCCATCTTGTTGGCTTTTAGTGAGAAAAGGTGATCAAGCACACAGCAATGGTCACAGTAAAGATCCACCTCTGCCTGGGTTCCAAGATGGAGAGAAGCTCTCAGGGTTAAGATTACAAAGTATTGTCCAGTTGTCCATTGAGTCCATCCATAGAGCTCAGGCAGCACAGTTCTCAGGAAGGAAGGTGACCACCATTTCAACACTTCTACTTAAATGTTCTTCTTCTTTCTGTGGGCTTTTCTTTTTTTGACACGGTCCACCACAACATCCTTCTCTCCAAATTGGAAAGGTAGGGACTGGGTGGGTGGACTGTGCAATGGATGAGCAACTGGTTGTGAGACCATACCCAGAGAGTGGTGGTCAATATGACGAGTGATGAGCGATGTCCCTTACGGGTCAGTGCTGGGACTGGAGCTCTTTATAGCCTCCATCAATGACATTAACAGTGGGATCGAGTGCACCCTCAGCAGTTAATGGATCACACCAGACTGTGTGGTGTGGTCAATGTGCCTGAGGCATGGGATGCCATCCAGAGAGACCTGGACAGGATAAACGGTGGGCACCTGCACCTGGGTCATGGCAACCCCTGCTATCAGTACAAGCTGGGGGGTGTAGGGATGGAGCACAGCTCTGCCAAAAAGGACCTGGGTGTACTGGTGGGTGGCAGCTGGGCACGAGCCAGCAGCGTGCCCTCACAGCCCAGAAAGCCAACCGTCCCCTGGGTGCATCCAAGGCAGTGTGGCCAGCAGGGCAGGGAGGGGATCTGCTCCTCTGCTCTGCACTGTGACATCTCCTGGAGCACTGCACGCAGGTGGGGAGTGCTCAGCACAGGAGAGACATGGAGCTGTTGGAGTGTGTCCAGAGGAGAGCCACAAAAATGATGGAACACATCCCTACAAGGACAGGCTGAGAGCTGGGCTGTGCAGCATGGAGAGGAGAAGGCTCTGGGAAGAGCCGAGAGTGGCCTTCAGTATCAAAAGGGGCTGTAAGAAAGGGGATGGAGTCTTTAGCTGGGGCTGTTGTGACAGGACAAGAAGGGAGATTTAGATTGGATACAAGGAGAAAGATCTGTACAGTAAGGGCGGTGAGGCACTGGCACAGGTTGCCCAGAGATATGGTGGGTGCCCCATCCCTGCAGACACCCAACGTTAGGTTGGAGGGGCTCTGAGCACTGATGGGGCTGTGGGTGTTGGACCAGATGGCTCTAAGAGTCCCTTCCAAATCAAATGATTCCATGCTTTTGCCTATCCCTGTCAGGCTTGCAGTCCTTTGAGTTTTCTGCTTCCAGGCCTTTTTGTGGTTGTGGGGTCATTCATGGGAACCCCCATTTGTCATTCCTGATATCCTCTGATAGGCATTCATCATGGAGTCACGGACCTGCTCGGTGAGCTTGGGAACATCATCTGAGCTCAGGCCAACGGTCTCCACTGGTGGTAAGATCTGGATGGTGCTTGTCCCTGGAAGAGCAAGACAGGAGGGTCAGGGGTGGGGAGTGATGTAAGACAGCATAGAAGATGTAGCAGAGCAACTGGTGTAAGCCAAGGAGCAAGATAGAAATAGGTGCAAGACATTATTTCACACACCAACATTTGTGTAGCAACCCAGATGCACATAGCAAAAACCCAAATCAGACTTTCCCTGTCCATAGAGACCACAATGCACAAATGTCTGAGTACATCCAATGCAAAACAAACAAACAAACAAACAAAAACAAACAAACAAACAAACAAAAACAAACCAACATGTGGAATGGAGGAAAGAAGTCACCCATCATATGGTAGCCCTAGACCTCAGAGTCTGACTAAATCAGAGCAAAGAGAATGAGAGGTCTGTAGCACAATGCATGCAAACTGGTCATGCTCTGATCTATGTATACTGAATTCACCAGAGTTCTTTATTTTAGAAATGCTCTTTGGGATGAGAGAAACCATGTTAGAAATCCTTGGTTTGCTGAGATGTGTCTTATCTATCTCAGGAGGCACGGACTGGTGCAGACAGGAAGAATGAACTAGGGAGTTGTCCTCACTTTTCAACATCTTTGCGTGCCTTTACACGCATGATAGGAAATAAGATCCAGAAACTTTGCTGGCAGAGCGTTGCAGAGATGGTGAACTGAAGCATGGAGAAGAGCTTCCCAAAAGAGGAGGGCATAAACCCATGAAACGCATTAAACAGTTGGAACCCCTGCTCGTGCTCCCATCAAACTGCCAGCAGGGGAATGCTTCCAGGACTGAAAGGTTTCTTGCATGGCCAGCAGAGGACAGAATAGCCCCAGTGGGAGAAAGCTGAGTAGAAACGGAGTGTTTAACTTTCTCTTCGAGGTGTCTGCCTTCAAGGGAATGACTACAGAAGTACAAATGATGTCAGTAAAGAGAATTTCAGCTGCAAGTCCTGCTCCTAGGAAAGAGCATGGGCTGGCCTAGGGCAGGGTAGGAAGTGGCAGAAGCCCATTTTGGGTTGGCATCAGGGAAGAAAGAGGGCTGCTTTTCTCTGTAGGAAAATGAAAGATTTTTTTCTACCTTTTCCCTTTGGAGACCAAGACTCTGCCCCCACATAGCACATGGTTCTCTCCCACCGACATCACGGCTCCTCCAAGGCTATGCAAGCACCCAGCCCCAGGTGATCCTCACCTGATGTGAATCTCTTCTCCTTCTGGCTGTAGAAGCTGTTGTAGGAAGAGATCACTACAGGAACAATGGGAACCTGTGGGGAAGCAGTCTACAGTGAGTGAATCTACAAATTGCCCTGTACCACCTGCAGGCTACTGGATGGGTGCTCAGTCCAAAGGGAAGTGAGGGACCAGGTTGCTGGTGGTCAAACTGCATCCCAAGGGGCAGGAGGAAGGCAGCTCTCACCTGGGCTCTCACGGCCAACTGGAAGGCCCCACGTTTG
This sequence comes from Gallus gallus, assembly GCF_016699485.2. Taxonomy (NCBI): domain Eukaryota; kingdom Metazoa; phylum Chordata; class Aves; order Galliformes; family Phasianidae; genus Gallus; species Gallus gallus. The sequence goes on from NC_052550.1 coordinate 946,804, forward strand.
AATGGCAGCATGGAGCCACTGTGATTGCGAGTTCCTTCAGGGAAGATCAAGACATGGAACTGCAGGAGGGAGAAGACATTGAGATGGAAGCATCTCCAGTTGCTATTCTAAATCACTGCACAGACATAGAATCATAAAGACTGGAAAAGACCCCTAAAACCATCCATTCCAACTGTCCACCCACCACCAATATTGCCCACTAAACCACAAATGTAAGTACCACATCTACATGTTTCTTGAACACTTCCAGGGATGGTGACTCCACCACATACTCTTCTGGGACTGATCTGTCTGCTCCCGACTATGCAGAGGCATTCACTTCCTCCACCTCAAGCACTTTCTGGGCCCAAAGCACAGCTAACCCACCAGAGGTTCTGCTCAGTGCAGAGTCCAAAGAACTAAATCACCTTCCAGCCACATCAAGGTTAACATTTCCCAGCGCCTCCCGCTCTCCACAAGAAGTCTTTCCCACTCACATTATCTTTGCGCATGGTGTGTGCCATCTCTGTCAGGACAGCGATGGACTCTTCCCTCTTCTTGCGGTCAATGAATACGATGCCCGAAAACCAGCATGCGAGGCCAAAGGGGCCCATGTACAGTATTTCCTTCTTTCCAATGGGCACACAGCGATTTGGTATCATCTGCATAATCACTGGAAGAGAAGGACAAGGACAGAAAATGTTTTCATCTACACAAGGTTCCCTCCAGCCCTGTGCTTTGGGGAACATCATGCTTGCAGCCCCCACCCAACGACAAGATGTTGGAAAAGGGATTTGGGGCATCTGCAGACCAACCTCCCACTCAGAGCTTTTGCCAACACTGAATAACCTGAATAACCGTGACACCACTGTGGTCTGCTGATGTTCTCATCCCAGCTCTGTTGGAAAGGATGAGTGAAGTTTCTTTAGCAATGCTGTGTTGTTCTGCCTCAGAACACACCCTGGGCTTGGGGCTAAGTGGGAAGGACTTTATAGCAGCCTGTGCTATTAGAGATTTCATAACTATGCAGCAAGGAGGAGAAGGCAGGATCAGGTTCCCCAGGTACCCATAACGTCCAGGGAGTTCTGGTGATTCAACACAAGTACACAAGGCTTCTTAGTCCTGAGGTTCTCCTTGCCCTTCACCACAATCTTGACACCAAGGGCATATTTGACTGTAAGAATCGCCGTGCGCAGAATCCTGGAAAAGGGGAACAGATGTGAGCTAAAGAGAAACTAAAATTGAGCAAAGGAACCAAGCACGAGTCTTCCAGACCAGGCCACCTCACAGACTTCTCCCGAGGAGCTGCCTGTTTGTCCATAGTCCCAGATTTGACTTGTCTGTCTGGGAGAAAAGCAACAAGGATGGTCCTCTAGCTGCCATTGGAGAAAACAAATACAGCTGGCAGGTTTTCTTTGGGGTATGTTAGACCAATGGCCGAGCAACTCCAAATACCACAGTTGTGTACATCAGCTGAATATCAGCCCATATATTTGAATATAATGCCCAAATTCATAGTGCACCTGTTTGTACTCTACTCTGCTGCCCAACTTACTGAGTTGTGTGTATGGGCTGCAGTAAACCTGCCATGCACCTGGCACCCCTGTTACCTGAATAGTGGGAAGAGAGATGATTTTACCACTGGAGGACAGGCAGACTTTGGAAAAATAAAGAAAAAATGTCAGGCACAAAAGTCAAGAACTGAAGAAAATTTCTTAAGGTGAAAAGCTGAGGCTCAGAGAGGAGAGAGAGTTGGGATCTTGCTCTGCAGCATACGCCTTCTGGCGGAGTGAATCCTGCCTCTGTAGCACTTCAGGAGGCCACAAAGTGCTGGGCTGTTGTGTGGCACAGGTGACCCCAGCTTCCACCAAACCCAATGCCCCAAAACCTGTGCATTAATGTGCACTGCTGCTAATGGCATGCCAGCATCCAACTAATTCCTCCCCACCACAGCACAGCTCCCAGGACCCTCCCATGCAGAGTACAAGCTTCTCCCATTAACGCCCAGAGCACAAAGAGGCTACAGACAACTTACTTTATGTTTTCAAAGCTGCGACCACGAGGAAGAGCAAGGATAACAACCAGAAAGCTGATGGTGAAGATCCACACCTGGTAGAAGGTCATCTTGAAGAAGTATTTGAATGTAGGGTACCTCCAGCAAAGGATTAGAACTGCAATGAGCAGAAAAGTAAATGGGTAGTGAAGAAGCAATAGCTCCATCCTTCAGCCCAGAGTCAACCAGAGGAGCGTTGCACAGTGCAGTAAATGAGCAAATGACACTCGATGTTGTGGAGGAGAGTTTAGATTCGTCTGATCATTACGTGTAGGCGGTGCAGTGGTGGAATGAGATCTGGGAGAGATGCTTCTGCAAGGCTGGAGCTCCCAATGAAAATAACCATGGAAAGCTGGTTTATCAAGGGAGCTGCAGAGCTGCTGTGTGTGGGAGCTGGCTGGCAAGCAGAGGCAAACATGCAATAGCAAGGCTCTGTAACGTGGAGGGTGTGTACATGGCTGTGGGCTGGCTGAACGCCACGTGCCTGGGGACACAGCCCTCCTTTAGGTTGGATATTGGGAAAAACTTAGCTGAAAGAATGGTGCTGCAGTGGCACAGCTGCCCAGGGAGGTGGTGGGGTCATCGTCCGTGGAGGTGTTCCAGAGCCTTGGGGATGTGGCACTGAGGGACGTGGCCAGCGGGCAGTATTGGTGGTAAGTGGACAGTCGGACTGGGTGATCTTAGAGGTCTTTTCCAACCTCAATGATTCTGTGATTTTATGATTCTATAGGGCAGGAGCCTTCTGTGTCAAGCTCTGTGCATAAGAACTGTGAGCTGCAAGAGGTCTCAGAAACCAGAAATCAGTATCATGGAGAAAAGTAAGAGAAATGCAGTGATCACAGCACAGCTCCTGCCCCACACATACGGGCATTAGAGGCACTGGGCTCAGCAATTGGACATTCTCAGCTGGAGTGGGAAAAGTGACAAAAAATGCCATGTGTCTAGACAGAAAGATAAACTAAGTGACTTTTCCATGGCCAGAGGCAGGCATGTGTTCAGACAGCATGTCCATATGTGAAGAGGTAAATCAGGGTATTGCAAGTAGAATCTGGGAGTGCTCTGACAGTATTTCAGCTCCTAGAGAGTGAGCATGAAAAGGATCTGTGCAATGGGACTGAAGAACAAAAGCAATTTGGTGGATTAACAATGATAAATTCCAAACAGTACCCAGATCTACAGATTCTCAAAGGACCTTCAGGGGACCCCTAAAACCATAGCAGATGTCACTTACAGCCTAAAGAATGGAATTAAACCCGTGAGAATAATAGAACAGAAAACTCAGCAGCAACTCATGAGGAGTAGAAAGGCATGATAACAGAGTGAGGCACTGGTTGTGCTCCCTGTTCCCTGGGCTTACCCAGTAACTCTGCCTGCTTTTCATGGGAAAACTGGAGATAAGTGACTGCTCAAGGATTTTTGGTAACCACAGGAGGCAGCCAAAGCAAAGCATTTCAGCCACAGCCTCCTCACCGCTCTGTTTGCTGTTGCAGAGTTGGGCACCCAGGACACGAATACACACCTAACGCCTATTAACGTCGTCCTGTCCCATACTAACCCTATCCAGATCAGTGATGGTCTTTCACACTTCGGTGGAGGCTGAGTTGATGAGCAATTTTTTCATCCTGATCTACCAGGAGACCAGTTCCTATAATGTAATGCCCGTGAAAGGGACCAATCTCAAAAACATGTCAGATAAGCAAGACCGTGCAAGGCTGTTGGATACGTGAGACTTTCAGCAGTTGGTGTCTCTTATGAGTATGGGAAAATGCAAGAGGTAATAAAAGTGATGCCATTCCTAACTCCCAGTGGAGGGATAATCAGTTCACTTAGACTCCAAACCCACTGATACTAAAATCCTCTGATATAATTTCCTTCTGTTGTAAGGATCTGTTGGACCAAGACCCATCACGGTACCATTCCAAAAGGTCCTGCATAACCTTCCAGGTGTTTTCAGAAATGACAGCTCTAATGAAGCTCCTGACCTTCAGACTAAACATACCTGTGTTCAGCTGACTCCCATTTCCCTCTCGGTCTTTGAAACCTCTTCAGAGAAATTTAAATGCATCTTATGTAGGGGGAGGAGGGTCTTGATTGTACTATGAGCTTTCATCAAGAAGCTTCAATGACTCTGACTCACAACTCTGCTAAGCCAAACAGTGGTCAGAAGATGATGTCTAATGTCATGCAAAAAGATTAAGAAAATTAACTTGTTCACAGCAAGCACATGAATTATAGAATCATAGAATCACAGAATCATTAAGGTTGGAAAAGACCTCTAAGGTCATCCAGTCCAACCATCCACCAATACTGCCCACTGACCATGTCCCTAAGTACTATATCTGCCCTTTCCTTGAACACCTCCAGGGTGACTCCATCACATCCCTGGGCAGACTGTGCCAATGCGACACCACTCTTTTGGAGGAGTTTTCCCTAACGTTGAACCTGAACCTCTACTGGCACAGCCTGAGGCCGTTCCCTCTCATCCTCTCACTAGTTACCCAAAGACTTTAAAGGCTTAAAAGAGATCTGACTGCTGTCAGTAAAGCAAACCTGGACAGAGGAGTTAAGTCAAAGATCACGATTGACTTCTAAGTGAGAAAGGAATTATTTCAAGGTGAAATCAGAGGACTGGATCCTGGAATGGGGGTGATTCCCACTGGAAACTGCTGGCACAAATTTCTCCACTGGAACAGATTGGAACAAGTGATCAAAAGGCGAAGTACTGGGACTGCTCACTGCCAGGGACAACACCAGTCCTCAAAAGGAGAGTGGTACTAAAGGGAACTCAGCTATACAGACGTCAACACTGATGTTAAAAGCCTTGAAAGGAATGCAGAATAAATATATTAGAGAAGGGAGATGAAAGAAGCTGTACTTATGCTCCAGCTGTAGCTCAGTGATGAATCCACACATAACCCAGTTGTACAAGGCACAGATAAGCTTTTTGTTTTTACTTATGAATGAACAAATAGATGGAACTTCCCATAATGACAGAAAGGGAAGTGTTTCTACAAGAAAATATGTGCTGACTCATGAAGCAGCCTGTGGCATCTGTGACAGAAGAGCTTGTGCTCTTGGACTTTCATACATGGAAAGAGCACACAGGACAGCCCAGAGAACTGGAAAATAGATCAGGTTACCACTATAAATCAAAGAATATTGTAGAAAAATGGAGGACCCCTGGAGATCTGCAGTCCAACCAGCTGCTTGGGGCATGGCGAATCCCAGCACCACACAAGGTCGCTCAGAGCCTTTTCTAGCTGAGGTTGGAATAACTCCAAGAATGGAGATCCCAGCAACTCTCTAGTCCTTGTCTCAACATTGCACTGTTATGATGGGGAAGAACATTTTTTCTCTATCTAGTGGGAATCTTCTGCAAGGCCCTGACCCTGCTGTGCATGCAGTTCATGCATTTGATAGGCAGTTTGATCAGGCAGAGAAGCTTGATTTAGTCTTCCACATTTCGGATTTGCACTCAGATGAAATTGTGAAAATAAGTGCTCTGTGCTTAGTGCATACAGACGGATCGTGGGTGATTTTGAGCCAATTATTTGGACTCAGTGATCTTTGTAGGTCTCTTCTGATTGAACTATTTTATTTCATCTTCATTAAGTTAATTGCTGAAGTCAAAAGGTAACAAATGCATCCTCCTGTGTTACCAGTAATAGAAAACAGAAGTCAGAGACTGAGACAAACCTCCCCAGTGCAGTCAGGCATCTCACACCCATCACCTCTGTTGACTCCCTTGAATCCTTCAGCACCAGGACCTTATCAAGGAGGCAGTGAGCTTCAGCCCACTGCCAGGGCATGTGAGAACCCTTCTGCTTTCAAGACGTGCCCAGGCTGATATTTGTCAGCCTACACACCTGGGGCACTTTGCTACCCCAGTGTCTTGGCCAAGCACTGGGAGAAATTGTTATCCACATCTCTTCTTTGTCTCTGAGGATCTCATACATCTCTTCCAGTTTTAAGAGAGATAAAGAGGATGTTATTGCCAAATGTTTTTTGGAACTAAATACTAGGCCCAGCAAGAAATACCTTCCTTCATTACAAATACACAGGTTCTGCACTTGAATCTGCTTTGTCTGATATTCCCAAATGAAACCTACCACCATCCTCCATTTGTCTCCGATTACTGCACCTCTTACAAAGTGCATGGAACATCTTGGTCTCAGCTCAAAGTTGCAATTTATTGGTCAGTAATAGCAAGACAGCGAATTGCAGAGGAAAGAGAAAACAGTTTTGACCCCATGCAAAAAGAGGGTTCAAAACTTGTCATTTTACAGCAAAGCTTACTGGAACCCAGTGCGTGTGTCACTGCCTAAGCACACAGTTGGTTTGACTGGGAGTCTCTTGATAACTCCTTTTGGTTTGCTTTGTGATATTGAGCAATTTGCACAGATCTGGGATATCTTTTCATGACGTTTCTTTATCACTGGATCCCATCTCTTTGGAAAGACTTCATGCAAACATGAAGTAAGCATAGACACAGAAAAATAAACAACCAAACAATTAAAATAATCCATCTCAGTATCTTCCTGAACCCAGACTTCCAGGGGTTCCTCAGCGTTCCGCATTATTGGTCACCAGGTGTTTCTTCTGCAGGACATAAAAAAACATGTGTTAACAAAGCAGAAAAGGGCTCCCCGCCGTCTTGTGTGATTCATTTCCATGGGTTAAGCTGGAAAGGAGGGCCCAACAGCTCAGGCGTTGCCCTCGCACTGAGCAGGAGAATGCTCTGGACATCCCTCCCTGCTGACAGCTGCCTGCAGCCCAACAAACCCTACTTCTTCTGGCCCTATGAGGGTGGCATTTATGGAGGCATCTTGTCACACCTTCAATCTGATAATGCCACAGCCCTGTGGAGAACGTGACTTAACATCCTCAAGGGAAATGGGAGCAGAGCTCAGCTGGGATTGTCTGAGCTGTTAATGATTGCAGAGATTTATACTTGCTTGCAGGCAGGAACTGTCTGCTCTTTGAGGCTGATACCTTGCTCCGTACTTTCCTCCATACAATTTGACTTCCAGGCTCTGAGGTCCAGCTTTGGGATACTGCTGCAGCTCACAAAGGAGTGAGGATAGCTGTTGGCCTGGAAGATATTTCTTGACACTTTAGTGATGTGGGTGTTGTCACATATTATTCGTGACAAGGAGATTTTGGCCAGTGAACTGCGCTGCTGGGCAGTGAATACTCCTGTATTCTCCCACCAAAACCTGCAGGAGACATAATGAATGGCACAATAGATTTTTTTCCCTCTTGGCTTTTTCTCATTCAAGATCCTAGCAACATTATTTCCCATTAAAACCAACATATTTTTTTCCCAAGGCAAATCTTCCAGCTATTCAAAGCATTCACCACTGCATCAGCAGACACTGGACATCTCCTCTCTTACCTGTCCCCATCACGTGTGTTCCTGAACTGCGTGCCAATGAGACAAGCCATGAGAGGCCCAACCCTTCCTCCATCCACAAAAGGCTCTGCAAGTGCCCCAACCCAAATGTCAATGTTCCTCGGTGTCCCATACAGCTTCATGAACTTCCTTGCGAGATTCTTATTCTTCAATACTTGACCAAGTGACCTCACATCATAAGGCTGGGGGAGCCCACAGAATTTTCTCCAGGAGACATAACCTGCAAGTTGTTGCATATCAGAGCAAAGACAGGTCAGCAACACTTCCCCTCCCTGGAAAGATTTTTCCCCCCTTTCCCGAAGTCTGGACACAGGTAGGTTCCTACTTGTGCTTAAATATTCTTTCTAAACTATTCTGTATTGCTGTTAATGCCATTGCCTTTCCCTGCTCCAGAGCCGGTTTCTACAGGTGGAAGAGGAACACTGGATGTTGTCAACTGGCCCATTTTTGCGTGCAGCAAATAGATGGAAATTTGCTAGACCTCAACTGGCAGAATAACTGCATCCTGATGGACAGGGCACATAGACGGCAGAAGTCAGCGTACAGCTCAGTTCTCTCTGTGTTTTACCAAATGACTGCTTAAGGAAAGGAAAAGCCTACAGAGAACTCATGCGTTCTCCTTCCTGCCAGACCCAAAAACTAGAAATTCAGGATTCTGCACACCAATGTTCCCAGAGGCAGCATGGAAAATCAAAACGTCCCATTGAGAGAGAGGCAGAGCAATCCCAGCAAAACCTGACCACACATCTGCATCTCATGCAAAGCCTCTGTCTTGACTTAAAACCTGTGAATCCGGAGCTCCTCATCACTGTTTCAAAGTGAACCACATTGCAGCTCCCAGGGTGTCAGTGGCACAGCAGTTGCAGGCACTTGCATCAGCCTAATAACACTGTTAGGCAACAGCACACCCTTGATCCAGTTGGATCAACAACCTGTTTCTCAAGACCATCATGCAATGCCATCACACTGGTTTTTCGTGTTGCAGAGTCCCATGAGTGGCTTTGACATGCCTTTCTCTCTCTCTCTTTTTTTTTTTTCTTTTTCTTTCTGGGACACAGTCTTTGGAGAGAAAATAGAGTGAGATTTTCTTTTTTATGTCGTGCACTGTGCTTTTCTGAGGAGTTTCAGCCAAGCACAGGCTGGAGATGTTTCCCAGTGTTCAATTCCATGAGTGCCTGATTTTCACTTGTTTTCCTTTGGAAGCTCTGATGCTACAGCCAACTTACCTGGGAGGCCATGGTCTCTGCCACGCTGCATGTTAAGAGCAGCTAAATCAAGCCCAATCCTTTCTATCTGCTCAGAGAGGTGATCCCGGAGCTCATCCACCATCATCTGATCCTGTGTCATCAGCTTGGCCTTGCTGGCCATCAGGTTCCGCAGGAAGGGGTCAATGCCACCTGCAATGGATTCACAGCAGCTGTTGAGCAAGGCACATGGGAAAAAGGTTCCAGAGAGCAGAGCATGGCTTATAGCTCATTACGGGATTCCAGTGCAGGAGAATCGATTTTCCTGCACATAAAGCATTAAAAAGAAAAAACTGTAGTTATTAAAAACTACAGCAATTAAACAATCAGGTTGCATACGTCATAATAAGATGGGTGGCATTTGACTGCAGAGAACAGCTGTGTTGGGAAAAGTCTGCCTGGTGATAAAGGTGAGTGAATACATCTAATGCAAATTGCTTTTAAGTTTGGATGAAGCAGGAGCTCATCCAGTGTGGGCTGGAAAGGCTTAACAAAATAAAGTTACACCCCAGAAGTGCAAGATGGCTCACATGAGTAAGTGGACAATGTTGGCAGTAGTTGGCAGATGGACTGGATGATCTTAGAGGTTTTTTCCAACCTCAACGACCCTGTGATTTCAATGATTCCAACATAGGACTTACCTCCTTTCACAATATGCCAAACACCAAAAAAGGTTTTGCTCAATTTCAACTTGGGATATGTGGACTGATAATTTTGGTTTAATCGGCCCACAGATGGGGGAATTGAAGCATGAGCAAAACGAAAAGCCAGAGTGAAGACATTGGATATGCGAGGATCCACTGACTCCTTGTAGCCCTTGTAGGAAGGAATCCATCTCTGTAAATTTCTTCCCAGGAGAAGAGGCAAGTAGTCCCTGTAGGTTATAATCTAAAGGGAAACCAAGAAATTGTGAATGATTAATTGCTTAATCATCAAGTTCCTAGTCAACAAAGTAATGGGAGAGCTGTTGCTCGCATCTGTGGTGCTGACACAGATCATATAAACTCCTGTGGGCAGTTGTGTTAGTCCATACAGCAGAGGTTTCCAGCCCTGATTTCATGTGTCTTTGGGATATTAAGGAGGAGGCTGAAAAATGCAACTCAAAAAAACCCACCACCCAATGGAAACCTCTTGCTGACAAAGCCCACCAGGATAACTGTGAGACCACAGGACAAGGCAGCAGAGCTGGGGGGTGACATGGTGGTACCTGGATCATTGCACCCACAATCTTCCGTGCCTCCTGGTAGATCCTCTCCCCATTCCAGTGCGGATTCAATCTCTTCAGCCCTATGGCCAGGCGGTTGTGCTCCCTCACAAAGAGTGTGTGCATGCATGCCAGCTCCAGCATCTCGCTTGCTCTAGAGTCACCTAAGGGCATCACAAGTGCACTTACTTGTACTGCTCAAGGGCTGCGGAGGTCCCGTGGAAAGCCATTTCCTGCTGAAGCAGTATTGTCTTGACTATTGATTCAAGTCAAGCATGGTTGTACCGAGCATCACAAAGAGAGATGGACAAGAAATGGGGAAGCTTTTTGTTTTGGAGGCTAGGAAGGGACACTTGAGGAGTTCACTACGTGGAGTCCTCCTTCAGGCTCCCGTAGCAGAGAGACTCACAGCTCAAGAAAGAAGTGAAAATGGGCAGAGGGATGTCTAGATGGCCAAGGGAGGTCTGTAGGTCGGAAGTTGTCCTTCAAATCAGCTGAAACCATGGACTAAGCAAGAGGGCAGTCACAGTCAAGCTCTTTGGAAAGTTAAAATAAAAGCAAAATGACTCACAACTTGAAGGAGTAAGTTGCAAAAGCATCACGATGATATATTAAGTCCAACTTCAAACACCCAGGGCAGGAAACCTGAGAGCGAGCAGGTGATGATGGAATAAAGGGGCACTCAGAGAGGAGTAAATGTGTGGCATTTAGTTCCGCAGTGAACAGAGGGATTTGCTCACGCATTCAGCACAGAGCCCCTTTCACTAACGATCAAAGCCTGGCTGTGAGAGGCTGCGGAAGGACGGACAAAACGAGCACTGTGGCTCTTCCAGCAGACGGCACCCACCCGGCACTGCCAAAGGAGCTCCAGTCCGAAATCACTCGGCCCTGTTGGGCAGCAGCACATGGACCACTTCCTCAGCTCCCAGGGACCGGAAAGACCCAAACACTGAATTTTCAATGGAGTCTGCATGGAGCTGTGAGTTTGTAAATTCATCTCCAGCTGATTTCTGTCTATAAATTTATAAGGCCCATTCAGGAACGTAGTCTGAAAGGCCTAAAGCACTGAAATATTACTTAGGTTGGATATTAAGAAAAGTTTTTCTCCAAAAGAGCAGTACTGCAGTGGCACAGCTGCCCAGGGAGTGGTGGGGTCACCATCCCTGCAGGTGTTGCAGAGACATGGGGATGTGGCACTGAGGGACGTGGTTATGGGCTGGGGTTGGACTTGGGGATCTGAGAAGTCTTTTCCAGCCCTAATGACTCTATGATACTTCAGTTTTGAGTTGTAGCTGTGCAACAAAGTTTAGTCCTTGCCAAAACCACTCTTGCCATAGCTGGATCTTAATTTTTTTAACAAAGAATCATGAATCATGATTCATGTCATGTTAGCCTGAGGTGAAAAAGTGCTCAAGAAGATGTCGAAGTGTGAATGGAGCAGAAGGCCCTGCCAATGGATAACAGCCTGTGCTGATGTCCCATACAGCATGCTGTCAGTGCTGAGGTCACCTCGTTCTGCTATTTTCTACTTAAATACAACAAGCAAGCAAGCAAAGAAAAGAACCAGAGCTGATGGAATCGTTCTCTATGGAATTTACAAGGGTGTCAGCAGCCAACTTACCTGCCAAAAAGCAAGGGATATTTGCACTCCCGCTGACCTTGAGACAGGGGTCCTTTGACATCCTGACAAAGGGCAAATATGCCATCCCATTGTCTGTGAAATTCTGATTAACAGCCAACAAGCCCAGCTGGTTGTTCCAATTCCTCAGCCTGTTGGCCAAATGCTGTTCACTGCCATACACCATACTGCCATCGAGGAAGGATGTGAGCGCGTTGATCTGCTCTCGAGTGGCTCTTCCGCTGTCACAAGCAGGAGCTGAGCGGAAGAAAGGAATGCAATCTCTTGTGTTTTTAATCCTTGGGTCGTTGGGTGGGATCTGCAGAAAGATAAGTGAATAATTCATCGTCACCTCAGGAGCTCAGAATCTGCACTGTGGTGCTACAGCCACAAGAAAAGCCAACAGGAGCGATTTCAGAGAGTTTTCATGGTAGGCAGTATGGAGACCAGTCCCAAGTCCCAGCTGTAAGGGCTCAGACCGACAGCAGAGATGGGTTTTGGAGATCAAGTCCTAAATATTCAAGAAAGACTACAGGTGCCTGAATCTTCTCAAAGAAAGTCCTATGGATACCTCCCCTTTTTTCCCTTGAAAGTACATATTGGATGAAACCCAAGAAGCCCATGTGTTCCCATCTCACGTTGTGGTCTAGTGTCAACATCTACCCTATGTTCTGGACAGCCGCCATCCAGAACTTGTGGTGCTGGCTGCATTCTCAAACACGCACTGGGCAAATACTCGATGAAGTCTTATCCCTTCCTTGGATGTATTTACTAGAGCAGAGATTGCAACATGACTGTTGTGTTTCCCAGCACAATGCTTAGCCACTAGTGAGAGGTGCTCACCACTTTCTCACCCCATAAGCAGTCAACCATCAGATGGGCATGGATTTTCTGGGCTACCAATGAGACACTAGCACCCACTAACTCTCATCTCTGATCCATTTGCTGTAAGCTGGGTACCATCCATGTTGCCATTGCATTGCACCTCTGAAGCAAAGCCGTGTCCTTGAAGGAGATGTGGTTCAAGGCTGAAAAGGGGGGGAAAGATGGGCTATGTCTGGCATCTGGGGGCATCCCCAGGACTCAGCAGCACCACCTGAGAGCAGTCCAACCCCTTGGGATGCTCTAGGAGCTGCGCCCTGGTAGGCAGGGACAGGAAGAGCTGTCACCATCTCCAGCTGGAGGGCAGACACCCTGTTCCCCACATCACCAGGCTGGCTGGTGACGTGGGGGACAGAGAAGGTTGGCTGTACCTGGATGGGAAAGCAGGGGGGCAGCTTGGCGCAGCTGGTGTGACAGTCCACTCTGCCATTGAAGGTGACTCTGGCTGGGGATTCAGGACTGAAATCCAGATCGTGGTCAATAAACTGACCCCACTGCATGAACATGAGCGACCGCTGCTGGTCAAACTTGAGCTGCCCAGGGGGGAAGCGGACGATCTCGTTTGACACCCTTCGAACCTGCGGGGGATGAAGGCAGAACGCGTGTGTCAGAAAACACCCATAGGAATGGATGCATCTGCAAGATCATCAGCATAAAATCATGAGGCATGCATTGCTGGACTTTTGTTTTGCAGCCTCAGCCTGCAATCTGTTCAAGCCCTGAAAATCCCTAAATCCTGACCCTGTTTTTTTTTCAGATGTGCTCCAAATATTACCAGTGGGAAAGGGTATCCAAAGGAACACCTTCTGTTTGTCCACCCGTGGGGGATCGACACACCGTCTTCATAGTCTGCTGGCAACCATCTGGCCAAGGCTCTGTTGGAAGCTCCTAGTAATGGGTTTCTCCTGCACCAGCAAATGAAAGGACAGCAAAATATTAGTGGCATTAGGTCTGGCTCGGGTGTGATGGACCCATCATTATCCCAGAATCTGGACCCTCCTCCTGACTGCAGCCATCACCTTCTGAGAATGGAAGGAGACAGGTGGACCTCTCCCTACTTCTTACACGGACTGAAGGCTCACTCATCCCCTGGGCAGGCAGAGAATGATCATCCCATCTGACCTCCTTCCTCCTCCCAAGGGACCTTATGGCCACAGCTGCCAGGACACGCTCTGCCTGCCAGGTGCTTGGTAAATGGGGAGGGATGGACAACTCTCACATGTTGTTCATTTGAAAACACACCACTGTCTGGCAGTTTTCCCTTTACTACACTGAGAAAATTCTGGAAGTGCTGAGAAATAGCTTTTACGTTCCGTGTAAGTCACATCCCTCCATATACCCCAAAGCTGCACAAGGTAGTCTTGCCAGCCCATGAGTCCAATGGCCCATTTGGGTTCTGGTGTGCTCACATCATGTACCCAGCCAGGAAGCCAAAAAGAGCACTGACACCCTGCAAAGGGGAAGAGCTAGCCAAAACCCAGGAGAAAGCAGAAAGATGCAGTCTGATGACAGAGATCCTATGCTGGAGGGTCAGTTCCCAACACAGAACTGTTGGCCAAAAGGCCAGCTAGCTCATTCACATATGACACCAAGAAGCCGTGAAACAAAGCCGTAATTAAAATATCCAAGCATCCAGGAACCAACTCCGTGAGCTGTAAAACTAAATAAGGCATCCTATACATGGATCATTTTTGGGGCCATGGTTTTGCTTCTACTGATGACCCACACATCCCCCCCTCACCTGTTGTTGCACTTCCCTGTGATTGTTCGGTACCGGCTAGAAAATTCACAGTTCACTTTCTTATTCTGCTCCTCACATCCTGTCACCTTGAAAAGCAGTCCCATCTGAGCTGGTGTGAGCATGTCTGCAAGGTAACCACGTGGGATCAGTGTGTTGGCACATACCGGCTCCGTTGGGTTTGGGTCGTCTCCCAGATCAGGAAAAGGTTTCCCTTCTTGTCCCCTTGGCACATCTTTTATCTCTTGTGGAGGAGCACAGGGGAATGTCATTTAGGGTCATCCTGCTCAGAGCTGTGCTGGAGATGCTCCCTGGAGTGGCAGTTTGCACTTCTATTGTATCATTGACCATTTGTGCTCAAGAAAGGTTTACATGTTGTACTGAGGGATGTGGTTTAGTGGGAAATATTGGTGATGGGTGGACGGTTGGATGGATGATCTTAGAGCTCTTTTCCAACCTTGGTGATTCTATGATACTATGAAAGCATTTAAACCAACAAAGTTATGGTCAAATCTGACATATAATTACATGCCGAGCTTGTGCAGAAGAGGAATGAGCTTCTAGCATTAAGCCATCTTCTTCCTTTCCTCTCTTCCTCCTATTATCTCCACCACTGATATAGCGGTTACAGCCAGCCAAGCGTTGACAATTCTTCCCCTATGGAAGCCGCCTCCAGAATGCATCACCACCGCACTGCGAGTGGTCCCGCAGGAGGGCAGGACTGCCACCTCCCGGGGACAGCGCTCCTCAGCACGGCACGGGGCGCTCAGGTGGGGTGAGCGGGATGGGAGCCCGGACCCCCTCAGCCCCTCCCTCTCTGCCCCCCCGCGCCCCACAGATCCCCGCATCTCCCCGCAACAGCACCGCTCCCGGCACAGCGACGTCCCGACCTGTGACATTGAAGTCCCCTTTCACGACCCGGCTCAGCTTCTCCTTCAGGAGGGTCAGGGTGGTTCCCATGTAATCCGCAGCCCGGATGGCAGCCCGCGTCCCCGCCACGGGCTGCTTGAAGTACCTCAGGAGCTCTATGGGGTTCAAGGCATCGTTCTCCAGGTTCTTCTTAATGCTGCAAGGGAGAACAAAGCAACTTCTGCAGGACTGAGATGGGCCGAAGCCACGGGTGGGTCCTGCGGGTCACACACCGACCTCGGGCAGCACGGAGCTCCTGGAGTGCTATTTGAGCTGCCTACAGAGCGGTCATCTCAACCTACTGTAGGGAACCTGATTTTAGGGTTGGGCTCGAGCATCTCTGGAGGTCCCTTCCAATCCCTGGTCCTGTGATCCTGTGATCTCACAGCCCGCACCAGCCTTGGCAGAGGAGCAGGGCTGAAATCTCAGTTTCCCAGCTCTATCTGCCAGAAAATGGCTGAGCTCGTGGTCTTTGTGTCCTTGGGGCAATCAAACCTCGTTCTGCTGAGGACCCCAACTCATAAACGCCTGCAGGCACCTGTTTCCATACAGAGGTCCCAAACTTTCCAGGTCACCCTACCTTAACCTGGAGCTCCGAAGAGCTCTCAGACAGACAGGTCCTGAGGTACCGAGGGGCTTTTGGAGGATGGCTGCTGAAGGAGGAGGTTTATGGGTTGGTAGGAAGCCAAATGCTCTCACAGCACAGTGCCTAAAGCTGGTCAGATCCCTCAGAATGTTCTAACCACAGCCCACAGTGGTTTGCTCCCTCTGAGCACGGGCAGAAAGGAAGGGAATAGGAACCTCAGCAGTGTCTGAAAGGGAGACTGGAGGTGTTCAAAGCCAACACGAATGAGGCTTTTTGCAATCTGATCTAGAGGGTAGCAACCAGCCCGTGGCAGGGGTTGGAGCTGGATGGGGCTTTGAGATCTCTTCCAACCTAAGCCATTCAGTGACTCTAAAGAAGGGCTGTGGCACCTCCAGAACGTGACAGAGAAGACCAGAGCGTGGCTGTGGCTCACGCCCACGAGAGCAGTGTCCAACCCCAACGCTCACCGATCACGTGTGTCCTTGTAGGCTGAATCCACGAGCTGCTTGGCCTCGTCCACACTGCTCAGCAGGAACGCATCCGACAGCTTCTCAGGCAAATCTCATTGGGGGAAAGGAAAGAGCAGAGGTGAGAGCACTTCCCTGTGCCACGGGGGGCTTCACTTTGCACCTCCAGAGCCAGGGGTACTGGCATTGCAGTGCCAATACATCCATGTATAAATAAGTTCTTCGGGGGCACATAACACAGCCCCTCTGGGTATGCCCATCATTGGCCGGCTGTGGCTACAGAACAGCGGGGGAAGCCCCTACAGTGCTTCTCTGAGTGGGATCACCTCCAGGAGAACAGAAAGCTTCAGAAACGACACAAAGGGGACAAAAATCTCCAAATCCTCCCAATATTCTTTGAACTGTCATCTCTGATTGACCAAGAGTTGATCTGAGTTGGGCTGGGAGAACTGCTGCACGCTGGGGATGGAGCTGCTTTGAGAACTGAGCTCTCCTTTAATGTGGTTTTAGGAAATCAGACAGGAAATTTACTGAAAAAACCTGAAATTGTCAGCATTGCTGGCCCTATAGATACAAACTGATTACTCTTCTCACCGTATGGGACTCAGCTAGCTTACAAGAGATCAGATTCTCTTAGACTTAACTTTATTCTTTTTCCTACTCAGAACATAAAGGCCCCTGATCTGCAAAACCTGAGAAAGAGACAATACCATAGGAAGAAGATGCAGATCCCCGGAACAGGATGATCTTCGCCAGCAACACCAGGAAGCAGGTTTCTGCCTTCATCCCTGCAAAGAAAGGTAAGGAACGAGGAAAGTCGGGAAGCCATGGATCTGACCATGAGTGGTGCAGATGGAACACATTAAGGGAGCATACAGAGTGCCCCCTTCCCAATGCAATGCTCCCCCAGCATGCACACTGCCCAGCAAGGCCTTCCCCTGCAGCAGCAGCATCTTCCATGAAAGCAAAAGCAAGTGTGCAACGAGCCAGATTCTCACCTGCTGTCTTCTGCTGTCCTCCCTGTGCCCCCCTCTGTGGCCATGCTTTTATCTGCAGCGCGTTGTTATCTGCCACGGGATATCTGAGCCATGGGGAACTGCCCCCTGGGTTGGTGGGGCCAAAGCAGAGCAGCGCCTGCTGCCCAGCCCAGCTCCCAGCAGGGACTCCGTGTGCCCCACAAATGGCCCTGCACACCCACCAGGACAAGGCAGCACCTTGCAATGGTTTGGGGGTCATGGGCTCCCACTGGGGATGTCTGATGGGAATAGGATTCCTCTCCCCGGCTTCACCCTTTACCGCTCTCAAAGGCTGAAAAAGTCTCAGGATTGGAGGCAGCAGCTCCGGGGGAGATCTGCTCATCACTCCCCATCTCAGCTCCCTAACCCTGTGCTCCTGCTGTAGTCTGGATGGGCTCACAAATGCCATTCCTTTTGCTTTATGCTTCCCTGCACAGACAGGAGCAGCAGGAGAGGATCCTGGCTGACAGGCTGACCACCACCGGCCTCCAGCAACAGATCCTGAGCTCTGGGCAGCTCAGGTTGGGGTTTCCTCTTGCCCAAATTGTCCTCATGCTCCCGGGAGCTCACAGGACAGCTCTCCCCCTGCACCAAGTCCCTCTTCCTGTCTGAGTGCAAACCCACCTGCTTACAGGTGTCTTACAGCTGTGCTAACAGTACGGGGAACTGGGATTCTGCTGGACTCGGTGAATGATGTTCTTCAGCCAAATGGGGTAAGAAGATGCTCAGGAGCTGTTCCTCCTAACTGGGACTCCAGCTTACTGCACTGTGTTTGTCCCGTAACAGAAACTCCTTGTTTTGGCAGCACAGACTGAGAGAGTTCACCAGGGCAGGTTCAGTGAACATCTGAACTCCTCCCTGCATGGGGCATTCAGGAACTGCAGCGTTGCCCCCATGGTCCCAGAAGCAGCTCTGCCTGTGCTGCTGTCCCCAGGGCTACTTGCAGGCTGAACCATGTCCTTTAACTCACTGCATCGGTCCTTTAACGTTTTAGAGTAAACCTGCAAAGCAAAGAGCAAGCCTTGCAATGAGCCAGAGGTGAGGCTGCACTTGGATTGTGTGTCCCATTTGTGAACCCCTGGCCTGAGACCCGCTGGAGAGAATCTCCCTGGAGCACAGGACATACAGCAGAGCCAACGTAACTGGGTTGAGTCATCCAGCACTGGGGAACCCCAGTGTTGGATTCAGGATTATAGAGCAGATAGGGCCAGAGTCTTCTCAGAAATGCAGAGGAAAAGGGTGAGAGGCAATGAGCACATATTGCTGCCAAGGAAATTCCTGCTAGACTTAAGAGAAACAACCACAAGCATGGTGCAGTGCTGGGACAGGGCTCAGGGCAGCAGTGGGCTCTCCTTCCTTGCAGATACCCAGTGCTCCCTTGTTCAGGGCTCTGAGCAATCTCCCCTGGTTGTGGAGGTAGCCCTGCTGGGGGCAGGAGGTAAACGAGAGCCTCTCTGAGCCACCAGCACCAGCTGCTTGCACAACAGGTGCAGCACAGCTCTCGTGCACAGTGGAGTTTTGCAGCCATTATGCTTACTCTGCTGCACCATGCAGCTCACGGGTCAGAACAAGGATGAGGGTTTTTCAAAAGCTAATGAGACAGTTAGTGCATATTTGTGCTGATAATTGCATTTCACAACGCAGAACTTAATTGCTTCGAAAACCTTCAGCAGCAAATGAGACACCATGTGCTGCTCCTCCAAGGGCACGGAAACAAGAACATATCAGCTCAAGCAGTGTTGCCTCAGAGCAAAGATATTTCTACACCATCCAACCGCTCCTTCTGCCTGCTAGGCCTACAAATACTTGGACCAAGAGCAGCCAGAAGACCCAAAATAAGCAGCATACATCCCGGCCAGAGGCAATGAGCTCCCAGTTTTAAGCAGTGAGTAATTAAGACGAGACCAAAAGCAGGAGTGACTTCTCCATCCTCCAGCAGCTCATGGCAGCAATGCCCCCCAGCTGTAGGTGTGCTCCGGGATGGCTCATTGTCCTCTGGACAACGTGTGGCTTTGGACAGGGACCCCTCAGCAGGAGGCTTACAGGGACAGATGATCCCATGCCCTACCCGGGGCCACGCACCACCTCCCTCATTCTCTTAGCATTATGGTCCAAAAGCCCAGGTCAGACCAACTTATCTGCCCTTCCTTGCATCAATTCAGCTTCTAGAGCTCATAATTAAGAGCTGTACAAGGATATTCAACTCTTGTACTGCTTGAGGTCTGTGAAAATCCAGCCCAAGCTTTGTCCTTCTGAAAGTTTTGTGAACTCAGGAATGTGTTGAAGCTCAGCTCACCTGGACGGGGCTCTGAGCACTGCAGGCATCTCTGCTCACTGCAGAGGGGTTGGACTCAATGACCCCTACGGTCTCCTTCCAACTCCAAAGATTCAGTGATTCTTCGCCCTCGGGAGCTATGGCCAACCAAACGTTGGTATTTTCTCCAGAATTGAGAAGATGCGAAGAGAACGTATTGAGGGACTCATTTGTATGAATACCCCCAATTCTGCCCACTTGCCCCTTCTCCAATTTCTTCTGCACTTTGATTTGCAGAGGACGTGTGTGATGCAGGAGCTCTCAATGTGATGGAGACCAGAGGCAAAGAAGTGCCCAGTGCTTCTTGTTGTTCTTGTTCGTCGTCGTTTTTTTAACCTACGAAGACCTGAAGGTCTCAAACCTTTCTCAAGACTTCTGTTTTGGTGCAGAGCCTGCCTATTGCTGGGGAACCAACTGAATTAGTGTGGCTGCTATGTGATGGGAGTCCATGTATATAACAGTGAAATTTGGTAGGCAGCAGCACAGCATGTCCTGGGGAGCAGGGAGTCACCACCCATGGGCACAAGGACTGGGCTGAAGGAGGTATGGAGGGAGAAGCAGAGCCCTCCTGCAGGCACCCACTCTGGGTAGGCAGCAGAACACTGCAGCTGCCGTTGTTCTTTCCATGGGCTTTGCTCTTCGGTTCACCCCCTGATGAACCGATAAGTGCAACAACAGTTAGTTTCTTTCAAAAGACCTCCAACGACTCGCTTAGGAAACTGCAGATGTTAAATTCAGTTTAGAACTGCAACCAACTTCCTCCAGGCAGAGTGAGTGGGAGATAAATTACAGCAACTGAATGCACAGAGGTATTTCTGGAGGCACTAGCTGCCAAAATTAGGATTATAGTCATAGAATAGCACCATTTGGGACTGTCAGGATAACTGAGCCCAGCTCCTGGCTCCACACAGCACTGCCCACAACTAAGCCATACGTCCCTTGCCCAAACACTTCTCCAATTCCAGCAGCTTTGGTGCTGTGATGGCTCCCCTGGGAGCCTCTTCATCAGCGGCCTTTGCAGAGCCCCACATAACACTGCAGAGCTCAGTTTCAAGTGTCTGCAGTTCCACAGAGGGTTCTATGAGGCACCAACTGCTCACTGAGTCTGAAGCCAAGATCCTGTGGTTTAACCTCAGCGCTTTTGGGGTTTCTTTTCTTGTCGCTTCTACCCAAAGTATACTGAGGGATGCAAATAGGTGTTCCAGTTGGTGAGAGGGGAAATGTTTTCCTTCTCCTTTGTTGGGTCAGTTGCCATAGGCGGCGGTTTTGTCTGGATCCAGGCGTCCTCTAGGGAAAGCAAAAAGAAAAACTGCAACTCCTAGCAAGACAGGAGGAAAAACCAGTTTGTCTGCAGTATCTCCAGCCCTCTCACACCTGACCAGAGAGACCACATTCTGAGGCACTACAGAACTCAACAGCTACAGTTCAACATGGGAGGATGAGACACTGAGTAGCTTGAGCATGGCCGGAGCCAGTGATGTCCAGAAGTCCTTGCCAATCTCGGGCATTCTGTGACCCAGACAGTCTAACAGTGTAAACACACCTTGATGTCTCCTCCTCCAGAATTAGGTCTGTTGTAACGGGAGAGGCAAAGAGTTTCCATTTGCAGGGAGGACTGCTCTCATCGTGACCACAGGGAAGGCAGGGACACACACACACCACCACCACTCCCAAATGAGCAACAATGAAGCATGTGCTTTTTTAAGGAAAATGTATTTTTGTGAAAATAGACTTTATTATAATAAAATTTGATATTAAATAAAAACATACCTTATCACCAACATCTGTGGACACTGTGCTGGCATCATTCACGTACCTCACATAACTGTCCTTCTCAAAACAAGTACCCATTGAAACATGCAAAGAAAGAAACACAGGAAAGGATAGAAACCATGTAGTACAAAACTCCGTGGCTTAGAAAGGGATGTGACTTAACTGAAGGAACACATCATCTCATGTGAAAACAGCTGCAAACTCTCCATCCCCAGCTCTGCTCTCCAAATGCTCCAACAAGTGAGGAGCAGCGCACTGAAACAGCCAAATGAATCGGTGAGAGAGGCGGACAAAAAAAAATAAATAAATACACAAATAAATAGTTAGATAAATAAATAAATAAGGCGGAGTCCCCAGCCAGTGCGTGGTCAAGGTGAGCCAGCCAAGAGCAGCTTACAGCAGCCCACGCTATAGGCAGAAGCATCGATCCCCTCCTGGGTATTGCTCCTTCCTCCATGGGAATCCTCATGCTGAAACATGACTGAGGCAGTGTGGGATGCTCCTAGGCACAGCTGCATATTTACAGGTTTACAGTACAAATAACTCACTTTTCAGCCCAGAGACAGCAAAGGGGATTCACGGGAAGAGAAAAGTGCAAATTTTCTTTGCAGGAAGTGAAGGACTCGACACAACCTCCTTTGGACCAGAGAAATACCAATGGGTGCAGTACAAGGGAACTCTTCCTAAGGGGCTGGGGCTTTGCTGGGAAAAGCCATTTAGCTAACTTACAGCCAGAATATATTTTTTAAATCAAAATATTTACAGGGAACCGGTGCATCGAGGGCTGCAAGGAGCAGGACACACTACTGTGGAGGTAGCTGCATCCTAGAGCTGAGGCCTCACACACCTCAGGGCCATGACACCGTTCAGAGCCGCTGCCCACGCTGGGTAGGCACGCGTGGCTGAGCTCTCAGCAGAGCATGCAGCTCACAGACCCACTGAGGAGCTTCCTCTATTCAATATACACTTTTCTCCTACGAAAATACTCTCATCAGCTTATTGCGAGGGCTTCTCCTGAATTTTCAGTGCCTGCATGGATTGCACAGGCAGTCTATACATGGTGAAAAATCCCTTGTTAGTCTTTCTTACTGGACCCAAGTTTTCTGAAGAGCTTTTTTCCTTTGATGAAGAAGCCTCTCTTCTTTTTACTCTGACTAGGTAAGTCATTGCATTTGAGAACGGCCAGCGATGCCTGCTCTGGACACTGCTCGCCCATGACAAGGCAGGAAGGAGGTGCAGGAGGAGTTGGTGAGAAGTCACTGTGATCAACAGATCCATCTGGATTTAACTGGGTGGAAAAAGAGAAAACAAAGGAAAAGGCAGAAGTTAGAGTTGAAGAAGGATATTATCCCAAAAGAAATATCAGCCAGAGAACCCTGCCTTCTCCCACCACTCTGTCCCTCACCCTGCAAGGCTCAGCCCCTCTGTGGTTGCAGATTCAGTTAGGAAGCTTCTGGTAAAGCGTTTTCTACTTCTCACCCAGACACTGCCTGACCTCAGATACTCCAAAATTCCTGCTATGAACAGTACAGCAGAAAAGCCTCACTGAGGACTTGATGGAAGATGCTGCTTCACAGCTGAAGAAACTGAAGTTAAACACCTCCTGAGTGCAAGGATGGAAAGTCTGCCTGTTGGGTGCCTGCAGCCAGGGCAGGATGGTGGGCTCCCAGCACAGCCTGGGCAGATCTGCAGCTGCTCAACAAACTGCACAATTTCTCCTGTTGCCCTAGGCAGGAAAGACTGCATGCAAAGTGAGAGGCAGGCACCCAGGCCAATTCACAAATGACACAATTATCATCAGAAAGGACAGCTCATTATCAACATCATTATCAAATATCAAACATTTAAAGGGAAATGAGTCCACTTCCCTGTCTTTCTGGCTGCAAGTCCTGATTCCCAGCTGTGGTACATGATACCCAAGCAGATTTCCATGCACAGAGACACTCATACACACACACAGATATTCTCAGAGGTCTCTATATGGCAGAAAAACAACAGCATCAGTTTACAGATTCATCTGGTAAGAGATAAAGGATGCTAAAATCAGGGTCTCTTCCCTACAAGAAAAAATGGAGACAAAACCACTCTGGCAAGATCCTGCTGAAAGCTGCTGGGGCTGATAACAACAGCCAATTGTGTTAGTTGTCAGGGGATGGTTTTCGGTGCTCTGTTCGGTGCTCTGGGTATTATTGATTCATCCAACTACACAAAAGCAATGTTAGACAGCAAGCCAAACACTGATCTTCTCCTGTTGCTCCCCTCAAAATAAGGGATCTCACCCCCAAGCCCCAGAACTGATTCTTTGTTATCAAATAGAACAATTATCCACACAAGGTTGGTTTTAGGGACTAAATGTTACTGCTTTCTTAACTTGATGGCGTACCAGGGAGTTTGGGGAGTATGCTCAGGAGGGAGTAAAATCAAGAAGTGAAAAACAGGCTGAATATGGGGTGTGCTCAGCCAGAGTGGGATCCTGCAAAGGCTACATGAGGCATTTCTACAGTGGTAGAACAGCAAGTCTGAATTACAAAGCAGGTTTTTTCTAAACCTGAATACCTAGCGCTCTTACATTCCCATTGCAGTCCCCAAAACCACCAGATAATCATTCAGAACATCACTTCATATGCTGAACACAGCTCCACTTTAACACAGAACTAACTGAGTAGGTAAAGGCCTGCCACCAGAGGGCTTCAGGCTGGTGTCAGAGCCCCAGAGCAGCTTGTCAATCTACAAGCAAGAACAGGAACAAATTGCAAGTGTGGAACTCTCTAATAGAGCGGGTGGGAAATGGAAGAGATCTTCTCACATGAACTTACATGGTTGCTCTCTATGTATCATTCATATCTATCACTGGACTCTTCTCTTCCTCATTCTCTGAAGAAAAAAACCGCCATGGGTGCATAATACAGGCAGAAATAAATACATGAAATCAATTAGAATTGAATACTTTCTGAAGATGCTTTACAGTCAGTCTTTGACAGAAACTGTGTGCTAGCAATGCAAAAAGATTCATTCAGCCATGGCATTAAAGCAGACCACTCCTAGCTGCTGAACATCGGTGTTTCAGTGCCCTAGCTTGTGATCATAACTTCTTGGATACTCCTCTTTGCACTGCATTTTTTACTGCTCAGTCTAGCCAAATTTATGTCAGTTTGAAAGTTAAATTGCTTCACCTTTATCAGTTGCCAGCATTTCAAGATTCGCTCAGAAACAGTTCTAAGAATTCACCTCCCCCAGTTCAACTTTCAAATTGTCCTTATTCTCAAGCCTTTGCCACATTGGAACAGAGAAAGCAAATGGTAAGAAGAGATCTGGTGAAAACTTTAAATCCAAGAAGTTATAAGCCATTTAAAAACCACTCCCGGTCATGCTGGAGAAGCTTCTGTTAAGACGTGAAGTAGCTTTAACACAATCCAAAGCTCTGACAGGATACATGGTGGGGATACATGCTCATTGATGAGTTAGCTTTCAAGATGAATGAAGCTGGCACATCTGATGGGAGACTTGTTATGCTGTGTTTAATACTCAAACAGTGCTTCCCCTGCACACCCCCTGCCCAGTCACCCCAACCCAAAGATGCTTCCAACTGTGTTCTGCATCTGTGTTCATGCTAACAACACACTTAACTGGCACGTTCCTGAACTATGGAATGAATACGTGGGAGACCAGAAAGACTCCGGTGTGGCTGCATCACACAGTTTATTGCAGCTCAGGGCTGGCCTCCAGAATATTCTAAAGGGAGACACGTTCCTTCTGCCTTACCCATCACGTGATCTGTGGGTCAGGTTCTGCCTCTCCTCAGGAATCACTGAATGTACTTAAATGTAGTTAGGTAACACAAGCTTGGTTAGGAGCAGGGTAAACATATTGCTTTTACAAAGAGACGAGCAGACAAGCATGCCCTTCATATTTGGAAGCTGTTTAGGTACATCTGGACTGCAAAGCAGAAGCAGAGATCAGGACTGCATGGAGCCAGAGTGGTGAACTGCTGTGTCCATGGGAACAGTCACCTGCCGCAGAACCTAGCACAAGTGGAAAGTGCAGAGCAGAGGGAGCAGCAGCAAACTGCAGGGCAGCAAGCAGAAGCAGCTGGTGCTCCCTGCCCAGCAGCAGAGCAGACGGGCCTTTGGGATCCTGTAAGCTCATGACACAGCCTGGGCTATGGCAGGCCAAACTGATGCCTTACTGGTAAGGAAACTGAGACACAGAAGAGAAATGCAAACAGGGCACAGTTACTGAGTATGTCACGAACACCATTTGCTAAGCCACACACTTCATATCTGCAAGCAGTACATCAGTTCTCTGAGCCCAAATGGTTAACTGAATTTCCCATTATTTCCCATTATTTTTTCGCCAAGATTTCTGGGACCCAGATTGGGGCTGGAATAACAATCCTGTGACATCTGAACAGGACTTTGCCAGCTGTTCCCCGAGAGGATGTCAGATGTGGAATAAGCTGTACTACTAATTCAGCCTGTTGTAACTGTACTGGCTCAGGTCTCCTTTGACACCTTCTGTTCTAATAGATGGATAATTTGGGAAGAGTAAATTGTTCTGAGGGAAAGTAGAGAAGAAAACCCTTTGTCAACACTTGTTTCCACATAGAAGTTGGACCTGTGCAACCTCCTAGCTTCCAAACCCTGGCAGTAACAGCTCATTAATTTCTGCAGTTCCTCAGCACGGACCATCACTTGTGGGCTGAGATCAAAGGGACTGACTATCCTACACAGACAAGCACGGGAGACCCAAAACTGCTTCTGGGTTTAGGAGATGATCCAGTAAACTACTCTCAAACCTTATTTCTGATGCATTCCTGACACCTCTCACAGGAAGGCATTGGGGCTAGAGGACTAATGCTGTGCCCACAAAGCTTCATGTGCTGGGAAGCAGATAGGGCTGCAGAGGGTGCCTGTGGCAGACCAGGCAGGTATTTGGAGACAAGGAGATGGAAAGTGAGCAAAGGAGGAGCAGAACATGAAAAATAGGACAAATGACACTGCCAAGGATCTAGAAAGCTAGGGTGACAGCAGTGAAGAGACTAACAGGAAGATTCAGGACAACACACTGCCTTAAGGAGTAGCTCACAGCCAACCTAGGTTTGCTCTTCCACACCTCTATGGGTCTGTGTACCTCCCTGTCTCCCGCTCTCTAGAATACCACAGCACAGAGGATTTGGGAGTGACCAAAGAGGTGCCAAACTTTTGGCCTCACCCACTGCCTGAATCTGGCACGTGACCCAAATCTCCTGCTGAACATTTGCTTGAACATTTGCTTGAAAAGCATCAGAAACATAAAACAAGGGGGGATAGCCCAACCTTGGAACAACTCGCATCTGTGTGTTTCTCTCAAGGCCTCAGGCTGTGAATTCATTCGTCACATCTGCTTGAGAAACTCCCCTGTATGTTTTGAATTTCTCTGAGAACACCCTGGACAGGATTAAGATATATCTAACTTGGAAGAGATCGAAAAACATTGGTGCTTAGTTGTCAATAACCCCAGAAATCCTTCGCATAGATATGAACATGTCTGAGGAATATTGTGCCTGGGAAGCCACCTGAACTGTTTTGTTTGCAGTGGGATTTCACCACTGGCCCTTGTGTGCATCTGAAGAACTTGCTGGTGGGACCTGCCATGTTCTTTGCTCACCTAACCATACTGAGCATGAGGATTCAATGAACGTTGCTCTTTTGTACATTTTTTTCATATTAAGGTTAAATCTTTAAGAGCTCCTGGTGCTCTCCTCTAAACTTCTGAGCTCCCATGGGATGAACTGAGCTGCATGCAATAACTGATATGACTCCATGAGGTGCTGCATGCTGTGCAGTGCCCAGCCTCCAGCCATGTCACAGTTTGGATGTCCGTACTACACAGTCACACAATCTTACCTGGCTCTCAGCGCTCAGCAAGAAAGTGTCTTTATCTTTTGAGTGAAGCTCCTCGACCACGTCTCCATCTGAGGTTACAGCTTCCAAGAAGTTAGATGGGACAAGCCCTCTCTGTTGGTTCAGCTCTCCCTGCAAGATCAAGACTCAGTTCCCACATCAGGTTTCCTGGCTGAGGCAGAAATAAACAGAGGAGCAGGCCCATGCAGAGAAGGCCTGAGAGAAGCCCAGGAACACACTCATGTCGGAAGCATCCTCAGGAAATTTCACAACTCGCATTCTTGCTTAGTTGTGGAACAATTCAGAATGTAAAAACACAGAGGAGATTACAGGAAGAAAAGATGACAGTGAGCCACGACAAATATGTTCCACAAACATGGACACGTCAAAGTTGTAAACTATGAAGCCTATTTGCACTCTACAAGTTCAAAAAATTCCCACTGATGTCCTGGAAGCAAATGGAACATGGTTGTGCCAAAGGCTACCTAAAGGCTTCTCATTTACTCTGGCATTTTGTATATATTTACATAATTCTAAAGAGCAAAGTACTGCTGGTACAACATCCTTGTCTCTGTGCTCACTGACATCTAGAGCTACAAACCAAGCTCGACTGTCATTCTAAAAAATTGTCTCCAGTTCACCAGCAGGTAGCTGGGTGAAACTAAACCACCCCTGCAATGCTGTTTGGCCAACATCACGAAGGAAGTCAAACAAAACATTCACAAGAATCTCTTCTGAATTTACCCCGATGTGAACCTCATCCTTTATGTGCGAATATGGAGTTTTCTGTACAGGAAAAGATGAGCTAAGGAATGTGCCTAACACACAGCTCAATGGTAGGCAGAGTCCTTAGCTATCCACAGTAAATTAAACAGATATCCGTGTTTGCTGAAGTTGGTATGTGGCAGGACAGAGGTTAGTGTACATTTTTATCCTTGTGTTACCATTTCAGCCTCCTGCCCTAGACAAGACCACGTGTCAGAGACCTTGGTGACAAATCAGCTTGCAGCAGATGCTGATGCAGACACTGATGAACACTGCAGGAAGATATATTCTACGCTCTGGGAAACCTGCAGTCAAGTTACACCAAGAAAGAAACTCAGAACCATTTGGATATTAGGTTTAGAGGAGTATGGGCTGCAAGAGACAATCTGCCTGCACTAAGCAGGGATGTGTTCACTTGTTCCAGTAGCAATATAATATACTTTGTCCTCTAATTTCTGCTCTCCTGCCACTTGATGGATTCCAAGGATTTCAGATGTAGCCAAAGAACCTTCCCAATCCCAATACTTACATAGTAGAATCCATCATCATCCATGGACCCAAACACTGTGATAATGTCCCCTGCACTGAAAGTCAGTTCAGCCTGCAGTGAGCAAAAGAGAACAATGGTCACAAGAGGAGCACTGCCAGCATTTCCCACCAGAAACACAAGGCCACCCTGGTCTGCTTGTACAATCTCACCACAAGTGACGATGGCCGTTGTGTTAAGACTTACAGGACCAGAATTCAGCAGGGCAACTAAAGTGGGAAACAAATTCAGTGTTAAGGAAGCATTTCATAAAATAATACAGAAGCAAAGTATGTTCTTGAAACCAATTTTTATAAAGCTTCAAAATGGTTGAAAACCATTACGTTAGGTTCCAGACCTAACACCTATTCCAGAAAGTGGCATTGAGAAAAAGCTGAACAAGCATCAGGAAAAGAAAATACATATACTTTTAATATAAACACTAAATCCTCTTCCCTTGGATGATCCTTTTCAGTATGCAATGCTCAGGGATTAGTTACTATCAGAAATGCGTATGAACAGGAAGATCTGACCTGAGAACAGAATATTACTGCACAAGAGATGTGATCTGTTGTCTACCACTTGAGTACACAGACCTTGGAGCACAAGACCAAGGTGAGAGATACAAGTATTCTCCTCTAAAGGAAGAGATCTCCCCAGTGACAGTGAAACAGCTGCTCTAAGATAGTTCTGGAGTCTCTAAATAGGCTGTGTAAAAGGCAAGTCTCACTGAAGACACTAGCTCTACACACATAAAAGGGGTGGCTGGAAAAGACCCACTTCTAGTATGTTTATTTTATGTAGTTCCCAGGACTCAATTTCTCTCCTGAGGCTCCAGGCTCCTACTGCTGGTTATGAATGGCTTTGTTCTAGCAGAAAGAAGCTTCTGGAGAACTTCACTCACAGACACAAAAAATTGCACAGCTGATTCCAACAGGACTTACTGCAGGATCGTAAGCAGCAAATCCAGTGACCAAATTGCTGATGAATCAAGTGACCAGATCTTCTAGGAGTGTGCATGGGGAGCACCTTCAACAATGCAACGTGAAGTGTCTTACTGACAAGGGCTCAAAAGTAATCTTTGGCCAGATGTGTGAATACCTACATGGATGCTGTTCAATGCATGCTCTCATTATATCTCTCCCAAGACAACTCATCAGACCCAAACACTCTGTCCTCAGAATAAGATTCTCTTGTTCATAAGACACTTGGACACTAGGCAGCAAGTATTATCTGCTCTGTGCCACCTGTTGGCCATCCGTTCTTTTCAGTATACATGAAAAGAACCTGAATTCAAAACCCATTACATTTGCTCAGAGTAGACTAATGCTGCTACAAAGGATGAAAGAACAGAGCATGTTCTAATTTAGAAAGCCTTTTTTTTTTTTGCAGGAAGTGTTCTGCTCTGCAATCTTTTCATAGGAAATACTTATACCCAAAATTGCTGTTTGGATTATACCTAGGGACTGCTTGAAAAGCCAGAGTTTAGAGGACAAATCCATTAAACTGGAGTTAAGTCCTCTTTCTTGAACGACGATCTACACAGATCCTTGCCTGCTAACACAACAGACATGCTCCAAGACATGTTCACCTTAATTATCAGAAGTCAGCTCAAACACTTAAAGGGGTTTCCTTTTTACTGCAGAATGCCCAGGATCACTTGCTAAAAGCAGGGGCTGTTCAGTCCTGACTGAGCACTTCCAGGATGCTACAAGGCCATGAGATGCTCACAGAGCTTCACAGAGATGCACACTAAAAATCATGAGGGGTATGTTGCTTCATATTTGCAGTTTACTGAACACTGTTATGCCTACAGAGCGTATAAGCAAAATCTACATTTTAAGATATAAGCCAACTTGTTTTAGCAGCTATACTGTCATGCTATAATCACCTTAGTTTTGACCAAAGTACTAAGTGTCTCAGGACAGGTGAAAAAAGAAAGGAAAAAGAAACCCGTCAGAGGACTGAGCAGTTGCTGGTTACCTCTGCATCTGCATTTGGAGAACTCTCCTTAGGGTTATAGTCAAAAACAGCCACCATACTTCGAGGAGTCAGCAGTTCAGCTTCAAAGTCCTGATGCTTCTGTCCTGTAGGACAAAAATATAACAAGATTTACTGAGCTGTAAGTTAAAAGAATATTCCAAATCATAAGAGCTCCTTCACTGTTACTGGGAGTGAATTGAGTAAAAGTAATACAAGGGGGAAACTGAATGGGCAAGAGATCCTAAAGACCCCAGAGATATCCGGAAAAACAGTTTTCTGATCTCCTCCATCACTTCACCATCTCAGAACTGGTGACACCTCGCAGTTCCACTGTCCTGGTATTCTGTTTCCTTTTGAATGTTTCCTTTTGTTTATTTTATTTTCTATTTTCACACATACATACACACACACACACACACAACACTGTCTCAAATTGACATTTCTCCCCCCTCCACTGTAATACGGTGCTACTGAGCTACAAAACTGATTCTCTGTGTGGCCATCCACACCAGCACAGAGCTCAGCACCAAGGGAAGGCAGGCCTCACAGCTCAGATATCACAATGCATTTCTACAACCACTTGCTTGCCTGCTTGCTCAGCCCCATTTCTTACTTGTAGACTTAGTCTGCGAAAACAAAGCCTGGAACTACAGAAAAGATAAATTGTTCAGTTCTTCATCTTATGGATTTATGTCCTGCTTCAGGTAAACACTGGGTGGCTTAGTAATGGGTTTGCAGGCTTGACATCAACAAATCACAGTACACCTCAGCAAGTTTAGAATCCCTTCAAGAAACACTGGATTTTAGGGACAGCAGCATCAGATGAGTAAGCAAAATCATGCGTGTCCTTTACCTTCTAATACTCCCTGGTTAGTCACTTCACTCACTACTAAAGAACTAAAGCTCTTCCTTCCTAAGAATGCCTATTTTCTTACAGTGCTCTGAAGGATGAAAAAGGGTCTTGGATTCACCCTTGACCACAAAACTTGCATTTGTTCATATGATCATATGTTACCAATACAGCATTCCTCTTCTCACGGTAAAGAGCAGTTCTCACCTGGATGAGACTTATACTTCTCCTGTTTATCTAGTTCTGCTGGGGAGGAAAAAAAAAAGTATCCAGTCAATGGATATCCATCTTTCAACACTGTCCACACAACACAACTGACAAACAACAATAAAAAGAACAAAGATCACAGCAGCAAACAATAGAAGCAAACCATTCATGCAACTCAAAGTCTAAGCCAGTAACCATGACTCAGGGACGTAATACGACGCAGAGGTCAAGCTCCAAAACTATAAAAGACATCACTGTTGTTAAAAACTTAACACCAGCAGGGATGGGCTCTCTTTCCACTTCCTAGCAGTCGTACAGAGACAAACATCTGAGGGTCCTGTAAGCAAGTAGTACAAATTCAATGCAGTCTGTAATCCTATTGCAAAAAAATCAGAGGAAGCAGTGGGTGACACAGACCTTTCTTGGCGCGTCTGGGTTTTGGAGGAGGGACGGTTTGGCGGCGTGGAGGTGGAGAAAATGTGCCATTTCCTTAATAAAAATCCAAAAAAGCAAATAAATAGACAAGAGAAACAGACAGTGAATGGAAAGTGAAAAGCATCCTGAAGAGCGAACAGGCAACAGAGTGGCATGACATGCTTCCCCTGGGAAGCAGACACCATGATTTCTGTGCACAGAGCCCCGGTCTCCA
The DNA here is from genome assembly GCF_016699485.2 of Gallus gallus. Lineage (NCBI taxonomy): Eukaryota > Metazoa > Chordata > Aves > Galliformes > Phasianidae > Gallus > Gallus gallus. The sequence continues at coordinate 978,862 of NC_052550.1, forward strand.
TTTACCATATGTGGACTCAGAGGAAGCATGATCCACATCCAAAGTACACACAGAAATCCACACTTTGTTTTTGCCTGTTAGTGATACCACAGTACACAGCAGACAAACTTCATTGCTTTGCTGCATTTTATCTTTCAGAAGGAGCACCAGAAGGATAAAATAAAGCCTCTGTACCACCAATACCTAGAAAAAGCCAAGTGAGGTGTATCCCAACAGCTCAGGTGCGAAGGGACTTTTACCTAGAGCTAAAACTTCTGCACAGAGCAGGGTCAATATTGCCTTTGGACCAGGCTGCTCAAGTCTCTGTCTCATTGGGTCTCTTCTCCTGGCTAACGAAGCCATACTCCCTCAGCCTCTCACTGTGCAAACTGTTCAAATAAACCCGCTGCCCCTGCAAACTGCATGGCTCTTCAATGCTTGAAAATGTTCCTTGAAGTTCCAGAAGAGTGAAAAGAGGACTTCTGGAGAAGTCAACATATGCATTCCTAGGGAATTCCCCAGCTGAGCCTGCAGGAGCTCCCAGACCAACCACTCCAAGGCCCTCCCTTACTTACAAGGCAGCAGGAAAACAACAGAGGCACATACAGCCCAGCTGCCTACAGAAACAAGGTTTGGTTTTTGTGCCCCAACTGTTGTGAGGTGTATTTTTCACTATCACTGCACTTCTGAAAACACTCAAATCCACTGTTTCCTGCAGTCTCAGAGCTACTGAGGTTTTTATTCTGAGAGCATGCAACAGGGTGAGGGACAGAGAGCCTTGTACATCCACACAGAACAAAGGCCACCACAGGCATCTGGCCATCTCTGAGCACCAGAAGATACACTCAAAGAGATGCACTACAAATGTTCTGTGTGAGGGAAAGCCTTACTAAAATCTCTGCTCCTCCTAGACATGAGAGGGGCCATGAGTCACAAACCTATCAAAAAGCACTCAGCCATAAGATGAAAGGTACTGACTGTGTGCCTCAGGACTCACAGGACCCTCGGGACATGACACCACCATTGAGGACTCTGTCACTCAAGCAGGGTCACCCCTGCAGGCTCAATTACAAATTTGCAAAAGAAGGGAGAGCATGGAAGTCAGAACTGTGCATTCAGACCCTGAGGGCAAGCCCTAGGGATCATTTGGGTGGGCTGCAAACGCTGCAAAGCTTGGCAGAGTGACTGAGCTTTCTACATTTCAAAGACACAAGCTGGCACAGCACACACATTAAGAAGATACAGTACCTATGCTCTCTGTCGGTGGGTCAGCAGGAAGGAACCCTTGCTTTAGGAGCTGCATCTTGATTTCATTATTCTCCACCTGGACTTCAGATACCATGTTACAGGGTATGTATCCCTCTCTTCCTGCACATTCACCCCTGTAAAAGCCATCGGCATCCTTGTCTCCGCACACCTGCAAGGCAAAAGATAGGCCAAGGATTGCTGAAGCTGCAGGGACCAAGACAAAGAAAAAGGAGAAAGGGAATCCAAAGAAACTCCCAAGAGAGGGAGCTCTGCCTCCCAAGGTTTATGCTGTTCTTGGAACAAGAAATGGATCCATACAGAGCAGGAGATGTTCACCAAGGTCTGCTCCTACCTTCAGGATCTGTCCCTCCTTAAACGGGAGCTCTTCTTCTGCTGCATCAGGGTTAGGAGACATGGAAACAGGATCGTAGTCAAACAGGGCCACAAATATTCTAATGCCATCATCTTCAACAGTGGTTTCTGAAGCAGAGCTCCTTGGAGGACCTAGGCACAGTCAGGGGACACACCAGAGATAATGTCAGCACCATTTCCCTGCCAAAGACCTGCATGGCTCAAGTACTGCACAGGAGTCCCCCTGTGCAATTTCCAGCAGCCTCTCTCTCTCCTGCTGCCCGATTCTCCCCTTTCCCCACTTACCTGGACTAGAAAGCGAAGGCTTCTGCATTTGGCTTCTTTGTAAGCTCCTGTTCCCTCTTCTGCTGGGAGTCTGCCAGGCAGCTGAGCCAGGCAGTTCCTGGCCCCTAGGATCTTTATTGCCAGACGCCTGCAACAGGAACCATCAGACAGTTAGTAGCAGCCTCTGCCTTCCAACTCACATGAACAGCGCTCAGCCCAAACGCACTCCACAAAGAGCAGTGCATCCAAATGCAACATTCCTCTTCAGGGACACTCTAGAGCTGAAAACGCTATGGGAGTTGGAAAAGAGAGCTAAATGCCCACAGGCACCCTGCCTGACGCCAGTGATGTGAGGATGCAAGAAAGGGCATTTCAAGGGAAAGCAATGACATTACAGCCATCAACTACAGAAAGCTTTCATGAATCAGCTTATTTCACTGGGGATTCTCATTTGGGTCCCACAGTCTCTTGCTGTAGGTAGGAAGACCCAGTGTGAAAAGGAATACTGCATCGGTGACACTCGATCATTTTGCAGGAAAAGCAGAAGCAGCTAATACAAGAAAAGCCATGGAGCAGCACAGAACTACACAATCTCCCAGATATTCTTCCGGATGATCCTAGAGAAGGGTCCTTTCTCTGGACAACACTGAACAAAGCAAGATACAGGCAGGCCAGGGAAGCAGAAGGGAAGCTAACACCACTGCAAGCTGCTTCAAAGCCAGAATAGGAAAAGTCACCCAACCCTTTTGTGCAAGGAGGTGCTACGTATCCCCTTCCAAGGATGTTCGAGCCTCCTTCTCCAGCCAGGTGACTTACAGTCCTGCTCCCAGCCTTGCTCCTCAGAGCTGCTCTCACACCTCAGTGCTTCCTTCTCCTGGCAGAAGGATTGCAGGCGCCGGCTTGGAGACCCAGCCCACTCCATACCCTGCTCTTCCACTCTCTCCAGTCTAGTCAGGTTCCTTCTGCCACCTGTGTGGAAAACCTCAGATTGACTGGAGCAATCGCTCCATTCCCCCTGACAGTTCTGGGCCCTTTCTGGCCAGAGCCTGCTCTCAGGGGGGGATGAACAGGTTGAATCCTGATCGTCTTCAGAGTCATACTCAATGTCTATTTCCAGGCTCCTGGAGCTGGAGCAGTGTGCTGCCATCCCAGCAGGTTCTGCAAACCCTGAAACCATTGTTTTCCCATGGTTTCTTCGAGAGGCGCTTTGCCTAGCACGAGTGTATGCATCAAACCCCTCCTTACCAGCAGAGCTGCTCACAATGTTCAGCTCCTCCCGGAGGCTGGGAGCTCTGTACAACCCGCCTCCCATCTGGCTGCAGTTGCCCAGCAGACGACTGCAGTGCTCTGTGAAATCATTCTGTCTCTTCCTACCCATCTCAGGTCGACCCCGGATCTTCTCTCGATAGTTATTTCCCTTCTTCTTGCTCCGAGTGGGGCTTGTCCCACTCCCAGACTTCAGATCATTCTCCTGGTAGCCCCAGTTCCAGTTTGTCCTTTTCTGACTCCAGCTGGGGCTCATGTGGTCAGCACCCCCTCTACTCCCCTTAGCAGTCTGCTCCTCCCATGGAGTCTGAGCAGATAGATCTGGGGAGGAATCACTACCATCTGCCTTTGGAAATGGATCCTGGGTGCTTAGTGGCTTCTCAGACCTTCCTGCAATGTAGGTAGGTGCTTCCAAGGAGCCTTGAGGATTTTCCTTTTCCTCTGTAACACACTTCTCATCCTCATCTTCATCCTCATCTTCAGTCACTTCAGGGATGCTAAACAATTTCTTGCTGTGGTTCTTCTGAAGCGGGAGCTCTAGTATCCTTTCCAGAATCTCCTCATCGCTGTCAGTATCACAAAGATCCATCTGTACCCAGCCCCCGAGAAAAGCCACAGCCAGGACAAGCAAAGGAAAAAAAGAGAGGAAATACTCATTAAAAAGAGAGATAAAGTTACAGCTGATTCCCTCCCAGCACAGCAATATGGAGCGGCGACTGTGGGCTGCAGAGAAGCAAGGATAGGAAGCAAACGATAGCAATGGGTCTTCTGGCAAAAGACAATCAGATGAACTAGCAATGCAGTGGGAAGCGAGAAAGGCCAATGCATGAAAGAGCTCCCTCCCAGGCCCTGCCTCTACACAGACAGCTGTCTGCAACACCCTTCGTCCTGCCCGCTGGACCCCCCCATAGCTCCACCACTCCCAGTCTGAATGGTGGACAGGAGCTGCACAGTTCCTCTGCGGCTGCTCACTGCACATTGGAGCTGCTCAGTGTCCAGGAATCTCTCTGCACACACACTCACAGCCTGTGACCACAAGAGGACCCATAGTCCTCCCCTGTCTCTCCATCCTCACAATGGAACATAAGGAAATGACCCTGCACAGCAAAATCCTATAGCTTCAGGGAGTCGTGCATACTTCTATCTCACTAGAAAGCTTGGGAAAAGCCTACCAGGTCACATAAAACTTTTGGAAAAACACTACTGAATTTTAACATTTGTCTTAGACCAACTGTCTATGCTATGTTTTGCCTCCTACTACATTTATACTAAAATAAAAAGGTAGAATCCTAGAAGAAGAGCGTAATTCAGGCTAGAAGAAATCTGGAGGTTTGTAGTCCAACCTTCCTAACAATTTACACAATTATATGTTCTAAAAACATTTACAGTTCACAAAACATATGTGGCTACTGTTGTTTTAAGTTGCAGCCATGAGCACGTCAATGCAGAGAGAACTAAAAACTGAACCACAGAGGGAGAAAAAGGCAGTTGTAAGCTGCCTGGTGATCATTCATCCTCTGTAACTTTTTCCAAACAAAAGCTGGTCTTGAATTGTATTTAGAAAGAGTTAGAAGGGACCTCTGGTGATCTCTAGTTGAATCTCCTTGCAAGGGCAGGACTGCAATCTAGTGCAATCTACTTGCCAGCAAGACTTTTGCCAGTGTGTTGTGTAGTAGCTGAGGCTTGAAAATGCCAAAGAACAGAGCTCCTCCACCTCTGACCCATGAGATCTGTCCCCAGGTTGCAACTCTCACCTGGGAAAAGATTTTGTACCTCTGTCCAACATGAACCACACTGCAACTTGTGGCTGTTACCTGTTTCTGTACTATTTGCCACCAGTAAGAAGACTCTGACACTCTTCTCCTTGTAACCATCTTTAAAATAGTTGCAGGCAGCTACTGGATCTTCCTTTAGCCTCCTCTTTGCCAGATCCCAGACTGGGAAGCTTCCCAAAATTCCCCCCATAGGACATGCAGTCTAGATTCCACCTTTTAAGCACCTGCTAGCAGCAATTATTAATACACAAATTCATAAATGCAACCATAAAAATCAGTCCAGTAAGATTTATTGTAGCCATTTATGGAGCTGTGGCCTTTGCTTTTGAGTTTTGATACATTAATGATTCCTAGGAAGTTGAAGCAGCAGCTGTGTAAGTGTGAAGAAGTGAAACAATAATGAAATTCTATAACATGAGAAGGATCTGGGACACTGTAGTCCATTAATAATCAAGAAGAAAGCTAAATAATCTATTAGAGGTCAAACATGCTATAATCAGAACCCCTCCATTCCTTATTCTACAAATCCTAAAAGAGTTGGCTGAGGAGACCTGAAATAAGCCAGCATGTTTCTGAGTACATAGAAGCCTAGGAAACAGCTCTGCTGAGGCTTGACTGAACTGCCATCATCTTCTTCCACGCCACAGAGCAGTGTAGGGAACCTGTGCCTTGTTTTTCACCACCAGGCTCTCCTCAGGCTCCTGACATCCTGCTCTGCAGGTCCAACCTTCCCACCCTACCCTAAAGAAGGGGAAAAAGAGCAGCAGCGAATTTACTCCAGATTCATCACACATTCTGCTACTGACTATTTAATGCTCATCAGATCCACCCCATCTGTGTTGCAGGCTATGAGCCATACAGGTCAGCAGCAGTGAACTACATCTGTTCTTTGATCACACAAAATAAATTAGGATGCATTCTTGTAATAAAGGCAGACCACATTTCCTTCAAATCTTTCTAATTTCTCAGCCATTCACCCTTAATACTTTCCCTCATGCATACTCATTTCGACTGTCATAATTTGTATGATTACATCCTACTTTCCAGTCGTGCAGATTTAAGCACATTTCCAGATGCAGATGCATTATAACACTCCAACTAGCTTTAACTGTTTGAACTTGTAACATGTATAAATCTCTCATGGTTCCACTTTACCAGTCTTTTCTCACTTGTAACATCTGCACTGCAAAGTCAGGGCATTGCTCCCACATGCAATCCATCCTCATTGAGAGCACGAAGGTCTAAACAAAATCATTTGAACAAAGTTATTCATGTTTAGGAGTGTTTGCAGGACTGAAATCAAAGTATTAATGCCTCTGCTTTGCTTTTGGAAGGATGGTGGATTGGTACAGGATCTATAGATGGGCAGACTTCACAAACTCCTGTGTGCTCACTGTTTACATCTATATTAATAACATGATCAATAGGATTGATTTTTCACCCTGGGTTCTAAAGTTCACATTACACTGTGTGTTTTTCCAACTAATTAAACCCTGAGTACATTTATTACTTATAAACACCCTCCCCTCTCACGGAGAACCTGCATTTTACTAGTGTAAGACAACACTGGTAGTAAAAAAGAGCAGGCAGGAATTAAGCCAAGCACTGCTGAGAACGCTGGGCTCAAACCAGCATCTTCTCCTGCGAGCTGATGACATGGGATGGCTGCACTGGCACTCCCCACAAGCATCACTCTGCAACAGGTTACCTTCTCCCCGTTCTCCCTGTAACAGGGCTCTCTTGGATCCCATTTCTTCTCATCCAGAGTTTCTGAAGACAGTTCATCTTCCTCTTCCTCCTCCAATATATCTGAGAGGTCTGAACTACGATTGTGCTCAGTAAAAAGAGTCAGCTGTCGTCTTCCTATTTCAGACATTTTTTCTTCTTGCTGTGGAAAAGCAAAGCAGGTTTCTTCAGTCCTTTCAGGCATCCTCCCTATTTTCTTTCACCAGTACATGTGCAGGTCAAGTGTGGCAAGAAACAAAACGGACAGCACCCTGTGCAGCAACTGGCACATGCACACACAAACGTGCATAGACACACAATACTGACAGACACATTCTATTGCTTGCAAATAAAAGTTTCACTTGAAACTGTAAAATCTAGGCACATCAAATACAATCCACATTCCCTCCATTGGCAGAATTCAGCCAAAGTAAAAACAAACCTCTCTTTTCACTCTGGACATTTCTTTCATCACCTCTTTGCTAGGCGACAACCTCAGAAACTCCTGGCAGCTGCTTCCACCCACGCTTGCATCTCGGGAGGTGCCCTCCATCTCCTCAGCCTGGCTGGGGGAGGGCAGGGGCTCTGGACTCAAGTTCTTCTCCTTTGCTTCTGTCTCTCTTTCAGCACTGGGACTTGTTGGTGACTCTTCCACAGAGCATGTATGGCAGGTCTCCATGCGTATCATCAGGCTAGCATTAATTGGGCTTTCTAGCTCTGGCATTTTGTTTACGTTTTGCTCCATCTGGGAAACAAACAAAAAAATTCATCACCAGGATAGCCACAGCACCTGATGCAGGAACATTCCTCAGCCCCCCAGGTGCACACTCTATTTCTGTTCTTCTGCAAAGGACCATTAAGGACAGTTTGAGATGTTCAATCTTGGCCTCTATGCCAGCAGTCCAGAGGCCAATGACACCAGTCTGTGGCTCTCCTTCCCCTCAGCCCCTTCTTGTCAAGGAGCAAAGAAACTCAGGGGAGGCACCATCCAATATTTGTGAGCCAAAAGGGCCTTTAAGACCCAAACTGTCAGAAACACCTTGTGTTCTGTGTCAGTGTAGGAGGATCCTGGCAGTCAACTGGTAGCCTGAAAGGCTGGCCATCTCTGAACTAACTCCTTCCTACCATTAACTGTAAGTGGGCACAGAGCATTTCCACTACAGTACTGTGCTTTGCACAGTGCACAAGCAGTTTTACAGCAGCAAGAACAAGATGAGTCCATTTCTCATTCTCCTGTTCCAGAGGAACATCCTAAGAACCAGCTTTGAGCATGGCCTGAGCTGGAGGTGAAGGTACTACTCGAGCTGGAGGTGAGGACACTACTCCAGCTCTTCTTAGAGCTGCTGAGTGCTGTGAAGAATATACACAGAGCACAACTGTGTACTAACAGTACAGTAGTTAGGTCACCTACTTGAACTACAAAGATTTTAAATTTTGCTTTCTTCCCAGTAATTGTTTCTGCCTTTTATTACCAGTCATCTCAGTCTGGTATTTAGGGAAATCTCTGGAAGATGGAGGAGCAAAGACCAAAAATTATGAGAGTAAGGTGGGCTTTCATCAGTCACCTCCTTTGATAGCTAGTTATCTAAAAAAAGACAGCTGCGCTGCAACAGAGTGCAACTGTGGCTTAGGCACACTTTGAAAATATCTTCAGGATCAGACTCCTGAGGAGATGTACACTGCACTTTCAAAACATCCCCTGGACTCAGGCCAAAGTTAGGCAGGCCTGGACCTCATAATTAACCAACCAGTTAGACTCCTTTTGCCCTGTTTCGCTTTGTTAACAGCTGAGTGAAGACAGACATCTCAAGCAACAAAGATTATTTGTGTCTTAGAAGCACCAATTTTGGTCTTCTGACTACAAAGGAGGGAAAGGAACTGAGTCGTGCAGCCATCTACACTAGACATCTAAATGCGGGCAAATGAATCAGAACAACTGACCTGTGGTGCCAGAGCAGCAGATGAGCAGGGCATGAAAAATTATGACTAATTTTTGATTCAATGTCTCAGTTCTATTAAGTATTTATGTGGCCTTTGATCTCGGGCCCACACAACTGCTGATGCTCTAGCAGTTAAAAAAGCCTTCCCCCCTTCTACCCAGCTCTGAGCTCACACTGCCTTAATTAACAGTCGTGCTGAATTTGATGGTTTGAAGCACTCTTGTGAGCCTCCAGTCAGCATCAAAGGTGAGAATGGGGAAAAGATAACTTCCCCTGATATAAAACCTCACAAACCAACAGGACCTACTTCCCTCTCATCACAGAGTGAGCACCTTACAGACAGTTCACCTCTTTTCTCAAAGACCTCCCAGACACTTCTCACCACCATCTTAAAAAAGCCCTGAAATCACCCAAAGGCTCTGAAATGCCCAGTATCATGACAGCTTGCCAGCTCTTCTCCAGACAAGGCTGCCTCACTGGGCAGTCCACCAAGGTGCTCCCTCTTGCTGGAGTGCCTGCTCTGCAATGCCCAAATCCACCAGATTGGAGATGATTCCTGCAAGTCAAAGACCACAGCAATATCCGGTCAACACTGACATCACCATTAGTGGGAAGATCGCTTCAGCACCCAGCCCTGAGGAATTCATGCTTTCCTGATTCTGTTCCTGCCCTGCCTGGACACGTGATCAAGCAGTGAGATTCAACTGCTCTTTCACATATACAACAACAAACACTCTGCTGGTTTGCCAGCCACTGGATGGCTGCATGCTAGCAGCGTGCTGTTACATTCACCTAAATGATTTATTCTCCTTCCCAGCAGTACCGGGCAGGAGATGTTATACACTTACCAGCACTTCTGTCCCTTCACCCAGGCTTTTCAATTCTGCTTCCCTCGAGGAGACAGGCTCTGTGCCCTCACCCAGGAGTTTTGTACTGCCCGCTTGCTGAGGAGGCACAGTCAGGCATTTCTTGTCTTGTGCAGTGTCTGATCCCTGCAGAGAAGTGCCTGAGGTGTGTACCAAGGAAGCGCTGGACGGAGAGAGCTGCAGTAGCAAAGAGGCTTTCTCTGGCAGAGATTGTGCTGAGCCATCGTGGCTGGAGGAGAGATCAGTTAATTTGGCATCTGATAAATCAGTGGGGACTTTCTGTCGAAGCAGGAGCGCAGCCGTCTGGTGTGTGGGCGGGCTGCGTGCAGGCAGAGAGCCCCTGGATTCTCCACAGGGCAGTCTAGAGGTAAGAGTAGTAGAAACAGCAGAATCTGAAGGTGAAGAACGATGAGAAGCTCTCAGCAAGACTGAGGAAATCTGGGCTGGAACTGAATCCACTGACTCCCCATACAGAGACATTGTTCTCACAGAAACCTCCCGGCACACCTGGAACATCTGAAGCTGGGACAAGTCCACAAGGACACTCCCAGCTGTTGGAGAAGTAACTTCTATTGCCTGCAAGCAAAGAACCAGAAAGCAGTTAATTACTGTGCACAGCTCAGTGTTTCTGAGAAGGACAGTTCTTGAACCTACAGTTAGCTAAAGCTGTTTCCATGCTTCTGCACAATATCAGCAAAGAATGAATGGTACCAAGAAATTGTTGCTGTTACCATCTGAGAAACTGGATATTCTATAAAGTAAGACTATCTTCCCTTCTGCTCCAGGTGTGAACTCTTTTTGTTCACTGCACTTTAAAAGCCCACCTTTTTTTTGGCCTCTCTTTCACCCCAGCAAAACTTTTCCATATTCATGTTTTTGACCCGTGCTATGGAAGAATTTCCATGACAAACAGCAGTCATCCCACATGGCACCACTCTGTTTAGCTTTGTGCTCTTTTCAGGAGCTGTGGTTTACCCCTTCCATGGCTGATGGCACACCATCATGCACACAGAAAATTGCAGGCCACCTGCAGTACAGAACATCCTTGGAGGTTCTTCATTGGTATTCATATTGGGTGTTTGGGCATCTCTCCCTTCACCTGTTCCTAATTTAAAGAACTACAGCTCATTCCTCATAGTTCAGAGACAAGTCCCAGGTGCCTGCAAGGTTGTCTGCTTCTCTCTGCCCATGCCCACAGAAGTTATAACTCGCTGTGACGCTCAGCAGTGTTCCCTGTGGATTCTCACTGCTGTCACTCTGAAACAGTCAAAATGTGCTGTCCTGAATGGGTTCCCCACAAACCCACTGCTTCCCCAAGAATCCAGCCAGTGCCTTGAGTGAAGCAGAGGAGGCTCACACTGACTGTCCAGTTGTTTGTTTTTTTTGATGGGCATCAGCAAAAAAAAAAAAAAAAAACAGCCCAAGCATTGTACCTTCTCTGATATCATTCCTCTCACCTTCTGTCCATCTGCATACACAGCATAACCCGTGACTCGAACTCCGTTGGAAGATCCTTCAGCATCAATAGTGACAGGTAACCAGCTGATAACGAGGATTCCTGGAGAGGGACCAACTTCTACCTGGACATCCAGAGGAGCATCAGGCGTGCCTGGGAGAGACCAAACGGATCATTTTCTTGCTTACCTCACTACAGCATAACACCAAACTAAACCCCGGTTCATATCAAAGAGAAAACTCACACCAGACTTGCCACTGCAGAACTGCACTGGGATGACTACACTAGCTTCTTGGGAAGTGATAGACAAAACCAGAACAAGTAAGGTGCTCTGATTCTGGGAAAGCTTTAAAGCACAGAAAACAAAACTTTGCAAAAGTAGCTGAGGCCAAGATGCAGCAACCCTTAGAGAAACATGAGTGCAGGTCACAGCAAACCGGATCGTTCATACCCTGAGAGGCATGCTGCTCAAATCAGCAAAGGGGAGGTCTCTCCAGAGCAAACGAAAACAGAAGAGGTAATAAATTCTTAAAATAAAAGAAGAAAAATATTAAGACAAAACAGGATATCTCCTCACGCTTTGGGACCTAATAAGCTTTGCTTCCATTCACCCCAAGTCTTTACACCAAAGAACTGACAAAGCTTTCTGTCCCAAGCACTCCCTTCACAGTAGCAATGGGCACAACTACTCTGATACCTGCTAGTGGGGTAGTGAAGTGTATCACAGCTGAGTTCTGCTCCTGCCCCTCTGAGACCTCTTCCCAGAGTGTTTTCAAGGGACGGGCCTCCAGCTTGGCAACATACTGAGTGTTGGGCTGCAGGTTGCAGAAGGTGTACCAGTAGACCCCTGGTTTTGTTATGTCACACTCCTCCCCATTCAGATACACTGCGTGGTTGTAATTGCTGTTGCAGGGAAGCCACGTGACCTCTGCTGATGTGGCAGTGACGTTTCTGACTTTCAGCATAGTCGGTGCCACACACAAATCTTGCCCCACATAGAAAGTGCATCGCAGTTTATCAGAACTGCCCTTCTCTGTCACACTCTGCACAGACACACGGTAAGCCTTCGTCTTTAAATCCAGCTTTTCAATCACTGCTTTGGTCTGAAAGCCACTCTTCACATTTTGACGTAGCTCTTCATCCACATAGATATTGTAGCTCTGTATGTCTGGGCAGCCAGCAGGCATAAGTGGTGGTTCCCAGCCTACAACTATGCTTCTGGCAAGCTGCTTGATCAGAGTCAGTTTTCTTGGGTAAGGCACTGCTGTGTGACTAACACGTTCCTCCTGGTCTCCTTCTGCTCTACTGACCAACGGACTGATGCTACTCTCTTCAATGGAGAAATCACTCTTATCTCCACTGCTGGTGCTTGCACTGACAAAACTTTTCTCCTGGTATGAACTATGGGTGAGATCATTCAGCTCCGAAGGCAGAACCGTCACGAGGTCATCATCTGAAACTCGCTCAACAAAATTGGAGGGGACCAGCCCTCGCCGGCCATCCATCAGCTCCCCTAAACAAAAAACAGGAAACCTGTTACCACTGCACCTACCATTCAATCTTCCAACCCATCTGTGAAGACAACCTGACAACATCTATGCTAGGTCGTAACTGCACTGCAGTCAGGAACAAAGAAAGGGAGGTTATCCCTGGGCAAGGTTACTCCATTTCCTAGGGCTGCTCTACTTACATCCTAACGTCCACTGGAAGAAAACTCACTGTTCTACACAATTCACAGTGAGCTAACCAGAAAGTGTTTTATGTAATTAGCTTCATGTTTTTCCCTTGTTCATTTTGCTGTTGTTTCTGAATACAGCTCTTTTACTAACTTCAATGTCTTTTTTTCTAGTCTTCCTAAACTATGCAGATTGTACATCTTCTCCCAGCCACACATATTTGGTTTTCATAGTAATTCCTCGTGAAAGTCCAACTTTCCAGCTCTGTATTTAGTTCTGGCCTCCTGTTTAGTCTCCTCCATTGTTATGTCAGATTATGTAATAAAGATGTCCCAAGAAGACCCACTGGAATGACTGATACCACAATATTCTTGGTATGTGTAAGAACAATCAAATCAGTGTTAAATGAGCAGTGCATAGGGGTTGTAGATAATTTCACACTCTACCTACAGCAAATCAATTGAAAGCAGGGAAAGCAGAAAAGATTAGTAAAGAATAACCTGTTTATTCTTTAAACAATAAAAAAATAAATAAATGAGAAGCTTGGAAACAGAAGGAATGAAAGAGCCAGAACAGTCAAAGAGCAAGCAGTGCAACATGGCATGCATTTGCCTCAGCTCTTGCAAAGCACCTGAATAAATCAGGACCCTACATCTACAAGGAAACTTCATTACAAATTTACAGTCCAGAATTCTTGCTTTCCATTCCATCTGCCTAATAATCACCTGAGTCCATGTTTTCAAAAGAAAAGGTGTCAAAGGAGAAACTCACTTTATAATACCCAACAGGACAAAGACTGTGGTTTGGGCTGCTTAGCTCACACCTTACTTGCCAAAGAGTACAAGGTAATCAAGACTATCAGTTGCCCATGGTACTGGGTTCAATATGCAGCCATTGGGAAGAGGGGAAGAGACTACCTGGAGAAGGAATCCACAGGCTATCCTTGGATAGGGAAGAACAACATGCAGATGAAACCTGGAACTCTGTTGAAAGTAGTGGTAAAACTCCCACTGAATTCACCAGACCAGGATTTCATGCTTTAGACTTACATTAATCATGACATGAATCAACTCTTCTAACAGGCCCTGCTCTCCCACTATTAAACCAACTTTGGACAGAAAACATTTATCTTGAGGTTTGAAGATTCACTAAATTCCTCTCTTGTTTTTCTTTTCAAGAGAGCAAATCTCCACTGCAGTTCAGTCACATTCCTTTTCCACTAGAACACACCTTCAAAGAAGCCATCTTCGTCCATGTCTCCATAGATGTAAATGTACTCTCCAGCAGTTAGTGGAAGCTCTGCTTCTGGATTTTCATTTGGTCCATCGAAAGGATTGTAGCTGAAATAGTTACAACATGAAAACTCACTTCATACACCAGTTTTCACAGCAACACCTTCAAGCTGTGCTGTTGGATCAGCTTACAATTCAGCAGCAAATTCCACAAAGGTCAAGACTCCAGTTCTGTGTATTTGTATATAACTAATACCATATTGCTCCATGTCCAAATAGCAGGTAAGAATGCTTTTCTGAGTAGCAGAACAGATGTCTTGAGACATCTGAAAGAACAGATAAGAGTGCCTGAATGTGTCAAGGAAGCTGTAGGACTCTACATTTCTAATTAGAAATCCTTGGATTCTCTTGCATCTCTTAAATGAACACATCACACTCCATTTTGTGCAAATAAGAGCTTTGAATCAAAGTGCCCAAAGCACATAGAACATACTTCACACATCACAAAGAATCTCAAAATTCCCATATTTAAAACCCTAAGAATGAGTTGATTTGTGCAAGAAGAATGTTATGTATGAATGAAGAAAACATTTGCTGCCTTTTACTTTCTAATCGTCCAGTTCTTTGCTTTCAAGTTATACAACACCACACTCTAAATGGCAGTCCAAAATCACACTGAAGTGGTAAATAAATATGTTGGTGATAGGTGACAGGCTCCAGGTAGTTCTAACCCGCCTACCCACAGGTCCTTGAGCTGACCAGGCCTTTTAGAGGAAAGAGTCATATGAGAAACCTTGTATGCACCTACTGTTAACACCTGTTCTTTAGTTTTTAGAAGGGCTTTCAATACGCCAAAGAAATGCTATCCTCTCTGAGCTGAGTGAGACTTTACGGGCCTAAAAGTAGCACATGAAGACAAAGGTCATATTTGATCTGCTCCTAAAAAGTGCAGAAGCATCCCACTTCTCTTCCTCCCATTCCACAGACTAAAAGCTGAATGACATAACAGTAGTCTAGGAATTGCAGAAGAGGATTTGGTTTGACCATAGCAGCTCAACAGATAGCAACAATGATCTGAAAACTCTGGCTTAATTCTTTGCTTCTTCGTTATTACATTTTTTAACAATCAACACGGATTTCAGCCAAAAGCTTCGATTCGGGAATTCTGTGCTGAAGTTTTCTTAATTGGAATAAGACTTCCTCGGAGAAAACTACTTAATTCAGTAGAAGTCAGACCAAGGAATGGATCAATTCAAATCTCTATTTTCCACCCAAGATTATTTTCATCAGAAAAGTTGCAACCAGTGATGTGCCTTGAATAGCTAATTATCTTGCTATGTTTTTGTTAAGTTAAATACACAGGATTTGCTTGTGTAGGAAACAGAAGACACACACAAAAACAAACAAACAAAAAAAAACCACACACACACACACAAAAAAAACCAACCTGACAGCAATCCTTAAGAGCAGTTAATGCCACAGAACAGAATAACTTGCCAAACCTCAGGGAGCACAGAGCACAAGAGATGACATGATACCTGTATCGAGCCAAGAAGACCTGGAGCTTTGCAGGGCCTTGGCTGCCTGGGTCTGGCATCAGAGAGATGCTGTCAACATCCAGTTCTTCCATTTCACTTGCAGTGTCCACCTAAAATTATAAAATGAAAGACAAAAGATAAGACATGGCCAAAATCAGAATAAAGGAACACTCAAAGAGTTCCAACAGCAGTGAACAAATCCTCAAAGCTGATGTATGTGGAGAGTTTGGCCACTAAGCTAAGGTTTGTCTGGAAGTATGATTTTTAGAGTGAAAAAGCAGTACCAAGAAACACAGCTGCAATTTCAACGGTTCAAGCAAAAGCTCTTCTCTCAAGAAGGTAATGCAACCTTGGGATGTCCATAGAGCTAGGTGATCTCCCACTGCTCTTCAAGCCTCAGATAAATAAAGCCATGGTGACACTGAGACAGTGCTCGTGGGAGTCCCAGTGTGAGTGGAAAACTGGACTTGAGATTCTTGAAGCCCCTTTCACCCTACATATCTGCAATGCAGTATAATCTCTTCCTCCTAGATCCAAGTCCTGTATGAAATCCAAATGGTAATCTGAACAAAGGCAAACTGATAGTTGTAAAAGACCCCTGCAATTCAGGCAGTTCCCCTGCAGCACCTGCATATACTTCAGTATGTTTATGTACTTTCAGAACATTAAAGGGCACTACCAGCTCAGACCAAAGCTCTACTTAGTCCAAACAGCTGGCTCTGATAACACTAAGTAGTACACACAGAAGGAAAGCATACAAGAGGCAGAGCAAGCATGCAGTTCTCATCTTTCTGGTACAGCCTCTCAGTTGCTAGCAGTGATCTACTGAAGAACCTTCTAAGCTGGGTCTGTACCATGAATGGTATTGCCAAAAGAATCTTCCAGATAATTATCTCAAGCTTTTATGACTTTTTGAAACTTAACATCTAATGGCAGCAAGTTACATAAAGCAATTATTCTTTCTGAAGAAATGCATTTCCCTTGTGTTTGTTTGAAATGCTGCCAGTGAATCAATTTGAGCTAATTTTAAAACACACCTCAAGGCAAATGTATTTTTGACGGAGGCCCATTGCAGGCACCAGAACACACAGCATATCTTTTTCTAGTACATGAACTGCAAAAGTTAATATTTCGAAGAGTTCAGAGACTCTTTTCAAGGTCTTGTGCTCCTTGAAATGCAACCCTGTACCATGCCCTAAACAAACAGCTGTACCCTGTAACGCCCAAAGGTAGACAAGTGGAATAACTTTTAAACCTGGCTAACACTCTGGAGTATTCCCATACCCATGTGCTGCTGAAGCCAAACACACCACAGATTATCTCCCCAAGAATTACTAGTCTTATCTCTCCATGGATCCACGATGGCTTTCAATTCTTCTTTCACACTGAATAACAGTAATTTCTCCCCCCAGAGAACTGTCAGTAGTCAGATATGCGTTCCTTTCCAGGTGTGACCTTCACTTTGCTGTTGAATATGACAGCTTCTCAGACCTTACACAGCGGCAAAAACTGCCTGCCACAGCAACATCTATTCACCAGTGTTCTGCCCCTGTAGCTCAAGTTCTCACTGTCTTCTACTTGTATAATGAGGCACTCCATGTAACCCCAAGGTTTTAGCACTCAGTAAACATCTGTGGATTAAGAGAAAGTGAGCTGTTTCCAACATCATCACACCCAGCACCACTCACAGCGCTAGCTTAGCCTAAGTTGTCACATCAATTGTACAGCAGCATGTATGAAAGACTGCTTAAATGAACCCTATATAAGAGCTCATGGAAAAGAGAAGCAACTGCCATCTATTAGATCTTGGTGGCACTAACAGGCAAAGCCTATTAACTTCATCCCTCTACTAGCACAAACTCAGCATCTTCTCATGGTGTCTTACAACAAGTAGAACAACCACACCTAGGGGTGCACGCAAAGAACCTTGGGTTCCTGGGGCACAGTCCTTCAGCGTGCTGAAAGTTTCTAACTTTCCCATTTGCTACCATGACTGAGGTGTCACATGGTGTCTTACCCACAGCTTCCCCACAAATCCCTCCAACTGACCTCCCCTCCTGCCTTCTCCTCCAAGCCCACTTGACTCCTTCGCAGAGCACCACAATACATTCAAATGAGCATTGCAAACGTGGGCATTCAAGGCCTTCTCAATTTTTCTTACAGGCTTCCACTTGCTTCATTACAGTTTTCTTCATTTAGCCAGAGAAATATAGGGTTCTCTGCAATGCATTTATTCCCTAATGGCTAGAAAGGAGAGGCCTCAGTGGGGACTCTCATACCAACCTCTGGAGTTGGGCAGGATTTGGAGCTGTTCTGCATGGATTCTGATTTTGAAGAGCTTGACTGAGATTCAGCTTTCTTGGCTTGTTTCTGAGAACTGGCAGTAGAAACTGGGGAGCCAACAGCAGCCTCAGGCACCCGCTGTGACGACTCCGACTCATTGGTCTCTTCATTGTGAACCTTCTTTGTGCTCTGGTGAGCAAGCAATGCAGGACCAGGTGAATCTGAAATAAGAGCAATCTATCCATTACTTTTAGCCACAAGCAAAATATAAGATCAGCAGAGAGCATTAGAATGAGCAAGCACCCTTCAGAGTAGCTCAGGTCTCTGTAAGTGAGATCCATTTAACAGTGCCACAGACTGAACACCCTCAGCTCCCTTTAGTCAGAGAAGCACCAGGTTCTCTCTGTGACTATAAAACGAACCATGAGTATTTATGAGAGAGAGAGAGATCCCAAGAGTTAATTAAACATCTGCACTCTTTTCTTTACACCTTCCCATCTATCCAAATAACGACATGCTTGACAAAACACCCGCAGGCACCTCCAGCAATTACCCTTCTCCCAGTGAGGCTGTGGGGTAGAACTGCACAGCGCAAGAGGAAGTTCAGAAGTCACCAGTGTGGAGGTGAGAAGGTCGATTTTTCCTGTTTGAAGGCGGAATTGTTTGAGCTCCTGGGACAGAAGGCTGAACTGCTCTGTTTGACTGCGACATTGGTCTTCTAGATCTTTCACCCGAGCCTGATAGGAGAGACACAAGATGAGACACAAACCCGCCATATCAAAACCACCACTGGGTCTCCAACCAGCATTTGTCTTTGCTACATCTCTTCAGAAATGGAGCGACTCTCAAACTCCACGGACCTAAACTTATGTCCTGCCCAGGAACAGTCAATAGGAATTGGCAGCTCTACACCTACATTATCTTTGAAAATCTGTTAGGAGACTGACTACAAGCACAATTAGGAATTATATGTGAAATGTTGAGTTTGAACTCAATATCCTAACCTAGCCCTGCACATGAAAGGATGAGATGAATCAAAGACAAATAAGCCCTGGAAAGAAAAAGATCAATACAGCTTTGCAGGTTTATATCACACCTCCAGAAGGAACTGCTCTCCCAGTGCTTTATCTCCATCACACTAGCACTCCTAGGAAGCTCTCATGACCTTATCCTGGCCTCCCCACAAACCCTTCTGGGATGAACTCCCTCTCATCCCTTCAGACCTTGCCTCCTTCCAGGCACAAGCAAGGGCACAGCGCATCAGCACAGGGCCCACACTGCAGAACATCTGTGTCATGCAGGCAGCCCACACAGTTTGCTTTCAAGTCCTACAGGAATGACTTGCTGCAGGAAAACACAGGCTGAGTACACGAAAGCTACATCTCAACAAAATGAGATGCAGGGAAACATTGGAGAAATACTGCAGAGAGGAAAAGACTCATTCCTACCAGCTAATGTCTGTATCTGTTTTCTAGTGCTTTCCTTCCAACTTCTCAAGATCTCCCCCCATTCCAAAACACTGCTGAGTCCTGGCTCTCCTTACCCAGCCCCACATGCTCCCTAGCTGCAAGCATTCCTAGGAGAATGCACCTGCCCCTTTCCCTCTTCTCACTCTGGCCACCATATACCTGCTTGCTCTGCTATCCTAGACAGATTTCCTGTCCTTGCTGCTCATGCTCTTCAAGTAATAAACAAACATTAAGCATTAGTGCTGGATGCAAATTTCCCAATTTCTTCAGTTAAATTTTGTGAGATAGAAAGTCTGTTTGCAAGCAGCTCTAAAAATACCACTTCTGACCAGGAAAAGACTTTCTTTCTGGTCTCAGAGTACAGCACAATTTTTCTTGTGTGCTCCCTACCACCTTCCAAGCATGCTTGCAGTTTTATTTTAGCATAAAATATCTCTTTTAAACTTGTTAGTTAATCCCTTGTTTTCCATCAAGCAGTAGAAGCTCTCAGTCTTCAAGACCTGCCTGGTGAAGCCTCTGAAACCTGGCAAGGAGTAACTGCTCCTGCACTGAAGGAGACCAGTACATGCCATGAGCAACTTCCAGTCGCATCTGCATTCTCCACTTGCTCAGTCAACTTGCTGCTCACTGAAGTCACATTGTGCACGATTCCTTTGCAACAGAACACGTATGTCCTAGCAGACTACTTGCACAGGGTCACGCATGGCGAGGCAAGCAGCAGGTTTTAGGAAAGCGCTGGGAAGCCAGGGCACAAGGAAGAGGAGCCTAAGGACAAGGTTGGGAGCTGACAGAGCCAGCAAGGATCGAGTCCCAGACACAGAAGATAGAGGAGACTTTTGTGTCTACACCTAACCCAAAAAGGAAAGAAAGAGAAGTCACACACCAACCTGAGATTGAGTAGTGTGATTACCAGAAAAGGCTGCAAGAGCAGGGAGCAGAGCTTGGAAGGAACAATTTAACCACCAATTCAGGAATTTAATCTGAATTTCCTCACTGAGCTAGACCCAGCTCAGCCCTGTTCTCTTAGGCACCTCCTGCTCTATCAAAATCTCCTCCTGTAGGTGTTCCCCATCCAAATGTCCCTTGCTACCTCTCTCCACTTCTTTTGCACAGTCAATGTTACCTGTTATTTAGTCTCCCCATTTTTCTTCAGACCTTCCCACAGCTCTCTGAAGTCAGATCTGAAGGGGACTGCTGAAAGCTGTTTTCTATCAGAGACAAACCCCACTACTTCAATATAAGACCTTATTCTAAACCTGTTATGAACCAGCACCGCTCCTGGACTGTAACACCTTAATTACTTCACTAGCTCCTGCCTCTTCTGTGACACTATTACTCAACCTCTGCTTCCTATCCTCCAACCAATTACAAAACCAGCAGGATCTCTAATTCCCCTGTGACACTTTCACTTGCAGTGATGTTGCCACTGCTTTTAGGTTTTGAAGGAAATGTTTCATTCCTGGACTGCAAACAGTTCCCAGAAGACCTTCAAATGTATGCAGCACGTGGAAGAAGTGCACAGTCGGACAAAACAAAATTGTCCAAAAAGCCCAGTAAAAGTTTCATATTCTAACTGGTTGAGAAAGCAAAGAATTTGAACAGGAAATCCTCCTCTGTGTAACTCATTGTGTTAGCTCCTTTAATTACATTTATTTCTTGAAGGTGACACTCTTGCAATCTTTTCCAGAGTATAATTAAAACAGGAATACCAAGTAACTGTCAAAGCCAGGACAGAAGAGAAAAATGTCCTGCTTCACAGGATTATTGCAATACCTGCATGCAATCCAAAGTACTCTGGTAGCAAGGAGAAAAGCAAAAAGAGATATAAGATCACATCAGCAGTTACACTAGCAAAAATCCAACAACCTGCCAAAGGCAACCCAACCCTCAGTTTGAATGAGACTGCTTTCTGACTGAGTTTGGGTCTGCCTTATTCTGTGCTGGGATTCCCACCCCCACACAAGCACGTTTTGTTAAACAAAAGCCAAATCCCACATATCAACTCCAAAAATGAGGCAACTATGCACTTTTTGAGGGTCTCCAACTCACAGTATACTTTGAACAAAAAAGATCAGCTACTCAAACTGAACAAAACAATTGCCCTCCTCCCTCCTCAGCATACATAGATGTCTAGTTTAAACAGAAGAGGCTGCTCCAATCCTTTGATGAAATAGTTCAGAGAACATTTGCCAAGTATCAAGCCTCCCACCCTTAAAGGCTGCCCACTAACTAAATACCAAGTGACATAAGAGCAGCACCTGTATCAGCTCTGACTCTGTCTCTGCAGTCAGCAGATGTTCCATAATGAACATGGAAATGTAATATTATATCATGTCACTTCCACACAATATTCACTCAGCTTGCAACAATTTCAATGCCATCTGGCAGGAGCCCAGCCCTCTTGGGATCTCCAATTCATACAGGTCATGCCCACTCAACCACTGCCACAGAGTAATCTCCTCAGTCAGGGACACTTACCATCCTGCTCAACTCTCCTGGGCTCCTAACAACCACGGAACTACTGCACAGTGGTGGACAAAGCAATTCAGTCTGTCATCTCTTACTGTGTGCCACCACTACAGACAGGGCCGTGGCCTCCTTTGTATGAAATCTCACTGTCCAGGTGCAAAATGAGGCACTCTGCTTTGTCTCAGGTATTTTGGTACTCAGAAAACCCCAGTGGACAGACACAACAGAAGTTTCTCCCTGTGCCATCACACCTATCCCTGCTCTCTTTAGGCATAAAATTACCACATCAATTTTCAGGGTTTGGTGCTGCAGGAATCCACAGCAAAGCTTTTCTCCAAAGTCCTCTTGGAGAAATGAGTCATTACATCTCCTTTCCTGCATTGTTAAGCTGTCAGCCACTACGGCAAAGTGAAATCAGTGCAGACGTCACCACACTCACACAGTTGGTCCCAGACCAGCAAATGAGACAAAGTGCTGCCTCAAACTTCATCACTCATTATGCTTGGTCATCACTCATTAGGCAATGGTCATATTTCTCTTTTTTTTTTTTCTCTAATAAAAAGCACAGATCCTATACATAGAGAATAAATATCAAAAGACAAAGACATAAGTATTCTTCCTCACTGCAGATGACCCTGGAAACGGAGCAGGTGGATCTGAAGTTGGTTACTTAATGCATCCCTGATAGAGTTGCTGGGCACAGTCTAAATGAAATAACCCATCTGGTGACTGGGCAGGCTGAGATTTAACAGAAAACTCCAACCCGAATGACTACTCTGCCAGTACAGACAATAATTGTACGCAGCATGAACACTGTGTCAAATCAATATGGTATCACATTCTACTCAATAAAATCCAATACCAATAAAATCCAGGGCATCAAGAAAACTGACTTTAAGAACATACAATACAAAGTCTAAAGCTACTAACCCATCTTATTTCCTTTTTTCTTACCTCTAGAAGCTGTACTGCTCCCTCATGTTCCCTTTTTGCCTCTGCCTGTGCCTAAGAAATGAGAGACAGAGTAAATAAGAAAGCAGCCCACCTAAACTCACCTCTACTATCACCACCTTGACAGACATAATTTCAGATTTAAAACACTATACACACTGAAGACACCTTTGATCTATGGACAAATAACAGTGAGAGATCAGAACTGCCACTCATGAGAAAAATCCCCCCGCTTTACTCAGGTATGAGAGTTGGCACAGACACAGACATTCATCCCTGGCTTACTTCATTTAGTAGACTCACACAATATCTCCTCTATACACCACTTCTCCAAGGATAGATAGTGCAGTAGCCCCATCTGTTTCCAGGGATCCACAGAGTAGAGTACCATCTCTCCCATGCTGCATACCTGCTGCAACCGTCTGACTTCCTCTTGCTTCTCCTGCAGGACTAGCAGTGCTTCCTTGTGTTCAGCTTCCAGCAGCTGCCTTCGCTCAGCCACATCTCTCATGTGCTGCAGAACGATTCACAGACAGTTTCAGGGCAACATTACTGAGATATTGTATTGTGTCCTATCACGAGTCAGGGAATCAA
The DNA here is from genome assembly GCF_016699485.2 of Gallus gallus. NCBI lineage: Eukaryota > Metazoa > Chordata > Aves > Galliformes > Phasianidae > Gallus > Gallus gallus. The sequence goes on from NC_052550.1 coordinate 1,001,965, forward strand.
TACATGGCCTGTATTTCACACCACCATTGATCAGAGGAGAAAGTAAAAAATTGTTACCATAAACCACAGCAACTTAAAGAGAATCCTTAAATCAATGATGGCCACCTTATGTCCCCTCCCACCCAAATCCCTGCAGCAGCCTTTCCTGAGCCCTTCTGTTTTCTTTGGAAGGCCACATCCCAGGATCCTGCATGGCAGAATCTCCAGAGGATCGCCAAATCAGAAGAATGGATTAAAAAAACCCCAACAAAACAGAGACAATCTGTGCCATCCAAAACCAGCACTGAGGGTCCGGACAGTCCTCCCATCTGGGCCCTACTGACCTTCAGCACCTGCTCTAGATTCTCCAGCTTGGTTTGAAGTCCTTGATTTCTCTGAATTACTGAATCCCGTTCCTTAGTAACCAAAACAACCTGGAGCTTCAGGTCAGCATTCTCAGATTCAACCTGAAGAGAAAGGATTGTCAATTAGCACAAGTACCCACAGGTATTTGTTGTTTAAATAATGGAGGGTGATTTACTTCCATATCTCAAGAGGCTGTTTTGCAGACCTGCTTCCTGCTTGCAATACCAAAATCACCAACCTCCTCTCCTTCTGGTTTCCACTCAAAACAAATTCTCATGCATTTATCTGCACACGCTGCTCCTCCCACTAAGCTCTCTGTTGCAGGGGTGAAGTAATTGGGATATGAAGCAGCTATCTACTGAAGAGATACAAACAAACCACACAAACTCTGAGAGCTTTTTTAATTCTAAACAGTGGGATTAAACAAAGAAAAAAAACAAGATAATCTGTTGAAACTGCATATACCTCCTCTACTTACTACTGGAAGTTCCACTAACATATTTTGATTATACAGTGTGCTATGGCTTGATGAATACTAGCAATATTACCAAGTAAAGATAAACACCTGCACTTTGTAGTAACAGTTACTAAATATGTTGGAAGCCCAGTGCCTGGTGACATCATGATGATTCTTAGAAGTGACAAATGAGACAGAAGACTGGCTCTATAACTTTACCACATGAGAACTGCCCAAAGAAGAAACTGGGAACAGAAATCCACAGAAGATCTCCTTTGGACTACTAACTCTTCCACCATTCTCACAGGTTGTTTATAGCAAAAACAGACTCCTAAGAGCAAAACCCTCCATGGAGCAGCCACTGTCACCTGAAGTCAGTTCTGCAAAGAGAACAGTGCAAGTAAATTGCCTTTGTCCCAAGACCTGAGACTTTTGGGCTGCCCATCTGGCAAGGGTATCTCTGAATTCCACTTGCGTGGCTCTCCTGCCCCATCATCAGCAAAGCCTCTCTGAGAGACAACAGAAAATGCCAACTGTGATGGAGCATTTTCAAACAGTGATGGGTTCTGCTCTGCCCATCAACTGCTGCCCATCCTTTGTTACTAATTAACAAGTTAGCACAGTAAATCAATTGAAGAGCAAAGCATCTCACTCAAGCCTTGTGAAACTGTTATAAACACAGGGCAAGTAGGCACTCTTGTAGCTTCCACGTGGATGATGACAGACAGGACAGGTACACAGGTGGGTACATGACCATCACAGCTGGGAACCTGGAAACCTAGTATGCTACTTAGTTCTTCTAAGCAAAGATTTACAGAAAGTAATGTCCCACCTGACAAACAAAAACACTGCTTTTTACCTGTCCTGCCCATCCGGCCTTCTCATTCAGCTGCAAGTTCTCCTCGGCCAGTCGTGCATTTTCACTCTGTACCTCCTGCAGCTGGATCTCCTGTCAGAAACAGTAGGTGTCACTACATCAGAGTCCTCAGACTGACCCTCCCATCTTGTTCTGCAGCACGACTCCACTGCTCCTCTTGACTGATGGTTCAGGATGCTGACAGGATGCTGCTTGTGCAATGGAAGGCATCAGTGTACAGCACTGCTCAGGCAGGTATCAGCTTCAGTAGCAGACGGCCTCTTAAGTTCCTTTTCTCATTTATGTTGCCTCAAAACTCAGAATGAGAAACCCATTTCCTTGAACTCTATCTTCACCCACAATTCATCAACTTTCACTATTTGTTCAAGATTACAGCCTTCTCTACAAATTTCATTAAAGGAAGAAAAATTATTCAGAAAAATCAAAGAGAGTTGTGCACTGTAAACTCAAGTTTTAAATGGCTGTTTCTAGTTTGAAATTAGGATGCAGCTTGGAGTCGAGAAAGCAATGTGAGCCAACTGTTACTCTATCTTACAGAACACTGCCTCTGAGCAGAAGGGAGACCACAGACATACAGACAGACGCTGCCTCAGTTAGTTAAGTCTAGACTACCTGCAGCCCCTTTGTACAGCATCAGAAGAATTTGACAATTTCATAGTCATAAAAGATTCCACAAAGACACACATACATGTCATACATACATTCCCTCACACCACTGTTTCATGGATGGCCAAATATTTTCTCAGTATTACAAGAGCTAATTCCCTTTGCTGGTAGAGTCCCAGTCCCAGCTCTTTAAGGTGACGTGGTCCCTTCCCAATCTTGAAAAGCTGCTAACAACATATAACAACCACCAACTTACTCCTTAAGCATCCCATAGTTACCCAGACAGTGAGAATGAGCTATGGATACGTAGAACTGACTCAAACCGAGATTCAAGCAAGATGTAAAACCACCTAAAACGTCAGTATCCTTTGATGACTCTACAGCAGGCATGCTCAATGCACAGGCTGTGTGCTATTAACCCTGCCTGGCCTTAATCCAGGGCATGGGAGAACGCAGAGCAGTGCTAACTCATGAGATGGCAAATAATTGTATGCATTTTGGTACACTGGCTAAACACAGTCCTGTGAACAGCAAAAAGTATGCAGACGAGCTTTGTGTTTTCATATGCAGCCCAAGACAATTCGCCTTCACAGACTGCAGGCAAGCCAAAAGGTTGGACACCCATGAACTACACATTGTGATTATCATTAACATCACCAGAGCTGTTCAGGAAAGTAGAAACAGAAGGGAGAAATCCAGATGCTGCAATATTACCTGTAAAACCTCCATGAAATGAAACAAGAGGTAAGACTTCATCCAAGGAGTAGAAGCACAAGAATATGGCTGTATATTCAATTACCATCTCAAGTTGCAGAAATCTTTTGGTGCTTGCCTGGAGTACACGTGAAAAGAGAAAGCATCTCCCCAGACTAGAAAAGGCTATGGAGTTTTATCCAGTGATTTATGTAGCTTTACCCAACACAGGTGGCTGAAGGACTAAATAAACAATTCCAGCTCCTAGAGCTGAAGCTCCAAATTTGTGACATTTCAGATTAAGACTGGGAATTCATCACTGCAATAAACAGAACAGAACCCAGGAGAACCACAAAACAACCTAGCTCTTTGCCATTACACTCACACCATTAGACAACGAGAACACTTACGAGTTCTTTGCATCTTTTATGCTTTTTCCTCACTTCATGCTCGAGGTTTTCACATTTTTTGCGCTTTTTCTTGAGTTCAAATTCCTGCACAAAACAAGCAAAAACAGACCACTAAGACCATGTTCACAAAATGTGGAAGAAATTCAACTCCTCTGACCCAATGCTAAATTGGCTTTATCTGTTTTCTTAACAAAATCTTTGTTACAAATATAAATGACATATAAACCTAAATAGATTTTTTTTTAAAGGTAGCGAAAATAAAAGATTTTTCAAGTAAAACAGCTATTCCTCTCTTTCTCAATCCTTTCAACTTCTAGAAACAATTCTCTATTTCTCAGTTGCAAAAACTGTACTTATTTGTCTAGGATAGGATGAAGGACAGGATGTGAGGAAAAAGTAGGCAGAGTTGTGGAAAACATTCATACTGAAACACGAGCTGTGCTAAATTAGCTTTTATTCTAATCCAAATGACATCTAACAGACAGCAGACAACCACTTTATGTGCCTTTATCTGTGGTTACTTGCTACCACTCTTGGTTCCCCAGGTGGATAAAGATGCCTAAACCTCACTGCGACCTGTCCCATTTTGCTGGAGGGCCATACTCCTCATAACATCTGTCTCAGGTCAGTCATGTCTAGTCAAATAATGCTGAACCAAACACATTGCAGAATCTACTGGCATGGCTTCCTCTCATTTCAGTCTGTTATGTACCCCCAGTTCAGCACAAAACCTGGAGCTGGCACCCAGCACCACTTTCCATGCAGAGACAGCCTCTGCAGGTTGTATCTAAAAAGACTTAAGTTCCCAAAATCTTTGCCTGGATTCTATGGGTGAAAACTCAAGAAAAACTTGAACTCCTTCATCCAAAACCAGACTGGCTTTGCTCTGGAAGGAAAGTGCCAAAATGCACAGACCCCTCCTGGACCCATGGTCAGGGCAACAACTCACCAGCTGCTGTATTTGTTGGCTGCTCTCTTGGTCTGCTACTGCATTTTTTGGAGGGAAATTTTCATGTCCTTCCAAGGCAGGGCCCAGTGGTAGCACACCTGGTTCCACCTGGAATGCAAGCGAGATCTCAGAGCTCAGGGACAGCCAGGAGCATCAAGGAAGACATTCTCCTGGCCATAGCACCTAAGATAGTAACATCTTACAAGAAAACTCCAAAACAATAATTACAGCTGGAAGGACACTACCCCCTTAAGCAGCCAAAAGTGAAAAATCAGCAAAGATCTCAGCATCCAAAAGGCAGGGAAAAGAAGAGGGTATCAAGAAAGGGGGCGTTCCACCTTGTTTGTTGGTGAGAGGGACAGAAACAACCAATGTGCTGTGCCTTATGTTCCAACACCAAAGAGAACACAGAAACAAGGGAAACCCTTCACAACTACTACAGGAAGATGTCTGGCCAATGGCTGACATGGCTCAGTCTGCCCAAACTACTGACAGCAGGATAAGGCCTGAGGTAGGCAGACGAAACAGGGCCATGATACTGGAACATTCTTTCAACGTTGAAGTTATTTTTGATAACTAGGTTTTAGGGACAGGAGCTGATGATTGTCAAAGTGAAGTCATGCAGTGAAGAGGCAGGAGGACTTTGTGACTGCACCTCAGCCTATAACCTTCAGCTATCTGTCACCAGCAGTAGAATTTCTCATTTCACTCTGAACATCTGCAGTGAGGGATCTAGGTTACTAAGTCTGAGCTCCCTTCACAATCAGTTATCAGGACAGCATCCAAGAACTACACTTAACAAAGTCTCTTTTAACTACCTTAGACTTGAAACCCTAATTTCAACTACAACAATTTTCATGTTGAAAGCCAGAAAACCCTAAGACTCCAGACAAGCCCAGGCTAACAGAGTTTCCAGATTTTTTGCTACAGAGCCTCTGCTTGAAACAGCGAAGTCCTGAAACTGACATCTTGCAGTGAGCTCAGGGCATTCCTACAGCCCTAGAGTTAGGGAGACAGGGGAGTCCCATTAGGGAGACTAAGCCCCAGCCAACAGCTGGAATTCTCAAGGTCCTCCACCCAAGCCATGGGGCCTTGCATGTCTTCATATGTTTTGTCAAAACTTTGCATTTCAGTCAGCTTTAAAGAAATCACATCTCAAGGAACACTAGCAGATGCCACCTAAGGTCAGATACCTGCTGTACCAGTTACATACACTACGCTTAGCAAGCCATACTCTCACAACAGATATGTAAGAAATTTCTGCTTGTTTGTAAGCACTTTTCAGTAAAATGATACATCAAATGATTATGTTACTAATTACAGACAACTTTCAAAAATTATAAAATTAAATTTGCCCAGTCAGGTCTAATTTCCATCCAAGAACAAAGACAACCTCCCTACTATGTGCTCATACACTCTTATTTTTCTGCAGAACCCAGACTCATCACCATATCAGACAACTGCTAAATGAGGCTGGCACATATCACGATGAGCGCTGTGCCCTGGAGCTGAGCCACCTCATTCACAGCAGGGACTGGAAGATGCTCTTTGAACCAGGTGCAAGGAATCTGTTCAAGAAAACAGTTAAAAATAACCAGAGAACAGCTGCCCACAGTGAGCACCTATCTTGGCAGAGCCCAGGGAGAGAGCAGGGTGAGGCTGTACTGCTGATGAGATGTCCAGAACGTACCCGCCTAAGTCAAGCATACAACAGGCACAGATGTACCCAGGCTTTGGCAAATAACCAGACTGTTTAAAGCGAGCAATAAAGTATATTAAAAATGTTGCAGTCTTTCCAGAAAACTCTGTCCTTGGCATGCAGGAAGCACCAACACAATCCTGTCCCCCCAGAAATGCTGAAGCATCTCCCTCCCAACCACCACCCATTTCCTTGCTGTGCCAGGACAGCCCTGTGCAATGTCACAGAGCTGGACCAGGAAACTGATTCGGGTTACAGAAAAGGTGGGAAGAAGGCTATGTTTGCTGGGCTGTTTTCAACCCAGACCCATTCTCTAGCGCCTAACACCCTGCAACTCAACAGAACCTACAGCAGCACGACTGCTGTAGGAGGAGCAGTGGGAATGCGCAGTGGAAAGCAGGAGGCTGTATAAGAGAGCACTACCACTGTGAGAAATGCTCACTACATTAGGATTGTTACAGAGATAAGCATAACCCCATAACCTCAAATAAAGAAGCAGAGAGATAAGAAAGAGAAGAGAGAAAAGGGATTTTCCAACACCACTTAGAGAAGCTTGTTCTTTATACCCTGAGAAAGTTCCTTGAAAGTCAGGGGATAAAGCCCTGACACACTGTGCTACAGAAGGAGACAGAAGAGCAAAATCATTTATTTTACTTGTGGCACCTGTGGTTTTTGCTAACTTCATCCTCAACAAAGTACCACTGCACCCACACACACCGAGCCTGGGGCATCCTGCACTACAGATCTCAGCACAGAGTTGGACAGCAGGTCCTCACTCCCTGCTTTCTGATGTTATTACACAGCCTTCTTGCTACCTTCAACTGGGAAATCTTTGGACAATGAGGACACACTCTCCTGATTCTGGAAAAGTGAAGAGCAGCTGTGAGAAAGGATATAATGCATATTCTCTATCATGAGAAGAATTTGACAGATTCTGAAGGGTCAACTGAAAATCAAGGTATAAAAGGGCTGTTCAAGGATGACCAGGGCAGAGCAGGACCAAAATGATAAATAAAAGGCGGCTATGCATCTATCCTCATCATCTGGGGGGTTGAGGGTTCGCCATGGTAGAAATCTCAAACTGTGAAGAACAGCTGAGGATTTGTCTCAGAGATCGAACTGTCTACCAGAAGAACAGTGGAAACCAACATAATAAATATAAGCAATAACAAATTACCAAGATTAGACAATATTCATCTGAATTTAAAACAAAACAAAACAAAACAAACCCTTCAGCATGAACTGAATGTCTCAATTTCAGCATCAACTGAGTGAGGATGTGCACTATGCCACCTCTTCAGCGCAATGCAGAACAACTGGAAGGTGGCAAACGTTATGTTGTAAAAGGCTTCCAGTGGGGATCTGGGGAAACACAGACCTCAACATCTGACATCTGTGCCACAGGAAAACCAATCGAATTGCAACAAAGAATATGCAAGTACTTAAACAAACAAACCCGTATTTGGAAAAGAATCAACCCTATGCTACACTCTCCAATCTATAAAATGGGTGAGGAAGGTGCAGCACATACAGCCTGCCTGGTACTCTGCTACAGTGTGCTTTTAAAGGCTTCTGCAGACACTAAGCTGAGGTAGGAGGAGGGGAAGGGTTTCTCTTGGGTAAATATCTGGGGAAAATGAGAATAGAGAGGCAGCAAGAGCTGTGCACCCCAAATACTGATGTGGTGATGAAACAAACGGCGAAGGGTCCTCGTGGCACTGAGGGATCACAGCGTGGCATGGGACAAATGATGCTTCAATAGCAGCCAATGCTTAGACAAGAAGGCAGAGAGCTCTGTTAGGAAAGGGAGAGAATACTTTGTTATGCTGCTCCGAGGGATCGTGCGTGCTGCAGCGCTTCTCGTGACACAAAAACGATACAAAGAAAGCTGACCAACACTGAATAATGTAAGAGGTGAGAATCCTCCAAGAAGGAAAAAATGGCAGGAGGAACACGGGGGCAACAGACCAGAGCTCACAGCAGCACGCAAGCTGCAGGCGTGACGTTCTGCCCCAGGACATCGCAACTCAACGACCAACGGAGGAGAACCCACTAGCTGCCCGCGGCCCCACGCTGCCGCTCGGGAGGCCCAGCCCGGCCGGGAAGGCACCGCGCTCCCCGCCCCACAGCGCGGCCGCCCGCCCGCCCCCTCAGGGCCGCGGCCTCACCACAGAGCGCCGCGCCGGCAGCGGGCCTGCACGCAGCCTGGCCCCGCGGCACAGAACCCAGCGGAGGGGCCGAGCCGCCCTACCGCACCGCAGCCCTGGCAGCTCGGCAGCGCGCAGAGCCCCGCTCCCGGCACCACGGCCTACCGCGGCCCGGCCTTACCTTACCTGCCGGCGTGCGGCTCGCCGGGGGAGGCGGCGCCGCGGGGATTGCCGGGCCGGAGCACTGCGGCCGCGGAGGGGCAGGGCAGGCCGGGATGGGACAGGCTAAGCGCGGGCCGGCTTCGCAGCGCGGCCTTTGCGGGAGGCCAAGCGCCGTGACGGGCGGACCCGGCTGAGGGCATGGCGGCCGCGCGGGGCTCGGGGCCGCCCCCGGGGGCAGACGTGCTTTCCTCCGCCATCGCCGCACGCCGGAGCGAGAGGCCACGCTTCCCTCTCCCGGCGTCTGAAAACCGGCCCGCCAACGTGAACTCATGCACTCTGACAAGTTTCCTGCGAGCAGGAGTGAATCGAGTAGAGAAGTAGCGAGGCTGTCAGGTTGCTGACCCGCTTGTCTCACCTTCCCGTGTGCTGCCCCTCCTAGCGCTGGGCCTCCCGAGCAGACCTCCTTCGCTGCGGGTGAGTCTTTGCTGCAGGCATTCAGCGCTGGGCCCGGGCAGGAGGCAGCGCTTGGCAAAGAGCCCCCTGAGCTGCCTTTGGAGGGGCGCAGACACTCCTTGAAGTTCTTCAGCGCGATTTGCCTCTGCAGCCGCAGCACTTCTTTCTGGGATTCCCGCAGCAGCCGGTCGAACTCCACCACGTTCAGGCAGCGAGGGTCACCCTGTGGGAATGGCACCACGACGTGCATCACTGTGCAGCTCCCAAAGGTGCAGCAGGTTGGGGGTGGATGTAATGCACAAACTGCAAACGTGCTGCTGAACAGATGCCAGCACAACACGGGGGAGAGAGCACACCAAAACTTCTCTTTCCTGGGCCCCCAGCTCCTCCAAAGCAGGCATTTCACATCCCTCGTGTCAATACATAATTTCTCCCACAGATGAAAACTAGCCTGCAGTGCTTTACAGTTATCCTAGTGTAAAGCTATGGGGAAAAAAAAGGGCTTTTCTAAGTGCGTGCTTTCTAAGTGTTTGCCAGCAGAGAGCGTGTCAGGATAATACAATTTCATTTCTTCCACAGCAAAACAAGAGCCCCAGCTGGGTTCCTCTCCTTGCTGTGTGTGCTGGCATTCTCTGCAGCCCTGTGCTTGCCTGGCGGTTAGGGCTTTAATGTTGGAAAGAATGAAGCATATCTGAGACGCATTTGATTCTGACTCCGGGTGTTTGGCTTTTTAAAGTGTTACTTATTTCAGACCAGGGAGGGCTTGTGTGGATAGGCTTCTGTCCTCAGCACAAATAGTCAGTCCTGTCCACTCTGAACACAAAGCCAGCAGTTTTTAGAGGAGGCCAGTGCAATTTTAGTCTCACTAAAACAGTGAGAATACGCCACCAGTTTGTGTTAATTCCTCAAAGGTTTTCAGATTTCAGAAAGCTGAAAAAAACACGTACCTGCATGTCCATACAGACGTACAAAAGCTGGTTATGAAAACCTGTCCTTACAAATATGCTGCTGAAGGAGACATTGCTCATTCCTCTGGAAAGCTCCTAAGCCTGTGAATTCACTGAATAATTGGTATCCAGGACAAATTTAATCTGCTTCCCCATTTACTTCTTATTCACCCTAAAAATAGCATGTGCTTTGCAAATACAGTTTGTGTAGAAAAGCATAGTAACTCTCAAACAACAAGGGGGAAACTGAGGCACCATTAAGGGAACTGATTATAGATTCAAGAAGTGAGCAGCTGGGCCCTCTGTGCAAGACCCACATTGAGGCTATCAGGGTGATAGTTCTTCAAACAAAATTGGCTGGGGCTGCCTAAAAAGCTCCCTTCCCCCACCAGAAAATAGAAGCAGCTATTTCCATAGAGAGCCTCCAAAGCCGGGGGGAAATAAGAGAGCAGAAAAACGCTCAGTCTTCCACTCACAGCTCCTATTATACGTGTCCTCTGCAGCTGCCTTGCCATTCCCCGCAGCCTCCAAGAATCCCCACTGCAAGAAATGGCAGCCTGGTGGAACCTGGAGCGGGGCCTTTGTTGCAAACCTGTCACTGCAGCATGATCTCAGGCAAACATCTTACCCTGAGAGCTCTGACTTGGCAAAACAAGGCCCACGCTTTTGCAGCCTGGTGCGCATGTCGTCCCACCACTGGAAATGAACAGAGTGCATCTGCTTCATAGCTACTGAAAAATTTGTGCTGAATCAAGTGCACTAGATTAAAAATGATTTGGCTACAAACTGAGCATGCACATAATATCTCTGCTTATAAACCCCCTCATTGGCATAATGCATTTTGCATGCTGCAGACAGATTAGGGGAATTTCGAATTTTAACTAGCTGAGAATTAAAATTTAATGAACAGCTTGCTTGGAAGATAAATGGGAAAAAAAAACCAAAAAAAAAAAGCAGGATCAGATAGAATAATTTCCTCTCTGACAATTTTTCTCTGCAGATTCCCAGCTCATGTACTGATGGCCCTCATTGCTGGTGCCTTGGTAGGTTGCACAGATGGTCTCACCTTCCCACGCAGGGTGGTTGCCCATGCCCTAGCAAGGCAGCTCTGAGGACTGCACCCATGTTTATTTCCTTGGCCAGCAATGAATCTTGCTCTCCTGCCTTTGTCACATTCTTCTACAGTTTGTCAGTCTCCTATCCCTGGGAGATTCAGCTTGTTCAGCATGCTCTGCTGTGGAAATCAGAGGGTTTGTTCCCGCTTCTGTGGGGATCTGCAGACAGCAGTCATGGGGACGGAAAGGAAATTTGTTCTTGGTAAGACTATAGAACGCATTCAGACCTGGTAACTTTCTCTTGTGATTTAACACCAGAAGGGATCACTGGGGCAGCTCTGTACAGTGAACAACACCCAATTATTCTTGTCTTGACTAGATCTATGTTAGGGAAAGACGGAGAATCTACTTGCAAGCACATAGTTAAAGTGAACACACGCAGAGCTCAAGGAATGAAATAAAGCTGCTTTCAGCAAGAAAGTATTTGTCACCTAAATATTCCTGTGAGTAGATAGAAATGTAAGTATTATTTCTGCTCAGCGGGGTGCGAGAACATAGCACTGCATTTGACCACTTGCATAGTAGTGAAAAAGGGAGAATGAGAGTGTATTAACTGACCTGCATTAGAACTGTGTGGCTTGTGAACAAAAGACATATCCGATATGACCAGAACAGATTGCTCTAGCCACCCTGAGCAGGAATTGTTTCACCTAGTTTAGCTGCCTGCAGAGACTCCTTTTAGAACCACCTCAGAGAAGTGCCTTGAAAGAGTGTCCAAGCAGTTTTAAACACGTGTCTCAGGATGAGCTGAATTTTCCCTTTTATCCCACTATTTATTTCAGCAAGTTCTGTGCTGGGCCACCAGCCCATGTCCACATATCAGCACTGTTGATGAAAACATGAATACCCACCCTCATTTTAGGATTTGTACCCCTGATACCAGTAACACAACTGTGCATGTGGATATCACCACTATGACAGCTGCAAGCACTCAAAGCTGCTGCTGAGGGTGTGCAGTCTAGAGTGATTCTTGGGAATGTGCTCATCTTGTTTGCTTTTTAAAGGAATGCTTTAAAAGGAAGTCCTGCTTCTACATCTTGCTTGAAGCTCACTACTGTGAAAGGCCATTCTATATCTGTGGCTTCTGGGGCTTTCCAGGGGGACAGTTTTAGTTGGTGATGAAAATGGCAGTGCAGGACCCATGAATTCACAGAGGGAGAACTGGGATGTCCCCCAACACACTGTTCCGAGTGGTCTGGATCCTGTGTTGGCCATATGCTCCTCTAACTTCCCCCATACCAACTCACACATCAAATGCTCTCTGTTTTCAGTCTGCCCTTGAGACTAATTGCCATCACACTGCTGGAGCCAGGTTCCCGACATTGTTATTGTGCTGTTTGCACCCAGCCACTGCACGAAGTCCCAGAAGTGTCTCACCTTCCCCGCAATGAGCTTAGCCTGCAGCTCCCGACACTCCTGCTGCAGAGCTTCAATCTGCTTGTCTTTTGCCAGGAGAGCACTGGCTTGCTCTGTCAGGTCCTTGGCACGCTGGCGGGCAAATGCTTTTTTACATAGCTCCAGGCTGGAACCTTTCAGAGGCACTGGAGCAGTTACCTACAACGGGGAGAGCAGCAAGAGAGGGAAATACATACATTGGTATTTTTCACTCAGAGGGTGGTGACACACTGGAACAGGTTGCCCAGAGAGGTTGTGGATGCCCCATTCCTGGAGGCATTCAAGGCCAGGCTGGATGTGGCTCTGGGCAGCCTGGTCTGGTGGTTGGCGACCCTGCACATAGCAGGGGGTTGAATTGAGATGATCATTGTGGTCCTTTGCAACCCAGGCCATTCTATAATTCTATGAATGGTGTTGGCCGACTATCACCCCAGGTGTCATCAGAGACCAGAGCCAGGAAATGCAGCCTAGCCCCAAAGGACAGAGAGAGGACAACAATAGGCATATGGAAGAGTCAGAGGAAAGAGGAAATGCTTCTTCGAGGAGCAGATCAAAGAAGAAGTGGGAAGAAGGTGAGGTGAGCAGATGAGGCCAACACACACACAGACAGTATAGACATATATAGGCTGCAGGCAGAGCAGTGGCAGGTGGAGAGAGGAGAGGAAGACAGGATGAAGGGAGAAATATGGGGAGAGGACAGTGGAGAGGAGGAGGGGAGAATGGCAGGAAAGATAAGCAAAGGGTGGAGGAGGCCAAGCCAGGAAGAGAAATGGAACTTCTATGGGGTCTTTGAAAGACAGCGGGAAAGAGCTTCTGCAAGGATGGGTGGAAGATATAGTCAAAAGGAGAGGTGAGGGCCAGGGCCAGAGCAGCTGATGCTGCCCAGCTGCAGTCACCTGAGAATGACAGCTCTCAGAAGGAATTCCCATCCCTAAGGCCAGCTCTCCCATGGGGTACCAGCACCACAGGCAGGCACCTTGCATGTCCTGGTCCAGCCACTTGGTATTCCCAGGGCTCAAACAGCCGCCATCCCAGTGTTTAACGCAGGAAAAAAAATGAAACAGCATTTGTGCAGTTGCTGGAGGGTTCGCACTGCTGTTGGTTGTATAGCAAATGATTTTTCTTGGCATAGTACCTGACAAGTCCATCTGGCAGCAACTGTTGTGCTGCAAGTACCAAAACCCTGTGACAGACATATCCCCAGTGCGGTGTGGGGCCTGGGAACAGAGAGAGCAGGCAATGCCAGGAAAATCCCCTACCTTCCCCTACCAGCAAAGCTTTTGCTTCTTCCTTCTATCCTAAAAGGCTTGAATTTCCCCCTATCTGCTGATTTCCTTCCAATGGGAGAACATTTTTCCCCTTCTCTGCTGCAAGCTACCCTTATGTAGCTCATGCAAACGTTTGTCTGCAAAACACCACATCCTACCGCCATCTCCCACTACTCCTGCACCACATCAGAAACTACAGGGTTTGCAAAAAGCTCTTCTTCGGTTTGAGAAAGAAAAAAACATGCCACTTGCACAAAAAGTGAGGTGTGCATGAGGCAGAGCAAAATATCTCACCCCTTCCTGTTTTGCTTTACCACACTCCTTTTCTTATTCAAATACTTCCTGTTTCTTTTTGATGAAGTCAGATGAGTTATTTTCATGACTAGCCCAGGGAAAGCTGAGCTAATTACCTAAATTAATACCTTACGTTAGATCGGCACATTTACAGCAAGAAACCAATTAGGAGGAAATTGCTCAAAACCAGCTCCCCAAGCACAAGCCGAAGAAGCTGCTGATGGTTCTTTCCTCAGTTCAGTTTTGTGGTTTTTGCTCTGTCGCTATTGTACAAAGCAAACTTGGCGCATGGCCTTGCCAAGTTAATTAAAGAGGAGAGAGGAGGCCTTTCTGTCCCAACAAAAGCAAAAAACAACAAGTCTTGGGGGCAAGGTGCCCTCCTACCCCAGGCCCCAGCCCAGCACGGCAGAGGCTCAGCACTCACGACTTTGAGGTTGGCCTCCTGGAGTTTTCGGGCTCTCTCCTCCAGGCGTTTGGCGATCACCGCCAGCTCCGCGTTTTTCCTCTTCAGGTGCTTAACCTTCTCCTCCGTCTCGGGGAAGCAGCTCCTGCGCTGGATAACAGAAGGAGTGGGTCGAGGTGAGACCTCACTCAGCGTCCCTCCACAGTGCTTACACACCCACTTCCATTTGTCTCCTCCATGGTCACAGAAACCTTTCCTTTTCCTGATATTCTGTTAATGTGACATCTTGGTTCCCCAAAGAAACCCCTTGTCCTACCCCAGCCCACGGTCCCTCTGCAACCTCCCACTCTCTCTGCTCTTCGCAGGCTCTGCCTTTGCCATTTGGGACTTGGCACCTATCCTGGCTCCTGGCCCCTTCTGAAGCCTATCCCTGTTCATCTCCCTGCTGCTTCAGTATTCAACGCATTGCTGTGGGTTTGTGCTGCAGCACCATGTTACAATGGGAGCTTTGCCTCTGTCCTTGCTCCCCTGACACTGAAGCATGAGTTGGGGGGACCAGGAGAGAGCAGCCAAGGACTCTGCGATGTTTGCAAACCAAATTTCCTTTTCCTTTCTATTGATTCTGTTTGCTCTTAATCCCCTTTTATTTGTTATCTGTCCGTTTCGATAAGCTGCTCCTTGTTCTCTCAAGGTCATACCCAGATGTGTTGTGCTGTCTTTTCACATCAGCAAAAACGTCAGGTCAGCTGATCCTTCCAATTATTTCCTTCACTACCTCTGTGAGATCCCACCATGTACACGTGCTGCTTTCACTGCCTTATTTGCTTTCCATCAGTCAGAAGACGTAGGCTGATTTTTGAGAGTAAGATTTGACGACAGCTTATATGACAGCGCTTTGCTAAAATGCATGGTTGTCAGTGGGTCACCCTCCCTAGTGTGCATGGCGTGCTGAATTTATGCTCTTAGTGTAAGAAAATTATCTAAAACATGTTTTGAATTTGGTTATATACATGTTGATTAGTCTTTTAAGGGTATTTTGAAGGCAAAAAAAATGGCATGAACTGTCCTCTTCTCGGATTCTTTCCTGCCTTCTTCCGATCCTTTTCAAACAGCTGCTGTGACATTTACACTGGGAAAAGGAAAACACTTTTGCCTAGGAGGGTAATAGGGCCCTACACTTTCAAAGATGCATGGAGAATGAACAATGCGAGGTCCTCCCTTTTGCACAGTGTAGTTCAGAGCCAGGGTTGCTAATGAACTGAAAGGTTATAGGGTTGGACTGATGCAGTTAGCCCCAGGGTGGCTACATCCCTGCACTGAAGGGCTTCCCAGGCAAGGATGCTTTCTGGTGAGGATGCAGTAGGGAGAATCCCCTCTTCTTATTTTCTGGCTGCCAACCATGGATGTGGAACCCAAGGAGGTGGGAGTTGGGTGACCTGCACTGTGGCAGCCTGGCCTGCCTTTGGGTGCTGGGGGTGCAGCTGGGATCAGGTGCCAAGCTCCCACTGAGCAGAGGGCACTGTTGCATTGTAACCCAGAACAGGGCTGACGGAATCAGTGTTTCTGCTTTTCCACTTAAAGAGGAAACAAGAGCGACTTCCCCCTCCCCTGCCGTCAGCTCCCCACTGCCTTGATCTCTGCCAAAGCTGGCAGCTGTGGAAAAGCCTCTTGAAGTCGCCAGCAGGCAAACAGTGTTGGCAAGGATGTCAGGGAGGAGATGAGCAGGTCACCAGGAAGGGGTCCTGCACAAGCCAACACTGGGTGCAGCAGAAAGGCACCTAAGGGACCCAAAACACCCTGCCTCCCTTAGCTGACCCCATGTACCAACTCCCTCAGAGCTTGGCCCATCTAAGACTCCCTCCCCATGCATCATCCACACCAGTGTGCCTTGAGCCAGCCTAGTGCCTGGCCAGGGTGCAGGATGGGGCCATGTTCGGCACTCACCAGCAAGCTGTTCTCCTCGGTGAGGCTGGAGCAGCGGTGCCGCAGGTCCTCCAGTGCGCTCAGGAGCTTCATGTTCTGGCTCACAAGGAAGCTGTAGTCAGCCCCGCTCTGCAAAACAGCATGGGAAAGGCAAGGCAGAGCTTCGCTTTCCCAGAGCAAGGGGGCTGTGGCTGTGTGCCCACCCCATAGTGAGCCCAGCCTGGCTATGTGGGTAGGCCAGCGAGGTCAGAGTGCAGACAGCAAAGGGGCAGGGTGAGACCTGGAGGCTGATTTCAGGAGGAGGAGAGAGACTGCAATGGCCATGGCTGGGCACTCCCAGCTCTGCCTGACTGTTGGCAGCTGCTCCCGTAGGGGTGTACCGCGAGTGATGTGGGACATCAGAGAGGTGGCTACAGAGGACACTCCAACCCCATGCTCTGTGCCTGGCACCCAGCGTGAGTGGTTCCCCCTCCCAGTGCCATGGGCCAGCAGGATGGGTCACTCTCAGCTCCATCAGGGTCTCAACTTCCACCTGGGGAAAAAGCTGAGATCCTTACATTGTCCCCAGCTGCTTACGTTTTGACATCGTGCCTCCTAAACCAGCTTAGAACACAAACAGAGCCAGCAAGAGCACATGCCATGACACACCAGACA
The DNA here is from genome assembly GCF_016699485.2 of Gallus gallus. Taxonomy (NCBI): domain Eukaryota; kingdom Metazoa; phylum Chordata; class Aves; order Galliformes; family Phasianidae; genus Gallus; species Gallus gallus. The sequence continues at coordinate 1,018,762 of NC_052550.1, forward strand.
CATGCTCCTCCTCATGGCTCAGGAACCAGCAGCCTCCAGCACTGCACAGTTTTTGGAGGCAAAGAGGCCTCCTTGCCCACCTCTCTATACCAGTTCAGGTCCAGGAGCCATCCAGGAGCTCTGCCCCAGTGCTCACTGTGTCAGCCTTAGTGGTGGAAGAAGGCAACGTGCCGGATTTCTTTGCAAAACACTACCTTAATGTTGTCACATCAAAAGCAGCAGCAGATCTGCTGGGAGCTGTATATATAGCTTGTGGTTACTGCTTCCTGCACAGAGCTGCTCACCACAGGCTTGCTGCCGAAGCAGGGTCCCAGAAAGTATTTTTGTGCGTTAGCAAAACTCGGGGCCAAGCTATTGCTTCACAGTCACCATATGGCAGCAGCAAGGCGCGCACCTCGGGCAGACCTGGCCAGATGTTTTCCCAGCAGCCAGGCCAGTCTTGCAAGATCCAGGATGACTTTGCTGGTGCCACTAGATGGCTAAATCCTTCCTGTTACATGGCTCTGTGTGTGCAGTTCATCAGCCAAGTCTACGAGTGAAATGCTCTTTGCTACCGAGAAATACCTCCCAGGCTCTCCTAGTAGCAAGAACTCAGACAGCACAAGGATGCTTCTAAGCTCTAGAAAGTCTGAGACCGTCTAAATCTCACCACACTTTTGAACAAAACTGGTTTTGGCCTCTCAGTCACGTCAATCTGTTAAAAAGCACAGGAGACTGCAAAGCCCACCCCACCGAGTCCCCTGGCACAGCTCAGCACCACAGGCAGCATCTCATCCCTGTATGGAAATGCCTTGGCAAAGCAAGGAGGATAAATAGGGAAAAAAACTGAAAACAAACAAAAAAAAGATCAAACCCCCAAGCCACTTCCAAAGTTAACCCATCCCTTCCAGCTGGCATCACCCAATGCCCCCACATCCCACCAAGCCCTCTGACACTGCAGGAGGGGAAGTTAGGTGTCATGAGTCCCCAGGCCTTTGGTGGAGCTCTTTGTAGGTGTCCGCCCTGCAGAAATCCCAGGGTTAAGAAAGGTGGAGCGAAATGCCCCATGGGAAGAGATTTCCATTTGTGGGAAAGCAAACACGTATTTATTTCCCTCTTTTCTTTTCCACCCTTAGGCACAGCCAAGAAGTCACAGAGCCAAGCGCTGCTCAGGCTGCACAGCCCATTGCTCTGGTCCCAGGTCCTGCAGCACCACTGGTCCCATCCCTGCTGCTTTACAGGCACAGCATGTGTCCCAGAGAAAACTTCCATCACCAGGAACAGCAGAGCCCTTCCTAGCACCCAGGCAGGGGACGCTGTGGGTGCCAACAGGGGCACGGAGCAGGATGGGGCCACGGTGGGGTCCTGTTCCAGGCAAGCACAGCAGAGCTGTGGGCTGGTTCAGTGCTGCCATCCCTAAAGCCAGGAAGGCAGCCCTTGGCATAAAGTCAGAATGCATTATTTCCACCTCTTTGCCGCTGCCAAGAAGACTCAAGCTTTTCATCTTTGCTTTCTGGCGCCCAGCAAGGCCAGGCACGCTCAGCGTGGGGCAGGAGCTGGGTGGCTGTGGAGCAGCCAGGGTGCCGTGGCCTGTCCCCTTTAGCAGCCAGGCTTATGGCATGCCAGCACAGTGCATCTGTGGGGACAATCAGTACTTCCAGAGTGGCAGGGACTCTGCTGGGAACCTACCCCTTATGGCCCCATTTCAGTCTTCAAAACCTCTTTTCTGTAGCTACAAAACAGCGTCTTCACCAGGCCCAGAGGCAGCTCCAGAGCCCGCCACGCAGCGAAGGCCAGGCTGCGCTGAGCTTTGGGGTGCTGCCAGCTCCCCTGGGCCTGCACTGAGCTCCTGGGTCCTGCTCCAGGCCAGGCTAGCCCACAGCATGGCTAATCCCAACTCCTAGGCCCCTCTGCAGCCTCAGGGCCTCACCAGGAGAAGCACAAGGGGCAGCAGCAGCAGTGTAGTGCCAGGGGACCCTCTCTTTGGCCCCACAGCATCTGAGGAAGCTTTGCCACCTCCCCCTGGCACAAGACTGGGGCCGGGCTGGCAGCCTGGGCTGAACCTTCCTCGCACACCACATGGCCAGCACCGACCGCCTGTCTAGACGTCATCCCACACTCATTAAACATTCATTTCCCATAATGAAATGGCTTTTCATTTATTAACTGCTCCTCTGTTCCTCATTGCTCCTGCGCTCCGTGATGCAGCCTCACTAAAGATTGTGGCCCCCCCAAATGATGTGTTCAGGAAGGAGCTGAGAAAATCTTTGAAAGAAGAGGCCTGGAGGCTCCAACACATGGCTTATCCTCATAAAGATGCATAGAAGTGCCAGCAGGAGCCATGAGCCAAAATCCAAAGCATCCCGTGGTCAGGGAGGTAAAGCTGGTGGGAGCTGAGGCAGTGCTGTACCGGAGGGCACAGGGAGCCCTTGTGTCCCTGCATCTGGAACTGCCTTGGCCACCAAAACAAAGCCCAGGGATACCTTTGGCCAAAGGGAACATTTACTGAAGGCAAAGCAAAGCAGGGAAATAACAGAGGGGAGGCAGGTGGGGTGGAGCAGAGTGCAGCTCCTGTTTGCAGCTGGCACACAGCTTTGAAGCATCTCGTTACAGGGAAAACATGATCATCTGTCACCTGCATTGGCAGGTAGAGCCAAAAATACAGTTTCTTTGCAGTGCATCAAGAATGAACAAACACAGGCCTCAGCAGGACAGCAGCAAGAGAAGCTGTTTCTTCTTCACCTGAAAACTTCAAAAAGCAGCTGAGAGCTGCAGCAGCTTTTGCAGGGAGAAGTGCCCAGCCAGGCTGCTAAATGGGTCACGCAGCCAAAATCCCCCAGGAACCACCCAGCATCCAGCGCAGGCTTTGAAGTCCTGTGGAACATTTGCAGGAAGCCATTTGGGGGGCAGTAAATCACGCCACGGCGGGGCTGGCAGCACTGCTCCGCAATGCGGCTCGGGCACTCTGTGCTGCCGGTGCCTCGTGGCTCAGCCTGGCACCGATCAACCCGGGGACTTTCCTGCACCTGCTGCAGGGACTGAGCCAAAGACAAAACCCAGGCCTGTTTGAAAATCCCAGCAAATACGAAGGAGGAATTAACCGGGCGGCCCTGTGAGTGGCACATCTCAGGTGGCTTCTGGCATTCTCTCGGCTGATTTTAAAACATATACAATCTGAAGATGTCCCTACGGTGACTTCTCTGTCTGCAGCAAACAGGGCTCCAGCTGACAGGTTTGCTTCCTAAAAGCCGTCTCTGAAATCCAACCCCCACCGCTGCAGACACCGCTCCCTAAGTGAAACTACACCACTGCTTTCCTACTCTCTTGGATATATTAAATCCACCACCTCTGCCTCATTTGAAATCATTGTCACCCATCACACAGTAAATACTGAGCCTCGACCATGTCAAAGCCCTTCAGCTGTTCGTTCCAGCTGACTTTGGTAATTAGTCTCCTTAACTTCTCAGTCCTTGCCGTTTGGAAGTAAAACCTGTCACTGCTCATCCATTTCCTCCCCTTCCATCCAATTTCAGTGAAATCGGCTCATAGGAGAAGCTATTTTCTGTAGGCTGCTCTTCTGCAGTGCCCTCACTGCACGTCAAAAGCAAGACGAAAATAGCATCACCTCCTGCTGGGTCAGTGAGCAACAGCAAAGCCCATTGGTGCTGGCACGGCGAGCACACCTCGTGCTGGAGAGCGCGTTATCCAACTGGAGGTAAAAAGGCTATTTTGGTTAAAGGTAGGAGAGAAGTAAGAGAGGAGCTTGGGCTGCAGTCGTGCTCACCCTGCCACTCCCCTGGCAGGCAGGCTGTGTCCCACAGCTTCCTTCATTTTGCACCATGTTCCCCGTTTCAGACACAAACATCTCTGCTCTCTGACTTCGTGACCCTCCCCTGCAGCTCCCTGCCCTGTGCGCTGCCGGCTCATTTCCATGATTCAGCATTTTTCTCCCGCTGCCCATCCCTCTTCCAGGCATGACCTTACACACTGTGATTTCCTCATTTATCTGATTTTTATCACCGCTTGTAACAAATTCATGGAAGAAAAAATCCATCCGAGGCGATTTATTTCAAAGGTACCGCCTCCAGCATAGGGAGTGTTGGAACCACACACTGCAAGGTATGAGGAGAATATTCAGGAGAACACTGACATTCTGTTTGCTCTTTCTTACAGCCTTGCACAGGCATTGCTCCTGCATGCCCTGTGACCACCGCCAGCTCTTCCTGCGTTCCTCACAGTGTATTTAAAATAAGACATGCGGTTAAAATTGGAATCTCACAAATTTGTATCCTCTCTGTTTTTATGAAAGCACCATCCCCAGTCCCAGAAAAACAAACCCTGGTGCTTCAGGAGGAGAAAAAACAGCTGGACGCTCTGGCCAGACTGTCCTTTAATGAGCTCAGCTGCTTCGGGCTCCCCAGACAGAGAAAAAAAGAATGGTTTTTGCAACACCAAGACAAGGAGGAATGTGAGTGGAGAATAAAATCCCAGGACAGAGGCAGGATACAAGACTACCCAGTGTGCAATGTGGAGCAGTTTCTCATCTTTAACAGCAAATGCAAAATACAGGAGATTTTGCAAGCAGATGAGAGAAAACGACACCTTAATACTGCAAGGCTGCTGGAAAGGCAGCTCTGAACCACTCCTGACGTACTGCGCACGCATTGCTTCATCTTTCACGATCAGACAAAAAGCACATCAGCCAGCTGAGAGATATGGAGGGTTTGGAGATACCCTCTCCTGTCCCTGCAAGGCCAGCCAGTCCCCATGCACAGAAAGAGGCCCTACATGGGATGGACCCAGTGGGGACAGTCACGTGGGAAAGGTCCTGCTGAGGGTACAGGCGCTCATCCAGCAGGTACCATCTCTACCAGAGCTGCTCCTTGTCCTGCTCTCCACTATGGTCCAGAGGCCTTAAACCAACCCTTCTTGCAGTGGGAATGACCTGCCTGACATAGAGGTAGGACAAGTGTGGGTGGCCCTGTGCAGGATTTCCCCAGCTGTGACCCAAACTCTCTCCACGTTCAACACAAATTTTATTGCAAACCCAGGATATACAGCTGGAAACTGCTGCTGGTGACTGCTGGGCTGCGATCCAACTTGGTTACCAGATAACCTACAGCACGGGGTATACAAAGCGAGTATGACAGCATCACCTTCCTACCCCAGGTCACTCTAAGACTCCGGTGACTGACTGGGAGTCGAGGCAGCTCAGCCTTTTTCCCTCACTGAAGATTTTTCTGGGTCCTGACGAGAAATTGAATCTGCAGAGAAGTGGGCGCAAGGCAATGGTATTTACACTAGGAAAAAGCAACATGTAGAAGTGGGAAGTAAATGTGTTAACATCCTTAGTGCAAACACAGAAGGATGGGTGACTTCGCAACCTCTCCTTGCATACCCATCTGCATTGCCCATCCTTTGAGCTAAACACATGGGCACTGCCTTCCTACAGAAGGTGTTGGGGTTTTTTCTTGTTGAGGTTTGATGAGCATCAGCCTGAAGCTCTTGGCACTGCAAGCTCAGGCCCAGGCAGCTCTGAGGTTTTTGTGGAGCACCTGGGCTCTCTTTTTTTGATGCCAAGTGTCAGATAATTCTCCTTTGTAAATATGCAAAGAAGAAAAAAACTGGGGAAGTGATAAAATGTGGCCCTTTCCAGGTTTGGTATTTTGATGGCTGGAGTGGGGACGAATGTTCACTGATAGCTCATCCTTCTTGTAACAGAAACCCTAATCCAAAGAAACACTCCCCAGAAAGGCATGAGACTTCAGTACTGACAAATGCACGTGGAAATGAAGCGCCTGCCTACAGTGAGCAGCACAGGACTGTGTCAGGCCTCACCCCAGAAGGCCACTGAACTGCAGTGCCCATCCCATGCAGAAGTGCTGCTATCTAACAAGATCACAGCTCAAATAGCTAATATCAGACCTCCTTCCCACTTCAAAGCCTCAGCAGCAGTGTTTGTGGTCTCACTAGCTTGGTTGTATGGAATAGAGAGGCTGGATTGCCTAACATGTTCAGATGTGAAGAGACAGATGTGCTCTTGAACCCAGGAAGGCACGTCATGGAGCCAGAGTGGCAGATCTTGTATGCACAGCTCAGCTTTTGCCTAGGTATCTGCCACCACAGTTCTCCCCAGCCAGCACATGTTTTCCAAATGACTTGCAGTTTCACAGGGTACAACAGCACCTTTTCTGTTTGGGTCACATTTGTTTAAAAAATGTCATGATTATGCAAACAATGGGGAACAAAGCTCCTTGCACATGTCAGTAAGCAAGAACTCACTGGCCAAAATGTGATTTTAGGAATTTTTCCTGCACTGACAACCCTCGAATCTCCAGTGGCTTTAGCAAGTAGATGGAGGGACAAATACATCATCCCCTTGCACCACTCTCAAGAGCCAAAGGCACCATTCAGTGATCAGTATGGAGATGAGAATGGCAAGTGCTGCAGGAGGCTTACAAATTGATGCCCAAAAGGGTGCTTTCAGAGAGCTACTAAGCAGGTGGCTCTGCTGCAGAAAGCCTGTGCTCAAAGCAGGGGAACAGCAAACAGGTGCTGGCATTGCACACGTGCCATTTCTCTTCGTGTTATTCCAGGAGGAAGGTTGACTACAGACCCAGGACATCCAAAAGGAAGAGGAAAACTCACTGGTGGAAAATGTGCGGAGGGCAAATTGAGGAAGATGCTGAGGCAAAAGGTCAGGGTGCAGTCACAGCCAGCTCCCAGATCCAGTTTGTCATCATCAGACCAGTGGAGCCGAGGACACAGTGAGGAGGCAACGGCTGGTGTTCCTTGTCCTCCATGTCACACCCAGTGTCCTGCCTGAGCTCTTTGGACATGTCTTTGTGCTGACGGTGTGGGTGAGCGGAGTCACTTAGAAAGATAAGTAATACAGAAATTACCTTCCCCTTCCAAACAGCCTTGCTTTGTGTTTTCTTCCGTTCAAATAAAGTCACACGGGGTTTTTGTGGCAGGCAGCTATCTGCAGTTGGCCATACGCTCTTACTGCTTGCAGAAAACAGTTCTAACTCATTTGCATGAGGCCGAGCGTTGCCAAGACAAGAAAAATTAATTTACTCAGATTTTGAGCAAGATGGAGTGCAGTCTTCTTCTAATTGGGATTGCTGGAAATGGTGTCTGTACCAAAAAGAACTGATCCGTGTCCAGGAAGAATTTCTTGCCCTTCTCCCGTCTTTTATTCTGCTGACCTACACTTTTTTAGTCAGAGAAGCAGTTCTACACCACCTCAGGCACTAAATGAATAGTTTTCCACCTTTATTTATGGAATGTTCAAAGATCTTGAAACACCATGAATTTCTGCAAAAGGAACCGAGCTTGTTGTTAAATGTAGCTTGGCCCCTGGGCGTGGGGACTGCCCCATCCCATCACAGAATATCCCAATGTGGAGGGGTCTGCCAGCATCATCGAGTGCAGCTCCCAGCTCCACTCAGCACTACCCACAGCTAAACCATGCATCCCTTGTCCGAACGCTTCTCCAATCCCAGCAGCTTTGGCTCCATGCCCAACAAGCCTCTTAGAGAAGAACCTCTTCCCAGTCCCCTATCTGACCTGCTCAGAGGCAGCCCCATGCTGTTCCCTGGGGTCCAATCACCAGACATTAGAGAGAAGAGATCTGTCACCCGCACCTCTGCAGCACTGAGGACAGTCCCATGCCAGAGCCCCACAGGGTATTTCGGCTCAGCCACTGCCTCCCCTCTTACAGGACCATTTCTCCTGCACCAGGCATCAGGAAGGAATTTACCCCACAGCCTCCTGGCACAGTTTGACAAGGAGAGTCTTTACTGGCATTTAATAATTCTTACTGAATCTGTGATTTGCGTTACTAAGGGAGCAACAGCATCTACTGTGGATATTTCAATTCCTACTGGGGGGAATTGGGGGCTCCTCGGTTTAAGCATCTTCATTTGGGTTTTACAGAGTCATTAACACCCTCTGTTCCCTCTGACCTCAAGGCAAGCTGCACACTTGGCTTTTTAGAAATTAGGATCCAAAGTGACTTCCCAAGGTTGAGAAGCAGTGATTATAGCTGTCTCTGAGCATCCTAGCCATGCTCCTTGCTTTGGTGGGCAGAACAGTGGTGGGTGAGCTGCAGAGCTTATCTGTCTGCCTGTAAGTGCAGCTGGATAGGCTGGTGGGATGAATAACCCTGGAAGTGAAGTGTGCGGGGAGTATTCAGGAAGATTTACAGCATGAGAGAGCTGGAGCTGTGCAGTCTGGAGAAGAGGAGGCTCAGGGGGGACCTGAGAGCAGCCTTTTGGTATCTAAAGGGGCTGTAAGAAAGAAGGGGACACGCTCTTAAACAGGGTCTGTTGTGACAGAACAAGGGGAATGGTTTCAAACTAAAAGAGGGGAAATTTAGACTGGATATAAGGAGAAAGGTTTGTACAATAAGGGCGGTGAGGCACTGCACAGGTTGCCCAGAGAGGAGGTGATGCCCCATCCCTGCAGACAGCCAAGGTGAGGCTGGAGGAGCTCTGAGCACTGATGGAGCTGTGGGTGTCCCTGTGCACTGCAGGGAGTGGGACCTGATGGCCTTTAAGGGTCTCTTCCAACTCAAACGATTCTATGATTCTTGTTCCTTCCCCTCTACCAATCTACCAAGGCATTAGGAAGAAGCCTTCAGCTCAGCAACTCACCCCAAACCATCCCAACTTTCCAGGACAAATGCAGATCCTGGTGGAGCAGCACCCCACAGGAGATGCAGACAACTCAGCTCTAATGCTCTAAATTCATTCTGACAGCATCGTGAGAAGTTCCAATTTCCAGCCAGACTGTATCTGTGCCACTTTAACCCCAGTGCTCCTACACTGAGGTTTTTTCCTCTGATATTCATTATTCTGATTGGGATCCTAAGCCTGCAGTACCTAGAGGCTCCCAGAAGCACTGGCCAGGCCCTTAACAGTGTTATCCAGTGTGGGAGCCAACACTGGTGAGATGTGTCCACCCCATCCCACTTCCCTACCTCCAAAGATCCCTTGGCAGCTCCCAGGGGGGAGAAGGACCACAGCCTTCCACTTTCAGTGCTCCAGAGGAATCTTAACAAGTAAGCTGAGGTTAACTTGACCTGCAGAAAGTCTTAACATCTGCCCGTAGGCTGGCCCTGAGGGAATCACAAAGCAGCAGTCGTGGAGGCTGATACAAACGGCAAGAGCTTCATCATAAAATCAACATCTTTAATCAACTCTGTCAGTGATGAGCCCCCAGGAGACTCTTCCCCACGCTAGGAGATTACTCCCTGGAGGCTGCTGTCCTGTTTTCATCATGCAGCGCTGACATCCCAAGGACAGGAGTCCTGGAACCCTACAGGAATCCAGCTCTGGCTGCAGGACACAACGTGTCAGTAGTGCTTGTCCCAGCCTGGCAGCAAAGAGCCGTTCTTCTCTCCTGGATCTGAACCAGAGACCAGCTGCAAGCCTTTCACATCAATATAACCATTTGATTTTAGGAGGAAGAGCTGGCTCTCTTTCCAGAAGCAGGCAAGTTGATCTTTGTGAGGATCAACACCAGTGCTAAGGATGGTACTGCCAAGGCAATGCTGCAGGACCAACAGAACCACCACAGTAATGCAGCTGTACTGCCATGGTACCACTGACACGACACATGACAGTACCACCAGGAGTCACCATCCCCACAGGTGTTGAAAAAGGGCAGATGTGGACTCAGGGACATGGTGGCAAGGGGCTGGCAGTTGGACTAGATGATCTCAGCAGTCTTTCCTAATTTGAGTGATTCTGTGACTCTGTGATTGCTCTGCTCCATCACGTATCACCTTGGGAGTGCCTCGGTACATTGGTACTGTGATGACACCACCATGGTGCCACCAAAAGCCCATGGGAGTGGGAGGGGAAACGTCAGTCACCCACCACGTCACGCATCCAGGATCCTGGAGAAAAGCCAAAGCAGCCCAAGGACCAAGGGAAACTGGGTGCTGGGTGCTCAGCAGTTACACCCATACAGACCAAGTGGGATCCTCACCTCCCCCCCCTCAACACCACCCATGTGCACAGCTGGTACCTGGGGGACGTGCTGCAAGGATCAGCCACAGCTGGGCACATGGCCTCTACCCCGCAGGGTGCTCCTCAGCAGCTGCAGTCCCCACAAAGCACTCCTCTGCAGCACTCTCCTGGCCTGTGCTACTCCCCTTGGGGTGAGGTGGTCTTATGGAGCAGAATGAAGCTCATCCCCACAGCAAGGAGCACCAGCACCACCAACACAGGGGGCTGGGCACCTCCCTCACCCACTGGCTCACCCAAAGAGAGAGAAATGTGAAGTCTGGCACAACTGGCCTGACTCTCGAGATGGATGAGGAAAGGGGATGGGAGCAGAAATGCGTCTCACTCTGCTGCCCCGTGTTTTTTTTTGGCTGAGGTGCTTCTGGAACAGCCAGGAGCTACGGTCAGAGGCAGATCGAGGACCACGTGGTTAAATGCAGCATTTCCCTAAGCATGACAATAAACAGCCATTCAAAAAAGACCCACGAGAAACTGCTTGAATGAAGACATTTCCTCTCCCGGTGGGTTTCCTGCTAGCAGCACTGTTTCTCCTGCAGGCTGGTCCAGCCGCTCTCCAGCTGTGCTCAGGGGCACTGGCGTAGCTCAAAAACCTCCAGCTCAACCCCGAGCAGCTCTGCTCAGCTCTTCTCCCCCACCCCTCCAGAAGAACAGGCTGAGAGCTTATTGCTCCCCTGTTTTAAAAACACCATGGAGCCACTCCAGCATGCCAGGGGTTCCCAGAGAGATGACCGATTTTACATGAGGGAGGAGGTTGAGCTGTCATTAGCAGAAGCAGTTAATGAACTGCTGCGGTCTGGACCAAGAGCAGAGACTCCGACTGAGTCTTTTTGGCTCTTTTTGGAGAGATGCTGCTAGGGGCTGGGCACTGCGTTGCATTGAGGTGCCCCATGATGACTACAAGGACAAGTTCCCCCCCAAACAGCCTTCCGCAGACTCCTCTGCGTGGACGGGGCATGCTGTGGTCGGGGTGGCAGGGAACCGTGACCCCTTCACCGCTCGCAGAGCCACCGAAGCAGCAGGAGCCAGGCGGTGCCGCAGGAGCGGAGCCCTGGGCTGGCAGCTGTACCCGGCGTGCAGGGACGGCCGGAATCCCCGCGGAGGGGCAGCGCGTGGCAGCGCACGGCAGCCCCACGGGGAGGGAAGGCTCCCTGGGTGGCTCAGCCACGGCCGAGGGCAGCGACTTCCCACGCCCCAAGGTGACATCCCCGCGGTGCCGCGACGCCTCTCACCCCGAAACTCACCCCGGCGTCCGCCTTACCTGGGGGGGTCCGTCTGGCCGCTCCCGTCCGAGCCCCTCCATAGCTCGCGGAGGCCTAACGAGCTGCGGGTCCGGCGAGGGGGAGTCCTCCGGGGGTCGGGGCGCGTCGTCCCGCTCCCGCCCCGGGGCCACGCGGGGTGCGCTGTCACCGCCACCTCCCGCGCCTTCACGCGTGTCCGTCAGCAGGGCCACGTCCGGGCTGGCGGAGGCCACGGGCACGGCGTGGCCCGTCTGCGGCGGCTCCGGATCCATGGGCTCGGGGCGCGGGGCTCACGCTGTCGCGGCGAGGGCCGCCCGCACCTGCGGGAACCGGCACGGACACCCCGAAGGCATCAGAGCCGCGGCGGCGGCAGACACAGCCCGGCGGGGACGGAGGCGGCTGCGGCATCCCTGCGCCGGGGGAGGCTCCATCCCCTCCTGGATCCGCCGGCTCGGCGGGCGGGCGGCTGCCGTCCCCCCCCTTCTCTCCCCGCACCCTACAAAGGCCGGGCGCGGCGCGGTGCCGGGCCGCCCGCCGCCCTCGGCCCCGCCGCCCCCCGCGCCGCCCCCGGCCCCATGTCCGCCGCCCGCCGAGGCCCGGGCCGCCCGCCGCCCCCCGGAGCGCGGTGCCGCCTCTCGGCCCGCGAAGCCCCGCAACCCCCGGCGGCCGCGCCGCCGCCTCATCGATATTCAGGCGGCCTGGCACCCCGGCGGGGCCGCGCCGCGCCCGCGGCCGCCAATCGCGGCGGCTCTGCCGGTTTCCATGGCGATGGTGCGGGAACGGTGCCGGCTGCCTATTGATGGGGAGGCGGGGGGCGGCGGCACCGGGCCGGGGGGAGCCCCTCCGGCTGCCCGTGTCCCCGGTCACTGCTCCCTGGCGCTGGGTTTGAGGTGCCGTTGCCCTGCGCCGGGTGAGCGGTACTCTGCCGGGGCCCGGTACCTTTCCCAGCCCCTCCCGCTCTGGGGACCACCGATGCTGCCCCACGGGGCCCGGCGCCGGCTCGGCCTGCTGCCAAAAACACAAAAAGGGCTCTGTGTGCCCCATGTAGGGGCTGCCGTGGGTGAGGGTTGGAGGATGATGTGAGCAGGGAGAGGGCTGCAGGATCGCTGTGACACGAGGAGATGGGAGCTGGTAGCACAACGCTTCAGCACAGTGTGGCACGGGCACAGCTGAGCGCACGCGGAGCAGCAGACACACGCTCAATCTCTGCCCGCTCCCCATCATGCTGTAGTACAGATGGAGAGCACCCTGTGCAGCAGTGATGCTCAGGGAAAGGCCATTCGGTTGCTCCCCAGGACCCTTCTCCCAGCCCTGCACAAAGCCATCCCGCTGCTCATCCCTCCTCTGCACACCTCGGGCGCCGCAGATCAGCTGGGACGGATCCTGCCCTCTGCATCTGTGTGTGACAGTGCTGTGTCACACGGTTGCTCCACTGGACTGTGGGCAAGGTGCAGCACTGGGGGCTCTCTGGCTGCACGTGCACCTCGGGCACTGCTCTGCGAGCACCTCCTCGGGGAGCTCTGTGCCACATCCCGATGCGCAGCACACCGATGTGTCAGCTGCCAAAACAGGCGGCGCTGCCTCTGTGTCATCTCAGATGGATCACCACGGTGAGTGGTTTTCTCACCGCCGGCTGTGCAGGGTGCAGATGACCCACTTAGATGCTGGGGGAGGTAGCAGCCAGGTCCAACAGTCGCACATCCGCCTGAATGCAGAGCTCTCCATGCCAGGAGGAGACCCGGCATCTCTTGCTCCCTGCCCACCGCTGCTTCCCTCCCCTGGAGGTGCCGGGGAGGATCCCTGGTGCTGCACGGCATGCAGCAAGGCCCAGGCGCAGCACAGCTCTCTGACAAGACAGAACAGGCAGGTTTCGTATGCAGGAATGGAGAGCCAGCAGTGGGAAGGGAAATGTGCTGCTGATAAGATCGCGTGGCTGCAAGCAGTGCGTGGCATGCAGTGTGCACACAGCACAGCCTCCCTGGGAGGCTCTGACACGTCTCACTTAGTGCTCCTGCTGCTGTGTGCAGTTCGAATAGCTGCCCCTGCTCACCCCACCAGGTCCTGCTCCTCCACCAGGGTCCTGCTCACCCCAGTGGTTCAGCTGTGGGAAGCTGAGGAGGACCCCAGGGAGCCCTCCAGAAACATCCAAAGGCCCCAAAGGAGCTGGACCTGTTCCCCGTGGTGCGAGGACAGGGTGTGCAGCCCCAAGGGCCTCCTGCCTCTTCCACCACAAAGCTGCAAGAGAGAACATGTTCTGTGGGAGAGAAGAAATAAGGAGCCAAGAGTGACCCTGGGGTGCTTTGAGTGGCCCATAGCTTTGAGCAGGACACACATAACAGGGTCCATTGGCAGCCCCAGCCAAGATGGAGTGAACCAGGACCAGGGCCCCAGGTGAGGCTGCTGAGGGCTGTTAGGACCAATGAGTGCCCTCAGGGTCCTGCAGAACTCCTTCTCTGGCTCTTGGGAGAGAATTTAGTGGGTCCAGGAAGGGTTAATGGGGGCTCCTGTGGTCTGAGATGGGGAAGGAGGCTGAAGACATGCTGTGGGGGATGGCACTGGGGCAGCTGGTGGACACGGACCTGCTTCCATCTCCCTTTCCTGCAGGCCCTGGGGCTGAAGGCAGCGAGGGATCCACCCAACACCCTCACAGCCCGCGGGACTGAGGGCTGCGTGGACTCCCAGCGGCATCAACCAGGGTGAGGAGCTCACCGAGCTCACCCCAATAGGAAGGGGACACGTTTCCTTGCATGAACCTGCCAGAGTGCGCTCAGGGCACATGGAAGGCACTAAAATAGGAGCCACATTGGGTTTTGTTTTTTGTTTTTTTTCAAGCTGCAGTTTCTGTTTTGCTGCTCTCAGCAAGAAATGCATTTCCAACATCTCCGCAGGCAGTGAGTGCTGAGTGGCTGTAATATTTGTGACCATAAGAGACATTAACACCCGGTACTTATCCTTCCTGCTATTTACATACTCATTATTAGGATCACGACCTTTCAAAAACTTTTGTGTTACAACTGCAAAGTTGGGCTTTGTTGTCCTCTTGGGCACATAACAAAATGAAAGCAGCTTCGGGGCACGCTGTGCAGTGCTGTGCTGTGCTGTGTGGTGCAGTGCAGTGCTGTATTGTGCTGTGCTGTGTTGTGCTGTGCTGTGCTGTGCAGTGCTGTGCTGTGCAGTGTTGTGTGTTGTGCTGTGTTATGCTGGGCTGGGCTGTGTTGTGTTTTGCTGGGCTGTGCTGTTCTGTGTTATGCTGGGCTGTGCTGTGTTGTGCTGTGTTGGGCTGTGCTGTGCTGTGCTGGGCCTTGCCGTGCTGTGCTGCTTCCTTGGGTGGTTTTTTTTTTTAGCTCTTTCTTCTTTTTATTGCTTAAAAACCTGCCGCCTTGTGACCATGATGAGAGTTCTGACCTTTTTTTCCTTCCGTATTCCCTGCAAACATTCTCAAAGTCAGGGAGTGGGGGAAGCAGGGATGGGGAAGAAAAGGCAAAGCTCCCAGTCCTGATGTGGTCAAAGGGAAAGACAAATACTCCATAAAACCACCCTCAAAACCTGCATGAGAAATTTTACAAGAAGCAGAAGCTTTCCATTATAACTTGGAGTCAAAGGGGGGGGGGGGGGGGGGGGAACTATTTTTATTGCATTTTTCTACTATTTTTAGGTGCCGTATCCAAAGACCAGAAGACAGGGAATCAAAGTTGAGCGTGGTGATGCGCTGGGGTGTTTGGGAACCAACATTTGGGCAATGGGGATGTGGGAAGCCGGGACGTCGGGCACACTGTGTGGGCGGGCTGGGGTGGGGACAGTGGCCATAGGAGCGTCCCATTCCCGTTCCACGTGGCCTCATGGAGGTGGTGGGGCTGTGCTGGGACGTGGCCGCTCTGCTGTGAGCCCGGATGGGTGCGGGGCACGAGCAGCCACGGGGTGCTGAGATTTGTGGTGCCCATTTCTAGCACCCCACGTCCCCCGGGCTCCGTCCCCCCACAGTAACCCCCACTGCCACCCGTGGCCCTGGGGCGCCCCATGTGTCTTTTTCCAGTTGTTGTGTTTCTCAGGAAAAGAATCAAAAAGACAAATTCCACAAGCGAATGCTGAAAGAGTTTTATTTAGCAGCCCCTGTGTCATCGTGCGGCCGTGCAAAGCCACTCAGCAGCCCCCTCCTACCCCGTCCACACGTGGCTACCCCCCCCCCCCAGCTTTGTGCAGGACTCTGCCACGAAGATGGGGTGAAAAAAGTGCAAATCAAAGGCCATGCTACCTACCTGCCCTCCCACAGTGGCCAGCACAGAACTCCTACCCCCCGGAGCAGACGATGGGGACAGTGCCAGGCGGTCCCCTGCTCCCCGCTGTGCAGCGGGGATGGTGCCATCCCATCCTCAGCTCCATGACGGTGGCTGGCACAGAGGTTGCTGTCGGCGTTCTCTTCTCCGTAGCCCACAGTACACTCATCCATAAAGTAGGAAACACTACACCCTGCAGTGCTGTTTAGTAGTGCTTTCTACTTTATGGGTGACTGCACTGTCTCTCAGTCGGTGTCGGCGGTTGCTCTCCTCTGGCGATGCATTTTCCTCTACCCGCGCCCGGCCGTGGGACGTCTTTGTGGGCGGCGTAGCCGGGGGCACGAAGGGATGGACAGCCCCTGCCGGCGTCACCTCCCACCCTGAGGAGCCGAGTGGGGCACAGGGGACATCCCCGCCTCACCCCCAGTGGGGAGATCTTGCCTTGTAACTCTAAGACCCCATTCTGGGCACAAGGGGCAGCCTGGCCTTGCTTGTCCCTATGGGGGACACCCTACTTTGCAAGCCATCATTCCCTCTCAAGCTCTTTGCTGAGCACAGGAGATATTGTCACCTTGTCCCCAAAGGACAGACCCCACCTCGGACCCCATCCCAGTCACAGAGAACCTTCTTGTCTTCTTTCTGCTGGAGAGAACCCCCTCAAATCTCATTATGCTCTCTCAGACCCCCACCCTGGTCTTCTTTGCCTTACCCCCATGTGGAAGACCAGGAGCCCCTCCCCCCCCCCCCATTAACCCCTTGTTGGTGTACATTTCACCTCAAACTTCATTGTTGGCCTTCAAGCCCCCTTTGAGCCACAGAGGACCACTTAATCTTGATCCCAAGGGTGAGATCCCACCTTAATTCCCTCATTGTCCCTCAAAGCTCATCAAAGTCACATACGACCCCCTAGCCTCATCCACATGCAGAGATGCCACCTCAGTGTCCTCTGGTCACAGGGGACATTTTGCACTGTACCCGTGGTGAGGAGCCTATGGAAAATTCCACCTCCATGGCCAGGCACCCTTTGCCTTGCCTTGTCCCTGTGGTGAAGACCCTGTCTAAACACCACTGTGGTCGCAGAAGGCTCCTTTGCCTTGTCCTCATAGTGGGGACCTCATGGCAAACCCTGTCCCCATTACAGGGACTGCCCTACCAAAGTCCCTGTGGGGTCCCTGTTTCATGCTCTCACCCTTGTCGCCGAGGACTTCCTTGTCCCATCGTGTGGGGCTCCCACACTCTGTCCCCTCAAGGTCACCCTCCCCTTAGGGCCACAGGAGTGCCATGGGCCGGTGGCTCCTCATGAACCTCCACCTCTCCCCTTCCACTCCCACAGTGACCCCCTCAGTGTCCCCATTGTCCTTCAGGCCACGTGCTGGGTGGCACCAGGAGGCCCCTGCTGCCACACGGAGCCCCACACCCTGCTCCAACCTCATCCCTGCACCCCCTCTGCCACACTGGAGCCCCACATCAGCCTCACCTGCCACACAGCTCTGCATCCAACGCCTCCCATCCTGCTGCCACCGAAATCCCCCTCAGCGGCACTTCTGCTTCAGCCTCTTCCCACCTCCTCCCTCCCATCCGCCACCGTGGTGCCTCCTCTCCACTCCGCCCTGGGGGGGAGGGGGGGACCCCTTACCCACAGGACGTCTTTAGTGCCCGCCGCCCCCCTGGCATCGGGTGGGACTGTGGCTGCCAGGACCCTCCAGGCCCCCGCTGCTCCACGTGGGCACCCACCGCTGGCCACGTCCCTCTGTACGTTACCAAGTCAGGGCGCAGGTGGCCCACGCCGGTGCCGGTGCCGCAGGTGCTCTATGGGGTGCTGGTGTCCGGAGGAGCAATGGGCCGCCGTGGGGAGCGGGGCTGCTTTTAACCCCATCCTGCCCACGTGGCCCCGACCACAGGAAGAGCCGTAGCTGCCTAGGAGATAACGGTGCGTGGTCCCACCCAGCGCCACCCTGCAGCCCGACCACAGCCGTGGGGCGAGGGGCAGCCGCCCGCCAGCGCCGGAAGCACCGGGGGGCCGTTGCAGAGCAGCCGGTTACGCTCCCCTGGGCCTCGCTGCGCTGAGCAACAAACATGTTTGTGCAAAAAAAAAAAAAAAAAGCTATTTGCACTGTTTGCACTGTTTGCACTGTTTGCACAGGGCAGGATGACAGCAGCCGTGCCCCCCCCCCCATCCCCAAGACCCAGGCGCTTGATGCAGAGCGTGGGGTTGGCCCCGCGGGGCTCTGCTGTGTCCCCTCACCCCAGCCCTGCAGCAGGTGTTCCTCAGTGCAGAGCTTAGGGAGGGGATGGCAGCGTTGGATGAGGGTTTGGGGTCCCCGAGCCCCGTGGCAGGAGTGCAGCAGGAGGGGACGCGGGTGCCAGCGAGCTGCGAGCCCTAGCCCTGCTCTTTAGGAAATGTGTTGCCCAAGAAACCTTCCTGAGCCTTTCCTTTACGCAGTGCTCTGCAACACCAGACTTCCCCACGGCTGAGGAAGCCATAACGGCCAACAGGAACACGAGGCCCCCGAAAAGAAAATGAAAGCCAGCTCTGCAGGGCGGGCGCATCCCTCTCACACCGCTGCTCGGGGGTTGGATCCACAAGGGGTGGCCATCAGCGCCCCATAGCACCGGCACTGGACCTGGGGTGAACCCTGGCACCAGTTTCCCAGCCAAGGGCCCACGGCACAGATGCCGTCTCCAAGCTGAGCGCAGTTTTGCAGCCTCACACGAGAGCAAAGAGCTGTGGGTGTGCACAAGGGTCGGCTCCCAGCGTTGCTCTCCTGCTCTCACTGAGAAAAGCAGCATGGAGCCAGGGAAGGTCAGCAGTGCTGCACAAAGCTGTGCCTTAAACCAGGTGAAATATGTTGAGCTAAATCCCCAAAAGTGGCTGTAAATGGGGATGCCTTTATCATGGGATGGGTTTCACGCAGCTGTGCTAAATGTTCATTTTTGGGCAATACCATTTATTCTCTGCATTGATCATCTGGGAGGAAACATTAACAAGAAATCACACTGGTGAGGTTTGCAGAAAGCAGAGAAGGAGCAAAGTCAAAATCAGCTGAGCAGCTGCTGAGATTTGGCTTGCTCCAACAGCAGGTGTTGGGCTTACAGCAGGCAGAGGGGCTTTGGGCACAGAGGGAATTTGCTGTGGGGCTCTTCCCAAACTGGAGCTGAACTGCTCCCACAGCTTTGGCTCCCATTGCCCGGCCACCTCTGGGCCCTGTCCAACCTGGACTGCAGTCACTTCTGGGGACACCTGAAAAATGTGAGCGGGTTCCTCCTGGCACGGAGACACCCCCACACCAGACAGCACCCTCGAGGTGAGCTGCTGTGCTGCTGGCTGTCGGGGTGCTGTGGATTTGTCCCCTGTGGGGCAGGGGGACAAAGCCACTGTGTGCAATTGGTGAGCCAGTAGCAGCCCCCCACATCCTGAAGCAAAGTGAAAGAGCTGCGTTGCTGCCGAGGGACTTTCCCCCACTGTAGGGCCAAGGCCACGCTGCTCACAGCACACCCTGCTCCGAGGGCAGCCTGGCCCTGCCGGAGCTGTGTCTGGGTGGCTGGTGATGGGTCCTAAGGCCCTTGGAGATCACTTATTGGAGAAAAACTCCATTTAATGCTAATAGGGCTGCGAGGCAAGGTGGAGCTTGTTCCCTCAAGGAGGAGAGCTGGCGCTGGAGCAGTATGCCAGGGGGAGGGTGAAGCACGTGGCCAGGAGCCGGGCTGGGGGTGCCGTGGCCCATGGAGCACAGCGGGGCGCAGAGCTGTGCCCCACAGAACCAGGTGCCCCGGGGGCCGTTCCCCGCAAAGCAGACCCGGGCGCCTTCCCGGCAGGGAAGTGGGGGAGGTGATGCTTCCTCTTTCCCGGCTGCGCAGCAGAGCGTGGCCAGGGGACACGGCATTTTGGGTGTCCCAGGCTGGGTTCCTCCTCCGGCAGAGCCCCCCGCCGCCTCCTGTTTCTCAAAAAGAAGGAAATCAGCAGATCTGGTTTCATGGGCTGAGGAGGTCTGAAAGTCTCTGACTGATGATGAACTCACCGCATCCCCCGGCCATTGGTTAATTTTGCCAAGTGGCAAACAAGGCCACGGGAGTTTCTAACTCGCCCCCCGGTCCCCATTCCTCTGTGCTCCACACACGCAGCCAAAATAGCTGCTGAGATCACAGAGACATTTGGGGTTTGGTGGGGGGAGGTGAAGCAGCTGCGTTTCCTCTCCGGGGGGCTCTCGTGGGAGCACTCAGCCCCCAGCGCTCCCAGCCTCGCTCTGCGCCCGTGGGTGTGCAGGGAACCGGCGGAGCCCCCGTGGTGCTGGGGCAGCTCCTGGCCCACGCCGAGCCCTGCAGTGGAGCGGGACCTGGCATTGCTCCCATCTCTGCCGTCATCTCAGGGCACTCAGCTGTGGCTCGGCCGCCTGCAGCATCTCCCTGCATTGCCCCTTTCTGCTCCCTTCTGAGTGCCCATGGTTCGTGGAGCTGCCAGCCCCGGCCCCACTCCCCGCTGCTGTTGCTTTTCCAGTAACTTTCCCAGTATCAATGAGCACAGGGCAGCGGGTGCTGGGGCTCAGGGGGTGGCAGCACAGCTGACCGAGGCCGCTGGGCAGGGGGAAGGGCCCTTGTCGAGCCGTGCAGCTCAGGAGCTGTGAAAGAGCTGATATTTCTTATCTCTCTTTGCAGCAACTTCCCCCCTCGGCTGTGGTCAGGGCGCTTGCTGCACGCAGGGGAAGTGGCGGCCGGGCCAGCTGCCTTCGGGCCTGTGCTGTGCTTCATGGAGCTGTGTCAGAGGAGGAGGAGGAAGAGGAAAGAGTGCTCTCAACCACAGGCTGCCTGCCTGACCCCTCGCTGCTGTCCCGGGGAGTGGGAAAGGGGTATGCGTGCTGCTGTCTCCTCAGCCTCAATGGCACAGATCTCTGGGAGCATCTCCTGCTCCACCCAGCAGTGCCTGCCAGCCCCAGATGGAGCCTTCCTTGTGCTGCTGTTCACTCTGAAGCCTAATGACTGCATTCCCAACACAAGCCACCATCATCCCTGTCAGAGCAGCCTCAAACGTCCCCGGTGGATGGAGTCACCTGCGTGCCCTGTGCTCACAGGTGCTCATAGGCCTGGCTGCACTGCGTCATGGAGGCCTAAAGTGGCTCTTGGGGACGTGCCGGGTGGGCAGAGTACTGGCTGCTGCCCTCCTGCTGGCCAGGAGGGCTGTTGTGAAGGCACGAGGAGGAAGGAACTGCAGCACCTCTGAACTGGGACAGACTGGGACACACTGAGACGGGCTGGGATCCCCAGCTCTGCCCAGCAGGCTCAGTGCCAGCTGCGCTCTGCTCTCTGCCCATGGTTTGAGGCCGCTGGTGGGACCCGGTGGGGCTGAGCCCACAGCCTTCGAGCAGCACACGCAGCACTGGGGGGACACAGCGCGGCTGTGCCAGGGCTGCCGCCCACACCTGGCGTGATGGGCTGCCCGCAGTGCCAGAACTGCGCCCATCTCTGGGCCCGGTGCCGCACCGGGAGCGCGGCCGTTGGGAGTGAGTCAACCAGAAACTGCCGGGTGAAACGGGCCGCGAGCGGAAGGCAAATGAGAGCGCGAAGGGAAACCTCAAAAAGCCGAAGTGCTGCGGCGGGGCGGGCGCAGGGGCCGTGTGGAGAACGCGGCGCCTCGCTTTGCCCATATATAGACAAATCGCGGCCCGTCTGCGCCAATGACGGATGTGGGGCCGTTGCGCGGTGCCGGTGGGGCACGGAGCGCTCCGACATTTTCCATGTCACCTGCTGCAACCGGCTCGCAGGTGGGGGAAGGGGCGGTGGGCCAGGCGGGCCCTGTGCCCCCCAGGGCCCCGCTGCTGTGTGGGCAATGCTGGCCCTCCCTTCCCACCTCCATCACAGGCACCCCGGGACAGTGGCCGTGTCCCTGAGGGCCCGAGCAGGAGTGAGCTGCATCAAGCACGTAGTGCGGGCATGGAGGCCTCAGAGCCCTCAGCCCAGCTGGGATCGTTTTCATGTTCCACACAGACATTTAGAGCAGTGCTGGTGGCTGAGAAGGAGAGCACTGGGGGTGGGTGGATAAGGGGCACACAGGGACAGGTACCGAGGGGCCTCGGTCTGGCTGGTGGGCTCCGTCCAACTCCAGGACCACACTTAGGCTGCATCCAGACACACAGAACACCACTGCTCAGAGCACACGTGGCTGCACACCGTGGTGAGCAGCAGGACCAGCTGCAGGGCCAGGGCACAGGGAGCCCAGGAGCACTGGAATGGGATAGACGCTGTCAGACTGCCACATCCCCCTGTGACTCCGGCTCTGCGGCTCCACTTGGCTGAGTACCCTCAGGAAGCGCTGGGGAGGTGGGAGGTCTCCTGCCCAGGAGAGGTTTGGGACCCTCTGCCAGCTCCTGCTGTTCCACAGCCACCCCAGCACTGCCAGCACACTAACAGGTTCAGGCAACAAGAAGCAGCTGATGGCCGCTTTGCAGACAGCACCGTGCATGCAAGCAGTGACAGCACCAGGGTGGCAGCCCCTTCTTCGTGAGCTCTTTGCAGGTCCTCCCCAAGCACTGCCGACCCTCCAGCCAGCTCCTTCTCTATGAGATCTCCTCCTTTCCTCTGCACTTGGCGAGGAGCAAATGCCAGGGTCGCTAACGCAAGTCAGAGCTCCTGCATTGCATCTCACCCGCCGCCTCCATCACGGGCACGCGGGAGGCCCTGCGGCCTCCGCACATGGAAGCTGTGCTTCAACTCTGCCACGCTTCAAAATCTTTCACATCCGCCCACACCTCTGAAACTGTGCATCCAGCCCTTGTGCCACCGTTACTGCAACCCTCCTCCCCTGCAGCCCCTCCTGGTGAGAACCCCCATCCCCACCACATCAGAGGCACCTGGTGTCTCGCTGCCTGTGAGCTGCCTGCTCAGGTTCGGTGACGGTGAGATGGGGCTGCACCCCCTGACCTCAGCTTGCAGTTAGCAGCTCACACCCTGACTGTGCCACCCTCATACCAGCGGCCATCGCTCTGATGTACCTTAGGTCACCCTCTCTGGTTCCACCACCCTGCTTCAATTTAGGGCTTTTTTCTTGCTTTTAGCACCCACCATCATGGGTCCCAGCCCCCCACTCATTAACCTGGTTGCAGTCAGACTCCAAGCATCCCACGGATGCCTGAGTTCGTAAAACAAAGTCCAGAGGCACCAAGGGACTGAAGGTTGGTGCAACATGGGACTGACCCTCCCCAGAAGGCCCCGCACAGCATCTCTGCTGCCCAGCCTTGACATGAGCACAGAGTGGCAACCAGAGAGGCTGCAGGAGCAAAACCAGGGGGCAGAGGTGGGCGCTCCCACTCTGCGTTGCCCGCAGCCCCACAGTCCTGCAGAGGTGCCCCCAGCACTTCTGCGCTCACCTGCAGGTGCTCACCAGGGCCCAGCTCACCCAAGACTCACAGCCCTGATGAAGGAGCCCCACATTGGCCTGGGGGTCCCTGCGCCTCATGTGAAGCCCCGCACATGGAAAGAGCAGAGGGCCCCTTGGGGACAGTGAGGCCGGGCATTTCCCAGCGCAGCCTGCAGCTGCCTCACGTAGACACACCGTGTGCTCTGCGGTTTTGGAACGTCGCTTTTCTCGCCCATTGGGACGGCCGGGTATCGGTTCTCAAAACCCGCACGAAGAAACGCGCTCGCTCGTGCTTCCTGCCGGGCTGCCCCCGGCCCTGCCGCCTCCTGGCAGCTCCCACGCCGTGCACGGGCAGAGCGATGCAGCCCCGCAGCCTGAGATATTTTGGCGTCATTTGCTGCAGGGGGAGGAGCTGTCTTGAACTGACTCAGATCCACATTCCCTGCCCGCTGGAAGCTTACAGCCCAGGCTGCTGCTGCACATTTTTCCTCCGATTTCTTCAACGTGAGAGCTCCCTGCCCTACTTTCCTCAGCCAAAAAAAAAAAAAAAAAAAAAAAAAAAGCTTTGCATCCATTTGCTTTTCCTGCTACAAAGCCGCAGCGGCTCCAGGGATGGAGGGAGTATCACCGAAGTGCTCATTTTGGGCGCTTTGCAGAGTCCAACGCTCAGCTCCGAGCAGCCTGGGAGCAATGAGTCACCCCGGCGGCGTGGGCTGGGAGATGCGGTGTGCGCGGTGGGGGTGATGGGCAGAGGCACACAGAGTCAGCCCAATTCGAGGCACCACGTTTTTGGAAGCGCTGCGATCTGCTGCAGGCAGAGGAGGATCCCTGTGAAAGACCACCGGTGCCCGGCAGCCTGCTGCACTGTGCTGGCTCTATTCCACCCGCACTGCAGCTCCCGCCAGTCTACGCTCCGCATTATCCAGGGGGGGCTGCACCCTGCGAGACATGAGGTGTCTATGGGGGGTTTACACCCCCCAACCATCTTACTTGGGCGGCACAGTGACAGCGCGTGCTGCTCTATGGGGATGATTTTCTAAGCGAAGCTCTCAGTCCCAGGTGATGAATGAGTTACTGGAGCCTCCTCCAAGCCCACAGACCCACACCTGGATCCCGGCTGAGCACGCTGCACTGCCTGGAGCACTGCACAGAGCCCTTCTGTCAGCCCTGCACCAGCGGACATGACAGCTAATGTGCTTTGCACGAGCCCCCCCCACCTCTGGAGACCGGGAAGGTGGGGACAGCCTGCAGTACAGCCCCCAAGGAGCTGAGATGGAATATGGAGATGTGCTCCCATGTCTCCTGCTCAGGGCCGCTCCAGCGGCTTTGCTCCCCATCCCCGTCCCCAGGCCCCAGCCCAGCTCCACAAAGCCCTGCTGCCACCCCGTGGCATTTGAGCAGCGATGCTGCAGAGCTGGGCACGGCCGCGACGATTGTCCTCGATTGTCTGCCACGCACCGACGTCCTTCCAGCCCGTCCAGAGCCACAACCTCACTTCCCAGACCCACCGCCTCCTGATGGAGAAAGCCGCCCAGCTCATCCTCCTGGACCCACTTTGATCTGAACCTCATCAGTTCTCACCAACCTCATCCAGCAGCACTGGAGGTGGTTTTCCTAAAGCTGCACCCCACAGGATCCCCAGCTCGCCCTGTGCCTCTCCCTGCACAGCCTGTCCAGAAATACCCCCGAGGGCCCAATATCTCCAGGCCTTAACACGTGGCAGTCACACCCGGCCGTGATGCTACACCCACCCGTAGCCCTTTTGGACTCCTCTAAGGTCTGTCTGCAACCAAGTGAGCCTGGAGGGTAATCATTAGGTAACTTTGGAGATTGGGACATTCATCAGGGAGGCATGAAGGCCAGGTCCAGCGCCCTCCCACGCCCCAGGACCTGCACCTGCTGCT
Source organism: Gallus gallus (assembly GCF_016699485.2). Lineage (NCBI taxonomy): Eukaryota > Metazoa > Chordata > Aves > Galliformes > Phasianidae > Gallus > Gallus gallus. Next base: position 1,043,539 of record NC_052550.1, read on the forward strand.
CCATGTCCTCAAGATGGGACTCTCCAGGGCCAGCTCCATGAGGCAGAGCAGGACCAAGAACGCAATGCCTTGCTGCTCCTATCATCAGCCCTGCCAGCAATGCATTACCTTCACTGCAGCTGCTTTCTTCCTAAACCAAATGCAGTCACTTTTCAGGCTTTTATTCGTTTTTCAACGTTTGTATCTGTATATAGAACACAAAAACTAGGCTTATCATGTACAGGATTACTGTAGAAGAATAAAAAAGCTTGTTTCACAGAGCTGCCTCCCAGTTACACCAGCAATGGGCTCATCTCACTCTGCCTGCACTGAGCAACAGCAGACCAGGAGTCCTCCAAGTCTGCTTCCCATCCCTGCTATAGGACCCTGCAGGCCCAGGGCACTGTGACCCCCATATGTGGAGTACTCTGTACCTCATCCTACATATTCCCTCCAGCAAAGAGACATAAAGCACAAATCCCAAGTCCTGTTCCCACAAGGATGGACACCCATGCTCAGCCAGGGTAGGATCCACTTCTTGAGCTGGGATTTTTTGCCATATGGACAAAATGGTGGTGGCTGTAAATTCCAAACCACACCAGCAGTGTGGCAGACCTGGGACTGATGCAAAACCCCTTCCCACACCTTCTTCTCCTCGTGGTGGGTGAAACCAGCACTGATTATACACGATGGACTCCACTCTGACCAGAAAGCATGTTTTATTGAAATATTTACAGTTGTGTCCCAGCTCCTCTTACCCACACTGACTACAAAAGGCTTGTGCATCACCATTAAACACTTCTTTCCCAGACCTACTCCCACTCCCCTCCCTGTCAAGGATGCAACCGATTTTAAGGTCTTTGTGGTCCAACAGTGGCATGGCTGAGTGCAGAGGTACTGAGCGAGACCAGCTGAGCCAGCAGCTCCCTCAGAGTCCAGGTCCCTCATGCTAAAACTAAAAGGTTTCAGAGCAGTGCCCCACGTGCCAGCTGCCTCACTGAGCAGCCCAGCAGAGCACCTGGGAATCCTCCACGCAGCACGAGAGCCCCTTAGGTTTTGATAGCTGTGTCTCGTGACTTGTAAGCCACACCACGGCTCTTCAGCTCTCGGACGATCCCTGCAACAAGGACACAAACACATTTCAGAATTCACTAGGAATGAGAAGCCCTAAAAAAATCTGGTTGCTCTATCATGTAGCTTTCATTGCAGAGCTAAAGAACTGGACAAACTTCTTCTGAGTTCCTTCTAACAGTGTGTCAACTTCACTGGTAAGAGTGTTCCCTCCTCCTCTAGTTAAAATGCCTAGACAGAGCACCCAAATATCAACTCAAGTTTTGCCCTGGAAAAAAGAAGCTGGGCAAAGCCTTTATTTGCATTATTTTCTACCTGCAGATGTTTGAATATCATGACTGTACTGCATAGGTCAAGCTCTTACAGGTTGTTCTTAAGCCTCCAGGTCACTTCTGTGACTTGTCTGCAAGTCCCACCTTCTAAGTAGCACCATAGCAGCAATAGCAGAAGAGCATCATGCGATTCAGGACAGCTCTCACCAGTACCAGACAGCATGGACAGCCAAATGACAGCCTGCAAGGCCCTCGGGTGCAGCCTGCTGGTTCCCATGCTCCCCAGCACCTTCTTGCTTCTGCCCGTGATGTGAGGATGTTCCCCACACTAAGAAAGGCCTGAGAGCATTTCCCATATGCATCCCCTCCTGCCCTGTGCTCACAGCTGCGCTCTGCCTGCAGCTGCACGGAGCACATGGCATCACTGCTACGCTCTACTTGCTTCAGATGTGTCCAAAGCAGTGCCAGGAGGCCTCATGCCTCACGGTGTTTCAGCTGTCCCCTAACACAGATGGTGGAGCTCAGGTTAGGAATAAAGGAGCTGGCATTCCAAACAGAAGTACAGCTTTTACACCGGGTGTGGGGGACTGCAGCCCTCTTGGAACACAGGTTAGGAGTCTGATCTCGGGCTGCAGACAGGAGAAATGGAAAACGTGATTTCTGCTTTACGAAGGTAGGGCCAAATCTCTACTGCACCTATAAAGGAACAAATGCCACCTTAGCTTGATGTGAGCCCTCAGTGCAGTACTGCAGTGGAAAGGGACGTCTGCTCACCTGTCCTCCTCAAGACCGTTCTCCCACCAGCACCCCTTTCCACACCATTCATTTTTGTCTCCTTGAAGCTGTACAGCTTGAAGTGTGCACCCTTTCCGCAGCCAGGCTTTAATCACATTTCATCACCACTCTTATGTGCAGTCTGGCATCACAGGTTTTATTCAGCAGAATGTTCACACCAACTTTTGGCAAGCGGAATGCTGGCTGACCACAGACAGCCTGCCTGCAGAACAGGGAACCCTGCCTCCCATTCCACACCTTTTTGTAATCACCTGGCAAATCCTTTCATGCTCTGGGCCTGTGCTCTCCATGTTCTAACACTGTTCAATGGACCCCCAAATGCTTACTTCATCAGGTCAGCACAGCGTAACACACTCAGAGAGTGTAACTGGGCAATATACAGTGCCGAGTACACAGAATAACCCATCCCTCAGCGGCCACCTGTGCAGCAGCGCTCCCTCACACAGCAGCAGCGTTACCTTGGGGCAGACGGCCGGTCACAGACACTGCATACACACCCGGCTTGAAGTTACCTGTGGGAAAGAAAGCACTGAGTGCAGCAGCAGGGTGGGAAAACGGCCCCGGCAGCCTCACCCTGTGCAGGCGCCCCCTCCTCAGGAGCTGCAGCAGCCCAAGGAACAAATCCTGCTGCCCAGCGTCACAGAACTGCAGAGCAGTTTAGGGTTGGAAGGGACCTCACGGCCCCATCCCTGCCCTGGGCTGGGTGCCCCTCCATGGCCTGGGGCACCTCCAGGGATGGGGCACCCACAGCTCTGGGCAGCAGTGCAGTGCCTCACTGCCCTCTGTGCGAAGAATTTCCCCCTCACGTCAGACCCGAGTCTCCCCTCTTTCTGTTTAAAGCCGTTCCCCCTCTCCCTATCACTGTGAGAGAAGGGTTCGGGGCAGAACAGCGAACGACACTCACTGATGCGCTGCCACTTGGAGACCCAGCTGTCCTCGGGGCTCATCATGGCGATGATCCTGCGGGAGAGAGGGCCGTCAGGGGACCGACACCGCCCGCTGCCACCGCGCGGCCCATCCCGGCCCCTCACCCATCGAAGGAGGAGCTGGTGCAGTCGTAAACCATCTCGCGGTTGCCCTTCATCTGCAGGTAGGCATCGCAGTTGTCGCAGCCGTCGTACTCGAACTGCTCGAGGGTCTGCGCGGGGAACCACGGAACCACTGAGAACACCGAGCACAGCGACCGCGTCCCGCAGCGACCCGCGAGGCCCCGCGGGGGGCAGCGGCGGCGGAGGAAGGCCCGAACGGGGCGGGACGGGCCCTGGCAGGGCGGGGAGGGGGGAAAGCCCGGATAAAGCGGCCCTTGCGGGGCGGGGAGAAGGCCGCGGGCCCGGCGGAGCGCACCTTGACGAGGGAGCAGAGCAGGCAGGCCCGGAGGTGCCGCAGGTCTTTGGGGACGGTCTCCAGCGCCATTGCTGCGGCCGCCGCGCACGCGCAGAACGGGGCCGGAGCGGACAGCGCCCGGAAGGGGGCGGCAGAGAGCCGGGGGGGGCGGGCCTGGGAGCGGCGCGGGGCTGCGGGTTCGGGACTGTCCTGGGCTGCCCGGCCGGGCTGCGGCACGCACGGTGGGGGCCGCTGCTCCCTCAGCGCGGGGCTGACGCGAGGCTGCGGCACTCGGAGCGGCGGTCTGAAACGGCGTCATCGTGATCGTAGAGTCAGAGAACGGCTTTGGGGTGGAGGGACCTCGAAGGTCACCTCGTTCCAACGCGAGCTGCGGGCAGGGCTGCTGAGCGACTGACCGGGCACCGGCTGAGGCTGTGCAGGGCCCATCCATGGTCTGAGGCCCCTCCTGGGATGGGGCACACACAGCTCTGGGCAGCAGTGCAGCACCTCACTGCATCTGGGTGAAGAATTTCCTCCTGATATCTAACCTGAATCTCCCCTCTTTTAGTATAAAACCTCTTGTCATCTAACTGTGTTCCCTGATAAACAGTCCCTTCTCAGCTTTCCTGTACGCCCTGTTAGGGGCCTGAAGGCTGCAGTGAGGTCTCCTCTCCTCTCCTCTCCTCTCCTCTCCTCTCCTCTCCTCTCCTCTCCTCTCCTCTCCTCTCCTCTCCTCTCCTCTCCTCTCCTCTCCTCTCCTCTCCTCTCCTCTCCTCTCCTCTCCTCTCCTCTCCTCTCCTCTCCTCTCCTCTCCTCTCCTCTCCTCTCCTCTCCTCTCCTCTCCTCTCCTCTCCTCTCCTCTCCTCTCCTCTCCTCTCCTCTCCTCTCCTCTCCTCTCCTCTCCTCTCCTCTCCAGGCAGAACACCCCCAGCTCCCTCAGCCTGTCTCCACAGCAGAGGTGCTCCAGCCCTCTCAGCACCCTCGTGCCCTCCTCTGGACCCGCTCCAACAGCCCCACGTCTTTCTTGTGCTGGGGGCCCCAGGCCTGGACGCAGGACTCCAGGTGGGGCCTCACGAGGGCAGAGCAGAGGGGGACAGTCCCCTCCCTGCCTGCTGCCACCCCTCTGCTGATGCAGCCCGGGCTGCTGGCGGCTTTCTGGGCTGCACACTGCTGGCTCATGGTAAGTCTTTCATCTACCAGGACCCTCATGTCCTTCTCCACAGCGTTACTCTGAGTTTTTCTCCCAGTCCGTATCCGTATCTGGAATTGCCCCCACCCAAATGCAGCACCTTGCGCTTGGCTTTGCTGTTTGTTTTTGTTGCTTGTTTGTTGTTTGTTTGGCTTTGTTGTTTGTTTTGAGTTTGTGAAGGTCCCTGTGGGTGGCATCCCTTCCTTCTGTTCTGTCAGCTGCACCACTCAGCTTGCTGTCATCTGCAAACTTGCTGAGGGTGCACTTAATATCATCTGTGTCACTGATAACGACGTTAGAATACAGGTCCCAAGACGGACCCCTGTGGGACACCACTCATCACCGCCTCCATCTGATACAGACATTGACCACAGCCTGTGACCTTCCAACCAATTCCTTATCCACCAAATATTCCACCCTTTGAACCCATCTCTCTCCAATTCAGAGATAAGGATGCGGTGGGGGACCATGTCAAAGGTCCTGCAGGAGTCCAGGTACACACCATCAGTTGCCCTTCCTTTGTCCACTGTTGCCATCACATCACAGAAAGCCACCAGATGTGTGGGATGCTCTGCCCTTGGTGAAGCCATGTTGGCTGTCTCATGTCACCTGCCCGTCCCTCACACGTCTCACAGAACTTCAGCCCCGAAACTCCTTAAAACACACACCTGGTGGCTTTGTACAGAACAAAAACACGCGAGCAGGCCGGGTACGTGGATAAATATATTAGTAAATAAATATATTTCTGAGCACATCAGCATATTCACACATCTTTGTTTTTTATCAGACATAAATACAGTTTTGCATATATATAAAACCTATTCTTCCATTTTTGGTTGATAATTTATTCCCAAGCCCAGGATAGACTCAGCAAAACAAAACAAAAAACAAACTTGTATTCACATTTAGAAGGATCTGAACTTTAAAAAAGGGAGGAGCAGAGGCTCTGTGCAGAATCGGAGGAAGTCCAGCCGGCCCAGGCACTCTGCCCACAGCAACCCATAATGGTGGGGCTGAAGGTCCTGGGAAGAAAGTGGTCCCTGGGGAGGGACTGCTGGTTTGGTTGTGGGTAGAACGAGGTTGGGATGCTCTGGCTTCCATCAGTTTTCAGCTGGGTCTTTGGACTCAGTAAAGGAAAACAAATGCTGTTTCACTGCAGTGGTGCTGAGGACATGCAGTGACCGATACTGACCACTCAAAAGTATTGCTCTGAAGCGAGAGGTGCAGGAACCGAGAGGAACCATTTCCCAAGTTCTCAGACATCACTTCCCTTTTAGGTGGCTGAGGATTGTAGTCCGTCTACAGAAAAGGATTTCGAAAACCATCTTCCTGCAGAGTTCCTCTCTCTCATCCCACCTGAGATCCCAGCTACACAGACCTGCATACGTTCAGCTCAGCAAGCCCCACCGAGAGGGCCCAGCATTGGAGATGTCTGTTTTCTGAATGAAAAGTAGCAGCAGCATAAAAATCAGAAAATGAAAACACTTTAAGGCGGGCGTTGCCCTGCACAGCCCGGTAATACTGCAGTAGGGAGTGGAAAGAGTTTGTTAGTACTGACCACTTTCTCCAAGAAGCTTGGGGCTTGCTGAAATTCAGTCCTCCTTTTTTTTTAGGATTAGGAGGGGAAGGAGTACTTTTAGATTGCAAACTAGGCACTCGTTCCTTTGAGGCAGTGAAATGCATCCCTGGAGGCTCTCAGCCTTCTTGACTCCTAAAGAAACCAGTGGGAGCACCCTGACTTCATCACCCCCATCTGTGAAGTCATCTGAGCCCTCTGGGATGGCCAAAGATGTAGGGGGCTGGTTGAGACAAGCCATGTGCCACATGCACAAGAAGTTGAACAGGGGGAATCTAGACCTGTTCCTGGCTTTCTTTTTTCTCTTCAAGACCGGCTTTCCTGCAAGGGAGAAAACATCTGGACTTGTGTCTTCTGCTTGCTTTGTAGGACAGACGAGAGGAGCCTGAAAAGGTTAGCATGCAATTCTGCTGGGCTCTTTGATATGAAAAATTTAGCTCTTCTCTTGTCTGCAGGGTCCTGCAGCAGCTTGATCACAGGAGACAAGAAAAGGAACACTAGCAAGGGATTTATGTTTTGTTTAAAGCAGTCTTACTGGTCTGCTTTTAATAACTCATGTTAGTGACATGAAGCTGGGACAAAGATGCCTCTTTCAAAGATTAAGGGCAGCAAGCCCCGTAAAAGCTTTCATCAGAAGAGTAGGAAGGCAGAGGCTGGATTTATCTGAACTGGGACTATCTAGCCTATGAGCTCTTGAACTGAGGAAGAAGCTGCTGCTTCACAGGAAGATACAGAGAGATTATCAGAGAGGAGATGGGGAACTTCTGTCTCTATACCAGGTTTCTGTCAGAAGTTACCTTCAGCTCTACTGACCTACCCTTCCCAATGTTTCATTAACTCTGAAGACCTGAGATAGTCTTGGTGCCCTATAAATGTGCACTCCATGTGGGATTCTGGCTAATTCTTTGGCCTGAATGGTCAGTTAAGGCAGTGAACTCTACAGTCTAAATCCTCGCTGTATGAAAACTGTTTGGGTATCATGGTGTGAATTTGCTGGAATTTATTTTACTTGAATATCACCAAATTAGGAGACATAGGAAACAAGAGCAGGTGGCATTCCAAGTGTCTCACAGAAGTACAAAGATAAGGCTGGGTGATAGATGGGGCTCTGCTCTGCATTTATTACACATGTTTTTACTGGGATTTTTATTTTTTTTTTACTTGGGGGAACGAGAAAAGCAGGAGAGAAGCAGGAGCTATGTGAAATCAAGGATTTGCCACAACTCCTGTGATGGGGCCATCTCAACTTCGAAATATGCTCAAAACATATAAGCTCTAAACAGAGCTGTCCACACCTGTTTTGAGAGTAGATGGAGGTGTTACAGGGTGAAAGAGAGATGCATTCACATTAGGAGATGAGAGGGTAGATTCTTTGCAATGCAGAGAATCTGACCCAGCTACTTTCCAGAAACTGTGACATTGTCTCTGGGTCTTCATCTCCACTACTGCTGGCAAAACGCAGCACATGGCTGAGTTGGCTTCAGCTGAGGGACAATGAAGTGGTCAAAAGTGGTGAGAGATGTTGGTTTCCAATGAAGTCGGAAGAAGCACCTTTCAGGGCAGACCTGTGAGTGCTGGGATGGAGAATACCTTGTTCCTGAATCTGAAACAAGAGTGGAAAAGTTAAATGAAGGAGTCTGGCTTTTGACCTAAGAGTGGAAATGAAGTCGGGAGCTACCAGGCCACAGAAAGTCATTCCTGCAGCTTTTGGTCTTGAAGGCTTGTTCATTTCTGAAGTGTTTTTCCAAACCTTCTGCGGCACGAACACGCCAGAATAGCAGCTTGCACTCACTCTGCGAGCTCTCCAGCTGGGGACTCCCAGGACTGGTCTCTGAGTGAGCCAGCCCACGCAGACAGATGCCTCTGGATGAAGGTGGGCTGTCTGTGCCTTCAGAGGAGAAGAGGACCTGGAGAACACAGCTCTGTGTTTTTGTGACCATTGCAATGTGGAAACGTTGAGGAGGACACAAACATCACACTGCTTATGTGCGGTCTGACCACGGCTGGGCCATGCAGCTCAGGACTGGTCAATACGTGCAGACACTGAGGTGTGAGCTCCACTCCGGCTGGTTTGCTGAACATCTTTGTCCACTCCAGCTCTCCCATAAGCAAATGAGCCAGTGTCTTGTTAAACTGAGTGTTCACGGACATCCTGGATCTCCTCTTCAGATCCTGCAGTCAAAAAAAGAATAAAGTGTAAGCCGAATGCTCCAGGTCCTCGTGCTGACCACTGCAATAGAGAGAACAGATTCTGCAGTGGAAGCCACAACGTTTCTCCCAGCATTTTGGAGGGACTCTTCTGGCCACCTCCACAATCAGGTTATTCCTCTATGTTAAGACAGAACAAAACATAAATATAAGACATCAAACTCCTATTTGAATATTCAGAAAAGGCAGGCTGAGGATGTGGTGCATCCCAGGATTCATCCTGCTGCTAGGTGCTTGCTTTTGGGACTTTTTGATGTGTGCTCTTTGAGGAAAATCTGTACAGCCATGTGAAAGTGATCAGCACCAGAAAACACTGCCGGCTCATATTCACACCATCACCCAGGCACGAGGGACAGCAACAAAAGGAACTTCCGACAACAAAAAGAGACTGCAAGAGAGGAGTGCGTGCAAGAAGGGTATAGCACAGGTGTTTCAAGGCATTCTGAGTCCCCAAAACCACCAAACCCAGTGAGTGTTGGTTGGCTGCTCACAGCAGTGCCCTGCACCCAGCCAGCAGGGACTGTGCTTCCTTCCTTCCCAGCCCCATCTGCCTGGTGAATTATTGACAGGCAAGTGCTGAGTAGGTTGCATTGAAACACTCAGTGTAAGAGCTGCCTAGAAACCGTGCACCCTTGGTTACTGCTTCAGACAGTCCTTTTCTCCCTAATGTGGCTAAGCGTTGACATGTACACTGTGTTCCCTTTCCCTGATGTCTCTCAAGCCTGCCCAGAGCTCTCACACGGGGTAAGCACAGCCCAGAAAATGCATACATGCACTATTTTTCACATTTCCCTTTTCCTGAATGTTCTTGAGATCAAAAGGAAACAAATGCCCATGCAGCTGTTCAGAGAGAGCAATTCAAAACAACTTTTCAAATCAGAATCACAGAAAACTCTTGCTCCTTACAAATCACCAGCTGTAGGAAAAGGACTTCTGCAAATTAAATATATGGGAAGAAAAACAACTAAAAGAGATTCTGCTTTGAAAGCGTAGCTCACAGATGTGGGAAAATTAATGGACAGACGCAGCATTATACATATATATGTGTGCATGTCGTGGCTGAAGTACCAGAAGAAAGAGTCTGTGAGATCTGGCATTGGTGATGTATATCAGCAGCCCACTGAATAAGTCTCTGCCAGCTGCTCCTCGGGTGTGCTGACTTACAGTGCACAGGAGGGCAGACAGCCTCAACTGCCCTGTGGTCGGTCAGAAGCCTTGAGTCTCAAAGAGGATTATCAAACTGTTTTCTGAAAACTGCACCTGTATGAGTGTCCCCTCTTACACAAACTGAAAGAGAAGTGTAAAAAGGTCCTGAATCAGGAGATGGAGAGGGTGGTGATCCGCAGCTGATGAGTTGGAGACCCCCACAGGGCGGAGACCTGAAGGAATGCACCTTGCAGATGGAACAGAGATCTTGTCCAGTGGGTGTCAGCTTGTAATGGTGGTCTTTTCTTCCCCTAATCCCTTTCTCCCTCTCTAGTAAAGATCAAAGACATGACATGAAAGGGAATGGCTGTGAAAAGGAGCAGGAGATGGGGAGTGAGGAAGGATGCTGACATGCTGCAGGGGATGAGACTTCCCAGAGAGAAAGCACGAAGTTCCACCACTCTGTGCTGGGAGCATTTTGTCTGCCCAGGGATGAGATCTGAGTGTGCCGGGGTGGCTTAGGAAGCCATCTAGCTGTAACTCGCTGCTAGATGTCTGACTTCTCTTAAAAGGATCCATTCAGCATTGCTTGAGGATTGATTCTTCAGAGAAATGAGTCAGAGCTGTAAGTCTCAGGCTCATCTCCCAGGCAGGGGAAGCAGGGATGTATCTTTATGCAAACCACACCAAGAAGAGCCGTATGAACTCCAAGGTGCTGCAGGCATCTTTGGGATCGTCACTGGTGCCCTGGTATGCCACAATGCCAGTGTGTGGCACTGCCTGGGAAAGGGGAGTTTCTGCAGGGGCTGTGATTCAGCCTCACCAAAATCCAGCCTCACCTGAGCTGGGCAAGGTATGCACGCACCTGGAGGGTGCCGTGACCCACAGGAACACTGTCAGCTTCTGGATACCCTGCTTCAGGGACTTCCTGAGCCAGAGATGATATCTGCATCTCTGCATTTGACAGCTCTTGATCTAGGCTCTCGAACCCATTTTACTTCTGGCGCTTACATCCTCTGGGCACTGAGCACCACTCTGAAGCACACCTTACCTTACCGGGTGTTGCAAAGCTTCCATTTCCCATTTGATGCCACTACTTAATTTGTTATAAGAAAGAGTGAATTCCTCTTCGCTGCCGTCTGCTCTGCTCTCCCTGAGTTTGTATCATATCCACCGCTGGTCATTCTGCAGTCACTGTGACTGCACCCTCCTGTACTTCTCCCAGGTCTGCTCCATCCTTTTATGAGAAGTGGTGATGAGTTGCACTAAAGCTCTGGAAGCACCTCAGGTTCACACAACTGCACAGCAGCACTTTCTGCTGCTCCCCTCCGAGTAATTTCTTGGCAGAAGTACTCACAGTGAGTCCAGGACTGCTTCCTGAGGTTGTAAGAAGGGCCCATTGCCGTGCATGCGTAGTCAGAAGCAGCTCTGCCCCTGTGTGGCATTTTGTGTTACTTACACGGAATTTCACCTGCCGCTTTATTGCCCAATAACTCAGCAACAGGAGATCCATCTGTAGCACTTTGTAACCAGTTTTAAAGCTGACAGTCCTGAAGGATTTTGTCTTCTACAAACTTTGTTATCTCCTCTCCTTGCCCAGGATATTTATGAGCTTGATGAAAGGTGCTGACAGCTGGAGAACTCCACTTCTCTCCCTTCCCGAGTAAACTTTTCTCCACTAAGACTGATCTGCACTTTGTCTCCTATTTTTCATCTGGTTATTTACCTCTGAGAGCACCTTCTCTCTTATCCTTTGGGAGCCTCATTCCCCTACAAGATCTGGGAAGTGTTATCTTTCTCTACAAAAGCTGTGCTGCCTCCTCCCCTGGATTTCACACTTAGCCATTTGTCTACAAGTCAGACCCTGGATTTGAATTTGTAACAATCTGCTTGGCAGGAAAGTCAGGCTCACTGCTCTGTGGCTCCAGCTATTTGAAGCTGACGTTGCCCTCAGCTCTTCCTTCTGGCTCTGGGCATGGGTAGCAGATTGCAGTCCACGTTCGTGGTTTGGCTCTTTTTTAAAGTCAGAGCCTTTGCATGATGCTCTGGTGAGTAACGCACACCTCTGGCTATTTTTTACCGTTCGCTTTATTGATGGGTTTCAGAAATGCTCACGTTGATGCTGTGATCTGGGAGGGATCCTCTAACCCATGAGCTGTGCTGGGGTGAGAACCTCCTCGAGCACTTCGCTGCTGATCACTGATGCAGGAAGTTCATTTTGCTCCTCTGTTATGCTCTGCCCTTGAACAGCCCTCTTAGACACACCTTACTGCCGCAGAGCCTCCGGCACGCTTCTTCCTACTGATGGAGATGAACATCTTTGCATTAATAGCCCTTCTGCTTTGCACAAGCTGCTCACAGAAGTCTTCCCTTGCTGCCTCATGTGGCTCTGCTCTTAGCTTTATATCCAACCCTTCTGATTACTCGTCTGGCCACACCTTCACTTTTGAAGAATGGTTTATTGTTTGTAATTGCACTGCCCCGCCAGCCCTTTTTGGGGCCTTTTTCTGGCTGGTGAGATGTGTGACTCTGGGCTTCTGCTTCTGTGTCTTTAAGCAATGCCTGTGTCCAAAAGCATTTCGTTCTTTCCAGTGCTTCTTTCACTATTATTTCATGAGCCTCATGTTTATATGGGCTCTTCTTTTGCAGTCCGTGCTAAAGCAGTGTACTATAACCCTAATACCACTTAATTTCTACTTAGGCACAACTGGGGATTTTGTGTTTCTTGCCATTGGACTTCACACCCTCCTTAACACAGAGTGCCCCTCTCATGCCACCAGAAAAGTCTCACTCCTCTCTATAAATCCACGTGGAAAATGCACAGCCCCATCATGTTGGGCTTTTTTTTTTTTTTTCCTGGCATTCTGAAAAGTTAATGGCAAAAATGTCACCTAAAGCCAGGCCTCCGAATTCATCCACTTACATTTTTAGTTTGCAGCCTTTATTTAGACATGTATTTGCATTTCTCCTTGATCTCTCTGCCTACCTTATTGTGTGTCCCACTTGAACAGGACTGTCAATTGTTCTTTGCTGTGTTTACCTGTCCTCCACTGCTTTACATCCAGTCCCTTTCCAAGATAAAGCACTGAGGTGACTGTAACTCCAGAGGTTGTGTCGTGACAGGCGATGTTTTCAGCTTGATGGCTTTTCTGTACAAGCCCTGCAGGAACTCCTGCTCACTACAACTTTGCTCGCTACAACTTTGCTCTAGTTCCTAATGAAATTCAATCTTTTCTTTCTGAGTATTTTCTCACTCTTATGAAGAGATTTCGGCTCTCTGGAAAGCATCCACTGAAGCTACAGCCGTCATACAGACAGAGCCCCACTGCCTTCACACACATCAGATCTTTGTGCTCCCGGCAGGTGGAGGTAAGAGAGACAGGTGGCTTGCAAAGTCACCCCTGCCAGTGGCTCTGGACAGGCATCACAGTGCCTTCCCCATCACACCATCAGGATGGGCAAGCTCTGAGACTCTGGGACAAACACATAGAGCAGCAGCAGTGTCACAGCACAGCAATGCCCTGGAGCTCCACATCAGGCATGCAGAGCCCAAGCAGGGCTGGCAAATGTCCTGGGGGGCCCCTGCTGTCCCCTCCCCTCTGGGCTGGAGGGAGGCATGTGCTCTCCTTCATCTCCCTCAGTCCTCCCGGTGGGGATCACAGAAAGGGAGGAGACACAGACAGGAGAAGTAGAAAACAATCTGAAAAACATCAGCAAATTCAGACAGATAGAGAGAAGGAAACAGGCACTGCTTGAAATGAGGGTTTTGTCAGAGTGAGGACTGAGACCTGGCAGAACATCACACATTTCCTAGAAGGGGAGCAGGGCAATGGCTGCCAAAGCAAGTGCATGGTGTTGCACACGCTAGGCATCTCCATTCCTAAAACTGTCTGCTCCTTTGCCCACTCTTTTCCCACATTCTTCTCCTTTAGGGAGAAGCTAAGAACAGGAAGGCCAACCCGAAGCACCTACGTCTCATGGTATCAGGTTTATGAAATAAAGAAATAGGATGGCTGCACCACCACTGCCAAACAAGAAAGCACTTGGGCTGACCTCCCGATCTGGAGGTAATCCACATGTACATTGTGGGGACAAGAGCACAGGCTCTGTCCTCTCTGCCCTGCTTGCCTCTGCCTGCAGAACAGGGGGTTCCAGGGAGGGCTCCCTGATTGCTCCACACTCCTGCATTCTCCTCAGACCTCATCAGTCCCAGACTGCAGTGATCTCTGGTGAACATCGAGTTCTGCTGCTGCAAGGTGGACAGGACATTGCAAAGCCCTGCACTGTCACACTCACCAGGTGCTTCCCCACACCACTTCCATGGCCACATCTGGAAGAAGTGCTGACTGCCCTGAGACTGGGAGCAGAGGACAGAGGCACTGATGTGTCCTAGCAGCAGCCATGTCACAAGTGTCCAGGCAATAAGTGCCCACCAGGACAAGGCTGTTTGTGCTGCAGACAGTGCTGTCCATGAGAGGAACCTGGAGCTCCTCTATGAGCTGCTTTGCTCTCCCCTTACTCATGGCTTATTTGCTCCCAGGGATGGCACTGCCCCTCCTGGGCAGCACCTGGGCTGGGGACAGTGAGGTCCACGCTGTCATGCATGGGCTTTGTTTGAAAATGGGAGCTTGCACCAGCTCCTGAGCAATGCACCATGCCGTGGTGCTTTGATACTGTCCTGACAACACTGCTGCACACTGCTTCCAGCTCTGGGCACTTCATCAGCCCTTGGAGCTGCTGCAAACTGCAGGGACATCCCCGCACTGCTGTACCTCCCTAAGCAGCAGCATCCCTCTGGGATCTGCAGCACCAGGCACTTCTGTGCCACGGAAAAGGCTGCAGGCACCACGCTGAGCCCCGTGCCCAGTTGGCCTCTCCTCTTCCCCACTGCCTCCTTGCAGGCATGGTGTGGCCAGGAGCCTGGGTGGGGAGTGAGGCCGGATAGACAGCGTGGGGAGGAAGTTATTATCTGCGTGGTACAATGGGCACGGTGAGTCATGAGTTTCAGGCCAGAAATTAGGCTGCTAGTTCTGTGTAGGGTACCTAAATCAAAATGATTTGCACAGGGATCGGCAGTGAGTCAGTGGCAGGGTGAGGAGGGGAGCCCGGCACCTGCCCCTGCTGCCTGCAGCTTGCAATTTGCAGAGGAACCACGGAGCTGAGCCTCCAAACATCCTGCTCTCAAACTCACACAGGGAGGCAGGACTGACGTACGGCAGTTAGGCAAAGGGCCAGATCTTAATTACTTCTAATTTCCAGAAGACACTAAGAAACAACTCCCACACAGCAGGGGCAGGTGAGACAGGAGGGATGTGCAAATCCATAAACTCATTCAGTCTGTTCCTGTGCCACCCGCAGCCATGCACACACACTTCCTTATTAAGGCCAGCAAGCTGCGGCCGACTGCAACAGCAAAGCCCAACGAGCTTTAACAACAAGGGCTCTGCCACCAGAACATCCAGACCGAGGGGAGGATACACAGAAATGTGGTTCCACCCCTTCCTTTGGGAGATACTCTGTCTGCTAGAGACCCCTACAGAGCCACCTTATTTCCCACTGGAATTACTCAGCCGACCCATTAGCAGGTGCCAAATGTTCCGGTCATCACCTGAGGATAGGAGAGCTCCAGCCTACCTCTGTCACCAGTGGTCCTGCAGGAAAGCCTACAGGCACCCGGAGCGCCTTCCCACCTCGCCTGCAGCAACCCACCCTCATCATCTGCTTGCCAAAAGAGAGGACCCAGAGCGGACTCACCCTGCTTACACTGCTGAGCTGGGCAGTGCAGGTGGAGGCTGTGCCTTGGGGTGCCTGTTCCTGAGAAACCAGCAGGAACTGCGTGGTTTCCCTCCCGTCCCGACATCCCCTCTTCCTGCTTTTTCAGCTCTGAGCTGGATGGCGGCACCAAACACTTCCACAGTGGCCGGGAGCCGGTGCTGCAAGGCATGGGAGAGCTTGGGATCAGGGGTTGGACCTCGGGCGAGCAGCGGTGGCCAGCAGGGTGGCTGTGAGGAATGTGATTGGGCAAGGCTGAATCCTCAGGCAGGAGAGCGGGGTCGAGCTCCAGGGGACACTTTCTTTTCCTTCGGTGATGTCGGCTCTGTAAGCTGTGTCTCTGAGGCAGCAGCACAGGGGACGTGCCTGCTGCTCCCGACTGTCTGTTGGCATCTACACCAAAGTCCAACCTGTTGGGAGAAGCAGAAGGGGCATGCGGGGGCTCCCGACCCTGCTGGGGACTGGCTGGCTGTCCCACCGGAGGAGCCTCCTGCAACTCTGTCCTGCTTTCCAGAGGCTGCTGACAGTGATGGCTCTTCTCAGCCCTCTTTTGCGTCCGAGCGCTGTGAAAGCCAACCTTAGCCCCAGAGTATCGGGACTTGCGCTGCCCAGGGCCCGGGCCAGCCCGGCCAGGTGGGCATTCCACATCCCTTCTGTAGTGGTGGTGCTGGTGGTGGTGGTAGTGGATGTGGTTGAGCACCTGGGCCTTGGCTGGAGCGGCACCGCCGGGCACCATCAGGTCCAAGGACCTGGGTCGCGTCTCCCTCAGCGCCCGCTGCCGCTCCGGCCCGTTGTCCATGGTGGGCCCATCTGAGCTGCAGTACACAAAGGGGTCGTAGTCGCTGCTGAGGGAGCTGCGGAAAGTGGAGCAGCTGCCATGGATGCCCTGCAGGCTGATGTCTGTGCAGTTCAACACGGAGTCGCTGGAAGAACCGTGGCAGGGCCCCGAGCTGGAGTCGCTGCCTGGCCCATCCGCCAGGTACCCGCTGTGCTCTGTCAGATAGCTCTCCCCAGAGCCGCTGCTGTTGTGCTGGTGCCCGTGGCTGACCCCCCGGCGCGGGACGGGCGCACGGTGCTGCCGCTGTGCCAGGGCTGCCTTCAGCCCCAGGCAGGGCGGTGTGGGCTGCAGGGAACACGTCCTATGGGGGGGCTGCCCACACGCCGGAGGGTTGGGGTGCTGCTGGCCCCGCAAACTGGAGGCCAGGGGGGAAGCGTGTCCGCAGGCAGGCAGGGAGCTGGCTGGCCTGTATGGCACGTAGTGGATAGTGCCAAAATCCAGCTGGGAGAGCTCCGGAGAGTGGAAGAAGGGGTTGCTGTGGGCTGGCTCTGAGGGGAAGCTCCTGAGGTTCCTCTGAGGGTAAGGATGTGGAAGGTGGTAAAGGGAATGTCCTGGGTGCTGGCGGAAAAGGTGCAGCCGCCGTCCGGGCTCCATGTCCCGAGGAGCCAGTCTGGAGCCTGCCACTGTGGCCTGGTCCACCGAGTCTCGGGCTGCAAAGAGAGAAGGCAGTATCAAGTATATACCCCATGGCCTGGCTGTGGTGGCCCCAGCATCATCGAGCCTCCGCTACACACCCATACCGACATCCCACCTGTGCCCTGTGTCAGCTCACAGCTGCCACCAAACCCTCTTGATGGTTTGCACACCCTGCATCATTTCTGGTGTCCTGGCCCCAGACCCTGACTCCTACTCCCACAGGCGCTGGGAATGGCACAGATTCTGCCCCAGCCCAGAACCTCACTGTGCACATGCCCAGACATCATCCTTCCATGCACACATGATACCATGCCCCGTACTTCCATGCACACAGACACATATTCCTGTGTTGCACTGACTGCATGCGTTGTCCAAAGGGTACATGTTCCTCCTGAGCACAATCCCTGCACCCACCCCTATCCCTGACTGGGAAATGCCTACCAAGAATATTGAACATGCAAAGTGGACATGTGTGGTGTTGCTGCAGCCAGGGGTCAACACACTCCCGGTGAAACTCGTGGGAGCACGAGATGATCCGCAGTTCCTAGAAAGAAGCAGGGAAAGGAGGAGGAGGGTGAGTGAGGAGAACCTTGTCCCAAGAGCTGGGTACAGAGTGGGAGCTTGTGTTGTTCCAGGAGGCAACACTGGAAAGACTGAGACATGCAGCAAGCCACTGCAGCCCAGCTTTGTATGGAGGAGGCTGTGCAGCTGTCTGGCATCTTTGGTTCTGCTCGCTGCACGTAGCCCTAGGAAGTGATGTCCAGAGTGCTGCTAGCCCTTGGGAATAGGGAGATTATGGGCTGACTGGTTAGGAGAAGCAAACCCCACTTTTGCCTCACTCTTTCAACACGGACACATGATGGACATTATACCCTTCTGTAACAACTGGGGACTCATCTTTAGAGAACCAGAATCTGCAGGCAAGACCAGTGCCTTTGGGCCAAGGGACAGTCAGACTTCCATCACCACCGAACCTCCCCCAGCCTTCAGGAGCCGCTGAAGGAAGCCTCCCCAGGGCCTCCCAGCCCTGCCAAGCTCCTGTCTGACCACAGCTCCGAGCTGAGGCTCACCCACAGCCATGCCTGCAGCCTACCTGGCCCTCGGTGAACTCCTCCAGGCAAATAGCACAGACCGGGGCTGAGCTGCAGCTGCTGGCCGAGTCCCACCACGATGCCTGCCGGCACCTGGCCTGGTACCTGCGTGTGGCCAGCTGCCCAATGGCCTGCATGGTCTGCTGCTGTACCGAGTCCTGACAAGAGGAAAGGAGGCTTTCAGGAGATGCTCAGCCATGTGTTGTCATGTTCCTCAAGGTTCTTCCACTTTTGAAAATGTGATTATTGCAGATTTGGGAGTGATTTCCAGGGGTGATCGTTTGCCTACCCAGAGGGCACTTCGTCACCAGCAGGAGATAACTGACAATGGACATTCAAAATCACTCAGAGGTGCTGAATTTCTGATCCCCAGAGGCTTGTCCTTCTATTGGAAAAGTAGGATATTTTCAAATCTGGAGGTACATCTGACTGGGTGGTGTGGCAGGAGAAGAGCAAGATCACTGCGCAAGGGATGCTGCCAGCCCACCTCGGGACCATCCCACACACACCAGGCACACACCTGCCTTGTCTCCAGGGCACACGTTTCCTCTCCCAAACTGAGTCCAGGGCTGCCCTCAATGCACTCCTGTTTGCTCAGACACGTCTGCTCCGTGAGATTCTTACCTGTGTCCTGTTCAGCTGGCACTTTGTGCGGACGACAAAAATCAAAATGATGACGACAACAGTGCTGACCACGGTGAGAAGGATCCACACGTCGTAGTCAGGCTGTTGAATAAAACAGGAAAGAAATTTACTTGTGGATACCCTTAGGGTAAGCTAAGCAGGGGAATTCTGACCTCTTCCTGACCACCAGCCTTTGGATACATCATCTTTGGCCAAACTCTGCTTCCTTGGTTTTTACAGATGAAAGAAATGGAAAAGGGTTCAGTTTTTTTTCTGCACACCTCATCGGGAATGGATGTTTGATTTTGCAGCACCTCAACACTCTATAGGCCATGACCTAAGGTAGCACAAGATAAGAAAACCAAAGCTTGGTCTCATATGAAAAGATAGGAAATCCCGTCCGCTCACTCATGATGTTTAAGCAAAAGAAGCTGTAAATAAGCTGAAAGAGCTTTTGAGTGTTTCTTTGCAGCACATCATCTGAATGATGCAGAGAGGGAGAATAGCTCTGCAGAGCTCCTGCAAAGGAATGTCATCTCCAACCCTGGGGAAGGAAGCTCAGAAGCTTTGGGTAAGTCCTGGGGAGAAAGGATACAGAAGCAGTGGGAACAGTGTGTCTCACCCAAGCTGGTGGCTCCTTGACCTCTATCTTCACATGGGCCTCTCTGTTCTTGTTCACGACGCCCATGAGCAGCTCAGCGTCATGGCCCCTGATCAGCACCACAGGTTGACTCAGACCTCTGGGCTTTTTCAGCTGTAATGAAACAAACGTGGTGAGAGACGTTCCAGAACATCCTGAAAGGACTACTCCTGCCAGGTCTGATCTCTCCTCCAGATTTTGCTAATCTTAGGCACAGCTCCCTTATCTGCGCTCTTATCTAGTGCTGGATGCTTTTCATTATCCCTTGATTATTTCAGTGAGGACTCTATTCCACTGCAGAGATGAACAGTGCTGGTGGAAGCACAGATGTTTAACTTGTAGCCAGAGTATCACCAGCAGCATACCAGGGTGGCCATGACTTCTGCTCGAAAGCTTGAGAAGTCACGTTTCCTCTGAGTTACACCAGCCCTAATGGGTTCTGGTAATCTATGATTTCCCACAAGGAAGAACTCAGCTTCTAGAAAGCACCTTTAATTCACGAGGAAATATCCTTCAAGAGCAGCAAGGTGTTGTTTACAAGCTGCTTGTGCTGCCTGCAGATTTCGATGTGCCACGGGGTGAGTAAAAGTGACAAGTGCTGTGTGCATGGGTGAGCTGGGTAAGTGCTAACACTCCAAGCCAGGCTGCGTTGTCTTCCTGGGACCTCCCACTACGTGTTGATAGTGGGGGGTCCTGACCTATGCACATGTAGGGATGGGGAAGGGGCACTGCAATTTAGGTGGTAACATCTGTGGGGTCTGTACCTGATCGGCAGCACTTTCATCATCGGTAATGTCAAAAAGGATCGCACGAGCTCCACGCTCCCCTGCCAGCTTTGCCTGTCCAAAAGAACAGAAGCTTCAGTAAACATTTTACATTGCAGATCTGCATTAATATCTACCATTTGAGTAAGTAAGTGCCTCCCCAGCTCTTCGCAGGAGGAATACCCTCTGCTTGGATTGAAGAAATAGCTCAAATCCCCGTTTCTGTGCTTGCGCTGCGATGCAGTGATACCAGTGCCTGCTCTTGCTTTCTGTGCTCCCTGTCCTCTGTGCTCACCAGGAAGAGGCTCAGGTGATCCCTGGGCTGCAGGGCCAGGATGAGGAACGGGATCAGCCCTGCCGTGCTCCTCTCTGCCCAGCGTTTGCTGGAGTCTGACGAGGACAGCTTTGGGACCCAGGCAAGTGAGTGTGCATACCGTGCCGGTGAGCTCAAAGCACGCTGAAGGACCTCACGGGGTCACCCACGTTCTCCCACCGAGCCCTCCGAGCCCTCGAGGCAGGCAGAGGCAGCTCTTGTGAAAGGGAGCCGGGAACGTGAACAAAGTGCAGGGCTGGGCCGCTGTTACTCATGCGGAGCGCTTTGATCTGGGCGTCCCGAGCGCCTGTGCAAACAGGGATCTGCCGGAGCTGCTGCAGCAGTTTACCCGCTGCATTGCCAAACTCCAGCTCAGGGGCCAGAGGTCAGTGCCGCAGCTTCCCAGCTGCAATATCAAACGCAGCGCCGGGGAAGCAGCCTCCAAGCTCATCTCATCGGTGGGGAGGAGCCGGGGGCCAGGACTGGCTGTGGGGCTTGGGGGTGGGATGGGAATGGAGAGTGTGGGGAAGACTATGAAGCACCAGAAGGTTGGGCTGAAGGCTCTGAGTCACTGATGGGACTGGGCACTCTTGGATTTGGTAGAGCAAATGGGGAAGCTGGAAAAGGGGAATTAGGGGCTCGGGGCAGAGATCAGAGCCTGGGATCCTGCCTGGGATCAGAGAAGCCTTGGCATTTGCCGGCACCAAGGAGCAAACAGGACTTGCAAGTAGTGACTTCCACCCATGGGAGCCAGTCAAGCTTTGATGAACAGTGAAGAGCTCTACACTGAAGAGCTCAGTGAAGAGCTTTATCCTGCTAAAGACACCAATGGTGGGGAAGCAAACAACTGAGACTGGGCAAGTGATCTTTCACACCATATTTCAGACTCCTTTTGCACAGAAGCAACTTGTGTCTGGGCTATGGACAGCCTGCTTGCTGAGTGCTTGCTGTCTTTGTGTCAGCTCTCTTCAGCTCATCTCACCCTTTGAGGACTGAAGTATTCACAGGTTGGTTTAGGAGATTTCAGCAGTCTGACAACCAGATTTGGAATTAGTGTTTCACATGGGGGAAAACTACACCACAGAATTGCAAATGATGCAGCAGAAACAGAAATAAATCGATCTGAATTGACTCCATGTGTCCTCCATGGCCGTTTCTCCCCAGGCAGATCAGACACCTTCCTACCAAAGTCAGCTCTGATGTTGAAGCAGGGCTAGCATCTAAGAGAACAGAAGCAGAAAAGTGCATCAGGTGGCTGATGGAGTCATTCTCATGCTGGGCTTAAAAGTGCTGTCTGTGTGCACTGCTTGGCTGGGTGACAGCTGCGGGAGAGGTTACGATAACACTTTGCACATGGCTATTTTTATCAGCATTGGTATAGCACTGTAATTCAACATGCAGAGCTCTGCTGCAGGCAATGCACACCAAGGGAACAAGGCTCCTACCCCAGCGCCAGTCACAGCCTGCAGCTGCCCTCGTGCTCTCAAAGAGAAATGCCAGCCAAACCTTTGGGGATGGATCTGTGTAATGCTGGAGGGAAGGAGCTAGGCAGAGGATTCGGGAGGATGGAGAAGTAGACAAACCCTAGTGAAGAAAGATGGCAGTTGCAGGGGGTGAAGGAGTCAGGGCGCAAATCCAAAGGAGGGCTGAGGGACACAGCCAGCTGAAGAACATCTGCCTGCATTTTGTGGTACTGTGTGAGGGAGAGAGCTGTGAGCATCCCCAGGAGAGGTCCTGCAGCAGGAGTGCCTGCAGGCAGGATAGCAGCCAGCACCACCAGTGCAGAAAGGGATGGGCATTGCCACCTGGTTGCCTGTCTGGCTGTGGGAAAGCAGCCTCGAGCTGTAAAATCCGTCACAGGAGTCGTCTCAGCATCGCTCCCCTTTCCTTGCTTTTGTCACCACAGCCTCTGTGAAACAAACACTGTGCAGGAAGGGCTGCTTGGTACAAATTGTGCCCAACCTCTGCAGCCAAGGACGGGAAAGGAGCCTGTCCTCAGCAGAATGTCACCATCCACAGAAAGCAGACAGCGAGGCTGCACCACCCGAATGCAATCCAGACAAAGCAAAGAGCTAAACAAGGCTCTTCGTGTTTGTGCAGAACTTATGGAAAATAACACGCTTTAGGCAGAGTCAATGAAAGGACACAGACAGCCCCTGAAGAGAAAGCTAATGTTAGCCTCTTTCCGCTCAACTTTATCGGAGACACAAAGATTTTAAGGCTTAAAATGACCCTCACTCCCACCTGGCTTCCTTATTACCAGAGAATTGTACCAGTGACCTCAACTTTTGGCACAGTAACTGCCATTCACTGAGGCACTGTCTCATAGAGACCCAGCCCGAAGACCTCTGAGATCTCCCATTCCTAAGGAAGGCAGACAGATGGTGGCCCTCAGCAGTCACGTCCCATTTCTAGTCTGTCTGGTTTGCTTTTGTCTGAGCTGATCAGTGCTGATCCTTCATGCGCCTCACCCGGTGAAGTACTGCACTTTTGCTCTTTCCTGCATCACATCATTTCCTGCCCTGGGTGCCATTTGGAGCATTTTTGCACATACCTTGTTAGCCAGCGACAGGCACGGGTTGGGATCCCGATCCGGCTGCTCGAGCTTGACGATGGTGATGAATCCTGACTCCGTGTGTTCATCCTCACTGGTGTTGCATAGGGACAGTGGGTGGGACTGCGGGACAGAAGCAAAGGAAGCTCAGATCTTGAGGCTCAGCACAGTGATGGGTGGCTGAAGCCCACTGCAAACCATCCATGCCTCAAAGACCTGAGTGGGTATCTCTCCATCCCACTGCAATGCCTGAGCACCAGCAAGGCTCTGAATGCCACAGGGAGCAAATCAAAGCTTTGATTCACCAGGAAGACGTCCCAGGGAAAGGTGGAGCGTCTGCTATCAGCATCACACAGGTCTGGCTTTGTCCCAGTCATGGATATTCAAAGCCAGATGAGACCACAGCCCTTGACTTCTGGGATGCAGCATTCCAACAGTGCTGGCCTGGGTGCTGCCAGGCCTCGGGGCACAGGAGCTGCTGCATGCAGCTTCCCATCACAACAAAGCACTCCTTCTGCCACCAAGCTCATCAAACACTATGGTGAATTTGTAGAGCAGAAGCCAAAGAAGCACAAGGAAGGATGGCAAAACTTGAACGCGCTCTGCAGGAAACACCAGGAATGAGAGGGGAGAAGGAAAGGTCCTGGGGACCACATCCTCTGGAAAATGTTCACCACTTGGAGCCAAGCAGCTGGCACAGGGGCTGAGCCCCATCACATCCCTGCCTCAGCACTGTGCAACCGCCTCTGGGTTTGCAGCCTGGCAGTGGGGGGAAGGCTGAAGGGTGGGAGGCCAAAGGAAGCTGCAATTCTTGGCTCCCTCTGGGGAGTCCTGTCATCTTGCATGAACCTTCCCAGCTTTTTTCCTAGAAAAGCTGGCAGACGTCCTTCTTTGTGACTAAACTGCAGTGCATTAAGAGGTTATGGTACAAAAAAGCCTATAAATTCTAAGGGTGCTGGGCAGCTTTTATTAATGCATCCATGTGTGGAAGTGCGGGAAGCAAGCAAGAAACTTCACCATCATAAAGCAGTAGGATCAGGGCGGGCTTTGTGCCTCTGTCCGCCCAGCAGCACCATCCCAGAGCTGTGTAGAAGGGAGTTGACGGATCAGATTCAGAATGGGGAGGCTCCCAAAGGAGCCCAGGCCCCCAGTGCACCATGAGACACCGCTCTGCAGCAGCAAGGGGCTTCAGAGGGTCTTGTTAGTGCAAGCCAAGCAGTGGGATGCAATGATGCTGAGATGTGTGGGGCAGATGGGGGCAGGGGACATCTCTGCCTCCAGCTGGTTTGGGAAGAAGTGGGTCAGGCACTGGCAGAGGCTGCCCAGGGAGGTCGTGGAGTCAGTGTTCCTGGAGGTGTTTAAGGAAAGGGCAGATGTAGTATGCAGGGACACAGCCAGTGGGCAATATTGGTAGTAGGCGGATGATTGAACTAGATGATCTTAGAGGTCTTTTCCAACCTTAATGATTCTGCATCCTCAAATAATCTTGAGCAGCATATATGAACTCTTGGAGGGGAACCTGGGGACAAGACCTGCTAATGCTGATGAATGCAACAAAACTTTCCCTGTGATCTCCTATTAAGACTGGCCACTGTGATTTTTCTTTTTGCACTCTGGGACCAAGCGAAAGTCCTTTGTCTTGTGCCTTCCTGCCCAGGGCACAACTGCACCCATAAAGAGCATAGCCAGCAGCAGGGAACCCACAGCCAGCACAACCCCAGGCATGCAGTGTCCCTGCAGGCTGCAGCCCATGGGGCTGGGGCACACTGGCACTCCCTTTATTCTGCAATGAGTCCCTCATTATCAGGCACAAATCACCTCTTGGAGCTGAGACTGCAGGTGCTTTCCTCAGCACTCTGTAGAAGATGATCAGGAGGCAGCCAGGAGGAGCTCCTGAATGCCTCCACTCACTCTTCTACCACTTCTCCTTCTGTTTGGTGACAAAGAGGCAACTTGTCAAGCAGCAGCAAAGCAGCAGGACCTGGCCCTTACTTTTCACATCCTACAACTGCATTTTATGGCACTTCCACTGCATCAGTCACTGCATTTTGAGTGAGTGAGCAATCACAGCTGCACATTGTGCTCGCAGGACAAGAGCAGACCCAAAAAGTAAGCCAACGATCATCTGGAAAAAAGAAATATTATGAGATTCCTCAGTGAAAACAGGGCTTGTGCTCCAGCATCAGCATCCCTCACTGCCCCCAAAACCAGAACATGTGTGGCCACAGGTCAGCTCCCTGCCCGCAGGACTGAAGCACTTCTCCAGGCTGGGGACCTCCGCAGCACCCACTCCCAAACCAAGAAGTCATTTCTCCTCCTAGGAAGCCTCTCAAATCTAGCAGAGGAAGGGCAAAATCCAGTCAGTCAGGCCTGTGAACCTCCTGGTTTTGTCACTCCATTTCTCCCTGCCGCCTGCTCAGCAGGATGCAGAGCTTCCCCCACATCCCTACGTGCTTGCTGCCCCTTTTTTTCCCCTCGTTTCCTTACCCTATGGCAACTCCTTCTTCTCTATCATTTCCACCCACACCATCCCTCCTCAAATACCAAACTTGTCTTTCTAACTTCTTGCAGCCTTTCCCAGCAGCCCTGCCGCCTGCGCACCGACCTGCCCCACGCTGTGCACGGAGCAGCAGGAGCCCACCTGCACAGCTGCCCATGGAGATGCCCCGGGGAACAGCGGGCGCAGTGGAAGTGCCAGCTGCTGGTGCGGGGGCTTCACTTCTGAAACTGCAGGAAAAAAAAAAGATGACCCGGAGAGGTCACCGAGCCCACTCTGCTGCCTGAAGGCAGGATCAGCCAGACCTCAAACATTCCTCAGAGACACTCGCTTAACCTGTTTTCAAGACCTCCAAAAATGGAGATTCCTCACCCACCCCAGGCAATCCAGTCCAGGGCTGCGCTCTCCCCCGCACGGTGGAATAGTTTCTGATGACTTATCTGAATCCATCCTGCTGCAGTTCAGGCTTATTTAATTCTCACTGAATCAGCTATGCCCATAGGAAAGAGATTATTTGTTTTCTTTTTCGGAGAACCACTTAAAGACGTCTGTTCTTCAGGGATAAGGCTGCTGAAGCAAGGTCTCAAGCACCAAAGCTAAGTGTGTGCCTTGCCTTGGTTTCCTCTGTATTCTCTGAATTCAGAGCGCTCCACACAGTTTCTTCACGGGGGACGAGTCAAAAGGATTGATTTGATCTGAAACGTCATGAAAAAATCCCCCTAAAAGGGGCGTGGAAAAGGGAGAACAGGACGAGATAGCGTCCATCAAAGGGCTCTAATGCACATCACGGACTGACCTGGGGAACTCTTAGCAGCGGTATGTAACTCATCAATAAATCGATCCCAGCACCAGGAAAAAGGAGCGTAGCAAACACAAAACTGAATGTGAAGAACTTGAAGGCGATCCAGGAACAGCAGATCGATAACCCCGACATCCCCCCAACCAAACAGCAGGACGAAGGGAAGGCATGAGCCAACAGTGCTTTTGGAAAAGGGGCTACACTTCACAAAGCTCCAGGGCTCCGTGAGGCAGGTGAAAGAACAGGGGAAGTCTGGTTAATGTTGTACACTGGTGTCTCCACTTCTGTTCTTCTACAAAGTCAAAGCTATGAAAGATGACAGAATATTATGCAGTCCTGCCCCAAACTAAGAACAGAAAAAGCAGGTCAGCCTTTACAATGGGGCACATTTACCAGTTAAGCCCCAGAAGTAAACTGCATTGTCTGAACGTTTTCACAAAGGATTTGGAAAATGAGAGGAATAATTAAGTGGCTGAGTTTCTCAATAACACATAAATATTCAAGCTGGTAAACATTACATCGGCCCTGAAGGGATCTCCTGTGACAGAACGACAGAAGACGTTTAGAAACAAACCAACAAACACGGAACACACAGCCGCCTGGTGACCATCAGCCCTGGGTCAGCTTTTAACACTCAAGAAAGAGCTTGTTGTCGCTGTGGGGAGCCCTATGGAAGCGGTTATTGAATCACCCAAAGCACTCAGAAGGCAAACAGACTGATAGGCATTGCTGTAGAAGAATTACAAAAACCAAACCAGCAAATCTAGTAGATAAAGCTGCAGTGTGTCAACACCTTGGGTATTACAAGCAGCTCTGCTCGCTCCACATTAAAGAGAAGGAAGTGTTTCTGTGAGAGAAGAGATTAAACAAACACGAATTCTTCGGGTTTGTGGAGATGTGATATTTTAGAGCTACGTGAAATCATGACAAATGCGGAGAAAGTAAATGGAACACGATTATTTACTATTTCTCAAACAAAAGCACCAGGGCCATCACATGAAACGATCAAGGAGGAATTTTCAAACAAACAGAAGTGGAGCAGACTCGCGGTCCGCTCAAACGGCAAGGCTCGTTCCCACAGCATGCTGGGAATGCCAAAGGTATGGATTAAAAAGCAATTAGACGCATCGGTGCAACAGGAGACCATGGAGGCTGCCTTGCACAACCAGGCGGCTGCCAGCCCTGGCTCTGAGCACTGCCTGCCTGGCACGGGGGGATGCGTGAGCATCACTGGGCACCACACATCTGACAGTGACTGCAGGCAGAAGCAGAAGGTTGGTGTGCTGGAGCTTCAGTGGGACTCATTTACACACCATGTTCTCAGGCAGGGTCATTTACACACCTCGTTCTCTCTTTTTAGGCCTCTCCCCCCCATGCCACTGGTGTTAGGTGTCCGTAAGTGGAGTCTTCACCCTCCAAACTCCCTTCGCAGGTGGGGACTGTGCATTTTCCCATTGCCTCATGTCAGCCCCCTGCACCTGCATCCTCCCACCTCCGTGCTGCCCACGCTCCTCCTGCAACCACAGGCTCTGTGTGCACAGTGCAGCACCACAGGATGCACACATACCTTCGCCACAGATATTTGGGCTAGAAATAATGTATTACAGCTGAGGTCTGTGGTCAGTGCCAGAGAGCTGGGAGAGCTTCTTCCACCCTGCAGGCTCCTGCTGCCCACGGGAAGCAGCTCTGTGACTCAGGGCTCTGACCCAGCACGCATGCCAGCAGCCTCATCCCTTTCACTCCCGCACATGACTTTGGGGAATGCTTAAGCGTGAGAAGCGTGCACTGATTTTTCCAGTTTGGCGTTTCCATCGCTGCAGCTGGTGCTGGGAGAGTTTTGCATGGGCTGCTGGTGCAGTGAGGCACAGCACATGAAAGTCTCCTGATGGAAAAGCTCCCTTGCAAGGGAGCTGCACAACAAAACAAGGCAGCCTGGCAACAGCGAGGAGATAAGCAAGGAGCCTAGGGCACGGGAAGCAGCAGCCTTTGGAGGGCACGCAGCATCTCAGGCACTGTTTGTTGTGCCACTGCTTATCGTCCAGAGATACCTGCTACCCAGTGACCTACTTGCTTCACCCAGTCCTGTGGGTGTCACAGCGCTTGAGCTCAGGAGGGCAGAACACAGACATTTCTGTATCTGTGGATATCGGGGTCTATACTGGTTCATCTTCATCCTTGCTGAGTGTCTGTCAGTGACGTTCTAAGCTAAATAAATGATGATCCTTCAAAGGTTTCTAAAAAGCAAGAGGAACTGCTCTACTAGCATCCTTCCTATCTTTGCTGCTAAAAATGACCTTGTGGTGGGAATTATTGGCCAAGTTCCCTCGCTGAGGTCTACCAGGAGATGGAGACCAGGCACCTGCAATAGGATCACCACAGGAAGGAGCAAGGGAGACCTACCAGCTCTGAAAAGCAGCCCTGCAACTGTGTGGCACATCTCCAAGGAGTGTCAGTGCAAAAACACAGCCACAAGTGCTGACACCAGGGAAAAGTCCTGCACCTCTGCACAGCACGGGTGGAACAGGGCACGCAAACTTCCCAAATCTTCTCAGTCCTGTGTTGTGCTGCTAAAATCCTGACAGCCCTTCACAGACTCAGCCTGCAACACATGGCAGGGCTGAGGTCTGCTGGCACAGGGCAAGTCCAAGGAAGGCTGCTGCCAACTGGGGACAGCCTCAACCATCAGATCCTCCTCCCTGACCTCCTCCAGAGCACACACTGTGTGAACATGTTTGTTACTGGGTGAGGCTCTTCCCTGTCTATCTGAACCTTTCTGCTATATCAGCACAGCAGAAGCCCCACTTACACAAGCATCACTCCAGTTTGTAGCTGTCACTCTACTTGCAGGCACAGCCATTGGAAAGGCTACAAAAAGGCTGGTACATGAGATGGAGATGAAAAGCACCGTGGGATGCTGCTGGAAACATGTAGGAGAACAAGAAAGGGTGAGGCTGGCAGATGGAGTGAACTGAAGAAGATGGAAATGGCTGGTTTGGAAAGGAAGAGCATAGCAGAGTGTTTCAAAGGGCCTGAGGAAAAAACTGCAGCTTCCATGACTCCTGGGCATGAAGCCTAGCCATCAGGATATGGGGCTTTTTAATTTCCCTGCATAAAGTTTCAAGATCTGTTATAAAAGCAAACACACCTTACCCACATATGAGTCACGGACAAACATGTACACTGATAACAAACACATTATTCTTAGACAGACTCAGGTCCTACCTCTGCATGTGAGTAGCTCAGCCAAGCATCCTCATCCCCTGCAGGAGTGGTGGGAGGTGGGAGAGGAGACAAAGGGCTTACGTGCTGCCACTGCCATACTCCTGTGCCTGTTCCCTTACCTGTGCTTGTGAGCTTTGGCATGTCTAAAGACTATCGAAAGCAGTGTCTGAGAGTTTGATACAATAAATCAGCCTCTAATCAACCACTGCATCTCCTTCCCGTTTTCATTGCAAAGACGGTGAGCAACAAAGAGAAGTGCTGTACCCCAACAGGGATGTTTATTTGATTACCCCATTTGTAGGGTTAGAGGCTGTAGGTGAGTCACTAAGTCTCGATCTTTTCTGTCTAGTTGCACAAGCATGACCATGGTGTTGGAGAAAACTCTTTCTACACACTTCACTGTCCTTTGGCAGCTCTGCTGAAGTGAAGACAGGGAGGTCTGATACAGAGAAAGCAAGTGTCACTTGTTCTTGCATGGCCTCTGCAATGATAATGCGGGTCAGCAAGGAAATGTGGGGAAACATTTCATTATGATGTCGGATTGACTCTATCTCTGGTCCACATACCCCTTTTGGAACATCAAAGGCAAAGGGAGGTTCTCTGGTCAGCCCTGACTCACACCGCTAAATGAAAGTAAAGGCAAGCTGGCCCAAGTCACGGGAGAACAGCTCATGTTCCTGCTGCCTCCGAGCATGCACAGACAGTCTGAGAGTCAAGGCCAAGTGAAGTGCATCCAACCCGTGTTTACTGCCTGTTCCATATACCCTAGAGGGAAAAATGCCACCACCAATCCCAGTTCCCCAATGCTCTCTTACACAACAGCCTCTTGCACCACGCTGACCCCTTTTACAGCCCGCAGCTTAAAACCGTTCCACAAAAACTCACTCAAGTGTTGCCCTGAGCCAGACGTCTTGCGCCTCAACAAGAGGCAAAACCCAAGCAGTATGGATTGTACAGGCATCGTTCCTGTCACGCAAAGCACAGATCTGTGCCGTCACCACACAAAGCTGTCTGGTCACTTAAGGCCAGCTTAGTCTGGATAGATCAAGCAGAAAGCTCTGATGCCAGTGGCAACTCTGCTGCGACGGGCCAGAGGCAAACACTCACCCAAACCCAGGCTACACAGACAAGAATACTGCTTCCTCAACTAGCAAGTTCCTAAAGTGGATTTCAAAGTTACAGCCTTGAAAGTGAATGCCAGAAAGCATTCTTGCTCTCCTACATAGGAGATAACAGTTCGAGAAGAGCAAAGATGGGTAAGGCAGTTCTCCTTGGGGCAGATGATGCCATTATTTCTACTGAAGCATCACACATCTCCAGGAGGGCTGAGCAGCTCTTGGAAGGAGCCCAGGGGCTCTCCCCGGGTTGACATGGGCTGGGGAATCCTCCAACGCTCTTCTGAAGATGAAGCTCAGCAGCACTGTTGCCTTGACTGTCGCTTGGGCACTGAAGGCCCTGATGTGGGACTGAACCATCAGCAGGGCTGCTTCTGAAGAAACCAGCAGTGTGGCAGCCTTATCTGGCTACCATATGTCACGAGCCTGTGCTCAGCGGGGAAGAGCCGCGGGCATGTGGTGGGCATGGGGTCAGGAGACAGCTCTGCTGGGGTTCCTGCGGTGTGCACCAGAACAGGAACATCGTCCAACTCCCGAATCCCACCCCCTCCCCCCTGAATATCCCTGGCCTCAGCCAGGTGCAGAACAAAAGGAAACTAATGATTTAGTTATTGCTTCAGCACCGAAGGTTTGAAGGTCAGCCATTCAGAG
Organism: Gallus gallus; assembly: GCF_016699485.2. Taxonomy (NCBI): domain Eukaryota; kingdom Metazoa; phylum Chordata; class Aves; order Galliformes; family Phasianidae; genus Gallus; species Gallus gallus. The sequence goes on from NC_052550.1 coordinate 1,074,614, forward strand.
CGGCGTGCATTGTATGACCAAGCGCTGCCTGCCCTGCCTACAGACCTGCAGCTACAGTCAGCGCAGCAGGGGCCAGCGCTGTACGGCTGGCTTCTGAGCGGGGAGATGAAAGGCTGCTTCTAATGTAATAACTGACGGCCTCTTCAGTGCCGTTTGAACTGTTTACAGACTGAGTTAACGATTACAGGCAATGTGTATCTTGGCCGCTGCCCAAAATTCTTACCCGCCCGTCAGATATTATCAAAGAGCCCTTCACTGCTTGCCTGGAGTCCTTCCAAAGCTCAGCGCTGAAATGCCGGCGTAGAGGAGGGGCCTTCAGCACTCGCTCCTCAAGCTAGAAAGTCACGGCTCTGCTCTGCAAGGTGTCCCGGGGACCTGCCACCAAGTCACACGGAGACGGAGAAGCACCTAACAGCCCTCGGGCACTGCTTTTTTGGGCAGGTTCTTCCCTGTGGGACATCACTGGTGGCTTTGCCTGCACTGCTTTGCTCTCCTTCCTTCGGTCACCACGCAGTTAGGGTTGCTTTCCCTTGTGCCCTGCCTGCACGAGGCCGCTGCTGCCCGTACCTTGCTCCCCTCGTGCTGTCTGCATAGCCTGGGTGGTTGCACTGATGCTGGTGGTTACACAGCTTAAAGCTACTGCTGCCAAAAGTGTTTTCAACACCCTCATGCCTAAGAGTGTGGACAAGAACAAACCAGGTGGTGGGAGATTAGATAAAATCGCTTCCATTGTTATTTGTAGTTGGAAATATGCAGGTGTAGGTATAAGGCCTGGCTAAATTTGGTTTAGAAAACAAGACCCAGCTCACTAGGGCAAACTGCACAAGGTCTGGAAACGCTGTAGAAATGAAGGGATGAAATCAAGAACTGGCAAGCTGCTCTAATTACAGATGAATAACACAGAGCCACATTCAAGTAACACTGAGGCTACACAGTGAACTGCTTCCGAGGCAGGAAATGCCACAGCTTCAATGACCACTCCATCCCACTGCCAGTCCTACACCTCCAAACCCAGAGGAGGTTCGGCGCTGCCTCCAGTGAGAGCAGAAAGCTAATCTGGGTCATGCATGTCTCCCAGAAGCTCCTCTCAGAGACAACTTCCTAAAAACAACCAGGAAAAAAGAAATTGATACAAACACCCTCCTGGAACACCAGTCCAGTTCCCCCAGTCACCAAAGTTTATGCTGGAAAATGTTATTTAATGCAGGTCAGTAGACCATCCGCAGACTGAACAACCATGGCTTCAAGGTATATGTGGTCCACAGAGCATTATTTGAAAGCTTCTGCTTCAGTGCAGCCTGGGGTTCAAATCTGGTAAGCTACACCAGCAGCATCAATCCATGGACGGCATGACTGCCAGGAGGCTGCAGCAGCACTGGTATGCCATTATCTTAAGAAAAGGAAAAAATAAAAAAGAAGGATGAAAATTTGCATTAAAATTTTTGCTACCATGTTCCCAAAACAAGGCATGTTTGTCCTGCCCAAAAAAATGCAAACGGGTTTCCTCTGCAGGCTGGCAAGTCTTGTCCATGACACCAAGGCCGGAGTTTACAAGGGACACCTTCAGGTGGTACCAACCTCCTGCACGAAATACAGTGTGTGTCAGCAGGTCCTAGGAATAATGGTGAAGAATGCAGAACAGCTAAAGGAATACACGCCTTGCTTTTTGATCATACGTCATACTCGACTTCCCATTGTCTTGTTGCTCAGATGCAGTTGTTTTCATTGGATTGAGAGAATGGCGGGTGATGGACAGAAGTACAACTCCTCTTGGATGCTGTAGTATTGCCAAGACACAAAACATAGACGCAAGTACATTTGCAGTGATTTGATTCAATAAAACTTGCTAGTACAGTACAGTACACTGCAAAAATTGGTTCCTCCTACGCTTACTTGCTAAGACATGAGTTCGGGCCCTCTGGGATCCACATTTCCCTGGCTGCTATCGATGACATCACTGACATCTAAGGAGCTACAGGAATGCAGAGAATGCAGCTTTGGGCTCTTGGGGATGCTGAGCTCATCTGCTGCTACAGGAGGAGAGAAAGATGGGGTGTTTGGGTCCCAGCCCTGGCACAGCTGCAGACTTTCACTTCCAACATACGTACATGCATGTGTTCTTTTTAAGGCCACACAACATGTCTGCACCAGTTTAAAGAGAAAAGTTTGAAAGGTTTCAAAATTGATTCCACTTCAGATGCTGAGTGGGAATAAAAATGTCAGTACATGCACACAGGGTCCAACCCCAAATGGATGTAACTCAACAACCTGTCTCTCAACAACTAATGGATATCAATCAGAAAGTGATCTTCCACTTCATGTCTTCCCAGTACCCAGTGGTTGGGAGCTCAGGGAGTCACTGCTCTCGAGGATGTATGCAGAGCACAGTGATTAACAGCTTGATGACTTCACATAAGTGTCTCCTTCCCTTTTTGCCCATTTATATTTTCTTCCACAATATCCTCTGCAAATGAACTCCACGATGGATTTCAGCCCTGTCAATAGCTATTTTTGATTGAGGATATTCTCACAGGAGACTCCCGAAGGCAATCTCTGTTAGCTCCAGGCACACCCTTGACTATCAGCAGCCTTTCTGCGTGTAGCCAAGCTCACATCCTGGGGATTCCAGCAACCAAAGATTTCATAGGCATTCAATAATCTTGCCTGGCATGTTGAAAGGAGCTTTAAGTAGGTAAGCAAAACTTTTCTCCTTAGTTTCAGCTTGCTAGGAGCCTCTGAAGAATCCAACATTCATCACCAAAGGGCACGTCTCCACACAGAGATTCTTAGGGACGAGGATGACACAGCTCTTGGCCCAGCACTCAAAGAGACCGAGGCCAAAAAGGTGAAGAAATTTCCGTTTTCAGCCACCTCTGCTGCAGTGTTCAGAGTAGCACAGAGCAGAGCTGTGAAGACGTGACATCAAGGACAAGTGGGGCAGAAAGCAAAATAACTTCCTTGCTTGACAGAATGTGATCAAGTAGAGGATTACCTACTGCTGTCTTCACTTGAGGCCACCCAAGAATTTCACCAAACCTTACTTTAAAATGGTACAGACTGACTGAGCTCTAAGAGCCTTTTTCTTTCTTTTTTTTTTTTTTTTTTTTTTTGTTCATCAGAATGGGAAAGGAGCCATTCACAGATGGTATTTTTTTACGGAGTGAAAGTAGGTAGTAGGTTAGTTGCAACATCAGCTCAGCTGGAGGATCCAACTCTCATCTACACACATCTCCAGAAGTATGGAATGGGGCAAAGACCTGAGAGGGAGCTGAGTGCGGGGACAGCAAGGACACCTGGAGCCATGGGAGATAGGAATAAAAAACGTTATGAAAGCAGAAAAATCCTGCTGCTTACTGGATGGAAGGCCCTCTCTTATCTCCAGTTACAGCAGATTAGGGGATCTAATGGAAGGAGCTGTCAGCCTGATGCCAGCCAATTCTGTGTTTTCTGATTGGGTTGCTTTGTTGTTTGTTTGTTTGTTTGTTTTTTAATAAAAAGGGACTCTCTGGTCCCTGTCAGAGAATGATCACTGGAAAAGAGGATCTAGAACTGTCTAGAGCTTCTGATATGGCTTCTTGGTGATAAAACACTATGTTGTGTATAATCAGCCATCTACACTTGAATTGACTCATGCAAGCTCCAGTTCCTGGGCTTGCTCACCTTTTCTCCTGGCTTTGAAGGGTGGAGGTGGATTTGAGTTGTTGCAATCACAATTTCTGCCTTGTATGTATCGGCTGCTTTTCATCTTCCTGTGTTCTCCCGCACCAAGGCAGGATGTTTGATCAAGGGTTTATTACACAGCCATGCTCCAAGCACAGAGAACAGGTTTTTAAATGCTGTATCTCGTCCCTCCATGCCATAAGCCTGCATACTTCTGCTCTGTGAAAATGACAGGTGTCCATCTCCCAGGGAAGGACACGGCTTGCTCTCACAGCTCCCATTACAAGAGCCATACCCAGCCCAAACAGTGAGAATTTGCAGATCTCCTTGCAGAAGGCAAACTCTTCAAACAGCTGATGGGGCTGTTCACTGACATGCAGGCTCTAGAAGGGACAGTTCTTCATTACAGTTCAGCTGATTTCTCCAGCAGTACAGTTCAGTTGGTTTTCCCACCAAGACTCCTACAATACATTGAATAACATGCATTTACACTGCCCAATCCACCAAGTTCTCCATTTCCTCATTCAATTTGCATTACTGTCGTCGTGTAAGGACAAAAAACCATTGTAGCCAAAACCTTAAAGCCTGCAGAGCACTGCTTTGATGGTTTCTGTTATATTAGGAATCAGTGCAGCACTTGAGAACACAGGGATAAATCATTAACAAGTCATTATTGTTCACGGGTATTTTTGGCAGGAAACCACTAAGGTCAACCTGGACAAACTGCAGTGAGGCAGTGGGGGTGGCACTTTCCTGGAGGAGCGTTCAAATCCTCGTCTAATGTTGTAAAAATAGTCTAGAAGTGACCTTCCTTGCTGAATCTCATAGACACGGAACGTGTCACAGCCCCTCCTTGCCACTCTCCCCGCCTGTGCTTTCCTCCTGGGTCTGCGCCCAAGTCTTTATGCCTGTAAAGTGCCCACCATTCTCCTGATACGTACAAGATGACAACACTGCTAATCCTGAGCACCCCTCACAGCGTGTGCAGGCTGACAGCCCAGATGATATTTTTCATTCACCAGTTCTATAATCTCACCGATCACATCAATCACTTTGGCTACCAGCCCTGGGGATTTCCCAAACGCTGCTTCTCCCGGAGATTGGTCCAAGGATGGCTGTTTCTCATTCTTTGGAAACCTGCAGAAACGCCCCTTCTGTAAAACTGTATCGGTCACTCCTCCCATCCTCAACAGAAATCCTCATCTGCGTGTGCAATACAACGCTCCTGTTCCTGCAGGGGCCCATGGATGCGTGTGGGGAGGGATGTGAATGCATGTGCTGTTTGCTCCCACTGCCACCCCTGCTGGCACACAGCTCAGCAGCCATCTGAGAACCTGTCCCGCAGCTGATATTCTGGATGCTCATCTGTCCTCCCAGCTTCTAGCACCGTCAGATACTCCAGCCCCATGAAACACTATTTATTCTTGTTGTCATCCAGTTTCCTGCTTTGGTGGCCAGCTGGCCACTGACCCCCTTGCTATCTAGCTGTTATAAATCAAGTGCCAAAGGACACTTTCAGAGTATCATGATGTGGCAATCCCTCTGTCCATGTGGATGTGGTCGTTTTAAAATTAAGTAAGCAAACAATTCTGACACAAACAGCTCAAAGGCTGTTGTATCTCAAAGGAGATACAATATGGAGATGGGTTTGCCTTTAAAGTCCTAAAAATCTCCTACAAAATGCCATGCAGTCAGCCCAGCTGTTCAGATGGTTGCCTGCTCAGCCAGTTCTGAATGGCTTGCTGCTGTTTTTTTGGGTTTTTTTTTTTTTTTTTTGCTAAGGAAAAGTACTTTCAACTTTGACATTTAAAAACTGCCTTACCCAAGCACAAAAAATTCTTTTCCAAGCTCACCAGCTTCTGAACACGTTCATGGAAGCCAAGAAAACTACTCAGGTAACCGAGCCCAGCTTCTGAGATCACACTTCCATCTTTCTCTAAAAACGATCGACTCCACCATCACAAACACATGCAGGAACATTTGTATGGCAAAGGGAAGCAACACCTGCTTTATAGAAACATGAGGAATGGTTAGGTAACTCAAAAAAAAAAGGCTTTCCAGCCCAGTTTGAGGTTGCCAGCCCCGCTGCTGGAACTGATGGGATTGCTTGGCAAGTCCCAAGAGTAGAGGCTGTGCTTCCAGGAGGCTGTCCTTACTTCTGATGACATAGCTTGGCCACATTCCCATTGCCCTGCCCATTTTCATCCTGAAAAAGCAGTCAGGCTCTTTGAGCCCCAGTTTTCCCCTGAACTTTGAGAAATTTTTGCTTTAAGAAGCTTACACACATCATCACAGACTTAAAGCATACAGAAATGAAGAATAGCTGCCTGCTTCACAGTAGGACTATGAGACCTGGGCTGCAAGCAAGGCTGTAATGTACGCAGAAACAGTGGAAATAGGATTTGGAAGCATTTAGTATTTCAGTCATTGAAGATGACACGACAGAATATATCTCTCCGTGATAAAAGCATCAAGTTCTGTCTCCCAGCAGAAAACATTTGTAGCAGGGATGGCAGATGGGCATCTGCTCCAGGAGATATTGGGAGGCAGCTGTGTTTCAGAGCGGGTAGAGCCCACATTCTGGCCAGCTGTGTTCCACACTCCCAATGACAGGGTGACATCTGCTCTTCCAGCTGCAAGGCCAAGAGAAAAGCTCCCAGCAGCAGCTGTGGACCATGAGCACTCTCCTGTACCTCCACTTACAGAGGCAAATTAAATTTCCTGGTCATCTACATTAACACTTGTGAAAACAAAGCAGTGCAAAACCCACAGTACGCAGTTTCTCCAAGAAAACTTGGAGAACCACAGATCATAAACTTGGTGCTGATGAGAATTCCCCAGGCTCCCATGGCACACTTCTTCTGCACCCCTGCACAGAGAAAGAGATTTGGGATATGTGCCATCAGATAGGGTTCGACTAGACAGGACTAGGGTTCTTCCCTGGAAGAATGACTGATAGCATTCAAACAAAATCCTTCTGGGTTTGACATCATCCCATTGACCCTGGAAATATGAAGGATCTTCAAGGATGGCCCCATTTGGGGTACTGTGTCCAAGCCTAGGGCCACCAATACAGGAAGGATGTGGAGCTGCTGGAATGAGTCCAAAGGAGGCCACAAAGATGCTCAGAGGGCTGCAGCACCTCTCCCATGGAGATAAGCTGAGGGAGTTGGGCTTGTTTAGCTTAAAGAAGGCTTCAGGGAGACTTCATTGTAGCCTTACAGTATTTGAAGGGAGCTTACAAGCAGGAGAGAGACTGACTTTTCCATGACCTGATAGTGACAGGACAAGTGGGAATGGCTTTAAACTAAAAGAGGGCAAATTTAGGTTAGATGTTAATAAGAAATTTTTTATTCAGAGGGTGGTAAAGCACTGGCACAGGCTGCCCAGAGAGCTTGTGGGCACCCCATGGACCCACATGGAATGGAGGCATTCAAGGCCAGGCTCGATGGACCCTGGGCAGACTGATGCAATGGGTGGCAATCCTGCCCCACAGCAGGGAGTTGGAAATAGATGAACTTTAAGGTCTCCTCTAACCTAGGCTATTCTATGGTTCTATGGCTCATGTGATGGAGCATCCATCACACACTCAAACACGGTCACTGAGGCTGAAGGAACAGCAGCCTTCTTGGTCTACCAATGCTCCTGGCTGGGACCTCCCCTCCTTTCTAGGGGCTGCTCCGGCATTTGGTTTAGTTACTCCCACTTCCTGAGCTGAGAGCTTACCGAGCCCAAACTCACCTGCCCTGTGCTGCTGGCCACTACCCTGCATTCACTCCCAGGCTTCACTCTGGGCCCTCACAGATTCCCCCTGATCCTCCAAAACCCCCTCAACATCCAGGGACCGGAGCTGAACATCGCTCGACTATAAAACCACTTCTTTTGTTGATAGAAAATTCTTTGCAGGGTGTGAACAGCAGGAGAAAGAAAGGGTTCCTCTGAACTGCGCGCTTGCTGGAAACCCCCGGAGGGCGAGAATCCGATCGCTGTCTTTGAGGCGAGCAGGCCTGTCTGTACAGGCGCAGAGCCCAGCACAGCTCTGTGAGCGCGGCCGACGCCGGCACCGCCAGCCCTATCCTCCTGCAGTGTGCCAGCTCCAGTCGCGGCCTGCTGTGCAAAATGGCTCCGTTCCTCGTACTCATACACACCGTAAGGCCGAGCGCTGCAGCCTGCAGTCCCCACACAGCTCCTGGCAGCCCGCAGGCCTCGCTTGCTGCCTCCTCCTGCCCCCGCGCAGGAACCGGACTTTGCAGCTGCCAGCCCAGTGAGGAGGAGGCCGAGGGAGGGGAAGCCCTCCTGCCTTTCTCAGAAGGGTGCTGCCCGTGCTGCCAGCCCTGTTCTGAGGCACAGCCCTGTCTCAAAGCCACCAGAAAAACGTGAGCTGAAGTCCTCAGTGTGAGACTTGCACCTCAGCCGGACAGACAGCGCAGACATCAGCAATGCAGAAATCCTCAAAAATGTGCTCAAATCCCCCCGTGAAGCTCTCTCCTGCGCTGCGCTGTAACACCCACACCTCCCTCACGCAGTCCCAAGTGCTCATATCAGAGTCGTGGGCCCTTCCAGCAGTACTTGTGTCCCAGCTCCAGGAAGACCCACGGGCTGTTCATTGCCCCTAAACCTCCTCCCCTCCCAACCTTCTGCTCCCACCACACAGCTTTGTTATTGGGTTTTGCAGTCTCTCAAGCAGTGCTATTTGCATCACAGCAGTTCTGCTACTTGCGGAGTCCGGTACTCAGAGTGAGGTCTCAGTCTAAATCTCTGGTCTCAGAGTGAGGAGAGACCGAAGATGAGGGACGTGGGGTGAAGGGGAGGAGCTGAGACTCCATTTCTGCGCACCAGAACTGCAATTGAATCTATGCCATACTTCTGAGCTGCAGCCTGGGTCTTCGGGCACCTTCATCACCTCTCAGCCCGTGAATTTCAGGCTGCAATGTGCTCCTCTGCACATCTGGAGAGGTGTTACAATGGCTGGACCCAGACTATGGCAGCCGACGGTCCCACATGCTGGGGCTCTGCTCATCCCAGCACCTACAGCTCTGCAGACAGAGTGGGATTTCTTCACCGGCTAATCTCAGCCATTTCTGCCTTTCCTGTCCTTCCCACACGGAACCACAGAGAAGAGGGCATAGAACCAACTGTCCTTCCCCTTCTCTCCTTGCACTGCCCCACTGCGCTGCATGTGAAGAAACTCCTGCTTGCTCCTCACCCTCCTGGCTCCACCATAAGCCACCTGGTTCATCCATGCCCTCTCATTGCACAACACAGCCTGCAGATGTTGGAGCAGCTGATCCCTGCAGCCAGGCTGGCAGGGCTTGGAGGAGCCGGGCAGGAAGGGGATGGGAGCGAGGGAAGGTCTAAGGTCTGCTCCAGGGAGGCTCAGCGAGGGACTGATGAGGAATGTGACAGGAGCTGAGAAGAAAGTGCAGGGTGTGGAAAAATAGGGAGGAGAAAGATTGTTTTGGAGGAGAATAGGTCCAGAGCTCTGGGCAGTTCCATTAGAGGAATATTAAGTAAATGAGTCAGAGCTTGCGGTGCCTGAGGCTCGGGAAAGCTGCTGCTGGTGTGAAGGGACGGCAAGGGAAAATGAGGTTTGTGGCATGCCGTCTGCATATGAAATTCAACCATAACAAAACAAGAGGAAACATGTTGCCTGCTTAAGACTTTTATTAACATTTGCAGAGATTAAGTACTGCAGACATTCGATCGGTGCCTTCGTCTGTACCTGATTCAAGCTCTGCCTCTGTGCCTAGCTCTGGGCTAGTAACTTAAAGGAGCATTTTCCAATCCATTACATTTTCAAAAGGCAATGCAGAGCACTCAACACTCCCCTTTTCGAGCAGCTAAAAAGCACACCGCTCTTCCAGATTCCAAATGCACCTCTGAGCGTCAGGCATTATGCACTCAGGGCTGGAATCTGGATTTAAGCTTTGTCTCTTAATTCCTGCACCTAAAAATGGGATATTAATCTGATATCTGTCATGCAAGAATGCAACATGCATCAATAAAAACATATCTTTTAGTGTACATACACAGGTGTGTGTACATCTATATGTATATATATAGTATGTGTATCTGCATATACCTTACAAACACAAAATCCAGGCTTGAAAGCCAAGATGGGTAAAACAAATTGCCTACTCTAAAATTAGAGTACAAATTCTTAAGTACCTGGGAAACCTAAGGAAAGGAAGTTATACAGTCCTACACAGTTCACCGGGGTCCTGTTTAAGACAGAAATACCAAAGATTAGTCCAGCAATGTGTATACTTATGTTCACGGGACAGGAAAATTAAAACAAAACAAAAAAATCTCTAACCATGAAAAATTCTAAGAATAAGGAAAGTAGTTAAAAAGACATTTTAGAAAGTAAATGAAAGAGATAAAATGTTTCCAGGTGACACAGAACCGTTTAGAGATCTCTTATTAAAGCCTTGAAGAAAGTGTACACCAGTGGGCAAAAGGACCCTCCATAAACCCCAAAAGCCCAACAGTGAACAGTAAAGGAAAGGAGAATATCAGAAGGAAAAGACAACCTTTGGAAAGTGGAACTTGCATCCAAATGATGAGAGCAGAAAAGATTACAATCCTGGCAAGTAGGCTGGTCAAAAGGGAAAAACATGCTAGGGGCCTACATACAAAGAAGCCTTTTTCAGCACATCAGAAGAAAGAAGCCTATTAGTGAGTTTCTGTGGCTAACAAATAACGTAGGGAATACAAGATGCATGCAAAAAATACTTGCAAAAAAGCTAAATGATTTGTTTTCATCATGAAAACAATTCCTACAGAGGAAGCCAGGAAGTTCCCATGCAGAGCATTTCAGCATATTCATAAATTACTTGGGAAAGGGTAAATGAATGAGGTGACAAAATTTGCAGATGAAATCGTATTTTTGTTTTGAATTACCCACTCTAAAGCTGATTGTGAAGACTTGAAAGAAGGATCTCGGGCTGCTTGGCGTGTGCTTTAATGAGCAGCAGCATGCCGACAGCTCCCCTCCCATGCCCACCTCCACCCCTGTTCCTGGCCACATCTCCCCTGCTGTTCGCTCCACGCTTGACTTTGCCTTGAGATGGCTTAACTCATGAAAACAACAGCAAATGACCCAGCAAAAACACTGATCATTTTCTGCGGTTTTCGTGACAAATTTGGGAATGGGTCTTAGAGCACTGGAACTGGAGCAAGGAACAAAACAGGCGTCCCATGGAAAGCAGGCACGGGGGAAAGAAGTCATTAGAGAAGAGCAAGTTTTCTTCTTTTCAATAGCAAGGAGCCATTAACTAGGATCAGCTGTACACATAACTGCCGCTTACATCGCTATGTGATAAAATGGCAGCTGAAGAAGTTCAGCGATGTGCCTGGAAACAATCATACTGATGGTAAGGATGAAATGGCAAGCTTTAAAATGGCCAGCTAAACTCAGAAAGAATCCCGGGATCATTCCGGAATGTTTTCTGAAAGCATCAAATACTCTGCACTACCTGAGAAAGCAAACATGGTTGTAGGCATAAACCCATGTAGGCATAAACCCACAACCGAAAGGTGCACCCAGTAATGGTCATCCTATATTATTGTATGGATTATATGGTTTATTGCATATGTAGAAGTTAATATATAGAAGTTAATACAGAAGTGACAGCGAGAAGGGACTGGCTTCTTCCTCAGGGCCAGGGAGATGCAACATAGGGTTGTCCCTTTATCTGAGAAATAAGATGGCCCTAGACTGAACAGGGTCAGAGGTGGGGTGAGGACACAGAGGATGCTGACAGCCCACAAAGAGCTACAAGTGCCCCCAGGAGTCAGATAAAACAGTCTTAGAGGAATGCGTGTGACTTCAATTCATTCTGCTTGGTTTGTATCAGGAATGGCGTGGTGAGCAGCACTAGGGAAGTCATCCTGCCCCTGTACTCAGCAGTGGTGAGACCCCACCTTGAGTATTGTGTTCAGTTATGGGCACCTCAGTACAGAAAGTACATTGAAGTGCTGGAGCAGATCCAAAGAAGGGCAACAAGGCTTGTGAAGGGCTTGGAGAGTATGGCCTACGAGGAGAGACTGAAGGAACTGGGGCTGTTTGGTCTGGGGAAGAGGAGGCTGAGGGGAGACCTTATTGCTCTCTTCAAATACCTGAAAGGTGACTGCAGGAGAGCAGGGCTGGTCTCTTCTTACAGGCGAAAGGACAAGAGGAAATGGTCTCAGATTGCAACAGGGTAAGTTTAGGTTGGATACCAGGAAAAACTTCTTTATAGAAAGGGTTGTTAAGCACTGGAATAGGCTCCCCAGGGAGGTGGTTGAGTTACCATCCCTGGATGTGTTTAACAACCAAATTTTGATGTGGTGCTCTGGGACATGAGGGACATTAGTGGAGGGTTGTTACACTTAGGGTAGTATGGTTAGGTTGCGGTTGGACTCGATGATCTTCAAGGTCTTTTCCAGCCTGAGTGATTCTATGATTCTTCATGGAGAAATACAATAGTTATATGGCAAATGTAGCAGGAAAATATGCACAGGTAGCAACAAGGCAAGGAGCGGCTTGTTTATAAGAGCCTGGGATGCTCCTTCCAAAACAGGACACAGTTTTGTACAGTTTTGAATTTTGTAAAGAATAGAAACATAGAATTAAGCAGAACAACAAAGAAAAGAAAAATAAGACTTTTCACAGGCCGAGATTCCCAGATCTTTCCCTGATGAAAGATGATGTAGAGGCACAAAAAAACCAAAAAGCCATGTGGATGTGATCCACTGGGCTAATAACACAGTTGCCTGCATGCAATTACCACCTGATACTCAGAGCTATTTCCTACTTGGATCTGGGGGATGTACCAACCTTGATCTTTTTCTTCTACTGGGCAGGGAGAGCAGCTCTTCCCCATGCTTTAAGAAAAACAATCTTTGCCCGAAGATGTAGCAAAACTTCTCTCCAAGGTCATTTCAATGAAGGATCATTTCAGCTAATGTCAAGCAGTGATGTATGTATCTAATGTGCTGCTGAGCTAGCTGCCTCACCTCCCTTTAAAGACAATAAAAAGAAGCTGTGTGCTTGTAACACACAGTTCACGTGCCCTGTGGTAGCTGCCTGCGTTGTATTAGGTCAGATGATCCCAAGAATTCCCAGTTCCCTGCAGTGGCTTTGCACAAAAGGGGTAAAACTCATCTGCACAGCCATTTTGGAGGGTGCTCACAGCATGGACTGGATTCCCTCAAGAAATAAGCATCGTCACAGAGCTCTGACCTTTCATTTCTAGGTGAAGACACTTTGACTTAATGCTCTCTGACAAATAAGATAAAACTGATCTTTGAAGACCAACAAAGTAAGTCACCTTTTGCGGGTATCCATGCTGCCCAGTGTGCTAATAGAAGAGGCTCAGTGCCATCTAACATGACAATAAACGGACGTGGGAGAACCCACAAGAAATGAAACTCCTGACTCAGCATCTCACACTTCCTTTAAACCAGGCCGCAGGCCTGTATGACAAATAATTAAAGCAATCAGGCAGTTCAGCAAGGCTGTGGTTATCATCGTATCTCCGTGGCAGGCCCTAAAAGTGGCACAGCAGTTATTCCTCTGCAATCTGCCATATGGTTTAGCTCATTCCTGTTAACCTCCCTTTCCAGCATGCTTGCACGGACACGGTGCACCTTGGAAGAATGAAGAATGCCATAAACTATACCCGGTTGGCTCCAGAGAGCATTAGTCCTATCTCAGCAGTGACTGAGCACTGACCAAGTAAGACTGAAATGGTACTACCAGGCAATAAGAAGAAAGAGAAGAGGCATTATCAACTTGACTTTTGTTCAGCTATCCAAATTTACAACCCTGGCTTCTCATTTGATCCTGAACTTCCAGTCAGCGGGCAAAAGTACGTTTAATTCTTATTTTACTACAAGGTACTCATCTCCTCAATTCCTGATGAGATTGCATTACCGTTATCTACGTATTTTCTTATCAGACAAGATCACTACAATGAGCTCTGAGGATGCAGAATGTAACTGAATACCTGATAAGCACCACTTTCTAAGAAAGCACATTAAATACGGCTTCAAGAAACAAAATTGCTTCCCAGTTTGTTTAATGTGGCGATCCGACCACTGTGTTCTAGTCATAAGCTCCTTTATGGCCTGAATCACAAATAATCAAACCTATCTCTTTTTCGGTATTGCTCTGCACAACCAAAATTGAGATATAATACCTGCACAGAATTCCAGGAGGGCTAAAAAATCCCGAAATAACCTCATAGAATCATAGAGTGGCCTGGGTTGAAAAGGATCACAATGATCATCCAGTTCCAACCCCCTGCTATGTGCAGGGTCGCCAACCACCAGCCCAGGCTGCCCAGAGCCACATCCAGCCTGGCCCTGAATGCCTCCAGGGATGGGGCATCCACAGCCTCCTTGGGCAACCTGTTCAGTGCATCTGATGATGTCAAATGTCCAGCTATCTGGCTGTGTCTTTGGGCAGCTCAGTGAATCTAGTACTTTGTTCCATTTGATGAACTGAGGGGCTTTGTATGACCATATGGTTAATTCAGGGCTCTACACATATGTGTATGTGGGCTGTACACCTAGATCTTATAATAAATGAACAAAAGTGCACAGGAAATAGTCACTAGAGAAGGCAATTACTAAAATGAAGGGGAAATGCACAGAGATGCTTATCTTGTTAAAACATGGTGGGAAACAAAGCAAAACAAAAAAGTGAAACTAAGGGAAGCCAAAGGCTCAGCTTACAGGTGCAGGCTGAGTTGAAACGACAGATATATTTTCCCTGTAAATATATCTGGAAGACAGCTGAATTCCTGACGCTGCTCTGAGCTCTGGCAAAACAGAACTGAATAACAACTTTTAAAGATGAAAGCAACTGCTTTGAATCTCAAAACTCTCTCCCTGCCATTGCCCACAGATGTCTTCTATGGACTTGACTAATTCAAACAAGCTATTTTTTTTTTTCCTAGTGGATGACATTTTTGTTTTAAAAACTATGGTTTCTATACTTTAAGCCTTCATCAAAAGGTCAGACGGACACATAATTCAGCTGAGCTTGGTCAACTGAGTGTAACAAGAGGAGTCCTTTCTACAGAAAAAATAAAATAAAAAATAAAAACAAATCATAAACACGATGTTTCAGTTAGGTTTTTACACCAGTGTTTTTCACTTCCCACCTGAACAGAGAAAAGGAAACTTGGTGGAACAGCAGAGGTGCACTTTCTTAATGTTCAGGTAGACAAAATAGCAAGGCTTCAAACATTTATAGAGATGGACCTTTAAGTGCTAAGGGAACCACAGGTTTCCCTAAGATATACTTATATCCATATAAGATATAAGTATATAAGATGGTATATAATGGAATCACCCAGTATAGCTGAGCTCCATTCTACTTTACCAAAGAAAACAACTTATTTCAAGCAACTTTGCTCTAGATATAACACAAAGTCCTGCACCACCATCAGTGACATCAACAACTAGGCCTGGTGCTAGCTCTGATGTCTTGAGAGCATGGGAACAACGGGTATTGAAGGATGGCCAGATACAAAGTCACTGAAACCAGTGTAATAGCAAATAAAGAGCTCAGAAGATACTCTAAGGATGATGGAATACTTTCCCTGAAAGCACTGAATGTGAAAGGAAACAAAGGTCAATGAAAGGACAATATCATGACGAATGAACAAATGAACATATACTGTCAATGTGTTATCGTGGTCAAAAGGTCAATTGTGATCCTCTGGCTACAGTCTAGAGGAGATTTAAGATCCCAGAAGTGGCCATACTGGATCAAACTGGAGGTCTATCTCCCTCTGACAAGGGCTAGTACTACATGCCTAGAGAAAAGGACAAAATGGGGACACATACAGGGACATGGCTGTGAAATACCTCCCAGAACCTGCAGACTCATGGCTCAGACCCTTGATATTTAATCACCTCAGACATACTGCTCCTAAACAGCAATGATTTGGGTACTCACTAATTCTGCTGCCCCACTTACAAATGAGAAACTGTAAAGAAACTGATTAAGTGCAAACTTCTGAGGAACCCTGAAAATAAAACACGAACACTGCATGAAAACTGCTCCTCAAGAAGACCTGTGCATATGTGCTAAATCCTTAACAAACTCCAAAAAGAATGACTGTTTCGCATGGCCAAGGGATAATAAGACTGCTGCTGACTTCTGCAGATAAATGGGATCTTTCCACCAGGACACGGGCAAAATCATCCCGACTTCCTTTCAAATCTGTGCCAACATAAAAATGGCCAAAAATAAAAACTGTCAGCAGCTTTCATTTAGGTTCTTCAGGACTTTTTAAGTCCTACATAAACTTTAGAGAAGCATAGTTCTCACTTCATTCACAAAACATCTACAGTTATTCAGCCCAGCTACTTAAATCCACGTTCAAATAGATGCTTAAGCAGAGTTTATAAGATATTAAAAATCTCTCAAAACGCTTAATGAAGTCAGCAATATGAAATAAGCATAAGGAAGCGTGCCTTCATGGAAGCATCAGACTTCTCAGTGTTTGCATTCATCTTGTTTACGCAAACCAGAATGACTGAACCACAGAATCATTACGATTGGAAAAGACCTCTAAGTCTAAGACCCAAGTCCAACCCCATCCCACCCTACTATGCCCACTGACCACATCCTCAGTGCCACATCTTTATGCTTCTGGAACAACCCCAGGGCTGGTGACCCCACCAACCAACCCACTGGGCAGCTGTGCCAATACCTCACCTCTCTTTTGGAGAAGAAATTCATCCCAATATCCTACCTGAACCTGCCCTGGAGCAACTTGAGGCCATTACCTCTCATCTCATCACTGTTATGTGAGAGCAGAGACCAACCCCCAGTCTCATCACGGTCTCCTTTTAGGATGCTGTAGGGAGCAATAAGGTCTCCTCTACACCTCTTCCAGAATATCCATCCATACACAACTCAGGTTTAATTTCACTTTTTTTTTCCCCTCATAAACCATGGCGTAAGGGTCAGATTACTGGCATAGAAGGAAAAAAAAAAAGAGGTTTACCATGATTAAGCAGTCTTCTTTGAGGTTCACATTGTTAATATGCACATATTCAGTAAGCAAGGATATGCAGCCTGCAACTTGTCCCAACCACAAGACTTCAGTGGAAGCAGAGAAAGCAGTCATTGTAGATTTACACTACAGATCTCAAAACAACCCTAAGACAATCAAGTTATCTTCTTTTCTCCTTCACTTGACAGTGCACATGCATATTCTGAAGGCAACTCCAAGCAATAATTCCCCATCTGTCTCCCCCCACGCGCAGATAAGGGCGGCTGGGCATCTCAAGTATTACCGAGTAGTCTGCAAACCACAATCTACTTCACTATTTGGCATGAGTCCTGGAAGCATCTGCAATGGTACAGAGCTTCATGGAACTCCGCAACAGCTCTGCAGGTGTCAAGAATGGAGCCATTCTCTACTCTACAGAGGCTTTTATACAACTTGACCTTTGATGGAACTTACTGACAGCCTGAGGCACAAACACTTAGATGGTATCCTAACATCTCCAGATACGATATGTTATGCAATTACCAGCATCACTGCACTTCTCTATCTCCTAGTTCATGACACAAATGAACTGAGGCCACCTGATGAGTTTGGTTCTGCACAGACAGAAAAGAGGCGATCTGCTTGACATCAATGTCTGAAGAAACGTGCCGCTGTCCCTGACGGTCTGGGGTTTGCTGTGGGGAATGAAGGGTTATTTTCTGGCTCCAGTGGAACATAGATAGGACCTCAGGAACGAAAAGAAAAAGAATTATGTTGGGAGGGAGGCCAAAAGACAGTGCATGTTAGACATTTAGCAGGAGGGTCTTTCTCGCCCTCTGGCAGAACTTCTTGCTACCAGAAAAATCACATTTAAGAACATGGTTACAGGTCAGCAAGATGCCACAGGCTCATTTTATTGCACTGTCTGGACTGTGAGGCCCTGTGTAAGGCTCCAAGCTGGGACAGAGGTCAACACTCTTTTACCACAGCTTCATACAGAATTTTAGGGGCCAAAGAAAACTGAAAATGCTTGCTCAGGTATCTGCACTGATGTAATTCATACATTACTGCTCATTAGTACAAGTGAACAATCCAGAACCACTGAAACACAGATCTTATGTAGGGAAACAAGGTTGAAGAGTCTTCTGATACCAAGTTATTGAGCATCAAAATCACGAGTTGGGCATTCAGAGCATGGCCTGACTTTTGTGTGAGCTGATCTGGAGGATGGGCAAGCTTCTGGGTATCACACTGATAACTCTGGCTTTAGAATTACCACAGCCCGTGCAAGGCAGCCTGAAGTGTGCAGGACAATCTTACTTTACCTTTCAGTAGGCTTTCAGAGGAAGAGGGTCTCTGTCTGATCAATTAACCCTTCAAGAAGAAAAGCAAACCTTGCAAAGCCTGTAGCTTCTGCAAGCTTTCTGAGCATACATTATCCCACATTTCTCACTTGTCTGCTGGCTGAAATGATTTTCTACTACTGTTATATTCAGCATTCCTGACAGCTGGGTTGCCACCACAGACACTAGATTCTCTAGCTCCATGGTTTCCAACAGAAAGGACAAGACCTCAGAATATCTTGACATTATCTGACCATGAAGACCTTGCAGTGAAAGTAAGCTGTATGACTGGCAAGGGTTTGAAACTGTTCTTAGCTTCAACACGCCAAGTGGTCTCCATGGTGACCAAATACTCAATGTTTTTGGGTTACTGTGATTCACCCCCTAGGCAAGGAGCTACCTCAACAGAGTCACCTGCCACAGCAGTACCTTGAGACAGAAGTTACTGAAAAGGGCAGAAAGCTACAAATTAAACAGTATAGACCTGATTCTTGCTCCCTAGCACTGATTGGGTGCTGGGGCATCAGAAACAGCTGGATGGATAATCTGTGCCCAAGAGTGAGGGCATCAGTGGTAGAGGGTGGACTTCAGTGACAGAACCAGGAGGAAGAAGCGAGCCCTCTGGTTACAGACTCAGTATACACCCAGGATGATATGACAACCAAAGTATCAAGGGCATCAAATGCAGCTTAAGAGCATCAGTTGAAAGCCATGTGTTGAGGGGATTTGCACTAATGGATCCTAAGGAACTGTATGGTGCCTTCCGAATGAACAAACAGTTGAACTCACAGTCTACAGGAGATGGTGAAGGAATCATGTATTGCAGTTTTCCTCAGACATTTGCCCAAACAGAGCATAAGGTTGACTGGAAGGGCTGGCGCTGATGGCACTGGGCTTAGTGGCTGAAGAACCGTCCTATAGAGGATGAGAACATAGGAACAGCAGTGTGGCTTCAGACCAAAAGTCCATCGAGCCCATGATCTTAGCCAACAATGGATTTCTCATGAAGACCATAAGAGCAGGACAAGCACGTAGGGTTCTCCTCAGAACACTCTCCAAGCCTTCTGCAAGCTGCATTTTGTAGATTTTCCTGAGGCTAAACTGATAGTTGTTATTCACTATTTAACAGCCATCGATGGAATCCTCACCCATCTGTTAGTGCCAGATGGTTTTGAACTTCTGTAAACTTTTAGCATCCAAAAGCATTTCCTGCAACAAGGAATTGCAAAGGTGTACAAAGCAGCACTTTTTGTTCCTTTTGAACCCATCCAGGCAGCTTAACATGATGCCACATTGCTTTCCTACTGAAAGAGACTAACAGTCAACCCCTATTCATGACTGTAGATCTTCATATCACCCTTGGGCTGCCTCTTTTCCAGCCAGAAGAGCATCAGTCCAGTTAGTTGTTCCTCGTACGAAACACATCCAACACTGCTACAACATTTCAGTCGTGTGATGAACAGAACCTCACACACCATTCCACATGTGGCTGTATCATGGATTTATACAGGAGTGTCAAGTTGTTCTCTCTTTTGTCCCCTCCTCATTTCACTCCCCATGTTATCTTCTTGACAGCCACCAAGCACTACGCTGACACTTGCGTGGAACAATCTATTAAATTAACAAGATACAGTTTATAAGTAGTAATGGACCACTTTGAACCCAGCACCTTAATGCAGAGTGATGATTGCTTTCCTGCGTGCACCTTCTTACAGTCTCATTGGGTCTTTTGCAACACCTCCTAGCTGGTCCTTACCTTCATTACTTCAAACAAGTTGATGGATTAGAAAGCTCTAAAACATTACCAAGCACTCAACTTCCATCAGCTTTTTCCATCTGCTTCCCATCTTCTATGGGAAGCTATTCTATATTCTATGATTCTACGATTTCAGGTTTTGGACTAAAGTTTTGGATGAGAAGCTTTTTATTATTGTTATTTTTTAAACAGATCTGCCTATTAATTTCCATAACAACCATACTCTGGACTGTCACTCATCTTCTCATAATCATTTAGTCAGTATTCTTCTTATTCCACATCTTAGTTTCCTTTGTTGAGGACATTTTGGGAACTCAGCTGGACCTTCTGTTCCCTTATTATCCTCTGCGTTACAGTTCCTGACAACTTATTCCATATGGATTTTACAGCACACTGGTCAGGATGGAGCCTGTAGAAAAGCTGGTATCACACCAGCCCCCTTCCAGTGGTTTTAAACATGAGTTTATTAACATAGTTAATAGTTCAACTATTTCATTTTCCACAACTCTTGGGTGAATACCTCCTGATCCCAGTGACTGATAATGCTAATTTTTGTCTATCTACATCATTATCTCATCTACAGACATTTCAGCTCAAGACAGATGAAAGCACAAAAAGAATCGCATTCATTTTTCTGCTGCCCTGAGAGCATCTTTTATACTTCAGCATAGGTCCTACAGATGGTCTGGCAAGCTTTATGCCTCTGATGTGACTGAAGAGAATCTATTATTAGTCATTCTATCATTTGCAAATAATCTCTGTTCTCCTAACTCTTTTCACTATGTTTTACATATTTTTAGCTTGTTAGAAGTTAGAACAACCCTTCCTCTTTTACTCCTTCTCTTTCTTTTTTTTCCTTTTCAGGGTGCTTTCATATACCTTCTTACCCTTATGTTTAGGTACAGCAGATCTCGTTTTATCATTTTTCAGGTATTTCTTGAGAGGTACATTTGATCTTAACTCCTTCCTACTGCAGTGCCCTAAATATCTTCAAGTCAGCTGCCAGGATGTAACCCTTAGTTGCCTTCCTAGATTCTTCTTAAGAAGCTCACTCAGTCTTATGTAGCTCTCCTTTCTGAACTAAAATCCAGCTGGGGAAGACATATTGGCTTCTCTCAGCATCTTTGCAGGAGCCAAATACGTTTGCAGTTTATGTACTGGTAGCGGTGAGGAAGGCCACATACAGAGAAATAACAAAAATGTTGTTCTGAGCAAAAAGGGAGATGAAAACATTAGGAAGAAAGATAAAAACAAATCCAGAAAGCAGATGGGTAGAAAAAAACAGCTGAGTGGAACTGTATGAACTGGGATGGCTTTAAGCTTATGGGCTTGTATGAATGAGAACAGATGAAACAGAGAGCAATAGGGAGGAGATACCAATCTGTGGGAATAGGGCAATATTCGGACAGACACCTCTGGTGCTGATATTTAGGAACATACTTGCACCCACAGCACGGAATGAAAGAGTAACCGAGGTACGGCATGGCAAGTGGAGGAGAAGAGACTCTTTTTCATCTCTTCAGGAATCTTTCCTCAGCCTGGAGCCACTCTGCTCTACTATGGGACTTCAAGGAACTTGCGAGGAGAACTGCCTCATGTCTGCAAGAGCACTAGACAGCTCTTCATCTCCCATACCCAAATCCAGTCTTTCTCTCCTACTTTCTGCAGTGATGCACAAACAAACCTAAGCAAATCCACCCAGCTGAATAAAGATCCCATGCAACAACAGATGCTGAAATGCTTTGGAAGCAGGCAGTCTAAGTTCTATCTTTTTGATGTAATTTTGAACTAGAATTCACATACTTTTTGGCAAAGCCATAGTTGAGTTTAATCCCTCAAATATTTTACTTGCATTGTAAATTAAGAGATCATAACTGAGCTTCATAGAAAAAAACTTTGTTTCACAGAGTTTATGGCCAAATAAGTAATTTAACTACCTAGACAGAATGTATGTATATGACACTTCTGCAGCTGTCCTGACACTGAGCACTGTGATGCACGTTAGATTAACCCATCCGAAGATCAAATTGCTGAACGAAAGAGAAACCACAGGGCCACTAATGTCCTTAACTAGTCCCTTTAGGGCTAGGCTGAGAAGGCACATGATCTGCTAGGATGATTCACATCTCAGAATGCAAGAGAAGATGGTATGCACCCAAAGTTTCTGATAATTCGAGTGGGGTGGCGGTGTGGAGAAAGGGACTCCCACCTCAAATCTGGCAATCTGCTCCATCTTGTGCTTGGGAGCGCTGCATACAGCCAAAGCATTTGTAAAATGATATTCTCCCTACTACCTTGAACACTGACAGCATGTTGCAGTGTCTTGTTTTTAGGCAAGGCCGATCCCTGATGCTCCCAGAATGGTGAAAATGTCCCAGAACTGTTCTTGGCCAACTCTGCATGGAGGGAGAGAGAAAAGTTCCCTCCTGACCCACGCAGGCACCATGTGAGGAGCTCTGAAGCATGAGATGTGATTACAGCTCCTCCGTGCAGACAGAAAGCGTCATGGGCGAATGAAAGGCTGCACAACACTTTTTGTTGTCTGCGGGCTGTGAAATATGGGAAAAACAAACAGATATTTTCAAAAACTGACGGAGCTCCAAGACAGAACAGATCACCAAAAGCATCCCGGCCGCTTGAGCCCACTGTACAGACAGTCCTCCTGTATATGTCTAATCTCTTTTTTGAGGCTTTAGAATTGAGGGAAAACCAAAATTTCCTGATAACTTACCATAACCATTAACTATATGTAGGTTGCTTGAAAGTAATGCCTCCTGTTTACTTCCGTGGAAACTACAACAGATACAAAAGGCACAATAACACTATTTGATAGAGCAAATTCTCAGCTACAAATCGCTGTTTTTCAACACAGCCACCACCATTAGCTGTGCATTTCCACCAGAGATGGATGGCTTGTCAGAATCTGCACCAGTGGAGGTGACCCCCATTGCACAGCTGCTATGACAGTGTTATTGTTAGGAAAATGTTGCCCACACAGTCCTTCTTTCATTGTCCTGAACAAACGGAAGGCAAAAGGTGCCAATTCGGGACTATACAGTGAGTATGGTAGGGCAGACCAGACAAGATTGGCAGCGTGCTCTGTGGTCTTCAGACTGGTTTGAGGCCTGGTGTTATCTGCCCTGACTCTGGAAGTTCAAGCCTTCCCTTAGTCAGCACTGTGGTGCAGCAGTCAGAGTGGATGGTTTGTCTGGGCCGCAGGAATCCAAAAGTATTTCCCCTTTCCTATCCCAGAAGACAGTGCACATCCCTTTACCCACTGAGGGCTACGTCTTCAACTTCTTCTGCGATGGGGAATTCATGTCACCAGTCCATGGAGGGCTGTTTTGACTCCAGCTCGTAGTGATGACACTACGTCTCATCAATGGTAACCATGTGATCCAGGAAACTGTTACCTTTGGCCTCATATTGGTTCAATAGATCCTGACAAACCTGCCTATGGTGTTCTTTCTGTTTCTGTGTGAGTATCTGTGGGACCCACCTGGCGCAAACTTTGTGATATTCTAATGTTGCAACCACTGTTTCTGACACACGGAAGCCAATGTGCAGCTCTGTACACAGTTCCCCGATCATCATCCGTCAGTGTGTGCAGATGAGCACACACTCATTCTGTGATGTGGCAGCTGTGCACGGTCATGCAGAACGTGACTTGCCTTCCATGGCACTGTCACCACTGCTGAAACGCTCCACCCAGCCCTCACTGTGCTCACATCCACCGGTTGGTCTCCATCAACTCAGCAAGCGTCAATGAACGTCAATGGGCACCGTTTCTTCTGCATGGTGGAGTACATTGCACATCTTTGCTTCCATGTCAGACTGCCTCTCTGCTACCATCTGTCACACGGCAACAAAATGTAATGGAATATTGGTGGGAAGTTTCAGCCCCTGCTGCCGTACCACCAACATCATGGGACAACACAATAAAACAGGAGGAACTACTTTTGGAGCAGTCCTTGTACTTACAGTGAGAAATCTACCTGCTTTATCTAAGAATTTTGAGATAACTGTCCATGTAACACCTGTACTTTTATCCATCGTTTTCAGCTACCAGATCAGCCTCTGTCATTGCTAAGCTGCTCTCACCCTTCCCTTATAGGCAGCCCTACACAGGAAGGGATAAATGGACACACACGTACAGGAATCATCATTGTGCACTTTGAAAAAGATGACGATAGTTGAGTTCCTTAAGCAGCACATTCTGCAGTTGGGATCACTTCTATGGCTCCTCCTCGAGCTTCTTCCAACCCATCTTAACCACATCCTTTACACTTGGGAACCAGAACCAGGTAAAGCATTCTGCACTGATATTGCTAAAACTGAATACACAAAGAGGATCGCTTCTGTCGGCGCTTAGCATTTGCTTATTATTGCCTCCAAATAAAGCATTAAAAGGGGATAGTCAGCATAGGACTCATGTCTTTTCATCACTAACAGTCACAGCTATTTTGAAAGAAATAGCTTTAGGCAACAGCTGCGGGTGCCCCTATTCATTGCAGGGGTGCTGACCTCTAAAGGTCCTTTCCACCTCAAACCATTCTAGGATTGTTCTGATATCACGTCCTGTAAAAAAAAAAAATAATAATAATCAAAACAAATCCTATGCTGAGATGGATTCCACATTATCTGTGGGGCTGCTTAATCTGGCAAAAAGATGACCGATGAAATACGTGACATAGAGAAGGATGCAAAGTAACAGAGCCCAAACTGCTCAAGAGTGCTACGTATCCCCATCCGTACCCCTACGAGCTGATGCTCAGCTTACAAACCCACCCTGCCTACAAACCCCCATTTTGTATTTGATTCCTGCCAATGCCCCCTATGTGGGCTTTATGATACTGAAGACAGCTGAACCTGAAGTTCAAACTCCATCGCAGGCTTTCCACTGTACTCATTTAATACTTAAAATTTTCTTGGTTTTGGATGAAATAAGACTTTGGGGGAAAGCCCACAGAAAGCTTTAGTGTGCTTCTGAGAGCACGACACATGGAAAAATATGGAGATCCGATGCATATAAATGTATGTCCCGATTTCTGTTTAAAAGAAATCCCAACAAAACAGAGCTCTCTTTGCTGACGCAAAGCTTGCAGGGTTTGCACTGCTTGGATCATTCTGAAAGCTTCCACTGAAAAATAAATTCACGTGCAATTCAGAATGGCCATTCATTGCCTGCATGTAACGCCCACCCAACAGTAAGCACCACGGAGGCTCAGAAGGGAAAGAAATTCTCCCTTGTAGCCCCAGCCCCAGTGCCAGCTTATCTTTGGGAAATGTGCACTTGCTGCTGGGAGCCCTTCCAGGCCGAGGTAAATGGCCAGGAGTCCTCGGGGGCTGCCCCCCTGCCCTGCCCACACTGCCTGCGCTCTCAAGGGAGCACGGAAGGCCAAACGGTGCCCCTAAGCTCAGCTCTGCAGGTGGATTGCAATGGCTCACCTTTCAGGTACCCTTCAACTACGTCAATGTCAATGACTTACACTAAACCAACCTACACTGTAGTGTACAATCCTGCACTAATGCTATATGCCCACATTTCAAATGATCCATTTGGCCCAAATAGTATCTTGACCACTATCATCGAATCACAGCATCACCAAGGTTGGAAAAGACCTCCAAGATCACCCAGTCCAATCGCCCAATGCACTTTCCTGGGGCAACAACTGCCTTTTTAATTGAAGGCTTTGTCCCTTTCCTAAGACCACTTTTACCTTCCTGAGCCGTATCTCTGTCCCACCCAAAGGCATTTCTCTTAAGCCATTCTGTCTGCTTCACTTCACTGCAGTTCCAGTTCTGAGAGTTGGTGGCACAGTTCTACTTTTGGGTACTCAGACAATGAATTTTTTCATACCGCAGTCAATAGAAGTGGCTCAATTATTACAGCTTTGAGTTAGTTCTTGTGCATTACTTAATGCTAAGTCAAGAATATCCTTCTGTGTACTCTAGTACTGGCTGTTCCAAGAGGCAGAAATTGCCTCTTTGAACTTACTCTTTTTGTGCTATCTGACCAGCTTATTCACAGGTAATTTAAGTCCCCATTATCATTTGGTTAGACTTTCCCACTTCTTTGATCTCTGTCAACATTATGCACTTAACATCCTTTTGTTGATCCAGGAGCTGGTAGTATATAAAGACTACTAATATATTTACCTTCTTATGGGCTGGGAGTGTAACCCTCTACAAGCAGCTAAGTAGGCCATTGTAATTCCCCAACAGCACTGTGCATTGCAACATAGGAAACGCTCTCCACTTCTGGGATGGTCACGTTGGATTCACCCTACCAATTTGTAACTTCGGGGTCACTGAAATGGTTAATTATCACCGCTGATAAAAATGCATCATGCTGCTTGCAGGACTGTAACCATGTACAACATTCAGCTTTTCAGCTGCGTACAACACCTTAAAAAAAGGATGATTTAGGATCATCTCACTTGTTCCACCCCAAATAGAAGACTAGATCATTGGTTTTTAATGACTTACTTCTTTGGGGGGAGAGAAAAGAAGAAAATCCATGCCCTGAGCCTCTGGGGAGCCCGTTCTGTGCTGTCAAGCTTTTTTCTGCAATCATAAGCCAAAACAATGTGCTCAGCAGGTAAATGAAAGTTGGCTTTCTCATGCAATCACCCAATTATGTAACTGCTAAGCCTGTCGGGAAAGGAAACAAAGTATTGGGAGACTTATGATAAAGCAGGACTTCTGCTATCTGACTTCTCCCCTGCATGCAGGCATGTGAGGCGATTGATCACCCGGCTGCCTTCCCTGCAGTGAGCACAGCACTTTATTTACCTCTTCTCAAATGTTATTTTTTGGGACTTTTTTCAACATTTTAATGTTATTTCCAAAACATCAGCAGCAGAACTAGAAAGAGCTCCAGCACCGGAGCAGTTTGCAGCCCTGCCTGTGGCACCATGATCCATGAGGTCCCTTCCAACCCAAACCATTCTATCATTGACTCTACCAATCCCAGCTGCACTGTGCCTACTAGCAGCACCATCCTTGTACGTAACAGCAAAAGTAGCCAAAGCAGAGGTTGTGGAATCTGCCTTAGCAATCACTGGAAAGGAGCTGATATGGAAACAGCTGCACCTGGGAGCACCTACTGAGCCCTTACTGCTGCAGGACCCCCAGTAGCAAAGACCCAAACACATTTCTCACGGCCCACTGGTCTGAAAGGTTTGGTTTTTCCATTTTGAAAACAGGGACTTCCCTGTATGTGACCCACACCTCCGGCCATCTGGAAACAGCCAGCGCACACACGGTGCCACTTCTCCTCTGTTAGGCAATAGTTAATGCTCAGCATGTAATAGCCGAGCAAGCTCGTGCTCTGAGCAAGCTGGAAGACGATTTCTGAAAGAAAACGAAGGTGTTGGTTTTTTGGCCTATAAAGCCTGAAGTGGCTCTGCCTACTTAAGAAATTCCTCTCCCTTTGCATCATCCCTGAGCCTGGCTCCAACACAACGCTCCAACTTCAACGCTGCTCTGCAACCCAGAGCTGTAGGATGGGACCCAGGGATGGCTCACAGAGCTGGGGTAGGCAGGCATCCTGGGGACACTCAGTGGAGAAGGACAACAGCTCTAAAGGTGGTTCCTCTGAATGGAATGCTGTGATCATGGTAAGCCTCCATAGATGATCCTGGCTGCCCAGAGCTGTGGGTGCCCCATCCCTGGAAGCGCTCCAGGCCATGGATGGGCCCTGGGGGGCACCCAGATCATGGCAGGGGTGGGGCTGAGGGGGCTGTGAGGTTCTTTCCAACCCAACCGTGCTGTGGTTGCATCATTCTAAGCTCTGCAGTCTGTGCACAGTGTAATGTGTGTGAGGACCGAGCGCACTGGCATAACCAAGATGACCAATCCAACGCAAAATAAACAAGACTTCTTAGCTCATTTAACCGCAGAAACACCTAAATTGCACACTCAGGAGGAATGATGGTGGTACGTGTGAGCAGGCTAAACTTCCAATGAGATTTCCAATGACATCAAAGTGAAGCACGCGCCCTGTAACATCCTTGCAAGAGCGGGATGCTGGCAACCACGCACAAAACAAGAGATCCCAATGCGTATTTAGCACCTCACTGCTTAAATGTGAACTGGAAATAGTTCCTCCCCTCTTCTTCTTATTTTCAACCATTTCCCTTTGGGCCTCAGGCTTTGTCTTCCCGAGGGACCAGGACCCCAACCCAACACACATCAGTGTGTGCCGACACAGAGCCAACAGATGAGAACGGCGTTCTGCATCCCTCTCCCTTCCGAGGATGGCTGTAAAGAATGAAATTCATTCGCCAAACGCTGCGCTGTTTGCGGCTGAGAGCGGACAGCAGCGCTGTGGTTGGTGCTCAGGGTGGGCTCCCGCGGCTGCACGTGACACAAAAGCACGTTTTGCATCGCCGTGTTTGGCTGCAAACAGCCCAGCGTCACACAGGAGGTTATCGCCTCCTCGTCCCGAAAAGGTCCACGCTCTACACTTTGCGCCCAGTTGCAACACCACTGTAGTTTTTGTAAGGAATAAATATTGACTTTCCTGGACATTGCCTCACAACACGGCGGGACCTTGAGAGCATTTGTCCAAGATAGTTTTTACCCCGGTAATATAACTTTATAACATCGCTTTCATTCCGATTAGTTCAAAAGGCTCTGCGAGCAGCACCCACAAACGTCACCAATTACCTCTTTTCATTGTCAGCCACATGACTGCATTAAGGCTGCCTCAGTGGCGTTTCTTCTCCCGCAAGGCTGCTCAAAACTTCTGATTCTAAATTAAATCCTCAGGTTAATAGCTTCATTAGGACTCCGAAAGCCAAGCCTGGAAAACCTTCAACGTTAACGCGGGCTGCTCCGTCGGTTTTGTTACTCAAGAGTAAAGCACATGGCTGATGAGCAAACGGCCATCGGAGTACAGAGCTCAGACACGAAGCTCTGAGCTCACAGCATCTGCAACCACTGCAAGGCGCCCAGAGGCTCTCCCTTCACAGCAAAGAGCAGAAACCAGCATCCATTTCACTGAAAAACATACACGGTGGTGACACCCCAAAGGCACCGCTGCATGGGCGAAATTCAGCTTCCAGCACTACAGGCAGACTGCAGCCAGCGGGGTCAGTACTTCTGCTGGGCAACACCTGGAGGTGTATTTGGCTGCAGCAGAACCCAGCTACGTGCTCAAAGCCTTATGGATTTCCCACAGTAAAAATAACCATGTTTTGGTCAGATGCTCAGTGCCCAACATGTGACTCGAGCAACACACTCAGCTTTATAACATCAATTAAGATAGGCGATAATCTCCGCGCGATCGATCGGCCGCATCCAAAATTAACACTGCTGCACACAGAGCGAAGGATCCACGCTTACATAAGCGGCGGGGCCTGAAAGCACAGCACGGTGAGAGAGCAGCAGCACAAAGGGGAGGGTCGGGATGGGTGTTAGGAATATCTCTGAAGGAGCGGTGCTGCACTGCACGGCTGACCAGGGAGGTGATGGTCACCGTCCCTGGAGGTGTTCCAGAAGCTGTGGGGATGTGGCACTGCGGGACGCGGTTATGGGCACGGTGGATGGGTGGGGGATGGACTTGGGGACCATTTCCAATTGTAATCATTCTGTGGTACTATGGAAGGCACAAAGCAAACTGGTGGACAGCTCACGTTGAAACCACCTAGTGTGTGCGCAGCCATAAAGCCAAACACGTTAGTTGGGAAGCACGGAGAGGAAGAGGGGTGAGGAGAAGGGTGGGAGCGTGGAATGACGCAGGTGAAGCACAGCTGTCCCTACCTGGAGCAGCTTTCCCTCGGCGGGAGTGACCTCGGCCACACTGGCGAACTCCCCCTCCAGCACGATGGGCTCCACCTTCAGCGGGATCACCCTGATGATGGCCTTCTGCACCACCGTCCGCTCTGACTCCACGGCCGCCGCCAGCGCCGGCCCGGTGCGGCCGAGCCCTGCCTGCAGGGAAGCCATCAGCAGCCAAGGCCAGAGGACCACCAGCTGCAGCTGGGGGCCACCGCTCATGCTCCCAGCTGCGGCCGCGTGCCCGGGCCACGCATACCGCTGGGGACGCGCTGCGCCCTCGCCCTGCTCCCAGCCGCGGGGCTCCGGGGGGTGCGGGGGGCACAGGAGGTGTGGGGAACACGCAGGGGGGGGTGGGGGGAAGTTTGGAGCCGACTGCTCACTGCACGGCCGCCCGGCTCTGTGCCATCGCCGCTTCTCTTCCTCGGTGCCACGTGCTCGGAGGCCGCTGGGAGCTCGGGAGCATACTTTGAACAAATATATGTATATCTATCTATAATAATAATAAAATAATCCGAAGTTTCCGAAAAAGAATCCTAAGTTTCCAGTCAGTCCTGCGGCAGGTAAATCCGGGGAGAGCGGCGGAAAAGGCCGAGCAGGTGGCAAGCAGGGGGCAGTTCAGGTGCACGGGGGGTCCCAGAGCTCAGCCGCGCAGCGTGGGGAGCGGGGAGGGCTCTGCATGGGCGCGCTGCCCCCGTGCCTCCTCTGTCGGTCCCGCTGGGCCCAACGCGCCCATCTCTGGGCCACACCGGCACGGCACCTCCCAGCACGTGCCGGAGCTCCACACGCTGAACGCCGCCTGTGATTATTGGAATCCTTCCTAAGAGCCGTGCAGGGGGTGCTTCTTGAGTTTGCGGCAGAAAGAAAAGTTTGCTACTGTGCCGTCCGCATCCAACGCGGGGCAATCCCATCCATCCTCATCGCACCAGAAATGCTTCATTCAGAGCAGCTCGGGCTCTCCCCCCGCACTCCCGGCTCAGTCCAACTCCGGCTGCGGGTCCCGAGACGGTCACAGCACGAAGCTCCCCGCCATAGCTGCCGGGAAACGTCCGAAAAGGCCCCGAACTGTGTCAGCCCTTAAGCGCGGAGCGGTGCAGGTACGGAGCGCAGCGCCGCAGCGTCTCCTGTTGCTCTCACGCCGCGAGTTCCGGGAGCAGCGCGTCCAACACGGTCCCAACCGAAGGCCCCGTGCAGCACAGCGGCAAATCCCATGGTCTGCCCAGGGGTCACAGCAACGCGCCCTCCGCACCTGGAGGGCCGACACGGGACGCGCCGCCGGGACGGGAGGGACCGCGCTCAGAAGGGACTGAAAAAGAAAGAATCATCTGCAAACCTGTTGGGCAGCGCGGTATAGCACGGCACGGCACGGAACGGCACAGCGCTGCTGCACCGCACAGGGATCCCCAGCACCCCCCAGAGTTACTTCCAGCGGGTGAAGCACACGGCGCGCCCGATGCCGCGTGCTCGCGATCTTCTCTTCCTTCCCTACAGAGCGCGGAGCGTCGTTCAAAGCGGAGATCTTTGCACGACGGGGCGGCGCGAGGCGGAGGTGCGCGGAGGTGCGCGGTGCGGCTTCGGGGCGGAGCGCTCCGCGTGCGGGCAGCGCTGGGGACGGAGCGGCGCCGGAGCCCTTCCGAGGGAGTCCCGCACGGCGGCTCTACGCGCGGGGGGCGGCAGAGCCCGAAGCATCGGCCGCGGTGCCGCGGGGAGCCCGGCCGGGCCGTTCGGGCATCATCGGGAGGCGAACGGATCCCGCGGGGGAGCTCCTCCGGGGCAGCGCCTGCGGGAGCGGAGGGCGGAGGAGCGCCGCGGCCGTCGGAGCTGCCCGGCGGGGCTGCGGGCTGCTACCTGCTGACACAAAGTGAGGGTGGAGCGGAGCCGAGCGCCCGCCCCGCCCCGCCCGGCCCGGCCCCGCTCCCGGGCGCCCCCTCCCGCCGCTCCGCGGGGTCCGGGCTGAGCGCCGCTCCGCACCGCCGCGGTTCCCCCGGGCCCTCCGTCGGCTCTGCCCTTCGGCCGCGGCCCTCCCGCTCGCTGCCGTCCGGGAGCCCTCGTCCAGCTGCCGCTGCTGCGGAGGGTTCGGGTCGGGCTGATGTCAGAGGTCTGGAATTCAGCTGTTATTCGGCTCTGACATCGCTGAGAGGTGAATAATGCTGCAGGTCAGAGCCGTAACCTCGGAGCAGGGCTGCGACTGGGTGGGTGAAGCGGCCGCGGTGGAGTGGTGCTCGAGGAGAGCGCTGCGAGGTGACCGGGAACAATGCCCGGCGCTCAGCTGTGCGCGGAGCACAACGCTGCTCACGGAAAGGGGCATCAGAGAAAGCAAACAGATGAATGAGGGGCTCCTAAATTGTGCCTGAGCCACCTCTGGGGGAGCTCCACAGAAATTCGTGGGTTATGCAAAGAGGAACAGGTTCACTTCTAGAAATAAGAGCGGGTCTGTTGGGGCGATGAGTGTCTGCTGCTAAAGGTGGCAGTGGGAACTAAGGAAACCGGGGTATCTGTAATGGAAATCGGGATAGCAGGAAAAGCGGTGCTGCGGTGGCACAGCTGCCAGGGAGGTGAGGGGTCACTGCCCCTGGAGGTGTTCCAGAGCCGTGGGGATGTGGCACTGAGGGGACACGGTGGGATGAGGTGGACTCGGGGATCTCAGAGGTCTTTTCCAACCTGAATGATCCTAAGATTCTGTGAAACACGAAGGATTTGTTCCGACCACGATGATATGTCCTTGGTAACTCGGAACACACGCAGAAAAGACCACAGTTCAGTTTCAAAGTTTAATTCATTGCAGATTGCTGCAGCCACGCTGTTTGAGCAGGACTATAGAAGAGCATCCTCGCATTAACTTACAGTGCCAAGTCTTCTGGGGGCAAACAGGAGTCAGAAAGGTAAGCTGAGAAGTTCCCTTTGTGCTGTGTGTGAATTAAAGAGGTAGCAGCTGCAGTCTGAAGTCCTTTGAACTCCATCTCCTTACACCCTGAATCCATGAGGAAAGTGATGGAATCCATTTGGGAAGCGGGACTTGGATGTATCCACCTCACCCTTCACTATTCACACCAACTGGAGCTGTACTGCACATATGTAATATAAGATACAGGAGAACAAATCTGAGGACAACGAGCATGGAAACGTTCCCGCCAGCCTTGACCTAAAAGCATCCTCAGATTCTATTTGGATGGCTGGAGAATAATTAAAGGCTTTGCCTCGGCTCATCCCACCACTCAGCACTCACTGGGGACATCCTGCCCACGGTCGGAGGCTGCATGAGGTCCTGCAGGGTATAGCTGGGGTGGTCTTGGCCGCTTCTCTCTGCTTCTCTCGTGTGTGTTTTGTTCAGGACTGGCTCTAATTAATTCTTAAAGAATACGAACATGGATGAACCAGCTGAATTTATGTTCTAAGCACTCTTTCATGTATATTTCCCTGACAATATAAATACAGTCTGTGCCCCCTTTATCCTTCAAACGGTATTTTAACATAAATACAAACACGCAGCTATTCCAAACTTAAAATCTACTATCAATATAAATACACTCATATTTAATAAGAATGTATCTAAGACCTGTTAAAGTCCTAAAGCAACACATAACTTACCATTGCAGGGAGCATAAGAACCAAAAAGAATTTACTAAAACAGAAGACTTCTCCATCAGTGTAAGAGATGAGCAGCTGTTGTATGTAATGGATACCCACTGGAAGGGACACACTGCCGAACAGAGCGCTGCTTTAGGAAGGAAGAGCATTTCCTGGGTAATCACTCAGAAAATTAGCTCATCTTAACTACAGCAGCTCTCCTGAACCCCTGACCCATTCAGACCTGGAATCTTGTGACTTCCCTGCGCTTTTGTTTCATACACAATTCCCATTACAGGGTCACAGTGTGACTTCAAGCAAAGATGGTGAGAGCACCGAACGGCGCAGGGTGTGCTGTGGCTTCCAGCAATGTCCAACAGAAAGATTCTGAGCACAGCACTAAAAACAACTTGTTTCCCAGCGAGAAAGGTTCAGACGAAGCTCTCAAGGTTGTTCCAGTTTACAGGGAGTTCAGACTTTCCACGTCTGAGAAGATGAGCAGCTAATCATTACCTCATATAAAAAGTTCTGACCACTAGATGCTTTGTAACTTGTCAGCTAGAAAACGTCGTGAGAGAGGTGTAAAAAAACCACGGGGTGACCAATATCCCAGAGTGAAAGTTGTTAAAAAACAGTGCCTTTTTTGTCGGTGTTGGCTTTTTTCAACAGCTGAAACGATCCAAAGCGCTGTTGTGTGCACTGCACTGCCTGAGTCTGACAAGAGAACCCAGCTGGCAGCTGCTGCACGTTTTCACATACTTGTCACCCACTTCTCACTCTCTTATTTCTTCCTTTGGAAAGTGCTCCTGCTTGCAGGCTACATCCACCAGCAGATGGAGATCTAGGAAGAAAAGGAAATAATGAGTAAATATCAGTCTGCGTGTTTTGCTCAGCGTCATACGTAGGGATTGTAATTCTAGCAGGTAATGTGGAACGTGGCCTGAGAGGCTGCAACCACAGCATTTGAGGTCTATAGGAACAGGAATTGTTCTCATCTTGCAAAACTTTAAGTGTAAAACAAACAAAGAGAAAAATGAAAGTGGTTTACGTGCCCATTCATGCCATGGCAAAATGGAAACATTTCCAATGTACAGCCAAACCAAAGACAAAACTCATCACCTTACAGCTCAAGGAAGTGAACACCAGCATGAAGTCACAACAGGACCACTACCCTTGTGAACTTCAATCTCATAACAGATGCATTCACATCTTAGGAAAAGAATTCCAGCCCTGTTGTTCTTATGTGCTATGAAGAACCTGTGGGAAAGGCAGCAGCTCTGTGCTTCCTCCAAAGCAGGCTGCTGAGAACAAAGCCTGAAGAGCCACGTGGATGGAGAAGTGAGGCAGCTGGTAACAACACAACTCCAAATCACTTAAGAAACAACATCTAAGAACCACTCATCCAAAACAGCAGACTGACAGCACAGGGGATGTGAGAGTCCTTCACTGAATAGATAATGAAACCAAAGTAGTGGCAGCTGAGCTGGAGCAAGAAGCTGCAGTTCAGACTCCTGAGAGCACCTTCACTTCATCCTGCTCCAGCCCAGGATATGCTGCAGTGCCCCTGGGCCAGGCCTGGCCCTGCACAAACTCCTAACACCTCTGTGTGGGATTTCACCTTGTCTTACTAGGAGTGCTGGATGAGTGGTAAGATTATTTTTCTCTGGAAGGTGCAGGAAATCATTCAGATGAACACGTGATAGCATGGGAGACCTTTGCTGAATGATGATTTGCCCTTAGCAACCGCACTTATAAATCTATCTGCAGTGCGTAAGAGGGAATGCATAATGGCACAGCTGTAGTGGCAAGGCTGGTGGTAAATGTCTAGGGCACCTTGCAGCACAACAGTGATGGAGTCATCAGAGCCAGTGTTATCTCAGTGTTATGTCTGTGCTCCTGTGCAAGAAAAAAAAAGGAGGAGGTTGCCAGACTATATGAAGAACAGGATCAGATAACTCAGCAATAATAATAATTATTATAGTAATAAAAATAGCCATAGAGGAAGAGAGCTTTTCCCTAAATGCATCAGAATGCTTCAATTCAGAAGCAACCCCACCTGCTCCGTTCTGAGACCACTATTTCCAGAAAAAAAGGCTGCAAACAAAAACCTCTCTAGTGAGAATCTGAGCCTTCTCATGTGCTCTCTTAGAAGAGGAAGCACAAAGCACAGACACTAGCTCCACTACAGGGTCACTAGATGAGCCTAACTGTGGAGTGCAACGCATAGAAAATAGGAGGGGACGCAGTTTCTATCAGTCTCTGTCAGTCATTTGTGAAGGCCAGAAGGACACCTGTTGCAGGTATAGATGCTGCAGACAAATTTATTCCAAGCTGAGCTGACAAACCTATCCCAAAACCCAGATTGTATAGATGAGCCGAACTAGCAAGCAGTCAATACAAGGAGACCCACCATCAGCACCTTTATAGCCATGTGCTAAGAGCAAGCCAGGGGGCTGAAAAATGTGGTCCCTGAAAGGTGTGAACCACACCAACACTCAAGAAAGAGTAGGAAGGGAACAGCTGACACAGCCCATTCAGGTGATGTATGTGCTGTAGCTTCTGACTCTCTGAAGGAGAGCTCAAAAGCAGTTCTGCTCTTAACAAAGGAGATGAGGTCCTGCTGTTAGATTTCGAGGTGCAAAGACAATTAGCATATGAGAGTAAGGATATGCTTGAAACATGTAAACAAATATTTTGAAACAAAAAAAGAACAGGGTACTTCAACCACTATGTAATTACCCTGTGTTAACTACCTTCACTTTCAAAGAACACTAAAGCTTGCATGGCTTTGAGAAGTGACTAGAGAATTTGATGGAAGAAAAGTTCACTGAGGTCTTTTTTTACTTAATAGCACAAAAATACTAAATATGTTTTTGGAGACAGGACACTGGACAAGAGACACTCTTCATCTTCACCCCTGTTTGACAGACATTCCTACTCCACTACGTTGGCTCCCACCATGTGATACCTTGAACTTGGTGTCACCACACAGCAAAGACAAGGGAACAGTGTCACAAACCTACTGAAACAGATGGAACAAGAGTCTGTTCTGTATGTTCTGTACCTGCCAGCCCTTAAATGAGGTAGGGAGGGGTGGCCCACCTGTGCTCCCAGGGCTGGCTGTGCCCCTTCCCCAGGTCCTCAACCACTGGTTCAGGCCATGACCTCACAGCTCCCATACAGACATGTTGTGAAGAAACAGTTGGGAATGGTCACTGCACCCAATTTTAGCTTAGAAAGGTTAAGGAAGAGGATGAATCCAAAGACGCACAGAAGAAAGGAGGTACAGACAGACAAATGCAGAAGCTAACAGAAGTCAGCTCACACTTAAACACATCTCCTCCAGGCTTGCAATTGGACTGCAGGAGATGGGCACCGCAAAGCACTTCAGAGCCATTATCATGTGCCCTATTTATTTTGGGACAACTTGACCCTGATCATGCTTGGTTCACGTGTGCTGTCTCTATCCTCTAACCTACCAACCCTAAAAGGTACAACAGTGGACATGCACACCCGGATGACTGTTAAGTTTCCCAGAGTGCTACTATGCTAATCATTGCTAATTATCCAATTAGGATAGCAGTGTTTCATTTCTGTAGAACAATCCCACAGAAATGCTTTCCAAAACGCTTTGCAAAATGTTGCTGCAACTTCACAACTGTTAAGTAAATTTGTTCTTCTTAATCTTTGTAATAAAGTATAGTATATAAGTACAATATATAATTACAATATATACAATATATAATATATATTATAAATATAATAAGATACAAAAACTGAGAAGCATACCTACTGTCCATGTTATCAGGAAGTAAGTGGACCAGAACTCTCAGTTCTACATTTTAAACAAAAGTTCAAGATGACATCCAATTCATTGATTTCTTTATTTTATAGCTTCCAGATAAAACAACATTATTACTCACTTACACATTTGAAACTGATGGGCATGTGAGCTGAATTATTAACTAGCGTAACTGGGACCTGGAAAGTACCCTTTGAAGTGAGGAACAGCTCTTCAAACCCTACGACCTGTTCTTCGATGATCAGCTGTGAGGGAAATGGTTTCCTGCAACACCTGGAAGCCACACCAACTTTTCCTCCAGAATGGATCTGAACTGCACTCGGTGTCCTCTCATGTCTCTCTGTTGTGAGGATATTGAGGTTTTCCTTTGGTTGTTAGATCTGATGAACCGTTTGGCCTCAGATGATCTCCTACTTGTTTCTCTCATGTATGTCAGCAGACACATCAGCACTCCAGAACACAATTTTTTGTCAACTTCTGCACTTCATGACTTCGTTGGCTTTTGGGAGTTTTTTTATGTGTGTGGTTTTTTTCCCCTGCCACATCAGTTGTCATTTCATAACTCAATCCTTCCCTGTGGCACTGTCACGCTCCAGCACACATATCTATGGGCTTCATCTCAATATTGTGACATCTCTGTTTCTCACACAAACCCCAGAACAGCAGGTTTCATTTACTCATAATTTATACTCTTTCCCACATGAGTAATTGGTGTATCTCAAGAAGTGTATCAGCAAGTACACTAAGAGGTTGTACAGAAGCAGTATTTTAACTGAAAGTATGAAGAAATACATTGCAGACAAGAGCTAACCTGGTCTGATTTCCCCTTTCTGTAATGGCTAGTTTCAGAGCAGCTGTCTTGCTAATCTCTAAAAAAAAAACCAATAGAATCTCTTCTTACCCGGGGACTTACACTCCTGTGAACTGTTTTTTTTCTCTCTGTTTCTGGTTTTTACAGATGAAACAGCGTTTTCTATAGATTTCTTCACAGTCCCAGTTCCTGAAGTGAGGCATCCTACCTCTTCTGTCTCTGACCTTAGGAGTGGACATTTAACACTAGTATCCACCTGAAACAAAACACAGCAAAAAAAGCAAAGATGACTCAATGTTTTCTTTCAATCACGTCAGCAGAACAAATAAATACTTATCTCCACTCCAAAAGGACATCTACCAAGTGCTGAACAGTACCTGTATGGATTGTATAAGCATTTTTAGCTCAGAGTTAAGGTTGCCAGGTCCAAAGCCAAGCTTTTACATAATGTCATATTAAGCAAAACATGAAGTCAGAAAGCCAAAACATAAAGAGTACACGTACTCACAGTGTCAGCTTCGTCCTCAGTCACCACACCGGGCATGAGAAGCGAAGCAGAAGAAACCAAGGTGCACTTGTTGGTACCAAGAGCTGCATTGCTAATGACAGGTGTACCTCAGACAACCACACAGAGCCGTGTGATGCAAAACTACGCAGGTGAGCGGTGCCCTTCTGGCTGGAAATCTCACCCCACCCCATCAAATTGGTAAGACATTGCATTATAATGTTGTTGCTTGCTTTTTGGAGCCCTCTGCTGCTGCTCCATATGTATTTTGCAGGCAACCATTTCATGAACTTGAGCATTTCTCTAACAATGTGGCAAAATCTGTAGGTTAAAAAAAAGGGGAAAAAAGCCAAGCAACCAAGCTATGATTCTGTCCCAATAAGGAAGTAAAAATAAGCACAATTAAGCACCTGGAATTTACCTTCAGACAGAAAGATGTTCTGACTATCATCAGTTCTAGAGCACTGAGCTGTTCTGCAAATATCCTATCAATCAACATCATAAGATGAGAGATTGTTCAGAGCCTGCTGTGTTTCCTTCTATGAAGGCAAAAAAAAGTGTCTGAAAACTGGTATGTGTGAGTTAGCAGAGGGCAGAAGGTCATCACATGCAGTAATAAGACATCAGTAGTGCCAGAAATCACTCTCTCCCTCTTGAGTCTGCCATTGCTCGGCGTTAAATAGACAAAAGGCAACGTGTATGCAGATTAACAGAAATATAGACAGATTCTGTTGAAGCTGTACCTTAATTTTCAAAAAGGCCTGTGCAAATATAGCATCTGAAACACCCAGGGAGAGAGAGCTCCCCCAGCAAGCCCCTGGAATTGCTGGATGTTCAGTCACTTCACGGCAGTATTTGCTCTTTGAAATGCGTTGTCTATATGTACTGCATTAGTAGTATTAATTAGCTAATAGGAAAACCATCTGGATGGCTGTGCCTTTCTGTCTGACATCAGAACCACAGCTTCTCCTTAAGTGTAAAAGCAAAGAGAAGGAAGGAGGTCTGTAGTTCATTATCTTCACCAGACAGAATGTGAGTTAAGTCTTGAGATGGACTCTTACAAACAGGGAAGGGTGGCAGGTCACGGAGAGGTACAGACATCAGCAATTGCGTGGTAACACTTCTTCACATGATGATTTGAACCTTTCCATTCCCACTGAGTTCTACATAACAAAACCTTCTCGGGAAAGGAGTATGCAGCATTCCCTTTTCTACTGTCTATGTAGGATCTTACCCACCAACTCTTTTAATAATCTTTTGTGAAAGTGGCAATAATACGATTTCCATCCTAACAGCATCAGGCTAGCCCACATAAATCTGGTTCCAAAGTTCCCTTCATTTCTTTTATTTTTTAAGTGAATGTGCTTCTGATTATGGCTTTGCCACATCTGCAGACAGACTCCTCACTTGGGCCCAGCACCGCTGCAGTTCCGTCCCAAATGCTGCTTGGCAGAGAATCAAACAAAGCTACCAAAGCTGACAGATGTGAAAGTTTTGCCTTTTCACTTCAGTTATTGAAAAAATGCCAAATTGTTCACCAAAAAAAAAAAACCCTGCTGTGCCTCAGTGGTTACATGACTCTGGTGCCCAGCTGGAACAATGATGAGAAACGTTACTAAAATCAGCCTTGGTCTCACACAAATGGGGTTTGCTGGATTAACCTTCCCCGAAGCAAGCAGCAGTTTCAGCCTTCAGGCAGGGATACTACCGAGGAGACAACAACACAGGAGGCACATTCCCCTTGATCAGGCACTGTGGATGTGCTGCATTTCCACTTTAAGAAGGAAAGAAAACATTTCTTATGAGTAAGAGTGGATAAAAATATGCCCATTTGAGGCCAAAATGTGTAAAAGACAAGGACAGGAATTCACTGAGGCGAAGATGACAGTGCTGAGCCCGGACTGTTGAATGTACTAAGACCTTTCAGGCAAAGAATTGCTCTTTAATTTGCTGTTTTTTAAGCCAGGAAGCAGAACAAAGCAGGTGAACACCTTTCTATGGAGAGGACAGTTCAAGACACAACAGCTGTCCCAAAACTAATTACATGATAGGAAATATTGTGGAAGAAATAGAGAACAAAATATCAAACACCTTTGCATCACTGTAAAAATCCATCGTTTTCCTGCAGCTTCAATGTGGCGTGCAGCCACGGTCTCTTCATTTTAGAAATAATAGAAACAGAAGAGGCTGAAAGCAAACTCAGAGATCCACAGAGCAGCTGTCATGCACAGGACACTACCAGAGGGAGTCTGGAGAGCAGACTGCTGGGGAGGCTGCGACAGACATCTGAAATCACAACTGCATGGAGAAAGTGGCTGGAGGTGACTGATGAAGCTCTTCATCAGTACACAGTGAGCAAAGAATCTGTTTGGCCAGCGCTACAATTCACGTGGTTTCAAGGGCTGACTTCAGCCAAGGCAAGAGAAACTCAACATCCCAAGTCCTCCCACTGGAAATACAAGGAGCAGTGCCCTGTTCTAGTTGCAGGCGTTGTTCTTGCTCTTCCTCGAGCATCAGGTTACAGCTATTGTCTTGAGGCCTGACACCGGCAATCAGGCTTTGATCTGACCCAGCGGAGCTGTTCTGATGTTGGTTTATTAGCACCAGAGGAATTTGCTCCTCCTCTGCTGCTACAAAGAGGAATAAAACAGCCTTACCTGCCTGGGCAGTATTTTACCATAAGCTTGCTCTGAATTCCATGACACTGTGCTACTGAGAGCTGGAAGCCTTCCAGATTTCGGGATAAGGAAGACAGCAAATAATGTAAGAGCCTAATGGATGTACAAGCATAGGAACCTACTTTGGAGAGTTCTGCACCTGCCATGATCCCAGGCTCTGGAAATACCACTGGATGAGAGGCAGCTGTGGGGACAGGTTAAGGCTGCCTCCAGTTTGGCAAGGGGAGACAAGTGAGAAGTAGAATACCCCTAACAAAAAGAGCAAAGCTGTCAAACAAAAGGCCTGTAGTGCCCAATTTCCTCTTCAGGGCAGAATAATCCCCAGCTATTGAACTAGTTAACTTCCAGAGAAACAGACTGGCCAGCACCAGGATTCTCACGCAGGACACACATAAGGGGGTCTCAAAACCATAGCATCTTCCTCCTCCAAACAAAGCCATGGCTCATGCACTGAATTCATGGAATCATAAAATTGTTTGAGTTGGAAGGGACCTTTAAAAGCATCTAGTCCAACTTCCCTGCAGCAAACAGGGACACCCACGGCTTGACAATGTGCTCAGTGCCCCATCCAGCCTGAGCTAGGACTTCTCCAAGGATGGGGTACCACCTCTCTGGACAACCTGTTCCATTCCTCCATTCTTAACAAGAGAGTGAGGACCACAAACTCCCAAAATCTTTCACAAAGGAAAAGTACACTTCTAAAAATGCTGTTCCAAAGATGCCAAAGCTGAAAACGTTTAAACTGTGGTCAACAATTCATATAATGAATGGAAACTCTCTAATGAGCAATGAGCACAACACAAGGAAGTACTCTTTCCTACGTGAGGAAGTACATTATAACTCAAAAAAGCTTCCACTTCATCACTGTCAATACAGCCACACTATGCATTTTTCCCTTGCA
The DNA here is from genome assembly GCF_016699485.2 of Gallus gallus. Classification (NCBI taxonomy): domain Eukaryota; kingdom Metazoa; phylum Chordata; class Aves; order Galliformes; family Phasianidae; genus Gallus; species Gallus gallus. The sequence continues at coordinate 1,116,418 of NC_052550.1, forward strand.
ACTGAGTGGCATAAGTTGGCCACCATAGGCCAAGTTTTGGACATCATCAAAGCCAACGTGTCATCAACAAGGGATACTTTTCCACTGCCTTTTTAAAATAATAGATTTTTTTTTTTAAATCATGCTTTACCAAACAGATTCTTCGCTATCCATTAAAATCCTAATTAAAGAACTCTTTGGTTCTTAAGAATGCAAAAAAATTAAAGCTATCAGACCAAAACCCGGCATTACTACTGAACAGAGTTATCTCAAAACACAGGCTGTTTTATCTTCATCACTTACCTTCTGTGGACTCAACGACTGCACTTCCCGAACAATCATGGCTGAGAACTGAGCTGGGAGGTGGTCTGGCTCTTCTCTCAGTTTTCCTCGTGCTTCCTGCGTGGCCACAGGTTCTCTCACTATCTGAGCAGCAGCACATTCTACAGATGCAGTGGTGTGGAGAGCGTAAAAGTATTCCGAAGGCTGTGACAGAGAACAAGCTACCTCTTGATCTCCCACCACAAATGACGTAACGTCTGACACCACAGGGGTGAGAGGTTCCAGCCGGCCTTCTTCATCTGAAGGTGGATCGTCGTTCTCAGTATCAGCTAACAGTGGTTGACCTCTGTTGAACTGAGGGCTTGACCACTGGTTCTCCACAGGCTCCACTTTCACTGTTCCAACTTTAGGCGACGAACGCATTTCATCAACAATCTGAAACACAGCTTCAAGATTTACTTCTGTCTTCTTGCTTTCATCAGAGGTATGGTATGGCCAGGTAGAGGGCAGGAACTCAACCGCATACGGCGACTGCACTGGAGGACTCTGGGAGAAACAAAATGCAGTGAATGTTTCTTTCCAAAAAATACAATGACAGGACGTGCACTGGTTCTGCATGTTCTGTAAATGAACCCGAGCAATCAACAGAAGAGTTTGTAAATTCAGGAACACAAAAGCTTGTTTGTTATTTGCAGTTAGATCAGCAGGTTTAATCAAAGAAAGGCTACTGATTTGGCTTAGTTTTCATTAACCACCTCACTCACAGCAAGCTCACTTTCTTCTGTCTGCCATCTGTTCTGGAGAGAAAGGAAGGCAACTTAACAACACCCGAGTACTCTTTCAGATGCATGGTCTGTGCACCCTTTGCATTGCCAGTGGACATATATCCAAGCTTTCAAATCAGAAACTTCTAGTCTTAGTAGGATCTGTGGGGTCACACTAGAACCAATCCTTTCACATGCAACATTTGTGATAGAAAAGGACAGAGCGCATGTACCTGACATCAGTTCCTCTAAAGCTCAAGCAATCCTGGTACATACAAAAATAACATAAACCACAAGATTTTTAAGCAAGAGAAAAAAGTACGTAAGCTGTAAATGTGCACAGGAACAACTCAACATGAGGAGCCCACAGTTACATACTGATAACATCTTTTCCTTCTTCTGTTCATATACACATCCACACAATGAGTGATTTCCAAGGACACTCCTGTCCCAAAATGAAAGGGACTCCAGATACCTATGAAAACAAAATACCATAGAATCTTCCCATCTGTCACAGCCTCTGACCCAGATACCTCTCCCATATCAGTGCGTCTCACAGATGTGTGACTCAAAGTCTACATAAATCCATACGTAGCCCTACAGATCTTCAGGCTGGAAACACCTCTTGGACAACATACAGAGGCTGCCTTCACCACCACAGGACTGGTCTGAACGCTACTGAAAGACTTCACTGGAATGACAGGACACAGCAAGCAACACAGTGATTATTTTTTAGCAGAATTCATGTAAATCAAAGAACTTTCAAAGCAGAAAGAAGGCAGTGAAGAGTTCCAAAAGCAGCTATTGCTACCCAAAGGAAATGACAAATCACATTTTAACAGCCTGTGCCTGTACTGCTATTTCTTCTGGAGGTTGATCAGATTTAAAGAATAATGGAAGGGTAATATCTCCTGATAAATAAGTGATATAATGACTTTGAACAAAACTCAAGTACTTTTAAAATACAATCTTTCTTTGGAAGAGATCTAGTAGGAAGGATTAGTCCTCAGAGCTGATTTTCCTCAAACATTCTAGCTGAGGTAAGGGCCATTGAAAAAAGCTATTTCAAAAGATGAATATATTAGAGAACAGGAAGCCACAGGATTAGGAAAGTCACAGCAGATCAAAAGTCATTGAAGCATCTGGTCTCTCAGTAGCACGAACATCAGAAGTCCTCGAAGGAAATACCACAAACAGATGAGAGAATATCAAGATCCCTTCTTCTGGGTATATGAAGTCCTATAGCTGACTTATGTAGTTGTGCTCGTCTGCAGACAACAATACAATTTTAGGGAGAAAAAGAAAAGAGATAAAACCTTGAGCCTGAGAAATTTAGGTTAAGCAAAATCTTTTCATTAGAGGCAAGCCACCTTAATATTTTTAAGACGTGAGTTTGAACTTAGTTACTTTCATGTTTTTTTTTTCCAGTTGTACTTTTTAAAGTATTAATACAAGATGTTTCTTGTTTATTTATTGCACTGTTTATTTACTGTCTTAAGTAGCAGGATTTTAAGGAAGATCTGGGTAAACAAGTCAACTGCCCGTGCATGAGATCACCACTGGCAAAAGGAAAACCGTACCAAAAAAAAGCAAGCAAGCAACCAACCAACCAACCAGCACAATGCAACTTCTGCCTCTTCCTTGTGGAGCTCAGCTTGAAGCTGTTAGAACACATAACCATCTTCTTAGGTGTGCTGCAGGATCTAGTATGCATTTCCAGTAGGAGAAAATGCCCACATACAGGACACAGCATAAATCTTTTTAATTTACCTAGAAAATACATGACAGACAAGACTGAGAGGGAGGCAGCAGTGAAGCAAAGCAAAGTGATAAAGTTTGAGAAGTCAGGACTCTAAAGATTGCTTGGCTAAAGACTCTTAAGTCTCTCAAGATTGCTTGTCATTGGAGCTGAAGAAGAAGAAAGGGCTGATTTAGCAAAAGAGGTGAAAGGGAAGATAGGCATTTCACTTATCATAAGATTATGTAGTGTACCGAGGAAGTAAAGCACAACTGTGCCTCGTAGGTAACTGCTTGGACTAAACCAACCCGACTTGGATCCTGGGCAGCCATTCACAAGTGCTTCAGGTTCAATTTCAACTTGAAATAACATGGATGATTATCATTCTTATTACAAACAAATGCAAACTACTTAGCACTGCTTTAAAGTCAGGGAAGTTTATTCTCCAATTTGTTCTCCCATATTTATTGCTTCTATTGCCAACTAACACATGCTCCAGCTCCACAGGGAAATATTGATGGCTTAGTAAAACACTAACAGCAGCAATCAAATAGCAGGGCTGCTAGTTTAAAATATATATGGTATATACATATATATATGTAAATATATCACTAAAATCCAACAAGTAGCCTCAGTTCACCGCTCTTTTGTCATAAAAGAGCTGGGAAGTTCAGCACTGAAGGTTGTGAGCTGTCAGAACAGCTGTTGCAGGAGATAGCTGGTTTCCTCTTGTGAGACTCTCATTCCCACCCAAAGATACTGCTTCATCACACTGACCATCAGCCCACTCCACCAGAGAAACCAAACAAAAAGAAAACAAAGCTGTACTTGAGCTCGCAATTTTGCAAGCCACAGTGATGGAGCATAATACAAATCCCTGAAGCTGCTGATTACAGAAACTTGCCAACACATACCCTTATCAGCTGTTGTGTGTGGGCATATCCATACACATCCCCTGCTTCTTCATGTGCTGATTCTCAGAAGCTTTCTCTAGAGAGCTGTGGGCAGACAGACATTTCACCTGCATCCCTGTGTGCCACACTGCAGTCAGGGCCACTCCTTTACTGCATACCCAGCGGTAGCCTCCTATTCCCAATAAGCTGTACCTGTCTTAATCTCTCCTAAAGTTAAATGGATGCCCTCTGGAAGAATCAGTAAGGACGAGCACAAGGCTTAAGCTTTCTTGGTCAACAATTCCTACTTTCAATTCCAAGACCACAAAGCACAGTCTTGGACCCGAAATAACCAGGGCTGATTATCAACTTGCTGACCACCAGTGTGCTCAGTGTCTTACAGAACCAGAGGATGCACCTGGCCTGCTTGAACCTCATTAGGTCCCCGTGGATGGCATCTCTTCTACCATTCTGGACTGCTCCAGTCACTTGTTAACTAACTTTGACCGTTTGGAATATATATACTACTGCTTTGGAGGATTTGTACAAGTGGTTCCTGATGACAGCACACAGTCAGGGGAGGATGGTCAACATTGCAGCTGGCCACATCCCTCAGCAGAAGTTTGGAGAAGTGTCTCCCCAGAGCACACAAGAGGTGAAGTGGTTATTCTTCATGACTCATTGGAAACCACAGGCAAATTGCAGTCCTCTGCCCCATCAGCATGTTCCAGGAGAGGCAATCTACACTAAAGCAAGACTTAAGAAGTTTTATTGGTCTATTCTGCAGGATATTTGTGTTACTCTGCTCAGGAGAGCAGACAGAACTGATCTGGGATTGCCGTTGGGCTGTTCACACAGAAGAATACCTTCCAGCATCCTCTGCCCAGATGCATCAACAGCTTTTGATCTGGGATTCCCTGGTTACAGTTGTATTATCATCACAGCATCCACCAGTAAGCAGCCTGAATCTCTTTTGGCTCTGCACACTGTCCAGGAGCTCGCTTCTTCAAACTAATCACTTTCACTGAACGCTTTGGACAGTGCATTTATTGATCTAGCCCTAATAACAGCCCTGATGACTCTCTTGGAATGGTTTGCTATCCCAAACGCAGTGATAAGAATTTATCTGACCATCACTTCCCATCACTCAGAGTCATTCCCATGCCCAAGCTTGAAAAAAGCTCCCACAGCTCTCAAACTGAAAGTCAGAGGACAAAGATGCACTGTGTGCAAAATAAATATGAGAGTACCAGTGGCATGATTGGCCAGTGACCATTTATGTACCCACACCAACACAATATTCTGGCTGTAACATGAACATCTTGGGTAAGATATATTTTTTTTTAAAGGCCATGAATAAAAGACAAAGGTTGATATTTGCAAGGCAAGAAACTGGATAATCAAGTTTGGGTAGGTAAACCCTTCTTCAGCATACAAAGCTTAACTTGCTTTGCTTGCCTCTGTGACAAAAAGAAAAAAGAAAAGAGTATATATATTATGCTCTAATACAGAAGGAAGGCCTTGCAGTTTTGCTTCAAATCGTTGGCAGTTGATAAGGCAGCTCCTCCAAATGAGGTGCTTCATATAATTTGGGTGAAAATGCAACTGCAGAAAATACTGAGGTTATTTTAATAGGACATCTCTGAGGTGTGGCTGATTCCAAAAATCATCTCAGTTTTCCTCAGTCATCCAATGAAGCTATGGATTGCAGAAAGCTGTATGGGATCACAAAAACAGAACAAAACAAAAAAGGAGCTCTTTCCCAGTATTACCATATTACAGAATTGCATTTTGTCTAGGTAAAGTTATTCTTCAAAGGTAAATGCAGACTTGTTAACTAGAACAAATTCTGGTGAAGTCAAGCATGAATCTGTATGATACAGAGGAAAACAATCCACTGAAGAGGAGATCCACTATACTGCTACCTTGAAACCTATCTAGTATTACCAAAAGCACCTCTCTAAATATTCAGTAGTTCTCTGAAATAAACCTTGTAAAACACATTACTTTTACTTTCTCAAGTAGAACTTTCTCAAGTTTCTCAAGTTTTCAAATTTCCCTCCTTCATTCCAGCCCATAATCCTAGAGCTCATCCATATAGCTCTCCTCTGCTTTCAGCTGATGGCAGCACGCTGCACTCACCTGGAAGAAGCTGCAGTGGGTGTAGGTCAGAGCTGTAGGACTCGCACAGCAAGTCAGGGGGCTGATATGAGTAGCAGGGGAGCAACACGGCAGTGCAGCTACAAGAATTCAAACACAGTTATCAGACTTCCAGCATTTGTGTTTGGCATGCAGAGTTCTATTGCTTACTTTGATTAAACAGCTCAATAATCACACAGTGAACTAACTAAATTCCAGAACTGGATAATATCCCAAATGATTTTACGGCCGATTTCTGCATCTGAAAAATATTTGTTATGTTGTAAAGTTGACATACACACACTTACAAACTTTAGAATCACAATTTTGGCATGCTGTTATTACCTCTTTTGCTAAGCTGCTTGACTTCTTCTATCACAGCATAACACAGAAAGGGGATTCGCACAAGAAAAACATGCATGTTCATGCATACATACTGGAATTAAAGAGTCATTTCATTCTAAACAGCATCTTTGTATATGAGGCATTGTTCTGCAGGTATCATTTTTGGTGACATGCAGAAATACTTAAATTAAAAGTATAGGCCTTGCTTGAATGATGGATAACCTCTAAAATCTGCCATCATTCTGAGAAAAATAAATGCTTGATGGTATCGTATTCAGTTCAATGATAGTAACAGAGACTAATAAGGATAGCTGGAGGTGGCAAAAAGATAAAGTTTACTTGCCATGCTGTAAATTTACATGGGATTTCACCTAAGACAGATGTTACAATAACCAAATGTGATTTTTTTAGAACACCTATTCTTACTGCCCTTTTTAATGTGGCCTGGTGAGATTTTTGTGCAGTTTACAGCAACAAACAGGGGAAAACAACAAAGAAAGAGCCAGTGGACAGCCTACTAAGCAAGCATGGTATGTGCTTACGATTTGTAACTTCAGAGGCTCATTCTGAGCAACTCTATGATCAAATTCAGACCTCTTTCAGGAGAACATCCTATGACCTTCTCTGAAAGGGTGGTCAGGCACTGGAATGGGCTGCCCAGAGAGGTGGTGGAGTCACTGACCCTCAAAGTGTTCAAGGAACGTTTGGATGTTGTGTTGAGGGACATGGTTTAATGAGAACCATTGGTGATGGGTGAATGGTTGGACTGGATGATCCGGTGGGTCTTTTCCAACCTTAGCGATTCTATGATTCTATGACCTGTGGACATATCCCTGCTCTGGATATTGCCAAAAACCAAAACAAAACCTGGTTTGGTAATATTTCACTCACGGGAATCTCCAAACTATGTTAACAAACCCAAGAGAAACATCAGAACAGCTTCTGAAGGACTTCTGTAAAAGCAAGGCAAGACAGAAATGGCAGAGAAGTTCCTTCTAGCCTACTAAAGCAATTCTAAGGAGAATCAAACACATCTTATAAAGACATTATTTTCTAATGAAAAAAGAGGAAGGATGTGAAGGGAAGAAATGCTTGTGTAGTACTACATAAGCTAAACACCAAGTGAAGATTATCTTCTACAAAACAGTACAAGATAGATGACAGTACTTCTCACAGTACTTAGAGCAAAAGCAACTTGTTAATCAAACACACTGCTGTGTTTGTAAGTCAAAGTGAGGAACACAAAGCTGTGCAGAACAGAGAGATTGGTGACAGATTCTGAATGGGAGAACTGTCAGACAGACAGAATGGTTTGCACTCACAAGGATGTATTTTTGGCAGCTCACCGACAGTGGCAGTGCCTGACCCAACAGCAACAGCAGTGTGTGTGCACTATCATGGCATACACAACTGAAGTCACTTCAGAAACAAATCCACCATAAGACAGAGAACAATCCTACATAAGCACCATTACCACCCACAGTCACAAAAGGAGATTCATCACACATCCAAACAACTTTGTAAAAATGCTGAAGAAAGTATTTACTGACAAGTGGGGTTATCAAAGGTGAAGGTGTCAGTTCACTCAGTGTGCTTCACGCCTTCAAATGGAATCAAGATTCAACAAGCTTACCTGCTTCACTCACATGCTTTTGTCCTACATTAACTGCAGAGAATGAATTTCTGAGCTCTATTGTCCAAGGCACAGTTAATCTAGTCATACCCAGAAGAAATTACTGGAGAAAGCACAGTCTGCTATGAGATACTGACAGCGAACGCAGCTCTCATCTGAATATTAAAGAGACAAGGATAAGTGATATCTTATGGAATAAATATTTATTGAATACATTAAGAAAGAGATACAGCCTTTTTAAATAAAATGGAATAAGATGATCAACCTCAGAAGAGATTCGGTTTCTGTCAAAGAACAGACATACTGTTGCCCATAAAGGCCAGAGATGGAAAATTTCTCATAGTCTACAGGATACAACGTGCAGAATATGAACACCAGCTTACACAAATGGAATTGCTGGCAGTGGGACCATAACCAACCCAGAGATAAAACCCTCAGGACAAGTGGAGAGCAATGAAAAACAGCTCACAGAGCAAGGGAAGGCTGAACAATGCATTGTGAATATCCTTGCACGGATGCCAAATGACTGTATTTCAAGCATACTGAACATATATATCTATATTCAGACAGGTCACAAAGAACTTAAAGGAAATTATTTAGAAGCACACTAATAAAAATATTAAAAGAAAATACAAGTCATAAATCCCGACAGCTGAATGAGAAAAAATAAAAGAAAACAGAATAGGGAATTAGTTGACACTGGTGAATATGTAATGAGAATGAGTCAGAAAAAATACTTTATTTTCAAGAGAAGTCACTCTTTGCTGTCATCTGGAGAGACCTGCAGTAGGTAAATGAGCAGACATAATGGCAGTTGTGTTCATGTGATGGTTGCTAATAACATCAACTTTTTTCATGGCAGAAAAGAGCAGAGCCATGCGGACATGGAAAAAAAAACCTCTGTGAAGTCTCCCAAAGCCACCACCTACCCGATAAAGCTCTGTACTTCAGAAAAGTAAACTAATTTCATGTAGAAAATGATAGGTTCTTCACTGTCCGTCAATAATCAGGAGCTGGATGTTGGTGTTACAGTACATAGCTTCAGGAAAACATCAGCTTCACACTCAGAAGCTGTCGAAAAGACTCCCAAAGCCACTAATGAAATAGACATTGCTGTGAACTGCAGATAGAAAGGAAGATTATTACTGACTGCATGAACCTACGATTTACTCACACTTTCACTGCTGTGTGTCTTTTTGGACTCTCCATCTCAATAAGAAAATAAGAGAGCTGGAAAAGAGCACAGGGAGGGCAGTGTGGAGGATGCACCAAACACTTCCCTGAGCAAACAGCCAAGTGGGACTCTGCAGCCCAAGGGAAAATGCAGCCAAGGGGAATGCACCAGAAGTGTTTAGAATCACGAATGGTGCAGGGAGGGGAATAGAGATAGATGCACAATATGGAAAATGATGTAACATCCAGCTTTTGGAAAATAAACAGCAAAAGTTTTAAAGGGTTACAAGGAATCCCATGCAAACATTTATTTCACAAGTCACCAATAAATAAGTAACACAGTCTCTTCAATAGATCAAGTCTCAATCTTTTGTCCAAGAATAAAAAACAGATTACAGAGAAACACAAGAAATTACAAAAATGTCCTACGTAAATTGTGAGGCATTTCATTGAGCAAATTAGAAACCATTATGACGAAAAGGAAACTCTTACATACCTCTCTCTGCTCTTGAGATAATATTATTTTACATGCTCACAATGTTTCCATAGACAAGTACAAATCAATAATTTATGCCTTCACTGAAGGCATAAAGGCTACAGTTATATCAGTAAATTAAATGCATCCAGATCCATTCTTGGGCATAGACTCTGCTAATACCATTAAAATCTCTTACTCTTCCTGGTCATAACAGCCACATCCCAACAGTCTCTTGGAAATGGTCCCACCTTCATGCTAAGCACAGCACGGCACTAACCTAGCTTGCAAGCTAATGACAGGGTTGATACAGTCTTGGGTAATCACAGTAATGTCTTCAAAGATCTGCCAGAAATTGGAGGAGAACATACATCATCTCTAGATACTCAAGGGAGCAACAGACATCAATAGGTGGCCTACAGGCTGACATGAGCCAGTGGTGTGCCCTCCTGGCCATGAAAACCAATGGCATCCTGAGGTGCACTGCACACAGCGTGGCAGGGAGGAGATCCTCTCCTCTGCTCTGGGTCCAGTTCTGGGCTCCTCAGTTCAAGGCAGACAGGGAACTGCTGCAGAGAGCCCAGTGGAGGGCCACAAAGATGGTCAGGGCCTGGAGCATCTCCCTTATGAGGAAAGTCTGAGAGCCCTGGGGCTGTTCACGTGGAGAACAGAAAGCTGAGGGGGAATCTGATCAGTACTTATCAATATCTAAAGAGCAGGTGCCAAGTGGTTGGGGCCAGGCTCTTTTCAGTAGTGTGCAGCAACAGGACAAGAGACAAAATGCACAAACTGGAATGTGGGAAGTTCCATCTGAACTTGAGGGAGAACTTCCGGGGTGCCAGAGCCCTTAACAGGCTGCCCAGGGAGGTGGAGGAGCCTCCTTCCTTGGAGATATTCAAAACTCATCTGGATGTTTTCTTGAGCAACCTGCTGTGGGGAACTATTTGGCAAGGGGTTGGCCTGAATAATCTTCAGAGGTCCCTTCCAAACCCTATGATTCTGGGATCCTGTGTTAGCCAAAGGAGATGAGACTGACACTCTCCAGCTTTTTCCATTCCACTTGAGCACAACCTACACGTGAAACACTAAGGAAGAACGCTGAGGACCACCCTTTCAGAGTGTCCTTATCATGTCATGTCCCTAAGCTATGCCTAAGGGAAGCTAATTACTCATCATGCAGTTGGGTCAGGAAATTATGGAGAGCACCTGTGACTGTTCCTGCCAAATCAGTGAGCACACTGGGATGGGCCTGCACACAACAGCTGTGCAAGCTCTGATCCTTTACAAATTATAGAATGAGGAGAATGAGGATGACATCCAAGGTCTTTTCCTTAAAAGAAAATGGGAACTGTCTTAGATATTTAAGTAGGATGGATTGCATTGCCACTTCATACTCTACCAGTTTCCAAAACTAGTTGTCTGTGCTCTCTATACAGTTCATGAAGAAACAGACTCACCAGAAAGAAATTGTCTTCCAGCAGTATATATCTAAGAAAGCTGGAATGACTCAACATCTGGGAGGTGCCTGTTTCTCTCTACTGACTATATGTGTAATCTAGATGACAAGCCCAGGCATATACAAGTGAATATTATACATTCAGATGAATCTTAGGCAAGATAAATCCTACTACTAGTTTTACAAGTGCATTACTAATGCATCCAGTCTGCTTTTCTCAAGGGAAAATGTGGTGCTATTTAGGCTGTGTTAAAACAGATACTGTGTTTTCAGTTGCTTATTTATTTTAAGAAGCCCCTTTTGACCAAAACATATGTGAATTTTAAGCTCTACAGAGAAAAAGATTTATCCTTACAGAGGTCGTATCATTCAGAATAACATAACTACTCCTAAGCTGTCACTCACAAAAGGTTATCACATGTAAACGAGCTCTACAGCCACAGATGTATTCAAAAGGCACGACTGGACCTGCAGTACCAGGTGGCATCAATAACTAATATTTCTCACATGGTCTCCTTAACCTACTTTCCATTATTAGGGTATTCTATGGTAATCAAACTTCACCACACTCCTTTGATGCAATCCCACAATTATCAAAGGTTTTGTAGAAAGCTGAAGTCACAAAAATAAATCCTTAAAACTATGCTCTAATAGTAGCAAAAAATCCAGACGAACATCTCCTGTTTTAGTGCCTTCTCAATAAGAATCATAATGAAAAAAAAAACAAGGAAATCTTTTCGTTGCTTAAGTTAACAAACAAATTGTTTGAACATACACAGAGATAAATCTTTTCACAAAGCCCAACACTGACTTAATTTAACAGGACTTCAAAAACATTATGTTCATTAAATATGAAATGAAAAGACTTAGCTCCAAGAGTGAGCATGCATTCTTTAGCCCCTTCTTGTATGAAATATATACTTTAAGATGAACTATCACCTTCCAAGTAAGCTAATCTTGGTTTTGTGCTCTCAAGATGAAGGAAAGCAGACTTTTTTCATGTATACATATGAAAAAATAAGCTTTCAGCATTCGGTATGCTGTAATATACAGAATAAAGGCTAGCAGAGAGATGAAGAGGTACACAGAATCAACAGTAAAAACACTGTCCAAAGTGGCAGTGAAAAGATTTTTAATACTGCCTAATGAAATGGCAAACCTTTCTCCTCAAAACTACTAAAGAGTTCACTGAAATTCCAAAAGCCTCAGCCTCCATAATGTTCTCTATTTGAATTACACCTTAATTATTACACCTTGCAAAATTTGGTATGCCTTTATCATGCTTCCCACCCCCCTCTCCCCCTCAAAAAGATTCTGCCTGTACTTTTCCCATGGTGTTTCAAAGGAGAAAAAAGTTTTTTCAACAGCATAACTGATTTCTTCTTCAAACTTTTAGAACTTCAGTGAAAGAGAATGGTGTCACCCAGTTCCAGGGATCAACATACACTGGTTTAAATCCAAGCTAGTCACCCTCAACCCCTCCACAGCCAATACTGCAAAATAGAGTGATATCACTCATGTCTTGGTAGCACCTCTTAACAAAGCCTAAAAGCTCTGTGAATCACACCCCACTGCTGCCCAGTTCCTTTCCTTGACTACAGAAGAGGTCTGGAGGGGTAGTGGAGATAGAGACATCTAGAACTCCAGATGATCCATACCCAGATAGAAACAAGAAGGGACCATGTCCCATCTTAAGCTGGTATTCTCGGCTCACCCTGCTCCTGGGAGGAGATGTAGTAACTTGCAGCTTGTAATGAAAGCACTCGTTGCCAGTGATCTTTGTAAAGCACCACAGGGCAAGGAACATATGGCAATAAGTTCCCTGTTTCTTAAATCTTTACAAGTGTCCACAGGATTTGCATAATTCCTCAGAATCCCTCCTTGACAAGAAGTATGTAACGGAAACTAATGGCTATTGTTTGAAATGGAAACGAACGTTCCCAGCAGAGGTCTCAGAACACACACACAAAAGACACGAAGATTTCATTGTGTACTTTTTGGAGAATGACAGCAGCCACCACATGCGAGATTTCTAAACAGGGATATCTGACTCAGTGAAGGTGCAGCTGCCAAGGGAGGAACAGGCAGAAAGTGAGAGTAATAACTGAGCTTGGGTTTGTCCAAGCCAAGAGTCACTATGTTCCGAGTTTCAGAAGTTCCAGGGAAATAAAAAAAAATAATAATAAACAAAACAAGCATGGTTTTTTCCAGTTCAAGGCAAGAGCAGGAAATAAGAGAATAATTTGCTTCAATTCTCTTCTAGAAAAAAAAAACCCCAAAAGACTGTCTGAAGTAAGACTGAGAATTCTAGCGGCAATACTTCAGACAAAAGAAGGTAGTGAAGATTTTTGTAACCCCCCCAGTCTGCAGCACATAAAAATACACTGCTGAGGAAGAAAAGAAAACAGTGACACAGATGATAGAGCAGAATGAAACGTTCTGCAGAAGATTTGTGGCTGAGCTTTGGCTTTAAAAAGTTACTTGGGAAAACATGAGAGCAAGGAGTAGTATGTTACTTTTCAACAAGTTCTCTGTGCTTTAATGTCATCCCCCTCACTTTTTCTTAATTAAACATAAAAAGGGGAAGTTAGGCTAACACTGCCTAGTTGCAGACAAATGTTCTTCTCCTCACCCTTTAGCCTCAGCAGAGAGGCTGTATGGAAAATCCCCAGAGGATACCAAGTCTGGAGGGAGGGCAGGCAGGGAACAGAAAATCTTTTTGCTTTAAAAGTCTTTACAATTTCTAATCCTCACTGAAACACACATGACAGAGCACTATGAAATATATATATATATATATATCACTTTTAGAATTGTTTTTCTTACCTGTTGGATAATAGGCTTGTGAGTAGTGCAGGGGAGATGCATAGCTGCTGTACTTTGCAGGGGAAGTGGCAATGGCTTGAGAGACCTGCTGAAGCGGCACAGGAGAGGCGCTGGACTGCAGGGTGTACGTGACCTCTGTCGGAAGCCTCTGGAATATGGGAAAGGCAATCCCCTTGTCTGGGAAGGCTGTGGACGCTTTGTGCCCTGGAACCACCCCAAGAGAACTCTGCCATGTTCTGGAAGGGATTGGAGTCCGATCTAAGCTTTTTGACGGTAAAGAGCTGTGGTTCTGCGGTGAGGCCGAGATGTAGGAGTAAGGAAATAAGCTGTCTCGTTGATAAGGTCGATGAAACTGTCCTACAGCCAGCAGCCCTGCATTAGGCACAAAATAAAGCAACTGTTAATGAAAGTTGTTGTCACACTCTCTTTGGGAAGGCAACCTTTGCTTCAGTATGCCTAATCCGCAAGCTGACTGTTCTTCCACCCGAGCACACAGTAACAGCTGCAGTGGCAGATTTATTGTTGGGTCTGAACAAAGAGCAGTTATCAAGGATATAAAAGCAACTGCTTCCTCCCAAGTGTCATGCCTTGCACTAGCCTCTTATTCCCTAGTACGAAGAACTCGAGCTGCAAATTAGCACTGGAGACTTGGCTTCTGTGTAAGTCACACAAGGGCACCGGTGATAATGATAAAGGGAACAAGCATTAGAAGTACGCTGATAAAAAAAGAGTAATTATTTGTAATTCAGATCAGGCAACAATGCTCACAGACCATCACTTACCCCCAGTGGGTTCTGGTTTTTGCTACTGTTGTTTTTGTAACTTGTTAAAATTCTAAACCAGATTGCTTCCTTTGCCAGACTACATGCTGGCCTGGTTTGGCTTTCAGTATTTCTGCAAGAACAAGCAAGTCCTCAAGAAGAATGAGAAAGGATGCTACAAGCTCAGCAATTCATTTGTAATTCATGATTGGGTATGGTTGCAATAAAGAATATCCTCTCTTAAATACACAAACTTGCTTTGATTAATAAGACCACTTGTCATTCCTAAGTCAACTTTTTCCCAGTCAGCTCAACCAGTTCAGTTTGGACTATGACAGCCCAAACAATTTTGCTGCTTTATTTCCTGCATATTCCTTTTATCCATCTCTGGGTTATTATTATTTTGTGAAATGTAATTTGCTTTTATACCATGGCAACACAGTTTCTGTTAGAGGTTTTCTGACATTCTTGGAACACTGACCCAGAAAGCCTCATTGAATTCAGGAAAGTATTACTGTCCTTGTGACTTCTTCACAGCATTGTTTATAGCCACGCTAACAACGAGCTGCAGAACAACCTGCATCAAACCAATCTTTCTGATAAACAGCCTCACATTCAGCTCCTTCACTCCTCTGATAGGAACTAATCAAAGAAATAGGTAACATACAGCCATTATTCTGCAAATTCACATCAAATCATGAAGAATCACTAAATACACACTACTCGTCCCCCCAAATTCACTAAGAGTTCATGTATAGGGCTGTTTATTTCCAGTTCAGTATTTTTATGATACAAAAACAGAGAACGAAGAGAGGTATGAGAATTCCTTTGTTTATATTTTACATGTAGATGGGGAAGTTAAGATAATGTGGTTTAACACACAAACAAGACATCATTGGATGTTAGGTTACAATGTGCCAGCTGCTTTACAGGAACTGTTCCTGGACATTTAACACGAGCTACATGTTGCAATGCACTTAGAACAGTGGGACACTTTGCAAACAGAAATATCTTCCATCTATCAAATTACCTCATATTTGCAGCAAAGTAAGACATGCCCCTAAATAGCACAGCACAGAGCGCACGGGGAATTGTCAGCCTGTCAGAACTCGACTGCCATAAGAACTGATGTTTTCTTTGTTCTTTTTTTTTCTTTCTAGAAACTCAGGCTGCTGGAGCAAACGCCAGCTAACAACAGGGGCAAAAATGCACCCATAAAAGGGGCTGATTTAATGATTTAATGGCTGTATTTTTCTTAGGATTTACTCTATCCGTGGCCTGTACTACACCAGTCAGATCTGATTTCAGTGAAGTGGTAGAATGACAGAATCATTCAGGTTGGAAAAAGCCACTGAGATCCCCAAGTCCAACCCCCACCAATGCCCATAACCACATCCCTCAGTGCCACATCTCCACGGCTCTGGAACACCTCCAGGGACGGTGAATCCAATACTTTGGTGTTGGTGTCTGATGACTCTTTCGGACAAGTTTTTTCCTAA
Source organism: Gallus gallus (assembly GCF_016699485.2). Taxonomy (NCBI): domain Eukaryota; kingdom Metazoa; phylum Chordata; class Aves; order Galliformes; family Phasianidae; genus Gallus; species Gallus gallus. The sequence goes on from NC_052550.1 coordinate 1,132,381, forward strand.
TATCCAACGTGACCCTCCCCTGGCACAACTTAATGCCATCACCTCTCATCCTGTTGCTGTTACCTGAGAGTAGAGGCCAACCCCCATCACCACCAGCTCCTTTCAGGCAGTTGTAGGGAGCAGTGAGGTCTCCCCTGAGCCTCCTCTGCTCCACACTGACCCATCCCAGCTCCCTCAGCCGCTCCCCATCAGACGTGTGCTCCAGAGCCCTCACAGCCCCATTCCTTCCCTGGACACACTCCGGGGCCTCCATGTCTTTCTTGCAGCAAGGGGCTCAAAACTTAATAAAACGCTGAAAAAAGAAAACTCCTTAAATGTTTTCTGGCCTCAATAACGAAGCACATTTCCTCCCTTCTGAAAGGTTTCCTTTTGTTTTCTCACTATTATAGGTGTAACTTCACACACGTTACCGAAAACACCCCATGAATTACATTACAGTTCCTACTCGGAAACAATAACCGAGCACAAACATCCGGGCGCCCCGACCCGTTGCACAGAGGGCTGTGTGCAGGAAGCAGCGCTGCCGCCTGCTTTACTCCCTTAGGGTTGCACAGCCCTGCCCCGTCCCCTTCCCTGTCAGCCTCAGAAAGGCCGTGTGCTCTGTCCTTTGGCTCAAGGCAACCTGAGGGGGCAGAGACGGCCCGGCAAGAGAAGGGATCGCACGTCTGCCCCATGCAGCATCTCCCGGCCCACCGCGGGTAGACCCGGCCGCCCGCACGGCCGCCCCACTGCCCCTCACCGGGCCTGTCGGCCTTGCCGGGCGTCGGGGGCGACGGCGGCGGCTCTCCGGGCGGGCGCTGGAAGCGGTTGGGCGGGCGGCTGCTGACCTCCAGGCCGGCGGCCAGCTTGGCCTTGTTGGCGCTCGTCATGCGCTTGAGGTGGACCAGGAGGTCGGGGCGGTCGCGGCGGAAGTGCGGGCTGTGGAAGTGGTGCAGGTGCCCGCCCGAGCCGCCGTCGCTCTCCGGCCCCGAGCCGGCCCTGGGTCCCGCCGGGCCCGCCACCACCTTGCGGAAACCGTACAGGTTGAGCTGGCGGATGAAGCTGGTGAAGTTGGTGGTCTTGAAGAGCTCTCCCGCCGCCCCGTCGCCGCCCGAGCGCGGCCCCGCGCGGCCCAGCAGCTCGGCCTCGAACAGCGGCTGGTCGATCAGCAGCCCCTCGCCGCGGGCGTCCCAGCGGATGGAGCGGAACCGCGGGCTGTTCACCAGCCGCCACAGCTTGGCGGGGAAGTTGTTGGGGTTGATGGCGGCGGGCAGCAGCGGCTCCTCCATGGCCGCGGGACGGGGCGGCCGCTCTCCACCGAACGGCCGCCGCGCGAGGGCCGCCGCAGGGCAGCACCGGAGCGGCCCGAGCGCCGCCCGACGCGCGGCCCCGCCGCCATCTCTGGTCCCTCCGCACCGCGTCCCCTCAGCGGTCTCCTCGGGACCTCTCCGTCCAGCAGCGCTCCCGCCGCCCCCTCAGTGCCGCTGGTCCTTCAGTCCCCCCCTCACACTGCCGCCGTCCCCTCAGCGTCTCCCGGTCCCACTCGGCCCCGCTGTCTCCTCGGCGCCTCTCAGCACCCATCCCCTCTGCCCTCTCAACCCTGCCGTCCTCTCAGGTCTCCCCCTCACACCCTCTCGTTCCCCTCAGGTCCTCTTCAGCCTGAGCGGCGGCTCGGTGAGGGATGGCTCCTCTGGGGGAGCCCCGGGACAGGCTGAGGAGGCCGCCTGCCTCCTGTCAGCGCCTCAAGGGAGAGAGAAACCCCGCGGGTTTCTTCTGCAGAAAGGAGAAGAAAGTGGGCTTAGATGGGACCGGGAGAGATGAAACAGTTGTCACTTCTGCCCCGAAGGTCCATGCGTGGTTCTGGTCTCTCCCGGGATAGAATTACATTTAATAGAGTTAAAATGAGACCGTCGATGTCGTGGACATGGGTTAGCTTCTGTGGAAATAAGTGCCAGGAAGAAATCTTCACGGTGGGTTTGGCGGTGTGGGGGCAGCTGGAGGTGTTGGGTCTGTGCCTCGCTCAGAAATGTTGGGGTGGGGTCACTTCAAATCAGAGCAGACAGGTAAAACAAGAAATGGGATGAGGAGAAGTGATCGTGAGGAGGGCTGGGAGAGAGTGCTGCCTCTCTGCCGGCGGGTTGTTTCTCTCTGAGCAGATGGAGCACATCTCTCCTTATCCTGAGTTGGTAGCAACAGTGGGAAAGAGCAGGACTATTGCCAGTCCTGTCACAGATAAACCTGGGCCGTGGAAGAGTGGCATAATGCATGGTGTGATGGCCCACAGCTCTGGTCAGCTCCTTCGACCCGTGTGAAGGTGACACGTCTTCCCAGGGGCTTTGCACTTTTGTATCTTCGGCAATGATTTATAATTTATCCTCTTAAGAATTATATGATGGTTGTTAGGTGTAAGCAGCGCTAACTTGAAAGTAAAGCACACTGAGTGCAAACTTGAAAATCAAGAAAAAGCCCACAGAACATTTTCTCAGATTGTCTCCTGCATTGCATCAGTGAGATTACTTAAAGCTTCTCTTCTTTCCCTCTGCAGCTGCAGTGCAAGAAGACCACAAAGGCCTGCTGTTGGAATAGGAGTGGTTTTATTGTGTTATCCATAACTCAGGCCATACACAGCAATATGTACTTCATAACTAAAATGCAGAGAGTGAGTCCTTGAAACTAAGAAGTCCCTTCAAAGTGTTTCCTCCAGTACTTTGTAGATGAGCCCATAGCTGCAAAACAGATGACTTTTTAATGATGGAATGTTTTTTCATCAGCATCCAGAGTGCTGCATGCTCCAGGCAAAGCCACGGCTTGCACCTTTCGGTGCCTCACAGCTCATGCCAGGTCACACGAGACGATCTCACAGCAGATGCAGCATGAAGGAAACAGCTTCATAGCTCTCGGGTAGCTGTGTCACATGGATGGGAGTGTGCTTGACTCACCAAGCAAGCCTGACGACGGGAAGAAGGTAACAATCCCCTTCGGTCCCCGGGTAGATCAGCCTCTGATCTTTGTCTTTGAGCAAAGACGTTTCTGGGGAACACTGGAAATTTCTTCTCGCTTAAAACAGATCAGTAATAATGAAGTGCTTCTCGGTAGGAAGTGCGGATCAGTTGCAAGCTGTTGGTCAGTGCAAGATCTGCACTGTCAGCTGGCAGCAGTGTCTGGCCTTCTCAGCCAGCCTTGCTGCTGCTTCCTCCCCACATCTCCCCTTTCCTGCATGCTTTCATCTCCCCTCCAGCTTTCACTCAACACCTGCCTTGTCACCCTTCCAACCCCACACATACTTCAGTTTTTCTTCCCCATACTAGCAATGCTCTGGATGCCTTTGCAGCCATTTTTTTTTTAAATGCAAATGTAAAGAAAAATTTGCTTTTTTTTTTTCTCAATTATGAATGAAAATACATTCTTCTTGCATTTTGTTGATATATGTTCTTGATAAACAAATATACCATTCTTTGTTGCTCATTTTTGTAAAGTGTGACTACTTTATAGAAAAGTAACAGGAAGCACTTTATTGTCTGACTATGAAACAAGGCTACAACCACAAAAGAGAAGTGGCACTTGTGACACAGAGCATTTTGTCCTGTATAAAGCACACAAGCAACCCCTAACCCAGACTTACTCTCCAGCTGCTTTCACCCCAGCACCCTCCCATTCAGTGGCCAGGCCAGCAGGCTCACACAGCCACCAGCTTTTCAAACCCAAAGGTTGACATGGGCTCAAACTGACTGCGTTTTCAGTGAGAAAGGACACAGCCATGTGAGTAGAAACTGCACTTGCATCGCCGTACTAGAGAATGAAGTTGTACAACTAACCTAGACTTCGTGAGACTGAATACGTGTGCTACTTTCAGCAACTTCTGGGACTGCCTACAGCATTTTTCTCCTAAGGACAATTTGCTATATCTATCACTATTAACTTCTGAGATACAGCAATACCCACAGTACCATAAATAAATGGCAGCATCCAAAGTTAGCATTTACGGAAGCGTACCATTTGGGGAGAGTGTTTTACTACTATTTAACTGTTACACTGAAAATGGAAGGGTCGGAAACACATCAAACACACCTCAGAAAGCCTGCATCCTTCTTGTCTGTCTCTCACTTCAGACTGTTTCCTGTTCAGTACTTGCAGGGTTCACAAGAAGGCCATCTATCACATTCTTGCTTTTTTTCCTCTTTTATAACCAAGGCTTAACATGTCTCTTCACATCCGCTGCAGTTTTAGCATTATCTATTAATGGCTTAGCGACTGAATACTATCCAGCCATCACAAGCTTGACCTGACTTCTCACTACACCTAAATCTATGTTTATTTTGTTCAGTGGCTGATGAGATATTATGGTACATCATAAGCAGTTCCGGTTGTTAATTTGCTAAGAATTCATGGCAGTTACTGCACTGATAGGGGAAGGCTTTGATCTCTCAGTTTGTGCTAGGTTTAGACACATTTCAGCGTGCACATTTAGATTACTTCAGGCTGAACGTGTTGGTAAATTATGGCTTTATATTCTTGAAGCAGTAACGCTTTGTTCTGTGCTCAGTACTCATGAATGTGCAGTGTCCTTGCTGGCATGGCCAGCCTGACAGTACAAGTTTCAGGTATCTCAAGCAAAATGTCCACAGACAGCTTTGAACGCACCTGGGGCAATTCTGCTCAAGTACTGTTCCATCTGGCCATGAGATGCCAGAAGAGTCATGTAACAGTTCTAGCAGCCAGCCCTTCACTGCACAGCCTGATGACACTGGAAACTCTGTAGGTACCTGTCTGACCTAAACTACTGGGGCACTTTACAAGAGACCAGTTCAGTTCCCCAGACGCTTTAAGTTGAAGACGGACTTTCTAAAAGATTCACTCCGGCTCCACCACTGTCTGTTAAGATACCCATGTCATCCCTGGCAGGTCAGGTTGACTAAACAAAACAGTCCCCAGCTGCCGTTCTGCAGCCAGGAACACAATCAGCCACCAGGTACACAGGTGGAACAGGCAGGAAAGAGCTCCCCATAGAACACAAGAGGAACGCTGCTTCTCCTGGACTGGAACTTGGGCACTGGTCCAGCTATGCAGAAGTCAGTAAAACCATGCCATCCCTAGGGATGCTCAAAGCTAATGCAGCTTACCAGGCACAAGTGGTACAAATGCATTGGTGAGAAGCCCGTGAATTCTCCCTAGCAGCTCTCCGGAAGAGAAAAATTCCTCACTGAGTCATTAAGGGAGAGACTGGAGAGCACTGGTATCCCGGGGAGCCACGGGTCTGTTTGGTAAAGAGCACAGGGCTTTGGAGTAGAAGACCATGACACAGTGTGCTTTGTGTCCTAGCCATGATTATTATTTGCAAGGAGGAATACTAAATTCCTAACATACCTTAACCAAGGGACAGGGCAGCAAGTACCAACCAAGGAAGTGTTCAGCAAGAATGTATGAAAAATGAAATAATGGGTCCAGACGCAGCAGCACTAATATAGAGATTTTATTTCAACTGTATTGAGTTGTACAGCACATTTTGTTTGTCACAATGCTATAGAACTGATTTTAGAGTTTTTGGCCAGCACATTGTGACGCTGAAACTCACAAGAGCTAAAAGCAGTTTGGACTAATGGCCTGAACGGAAGGGCCAGGAGTACCTAGTTTCTGGCTTCCTTATTGCTTGCAGTCATTCCAACATGTGTAAAACAGGAGCAAATTCTTCTGCCAGCCCCATGGTCATCTTCCATGTCTGGCAATGACTGCAAGGTACAAGGCAGGGGAGAATCTGAAGCAAGGTGCCTTCTCGTCCCAAAGCCATATTGGTTGTTCCCAGTATGGAAAAGAAGCAGAGTCCAAGTAGGTACAGGGTCTTCACATGATGCTAGCTTTGTTTGCACTACTGGGATTTACAAAACCAGAGGCTGACATATCAAAGTGCAGGAAAGGGTCATTGTTCCATTCCCTCTGACAGAGATGACAAACCGTTAGCAAAAATCTGGGAGATCAAAACAGCATAAAGTACTTCGCCTTGTTTGACCAAATGCCCTCACTGGTCCTCCCTCCAAACATATGAAGTCTCAGCTCATGATGTGTATATAGGGCATTTTCATGTCTTTGGGAAGAAAACCTACGTTCCTGGAAAGAAATGCCCCACACTCAAACTCTTCTTCCTCACTAATGCCTGCGGATATCTTAGAAAGGAGGCAGGATGGATACTCCCACAGAGATCTAGCAATTAAACAGAAGTTCACCCAAAGCCACCTTTTCTTTCGAAACCTTTCTTACTTTCTAAACCCAGTTACTTTTCTTTTTTGGAATGAGTTGGGATTCCTGCTCTCTAGTTTAAGGAACAAGCAGAGAGGCAATTACAAGTTGGCAACTCTGAACTCTGACCACTGTACAGGAGACAAAAAAAAAAAAGGAAGTCAAATTCAAGAGGCATTTTAGGTAGCACTGGGGCAAACCAGAGATATTGTTTCCACCACTGAACAGATGCCATGTGTCATGTTTATCACTGTGGCTTGGTTGTACATCCTAAAGTGAAAAGCACAGACAGTAGTGTCTATGTCAGCCAGTGTCTTTCCCCACCTCCATTTGGTATCAATGCTTCATTCTCCCTTTTTCGGGTTACATTAAGTGCACAGAAATATATAGCAGCATTTGGACTGAAACCCTCACATACACCAGACAGCACATTCCAGGAGGTAAAACAACATATTATGGCCTATACCCTCAGGGTATCAAGTTTTCAGGATACAGAGCAGTAGGAAGTGGAGAGCTGAGGGCAGAAAAGGGGAGGAGGAGCAACACAGGAACACGAGTTCTGTTTCCATGCCAGGAGAGGATCAGGGTGCCATTCCTGTGTTAGCACCAGGCTGTGACACTACTGCAGACAAAGCAGACGGACAGAGCAGGAAGTGAAAAAGCCAATCTCCCATCTCCCCGCACAGCTGGCGGGCAGGGGCAAAGTCAGGTGCATTCACCAATCCTAGCGGAGCATGAAAACAGGCAAAATCTGCTTGGCCTGTTTTCAGCCAGAATGAATTTCTCTTCAACGCTCAAGAGAAAATCAATTAGTGACGGCTAATGAGTCTTGTTCACCAAGCTGATCACAAATCACACTCATGGAAAGAGAATCTACAGAACTGCTCCAGGCTGAGGCCCTTCCAAAGCACATAGTACCACCTCGAGTCTGCCCTCTTCCTTCTTGTACAGCAGCCTGCCTTTGTTGGGGGAGTTGGTTCTAAACATGCCTTTCTATTGCTTTGGGGGTACTTTGCACAGGCAATATCTGTGAAAACATTGCTTTCCAGCCCATAAACATAAGAGACTGCAATCCCCTCTTTTGCCCTAGGTCAGACTACAATGTACGGGCCCACCGGTACCACAGTGGAGGCACACCGTACTCTCTAATCTGAGCTCCTCTGCTCCAGGTCTGATCGTAAGACTGCTGAAGACAGTGCATTCAAGCTTGGTGTTCAAGTGTTGCACCAAAGGCCTTCACAATTACAGTGGAGGCAGAGTCACCCTTCAAACCCATGAGAGAAAAGGCTGGGCTTAGACCGGTCCCTTGTCTGGCATTCAGCTGGAAGCTGTGGCGATGGGCTTCTTCAGATGTTGGCTCATGAGCTCCCTGGCACGAGACACTTGGATGTGGTCATAACAGGAGTTACAAACGAGGACAGGGTCATACAACTGCTGATCGGGGATGGGCAACTTCAGGTGGCAGCAACCAGCACAAAACACATTCCCACAGTTCCTGTCAGGAAGAAAGAAAGGCAGTGAAAAGAGAGCTGCAAACACCAGAAAAAAAACTCAGCAAGCGTAAAGGATCCAGTTTGGGATCAGAAGGACCAAAGACCTCGGGGAAATGGAAACAAGGAAAACGTAGCAGACGGGGAATCTGCAGGGAATTACTGAGATCTGGTAAATAAAACAAAGTCCCAATAATTTCTCTTTGGAGGTGGAGGGGACAAACACTGCAGACAAGCATTTTGGGAGGTTTAAGAGACAGGCAGAGAAGAAGAGTGGAACTGCAGCAAAAATATTGTTTACCTGCAGTGATGCCTCCGTTTCGCCAGCCAGAATTCACAATCGCAGTTAAAACAATGCGAGGCCATGTGGTCTGGAACCCACCGCGTGACCTAGGGCAAATACCAGTCCTCATCAGCTTCAAGTCTAACACCACAATGACCACGTCTCAGGACCCGAATGCAGGCTGAGATGTTGCTCTGGATCAGAACAGGCCAGCCGTGATACAGCCCATCCCTCAGGTTCCTTTCTGTTCCTTTCCTTTCAGGCCTATCCCGTACAGCACGTATCCCCGCCAAGCGCCTACTACAACAGGATGCAGCAGATGAGGATGCAGACAGACTCTCTTCCCTTAAAGGACAAGGGTGGCTTCTCTCAGCCCTGCTTCCAGCCTAATCATCATTGCTGTAACCATGGAAATCAGCTGCCAGAAGGGAAACATCCTCTCCTGCTGCATTTATAGCATTTGCTGTTACAACACACATACCTCGGTCTCCTTCTTGTCAACAGGCTCCCAGCTCGCTTCTGACAAACAATCTTCACTGTGATCAGAGCAGAAGTCCTCAGTGTCGCTGCCATCTGATTCCTTCAGACATGTCTGCAAGAAGAGAGTCACAAATCCTGTCCAAGGGCACTCCCTCTCCAGCCACACAGTGCTTGCGAGGGGCATGTGGGTTGCTCTGCATTTCCCTGTACAAGGAGCAAAGCACTGAAGCTTTTGTGACTGCATAGGAGCCATTGCTTGGCCACCTGGAAGCAGAAGTACCTCCAGGAGGAACGAGGACATGGCTTGTGGATGAGGGGAATGGGGCTGAAGAAACACAGCAGTGGTCTCAACCATCTGCTCCGAAGTTATAGGAATGTGAATGCAGTTTGGAGCAGGCAGTGTGAGGGGGCGTGCAGAGACTGCTGCTGGCAGAGGGCTGCACAGCTGAAGCTGTTAGAGGCAGTTACTTACGAAATCGTCCTCGTAGTCCATGGGCGGTTCAGCCGGCGGGGCGCAGAAGTGGCGGATGTCCAACCGCAGCTGCAGCTCCCGCACCTGCCTGCGGAGCTGCTCCACCTCCTGCTTGTAGCTGGCCTCGATCTGCCGCAGCCTGTGCTGAATCACATCCGTGGGGAAAGGGAGCCCATCATCATCCAGGTAGAGAGGAGGCACGGGAGAAGGACATTTTGGTGGCATGTGTTTGGGACCAGGCGCTTGCTTCAGGTGGCAGGGCAGCCACGAACGGCTGGGCTTCCCTGTGGAGCCTGCAAAATGCGTGCCGATGTGGCCAGAGCAGACCGAGCCTTTTGCACCTTCCCTGGCAGACCACGGGCTGCTGAAACACAGGCCCGGTGCCCGGAGCTGTTTGCTGCTCAACCTCTTGCTACAACAACCGTAGGAGAGGAGCTGTCTGGGCGTGGGCTCCCCATTGGGGAGCGATGTCACCATTCCTTGAAAACTGTCCCAGTTGGACCCCAAAAAGGAGAACTCGCTGCTTTGGCTCTGGGAAATGGGCTTGCGCCATTGCTCTAGTGGGCCTCTCCCCATCCGGCAGGGATCCTCACAGAGCCCCTTCCTTCCAGCATAACCTTTGCTGCTGTCTTCATCTGGACAGGGGATGCCCGGCTCCTGACAAGGAGCGCTGGGTGCCAGTGGCTCCTGGCTGGGAATGTCTTGGCAGGTGGTGTTTTTCTTGGGGCAGCCTTCTCCACTGGGTGCCAAGCCAGTAGCCTTCAAAGGTTCCTGGGAACGGGATTCTAATTGCTTTCCAGAACTGTTGGAAACGCTGTCAACATTTTCCTGTTTGGAAGGATTTGGAGCTGGGCATGCACCATCCAGTTCCTCCGTGTAAGTTCCATTTCCCTTTTCTGTCTCCACAGATAGGCCATTTGCTGGCACAGATGCCCAGCTGCTCAGCTTCTTGCTTTGCTCTTCATGCTCAGTGGTGCTGTTGAAAGCACTGCTGGCTTGCAGGGGGACATTTTCCTGCTGCTCCTCTACTTGCTGCGTCTCAGCAGCAGCCACCATGCTGCCTTCTCCCACGTGCAGCTCGGCTCCCTCAGTGGCAGCATGCCTGGCTTCCAGTCCCACACGCACCTCCTGACAGTGGTTATTCAGGTTTGGATCACTGGACGTGCGGGTCAGCGGGCTGCTGGAGTCGCAGGCTGAAAGCAGGTCGTCCATAGATCTGGTCTTTGGTAATCTGGAACCCCAAAGCAAAGCAAATCTCAAAACAAAACTCTTTGAAACTTCCCTCATTTCAGCTGTAGCTATGATAATGGAAATGGTCCTAATTGGAGACGATGGGGTGGGAAGAGAGGAGGGGTGCAGCAGCATGAGCTGAAATGCAGAACATTACATCTGCAACCTGGCATCTGCAGTCTGCCTTTTTGGGCAGCAGTGAGCCGTACACGTTCTCCTTCAAGTGGGTGGGACAATGCTACACAGCTCTTGCTCCCCACAGCGAAGATAACGAGCGCAAGAGGTAAAACAGAGGAACTACAAGAAGGGAAAGATGACTGTGGGTAAGAGGCAACCCGGGACTGGAGCTCTAGGCTCTTACCTGTCCAAACATCTGCCACTGAACTCCTGGCTTTGAGATCCAGGGGACATGTAAATGTCCATGTCATCCTGTCCCAAAGGGTGCGGGGAAGAAGCTGGGAGATACACTGCTGTCCAGACGTACAGTGCTCGCACGTGGCACACAGGATGCAGCACCTGCAACAACCACTGTGGTTAGAGATGAACACAGCAGGAAACCTCTCCAGCCTCTCCTCGTACAGTTCTTGGTGCCTGGCAGGTGGACAGCCCAGAAAGCGAGGCCAGGAGCAATACTCACCTGCTCAGACCCTGGCATGTAGAGAAGATTGTGGAAGTTCTTATTTCCAGCCCGCAGGAGGGACCACACGGAGCAGGTCCGCTTGTAGATGTTGTGCATCTCTCGCTCGCATGGGCTGTTCCCAAGGAAGGTCCCATAGAGGCAGGAATACGTGTGCTGCACCAGCTTCACCTGCAGCATCAAAGGGAGAACAGTTGTCATGGCTATTGGAAGGTGGTGTTGCCTGTCTCCAAGGGCAATATCTTCCACCTCTCTGGGAAGATTCTCACCCAGCTGGTAGCCTTAGCGCTGCCCTCTCTGTCACACAGGGCAGGACAAAGAGCGGCTAACAGAAGGCACTTTGATTAAAGTGAAATCAACAGTCAACTGATACCATGTCTATGACCTTAAGCTGTATTACATGATAAGGCAGAGATTAATAGCTATCATTTCCCCGTATTTTTTCTTACACCAAGCTTTTGGTTATAACAGTGCTGCTGATGGAAGCTTTTGATTAAAACAGAGCTGATGATGGTACGTGAATTCACTGGGCTAGAAAAGGACCTGGAGAAGGAGCAATCCAAAGAAACTACAGAACATAAAACTTTCATCACTGCCCAGTCTGTTTGGTCTGCCAAGCCTGCAGTCCCCACTGGGAGAAGGAAGAAATGCAAGCAGTCAAAGAGAAGCTGTCAGCAGCACTGCACATACAGAAGCAGGTCAGAATGCCTCAACTAAAGGGCAGGGCGGAACCCGCACAGGTATGTCAGGAATGCCAGCAGAGAGCCCAAACAGTACTCAGACACTTCCCAGTTTTTAAAGAATTGTATTTTTGTTGTCTTCCAACTATAACACCATAAAATATCATGGCCTCCTCTCTGCCTCTGCTAACAGCTGGCAAGGAATAAAGAAGCATTTGCATACTTTGCATGTTTCCCCAGGGGTCGGTGCTGGGGCCTGTCCTCTTCCATATCTTTATTGATGGCCTGGATGAGGGCATTGAGTGCACCCTCAGTAAGCTTGCAGATGACACCAAGCTGGATGGAAGTGTCGATCTGCCTGAGGGTAGCGAGGCCTTACAGAGGGATGTGGATAGGTTGGATAGCTGGGCTGAAGCCAATGGGATGAGGTTCAGCAAGACCAAATGCTGGATCCTGCACTTTGGCCACAACAACCCCAGGCAACGCTACAGGCTTGGGGCAGAGTGGCTGGAAGACTGTGTAGAGGAAATGGAACTGGGGATATTGATTGATGCTCGACTGAACACGAGCCAGCAGTGTGCCCAGGTGGCCAAGAAGGCCAATGGCATCCTGGCTTGTATCAGAAACAGTGTTGCCAGTAGGAACAGGGAAGTAATTGTCCCCCTGTACTCAGCACTGGTGAGGCCTCACAAAAGACATCAGAGATGGGTAACAAAGCTGGTGAGGGCTCTGGAGCACAGGCCTTATGAGGAGCAGCTGAAGGAGCTGGGATTGTTCAGTCTAGAGAAGAGGAGGCTCAGGGGAGACCTTATTGCTCTCTATAACTACCTGAAGGGAGGTTGCAGTGAGCTGGGGGTCAGCCTCTTCTCTCGTGTGACAGTGATAGGACTAGAGGGAATGGCTTCAAGCTGCACCAAGGAAGATTCAGGCTGGACGTCAGGAAATACTACTTGTCTGAAAGGGTGGTCAGGCACTGCAATGGGCTGCCCAGAGAGGTGGTGGAGTCACCGACCCTGGGGGTGTCCAAGGAACGTTTGGACGCTGTGTTGAGGGACATGGTTTAGCGAGAACCATTGGTGATAGGTGGATGGTTGGACTGGGTGATCCTGTGGGTCTTTTCCAACCTTGGTGATTCTACGATTCTGTGCGTATTGCTTACCAAAAAGGCTTCATTAAATTCAAAGAGGCAAGGAAATTGCTTCAGAAGCTGATGAACAGCATCCAGCCACTGGAGGAAAACCGGGCACTGCTCATTCTGATCTTCCACCTTCTCCTGGTGCCCACAGCGATCACCAAATTTGTGACCAAAATCCAGCCAATCTGATTCAACAAGCACCTGGAAACCCTGTGAATAAAAGAGAAAACTTTGCTGTAGGCACCGAGCGAGACAAGGCAAGCTCCATCTGCCAGCAGAGGCAAGTGATCTCAGGACTAATGCAGCTCTGGCAAGGAAACTGTGCTCGGTTTGGGGGTAAAGCTACCTGAAGGTCAGAGGCTTTCAAACACAAAGCAACGTCTGTTATTTCTATATGACAAACAACCTTGAGAATGAACGTAAATAAATAAAATAATCACAAGGAGGAGCAGGGAAGCAGCTGCACCTTGAACACAACAGGTTATTTACCAAAGCGCTTTACCAAACTGGGAATGAGGCATACAATTCACTGAAAAGAGGCAGGAAGAACATACAGAAAAACTCAATAATAACAGCTCTGAAATGCCAGTAAGCTAATTTCCACATGGAGTTTTGCTCCTTTCTGCCGAGACTCAAAGACAAGAGCTGCCATTTGACAGACATGAAACAGCAGAGTAGCACAACGCATACCTCCATTGTCCTGTAATAGGGGTCCAGAAGAATCTTTGCCAGCGCTACGATCTGTGGGGTCCTGTCCCAGCCATCAGAGCAATGAACCAGCACTGGGCGTCCTTCTCTGTCAACTGCACTGGAGACCAGCACTGCTGCCTTCAGCATGACAGAAAGGTGCTGCAGCCACTTGGTGCTCTCCAGGGCTGAAAGCCAGCTAGAAGGTGTGCAAAAAAGCAGGAGGATGGTGGCTTAGTCCTCCAAGTGGCAAAACAACACATTAACCCAAGTTGCTTTTGTCTTCTCAGTGAAAATAATAGTCTTTTAAAAAACGTGTCAAAAAGAAGAGTCAACCAGCTTGGGAATAATTACAAACCAACATCTAATTGCAATTTTTCTCTGATGTTTCTGATACATAGAGAATAGGATACATACAGACAACAGATACTTAAGTCTGTGATGCAATCCATTCCAGATTACCAGGGATCGAAATGGGCCACGTTTAAGCACTGTGAGCACCTCCCCCATAGCTAGAGAAAGGTGACTTACTTGCTGGGGTCTGGCACTTGACTGCAGACAGCTCGCAGATACTGGAAACTGTTCCGGATGGAGTGGATGTTGGCCATGCCCATAAACACAACTTCGCAGTTTGGGTAATACTCTGAACAAGAAGAGAGACAGAAACATTCAGGAATTGCTGCTGCACTGCAGTGATTGCCTCCATGCACAGTTTGGTTGTCCCCCCACAGCAGCACTGCTCAATTCCAGCAGCAAGTAGGCAGTTTTTCTAGAAAGCCTTGTAGGCCAGCAGCTGTTACTGTGGAGTAATGGACTCTGCACAACTGAGAAGGGCAATGTGCTCCCAGAGACTGAGCACATGAACCCAACCTGACACAGACTGCTCCAGGGCCCACTCAACTCAGCAGGTTCAAGAAGCGCTGTGGGATGTGCTCAGCCCCGCGTACCTTCGCATTCACAGCCTCCTCCCTTTGCCCTGTTGGCCACGGCCGCCGTGTAGGACCTGGCATCAAGGATCAGCAGCTTCTGAGGAGTGCCCACGTTCTCCACACCTGAACACGCGGTGAGGGATGAGTCTGCAGAGAGAGCACAGGCTGAGTGCTGCACCTCCTTCCCTTCCTCCCTCCCTCCCACGGCAGCCCAGCACTGGCTGTGCACCCAGCCCACATGCAGGGCCCAGATTATGAACCTGGATACCGGGTGTAAATCTTGCATTATAACAGCCCTGTTAGCAGCAGTGACATTGAGGTGTAGGGAGCGCTGTATAACGCACACATTTAGGAGACAGCAGAAGAAGTGTGTTGTCTCACCGAAGTCAGCCTCGCAGGCCTCGCTGCCATCGCTGCTCCCGTTGTGCGGCACGCCGCCGGGTGCCTTCGCTCCAGGGTTCAAGGCACAGGCTTTGGCAATTGATGTCACGAGATACTCATCATCAGCATTCCGCCAGCCCCACCAGCTGATTTCAGGCTGGCTGCAGCGTGCAATCACCGCCCCGTTACGCACGTGTCTGCAAAGGAAGCCCCGTGGAGGTGAGGGACACCCCAGCAAACCTCCCCCCTCGCCCCCAGCCAGCCGGTGCCTGGGCAGCCCTGCTCACTGCTTCACCCACTGCATCTAACCCTGCACCAAGCAGTGAAACAGGGCAGGGCACTTCAGAAATGGAACAGGGACTTCAAACAGCAGTTATTCACAACAACAGTGGTGATAGTGGTTGCCCAGAGAGGTTGTGGATGCCCCGTTCCTGGAGATGTGCATGGCCAGGTTGGATGGGCCTTGGGCAACCTGATCTAGTACTCAATCTAACGGTTGGCAACCCTGCCTGCAGCAGGAGGGACGAACTTGACGATCCTTGAGGTCCTTTCCAACTCAAGCTTTTCTGTTATTCTATGATTCTGTGACAGGGAGGCCATCACTCAGATCACAGCGATGAGGAACACGAGATGACTGCGAGCAGTGCAGGAGCAGCAAAGGGGTTGGAGCAGCTGGCAAAATGAGACGGCAGTGGGGCGGGTGGCTGCGGAGGGGCTGTCAGGAACACACAGCGGCAGCTCGGGGGCAGCTGTATGCCCAGACCCAATGGTAGGACCCACTGAAATGAACCTCTGCAGCGAGTGGGAAACTGCCAGTTGCTCTAGCCATTGTTCTCTTAAGAGAGAATTTCAAATAATTATGGCTGTACTTTGGGAAAGTCACAGTTATTAGTTGTGACAGTGCTCTGTTCTTCCCTTATCACCTCTTCCTTGCAGGACATGGCGGTTGTTAAACCATTTCATTTACCACTTGTAAGTTAGAGGGATTAGCTCACTCAGCATCAGACTAGTTAGTTTCTGGGTGGAGGCCTGAGCTGGTGTTTATTAATAAGCCCTAAAATATGAACCCTACCCTGGCTGTAGGCTTCACAGAAGGCCTGAAATAGGGCTAAGTGTGCATTTTTCACATCAACGTCCATCTTAAGAGGCCTGGAAAGGGGATGGAGGATTATGTGACAAAATTTGCTGCTGCTACGGAATTATCCATGATTGTCTGTAGCTGACTGGAAAAAAAACTATAGAGGATCTCGTGATATCAAGTGATAAAAAAGCATATTAAATTTAATGATAATAAATGAAAAGTTAATGCAAAACGAAAAGTCCATGGTGAGTAGGCTCACTGAGTGACCATAGAAAGCACAATCTCACATTCACCTGAATATATGTGGCAGGAAATGGAAGATACTGGCTGCTGCAAAGGCTGTGGAGGCAGAACATCTGCATCCCCGTCCTGTTACACTCCCATGAGATTCTATCCCTGGTGTCTGGCCCTTCTCAGGGAGGGGATGAGGAACTGGATGGTCCTGTATCTCAGTTCTTCCTAACAATAACACCTGCCCTTCCCTGCCCTGCTGCCCCTCATGCAACACCTCTCTGAAGATGAGCCAGAGTAAGAACAGACACGGATAAGGACCTGACAAACAACACCCAAATACCTTTTGTAGGTCAACACCTCTGAAAAAGTTGCACTGGTGGCCGAGTAGAAGATGTAACAGTTCAGATCCCAATGCACACTAGCACGAGCCTCAAGCCAGTACTCAAAGGCTGCTTAGTGCCAGTGGGCTCTGAGCAGCACCTCTGCCATTCTCATTCATTCTTCCTCATGCTGTCACTCCTTTATGGGCTCTGCTGTCCCACAGCACAAGGCGTTGCTTCTTCCCACTATTTGCTCTGAAAGGCAGCACACTCAGAACACGCCGAGGCTTTGGATTTCTTCTAATAGTGCTACACAGCCTCTCACCAGCAGCTCTGCAGCTTGGAGGAATGGTTTTGCTTCTCAGAGACAATGTTGCTTCTCCTGAAGCAACCCGCAAGGAATTTTTTCTTGCTAATGACATCCTGTAGATAGCACTGATGAAGATTCTAAACTGAAGACTTCCAAAAAAAATAACATTCGTGTTCGGCTCAAAACACTTTGGGGCCCTTTTCTTTTGGTGCCATCCTCTGCTGCAGTTCTGTTTTGCAAGATGAGGAGCAGCGTCACTCCCAGGAGATCTATTTCTGGCTGCAGGATGACTGCAGGATGGGTAGCACCGACAGCAGCAAAGGCTTTGTTTATACTAGTAAGTGAAACAGAGCCAAGGTGTGGACTGGAGCACCGGCCCGTGATCACCCAAGCCTGTTTGTTAGCACACCCACAGCTTCTGGCCTGTGCCAACTAGCACTTTCCCAGACAGTGCCTGAGCACGTTTTTGGGACACGCGGGTGCTGTGCCATGACTGCTCCCAGTGCCTGGCTGGGTGTGACGGCTCCGTTCGGGACACAGAAGGTAGGAAAGGGCTTCGGCTGTGCTGCTGTGAGAAGCCACACTTCAGACTGCTTCGTGCAGTGCTACCAACGTGGCCAAAAAGTCACACAGCATTCAGAGAATTCTCGGTGCCACAGACTTCTAAGCAGAGCAACAAATACTGGGCAGGGCACAATCTTGAGCTAATCGGTTTCACGAGACATAATGATGTGCTAATAAACACAGGGAAGCATGGCCAGCATCAACGAGCATGAAGTCATCAGTAAGCAGAAAGTGTAACAGGTGCCAGTGGAAGAACCAAAGCCTAACCTGAGCCTGCACTGAGCTCCCCCAGCCTGGGGCACACGCGTTGCTTGACTCTGTGCTCACCACAAGCACACGATGCATTTCAGTTCTTTTCTTACTCGTGGTTTTCCTTCAAGAAAGCGATCCTAGAAACTGGAACAGTGCAAAGCGCCATAGCATTTTCACTTATGGGCCAACATTACCCCTTACTAATCCTCAGTTTAGTCTAAATGGCTCAAGAGCCCTTCAGAATCTAAAGCAGGAGGTGCCTGCGTTGGATCAGTTCACCTTTCACTCCCAGATTCACTCAGAGCACAAAGCTAGAGCACATCTGATGTTCTTAGCACATGCCACAAGCAACCAGAAAGCTGCAACTAAGAGCTCTCTAAGCAGCTTGGCTAAAAACAAGAGTAACAACTGAGAGAGGGTTTCCAGAGCAGTGCCTCTCAGTGATACCTATGGGCTCCCACCTGCAAGCACTCCCAGTTTCCAGGTGTACAGGGGAGAGCCCTGCCCCACGCAGCATGACCAGAAGGCCCCAGGCTGTGTGCTCTTCCATCAGGCTGCAGAAATGCCCACCATTTGCCTGCCATTTCCCTGACGCTTGGCTGCAGCATGGGCACAGATAAAGGTGACTGGGAGCATCTGTGAGCAGCTCTCAGCTAGAGCAGTGCCAAGGACTTCTGAAGGTGGCTGTGCAGACAGCGCAGTGACGAGGAGCGGCTGGCACACCGTGCCCGTCTGCCTCCGTAGTCAGCTAAATAATTAATTGCATCCTCTGCGCTGCTTTACAAGCAAACCATGCCTGGAGGCTCCTGCATCTCCACCGTGCATCTCCACTGAGAACTCAGCGATGAAGACCTGTGCTGCTGCTTTGCTTACCAGCTCAATTCTACTTTTTGTAAGGAAATTGATAACGTGATACCTCTGGTGTCACACTTTTCAGACCTGTCTGTCAGCCAGGAATGCAACTGCAGCCCTGTGAAGCTCTGAGCTCTACCAGCCGGTCCTGTGGTGGCTGAGTCCTTGGGGTGCACGCACCCCACCTGTCCTGAGCTGGGGGTGCTGAGGAGCTGAGTGGGAGGTGTGCATTTCTCCCCTTCCCCCGGTACAGCACAAGGCACTACACCACGGCCCCCACGGGCTCTCCTGGCCAAACGCTTCCATTCTGGGGGCAAAGCCGAAAGAGCGCACGAGGATGAGGAAGAGATGGCGAAGGCCTTGCCCCATTTCGTAGCATCACTCGTCAGCACCTTGTAATCTGATCCCAGGCTGCAGAGGGCTGCAGCTCAGCCTGAAAATTACTGGGTATCCTCAGAGCGATATTATAAAGCGCTGAACAAAATAATTGTAAGAGAGCAGCAAAAAGACATGCTTCTGCCCTCGGGTGGGGAAGCACACTGGGACAGTCTCCAGTGCCAGGCCAATGTTAGCAAAAGTAATCACAAGCACAATTAACTTCTTAGCTGACTTGGCTACAAAGAGGGCAAGGCTCCATGCGATAACCAGCACTCATTACTCTTCTGCTGCAGAGTTTAGGTCTCGTAGGAACAACACGCCGTGTTTTGCCAGCATCTAATAGCAGATAACACAAACCACGTAACACAGAGACGTACAGCTACAGTGTGTGTAAATTCCCTGTCTTCACTTCCTGGCTCTACTGCTTCCCAGGGCTTTGCTTTGTTGTGCAGCTCTGGTATTTTCAAAGCTTTTTGTATTTGGATTTAATAATTGCTAACACCGAGTCTAATGCTAGAAATCACAATATACATTACAACATACACCAGCTGGGTGAGGTATCTTCCTGCACACCTATGCAACCGACCTCCCATTTGTCTCAAACATGCCAGTCTCCTAGATGTATTTAAAGAGAAATCACCCCCTGCCCTGAAAAGCTCTGCTTTACTTGCTGCCCAGCTGCATACATCCTCATATACAGATGATTTTTGGAAGGCTGCTCTGACCAGGGAAGAGGCACTCCCTCTGTTTACCAGCTATCGACTCAGCCACGTTCAGCCACCAGCAAACATTTCATCCTCCCCGTTACCTCAATGTTTACAAACTCTCACAACTCACGCAAAACAGAAATGATTTGCAGATGGGTACCAGAAGGTACATGCAGGTCCTACTGGACCTGGATGGACCTGCTGGACCTACTTGTCTGGATGAGGTGCTATGAGATATGGTTTAGAAGCTCAGTGGGTAGTAATGGTTATAGGAGGACAGTTGGATTAGATGATCTTGTAGGTCCTTTCCAACCTTGTAATTCTATGATTCTATGACACTACCTAGCTGATGGAGGGGCCATGCAGCAGGCTCATTTTGGCCAAGACTTCTTTTCAAAGAAGCTAGGCACATATCATCTCATCAAAATACTCTGAAACTCGGAGAGAGAGAACCTGAATTGGACATGGTGCCCTTGCTGCACCTCCCACAGTAGCAAAGTCACCCCCATGCTCAGATCTAACTGAAAGCAAAAAAGAAGCAGCAGTTACCCGAACTCCCTCTGGGAGAACATCCTGCTTTACCAGCACAGACCAAGCTTGCAGACCTGCCCAAAGGGCAGCCATCAGGGGCCTGGGGAGAGCACTTGTTTGTTTTGTGTTTACCTGTACACAACCACAGGGATCCTTTTCCACGACCTAAATGAAGCCACGTTCTCCAGCTCCTTATCAGTGATCCAGACAGGCACCAGCAGCTTCTGGGGATAACTGGAACAAAGCCTGGAAACAAAGAAAGCAGCGAGGCAAAATGAGACTCAGCAACCAAAATCTGTACCAGAGAAATTGTACAGCAACAGTGCAGGAGCAGTTCACTGTTTTCCCAAACTCTTGCATTTAGGACGGGCTCTTCCTTTCTGCCTCAGTACCATTTCAACATGAGTAAAGTGACCCAGAGACTGCTGTCAGGAGTGAGCTAGGAGAAGACAACGTCCACTTCAGGCCTCACCTCTGGGCCTGTGCAAAGCATTGCAGCACTTCCCAAGGATACCTTTGGAACACAGCTGGGGTTTAAACACGAGGGCTTATTATGGGGTTTTGGTTTTCTCGCAGCACTTACAAACCCAGAAACATGCAGTCAATAATTATTTATGATTAGCCAATGATTACCTTATGCTTAAGTCCCAGGAAAACATTAAAAACCCAACGGTAAGCGCGCTAGCAGCAGGACAAGAGGGGCCCCAAGGAAAAGAGGGGGAAAGGCAAACAGCATGCTGGGGAGAAGGGCTGAGAGCAACGCAAGCAAAGCAAAGCAAAGCAAAGCACACGTGAAGATCCAACAGTGCAGGGGCTTCCTGCTTAATGCAGCGACTGCCGTGCCCTGGGGCTCACAGCATGTGGCTGCATGCAAGACAAAGCACTGCCTGGATCCTGGACCCGCTGAGCCCCGCAGCTCCAGCAGACAAAATCCTGCCCATAGAACATCAAAGAGCAGCTTCAGGTCTAAGCTCCAACCCACATTGCTTAGAAGGAACGTTCCAGGGCTGAGGAGGGTGAAATGACCTAGTTGGGTAAACTGCAGAGCACGGCTGGTGCTCCCCTCAGCACAGGATAACCCAGCTGGTGGTAATGGGCATTGGTACAGCACTCGGTGCTGCTGGGATGTCATGCGAGCATGGACCTGCCTGCCCTGAAAGGAGATGTCACTCCACATGGGGTACGGACAACTGCTCAGAAAGCCCTGGGCAGAAGGCAAGATGGGTGTGTGGGATAATAACAGGGCATGGAAGGGGAAGCCAGGAAGCAAGACTGAAGCTGTCAGGTAACAGGCTGAAGGCCAGGCTGGGACACGTGTGGTAGAACTCCGAAGTGCTTCGTGTCCCACGTGTGAAATTGATCAGGAAGTGAATCACATAGAAGTGTGACAGAGAACAACGGAGTGTTGAGAAGGGTTTGTGCTTATTGGGAGCTCCGAGTAGCTGCAATCTATAAAAGAAGAATAGCGTTCATCTACATCAAAGCAGAATCAGTTTCCTGGTTCTTCAGATGAAACGTTATGGGAGAGGTCTTAAAAACTGTGGAGAGTCAGGGGAGTTTCAGTACAGGAGAACATCTTCTAAGGCACTGCGACTGCATTTACAAAAACCATAACAAATAAGTCAGTACAATTCCAGCTCCAACACAGGACAGCCTTGAGAAGTTCAGTCAAAATTATGGAGGGTGCACAAAACCGGGCAGTGAGATGATGACAAACAGACCTGTGCTGCTAAGGCCGGGATCCCAAGGCTAAAAGAAACCAAAGAGCCAGGCTAAAGGAGCGTGCTGGCTTAAGAGCAAGTTATAAACTTGGTACAAGGTAGAATATCAGTAGTATCCTAGGTTTCAGAGTAGAAGCTTTGTAGAAAGACCAGAATAATTGAGCTAGCAAACAAAGTGCAGTCTGTTCCTAGACAATGTGAAGGCGAAAGTGTGAGGCCAAGAGCTACCAGCATCGATATGCAATGCAGGAAGGGCAAGGGCTGAAACTTAAGTCTGAAGAGAACCACAGGAGGATGGCACAGGGGGTACACTGCCCATAGAGGAACATGAGAGCAGCAACAGCTGCGTCTGGCTGATGGAAACTCAAAAAGGCTGCAAGGGCAGACATTGCATGGGTGTTTGTATTGCTTGCACCTAACATACATGGTCATCATGGCAACACAGGACTACATTTTCAGATATGATCGGCTGCCTCTTGGTGGTACTGGCCAAATAATGATACATAACTCCTCCTTTGGCCCTAAGCTTGAGCAGAGCTGCTCCGCAGCACAGTAACTGTAAAACTGCTTTGTTGCAGCGATCATCACACAGTAGAAGCCAGTGGTATTTGTAAAGGGGAAAAGTCCCCTACTGCAGCAGTGGTGTGTTCCACAGAGGGGAAATACACAGAAATGAAGCAGAAGTGAAGCTTTTTGGGAGAAAATGAAAGGAGATGAGGGAAAAAAAAGCTTGCAGATGATGAGATGGTTAATGAAATATGCTATTTGAGGTAATATAAAACAATCAGAGAGGATCAGAAGGAGGTATCTCAGTGAACGAAAGCTGGATTTTAAAGTAAGACAACCTCCTACAGATAGAATCATAGGATGGTTTGGGTTGGAAGGGGCCTTTAAGATCACCTAATTCCAACCCCCTGCTACAGGCAGGGACACCTCCCATTAGACCAGGCTGCTCACAGCCCCATCCAGCCTGGCCGTGAGTGCTCACAGGGAGGGGCCATCCACAGCCTCACTGGGCAACCTGGGGAAATGATTCCAAAGAGCACAAACATGAGAAGAGCCAACCATGAACCTCACTTCAAAAACAGTGAAAATCAGGCAGGTCAGGCCGGTTTTAAGAAATGCCCCGTGAAGAAATTAAAACTATGAAGACTTTTTTTCCCCCACCTTGGAGGTGTCAGCCTGCTACCGTACCTGAAGGTCTGGTAGATAAGCACGGTCACAGCACAGAATCAGAACTACCTGCACTGGTGTGAGCAGAGAAGCTGCCAGATCAATCCCTGTTTTACAGGTGACAAAGGCACACCGAGAGATTAACACGGGGGAACTATCTGTAAGGAATGAGGAGCAACTCATCGGCAGGACCAGATAATGCTCTCCCAACATTGCTACGGCAACCCGAATGCGCACCAGGTGAATGATTAACTGAGATGTGTAAGCTATTGCTTACATTGGCTGGGGTGCCAGAGGAATGAAAGGTGGCAAACACGGTATTGATTTTGTAAAAAGCTCTCTGGGGCAAATGTGGGAAACCACTTAAGCCTGACTGCTGCACAAAGCCACTGACTGTCACAGTCACTGCAAGGGTAAATACAGCACACTTGGGAAGAGTCAACACGGCTTTTGTGGAGGGAGGTGGCACATCACGCATCCACAAAGCAGACAGCGTGTGTGGTTGCCTGGATTTGGATTTTCAGAGCTTTTTTATACAGGTTGCTCAGCAAAGGCTCGAAGGAAGCTCTCCTCGAGTCTTGAGTAACTCTTGAAAAGATAAGAAACGGTTACAGACCTTTCTTTCTTATGGGCCTTTCTCACAAGGGAGGGAGTCCCAAAGGGAGCCTGCCTGGCCCTGCATTGTTATGGGACCACGCTGACCCAGAACAGCACTGAAATTGAGGTTTGACCCCAGGAAAAGGTGTGTAACAACAGAAACACGTACATCAGGGCAAGCCACACCTACAGATGAGCACAGACGAAGCATCTTCTTGCCACAAAGGCAACAACCAGTCCAGTGAAAGAGATCCTCCTTCACAGAATGTAAAAATGTGGGTTTTATCCCTAGCAGTCTCTCTAGACTTACTGTCTACATATTCATATGGCAAATACAAGCTAGAACAAGAAGTACGACCCTTCCCACGAGCATGGAGGAAAGCACTATGGTTTGCAGAGGACTGTAACAAAACAGAATCATAGAATCATAGAATGGCCTGGGTTGAAAAGGACCACAAGGACCACCTCGTTTCAACCCCCTGCTATATGCAGGGTCACCAACCACCAGACCGGGCTGCCCAGAGCCACATCCAGCCTGGCCTTGAATAAGACTAACTATGAATTAAGAGCAGTCACAGAAACGAGTGGGAAACATCAGCTGTCTCAAACAGTAACATGGCACTCCAGGCTGCTTTTCCTCATAAAGCCAAAAAATAAATACAACCACGGCCGTAAAAAGATCAAAGCTGGAAATAAGCATCAACAGTGGAAGAAAAGCAGGGACTTTTTTGTTACTTTTGAAATTACTCCGTGTGCACCAAACCTCAGCACTGTGAGCAATAGGAAAACAACTTCAGCTCCGGCAGCAGAGCTGCACTGCTGGGGGCTCTCAGACCGCACACTCGTGCACATGACTGAGGATGTGAAAGCCACAGAGGGATTATGTAATAATTTTATTATGATGGCATGCTGAAAGAGTATACTTTTATCAAGACTGAAGGAGTGGCTATTATATGCCTCTATTGCTCTATTTTTATGATAGCTGTCGCCAGGAAGAAGATAATAGTTACCAACCAGATAAGGACATCTCAGAACAGACTTGAAAGACAACGAACAAAGTCATTACCTTGGAGTATCCTGTCTCTAACAACACTGTTTTGCCAATGCTGGGAAATAAAAGATAAAAGGACTATAAACAGTTAAAAAGTAACCCGATTCCTGTGAATAGAGGCAGGTGGTAATGATCAAAAGCCAAGGCAGGATTTAAAGACACACTCCCTGGAGCGGCAAGAGAGAACTGGTTTCAGAGTTGCACAAGCCAGTTACACCACCTTGAAGATCTCGGGATGTCTGCTGAGAAGGGAAGCTGAGACCTGCCAGCATCCCCAGGCAGGAGCTCTGCAAACCCAAGGAAAGCACAGCCAGCTTGCAGAGCTTTGTTTCAAGTTCTTCCCTCCCTGGTTTGGTCCAAATTAAAACATCTGTCTTTGGAGAAGCTGGCTAACATCTGGGGGGCAAAGCTCCCAGGAAGCAAAGCACAGGTGGGTAATCTCACTTGGAGGCAATGAGGCAATCAGAGGGAACTGCATCCCAGAATGTTGCACTGAGGGGCAGCGTGGCTGCTTTCAAAGAGACAGATGTGCCTGCAGCACGGAGCTGCACGCTCTGCTGCTGAGCGGGTCAGGAAAAGGATTTCTATTTGAAGTTCTTAGATAAACTGTGTCAATACTGTCAACAAAGTCACGTAACAGACCAAAAGCAACGATGTGATACTGCTAAGAAGATACTCTAGATCAAATCCTAAATGCAGTGCTTAGTGCCTTGAATCCTGAGAAAACACATGAGAGGAGGCAGCAGACTCAGAAGTCCACAGGGATTTCCCCAAGCCGGCATATCTGGAGCATCTCATGGTCTCCGGAAGAAACTGGAGATAGGAAGGTGATGGGGATGCTTTTACTGCCTGAGAAATAGAGAAAGGACTGAGGGATCCGAGTCATTTCAAGACGGGGATTATAGGGAATGCAGGAATGAATATGTGACTCAACGCTTAATAAAAACCTGTTGGCTTAATGCCACCTGCTGCAAAGAATGCGGAAGCGCTTCTCCACGAGCTCCTCCAGGAGCACAGGACAGGCTAAAGGGGCTGCCCTGCTCGGCTGAAGGGGTTCTGGAGATCCCTGCTCCATCCTCCTGCTCACCGTGGGACCGCCTGCAACACCACGTAGGCTGGGACCTGAAATGTTCCCATGATGGAGAGTCCTCCCCTCCACATGGACCTGGCCCAGCACAGCATCACTCTGAAGGAGAAGGAATTTCCCCCCCCGTGTTCAATCTGAACCTCCCGAGCTGCAACTTGTGACCACTGCTCCCTTGTTCTATCACCCGCCACTGTCAGGAGAGCTTCACTCCACCTGCTTTGTAACTGCCCTTCCAGCTCTGTAGGTTGCAAGCAGATCACCCTTCAGCCCCTCCTACAGCAAACTGAAGAAGCTCCGCTCATTCCCAGACCCCTCAGCTCCACGACAGCCCCCCAGTGCCTCCTCCCCCCTTTCCTGACACACGAGAACAGCTGCCCGACTTCATATAAACTTCTAAATTTTCAATATGAGCGTTTTAGAGACTGACCACAAAGGCAACCCTACGATGATTTCTCCCAGACTCCCAACCATCTTCACGGAGGACTTACGGCCACATTATAAACTGCCTGGGTCAGCATCTACAACTGCTGCTAGCTCTGATGTTTGGGGAATACTCTTCTTCAATTCCGTGACACGAAAGGAGGAAAGAAAGGAGAACTCACTCATATGCTGATGTGCCTGAGGGCTAGCATGACCCAGAAGGAGGATTAGCTGGAGCCTGACTCATCCACTGCTCTGCGGGGATACTGTGATGGGAATAAAGAAAGGAAAGAGGAGAACCAGGAGGGCCCGGTGGTGCAACACTCACTTGTAATTGTTGTTGATGTCAGAGACTCGCCAGACGTTCTGCAAGTCAAAGCCCATCCTCACCAGCTCCATCTCAAATCGGTATCTTACGTGGTCACCTGGAATAGCAGAGCACAGAGTATTTACTGATAAAACTTCAACATTAGTGGCAGCTCCATAGCAACTATTGGAGGCTGGAGAAAAACCACAGGACAGCTGGATGGCAGGGTTCTTGGTTCAGAAACCACACAGCCCGGTCCCTCGCAGGGGTTCCTCTGCTTATTTTGTCAGGTCAGATCACCTCCCAGTCCCAGCGCGAGAGCAGAACAGAAAAGGCCCTCCTCTGCTAATGTGTGTTTTGGGACGGCAGTGTTCCTTTCATCCACTTTTCCCTTCCAAAGTGGATACTGGGAAGCCCACCGCAAGGGAGTACTGAGCATCCCACCCCAGGAGCACATTTTCCAGACAGCTCTCAAAGGCTGATTCATAATTTCCCCTCATGTTTTTGTCTCATCTTACAAACACTGGATGTCTTTGCTGCTTGACTGTCCAATCTCCTTAATAAACAAATACTGAAGTGTTCTTTGCCTCACTGATATCCAGCAGCAACAATTTCTGAAGGTAAACACCTTATGCTAGAGAATATTTTCTCTACAGGAAATACATGAAATATGTGCTAATTTCTGGTGTTTGTTTTTTTTTCTCTTCCAACTTCTTTTTAGTACCTTTCAGCTGCACTATTTATCCCCCATCTCTCCATATGAACCTGTGTTTGCATATCTCATTCAGGCTACTGCTTCTCTCCTCTAATTCCAACAGATTTCTAAATGTAAAGCCATGATCATCACACTACTTAATTTCCTCTTATTCACGTTGAAGCTTTACAAAAAGAAAGCAACTGCCAATGAACTTTGTGCTCCAGGAGAGGGCAAACTCCCGATCCACATGAGGGCACCATCACAGCTCTGTTTCTCTCTCTATGGATTCAAACATTTCATTTGAGCCTGTGCAAGAATGAGCCAGACACCTCTGCAGACCCGATCCTGGGAATGCCATGGCATGTCTTAGTGTTGGAGAAGAGATGGAGATGTGCTGATATTCATTATGCTGCCTCAATGCAGATGACATTTGCTGCTTGAACTGTCTCGTTATTGTGATGAAAGTGTTGACGTATGGGATGTTTCCTTCATTCACAAAGAGAAAGGGAAAGGGGATTTAAGTGCTGCTGCCTCAGAACGCTCCATATTTTGCAGATTATTATTATTCCTTTTACTGTGCTTGTTATCCAGCTGCATCTGGACATCAGCTGGATGTCTAGGCCAGGTGTGGGATGCCCCTGAGCAAGATGGACTATGGGTACAGCACAGCGTAAGATGCAGCAAGACACCATGTTATGAACAATGGCTCTAATTGCATCACTGTACCTCTGGATGGATAAACAGGAATGAGACAGGCCAGGATTTTACCTGGACGGCACAGATGAGCATGCTGATCTTCCTCATCAACACAGACTCCTAAGCACCACGCATGGTAGGCAAATGCAAAGAGGTCCTCAGGCTTAGCAGGGCGGGCAATGGCTCGATTTAGTCTCTTCAGCCACTCCTGGCACTGCTTAAAGGTGGAAAAATGGCACCTGCAAATGCAAATCATACTCAGTGAGTACATACACCCAGCTGGGACACAGACGGTGAGCTCTGTTTTACCAGAAAAAGGAAAAAAGCATCAATTCTTATGAAAAACAGAGCGAGCTTGTCTATAAACAGCTTCGTTCCAATGACAGTGCAAAGGCAGGTGTCAGAGCAGATTGTGGCAACTGCAGTGGCATCTACAGCAAGGGATACCTGATCACTTTGGAGTCCTTGCAGACGATGTGAAGCTGGAACATATCCCGGCACTCCACACTTTCCATCATCCTCAAAGGCACCTGCAAGGGACAGAAGGAGGGCATGGCAGCACAGCACAGCAGTGGACATAGCAGCCCTGCCCACAGGCCTGTGGTGCCCAGTGGGCTCTATCAGCTAACACCATCTCCCAGCCCAAACTACAAACCCACTCCAAGGTTTATAAAGCTTCATGATGCAGCACAGAGTCTCCTTCAAGAATCACCAGCCTGATTTCGACTCTGTCCCTGGGCAGTCTCCCACCATGGGCCAGTTACAGATTAAAACACAACCAAACAAGCGCAGACAACTGAGCCAAACAAAGGCTCCAACAGAAGATGGCAAGTGGAGACAGTGAGAGAAAGCCTCAGGCTCCCAGCAGCTGACTCTCACATGCTGAGCAACGGTATCCTACCACTCTTAAAACCCCTGAGCTTACTGCTTGATTTTAAAAAGAAGAGCAGGGGAAAGACCTAATTATCATCCATAGGAGCACCTCACCTGCACTCCAACAACTGCATGACCAACAGTAACAAGACATAACGTCAAGCTTGGCAACTTAGAGGCCCAGTTCCCACGTTGTAAACCAGAGAAATTGCTTATGTATCCCTTACTCACCCCCGAAATATTGCAAGAGGTCACAGTTTAGGAAGAAAGAATGGGAAGATCCAAACTTACGTTGATCACGGAATCCTTAAATTTGATATGAAGCCGGTAGTTGGAGATGGCGATCACAGCATCATTTGCATGGCCAAGATACTCCACTCCCTCACCCTGCAACACAGTGAATGGAACCTGCAAGGGAGACGTGACACGTTCAAGGCATGCTGCAGGCTCTGAGCACCACGGAGTGCCAACAGCCACTCCTCCCACTGCCTCTGTGGTGTACGGCCCCAGAGAGAGGGGCCAGCAGCACCACGAGGCTTCTGGGTATCAGTGCAGGTAAATGGCAAAGTCTGGCCCACCTTCTGCTAACCAGGCTGTGAAGGAACCTCTATGCAGTGCTTGGTTGTACAATGAAGTAACCAATGTTAGATTTTTTTTTAAAATCTAGATAGCAGATAAATCAAACCTGTGTCTGGTTTTCCCTATCAGCCCAGAACACGCCGCAGCTAATTTTAAAACAAGGGATGCTGGTAGATGGCCAAGTTTAACACTCTTTTTATGTATGTGTGGAAAAGAAAAAAAAAAGATGGCCCACCCTAAAACTCATCAGGCCCCTTTTTCTCTGGCTAAGTGGGCTCCTTGTTCCCTGAATGCCACCCACACCAGATGGTGGTGGTAACCAGTTGTGCAGAAGTGTCACAACTGTTTATCACTTCAACCAGAGCCCTTCACTTTCCAGGCAGGGCATCTGACTGAACAATTCATTATACTGTAATTAGTACAAGTGAGACCACACAGCCTTTATTTCTGAGCTGTTTATGTGGTTTGGATATGCGCTGCCTAAAAACTGAATTTCCTGGCTTTCAGGTGTGATGCGCTGTGCGAGTGGCAGTTGTACCAAAGAGTCCTTCCTTCTTAAGTTACTCATACAAAAATAACAACCTGAGGCTGGCACCTGTCCGAAAAGCCTTTAAAATATTAATTATTTGACAGTAAGAAAACATACTCTCTTCATTTTGGCAGACTGTTCTGCATGCTTTCCTATGCTGCTTTTAGCTGGCCTGTGTTGCAGCTACCCTAGGGCTCCACTCTCTGAAGGCTGCAGCCCCGCAGCATCCTCAACCCGTGTGCTCTTGCCCAGCAAAACCTGCAGCTGCCACATCTCAGCCCTCTTTACCAGCGCTGGTTATCAGACAATGCTGGTCACTGAGCAAACTCAACTGCTGCAGCAGTAGGAAGAAGATGCGCAGCGGGCCTGGCTCTGGCCACAGCACGATGACAAGTGCTAGGATGAGGTGGCAGCAGACTATGCTGAAGGAGTGAGGAAAACCAGGAGGTTTGGCTCTGCTGCCCCTGCTGCACAGCAGCAATAGCAGCTGGGTCTCTTTCAAGGGCCTCTTGTAGCATGAGGCTGGCACAATATAGAGACTCCTCTTTCCAGCAGCTCCGCAGCAGGAAAATTCCAGGAGCAACATATGTGAGAGCCAGATCTGCTGCTGCAATATGGCATGCTATTGCCTTCCACGGCACAGCCCAGCTCTGACATGCTACCTGTCCCACAGAGGGCCTCCTGCTGCACAGCACCACAGCATCACTGCTCCTTACTGCCAGCACAGGTGGAGGATGGGGAACACCCAGCCTGGCAGCGTTGCATCATACTCCAGCTGTATTTCCCAGAGGCAGATGTGATGCTGTGTGCACTGCAGAGTCATGGCAGGGCTGGGAAGGAGGGCAGCGAGCACTGGGCAGCTGTTCCCAGCCTCCATGCACATGGAAGGGCTTGCCAGCATGAGATGATGTACAGCACTGCTGAACCTGCGGCTCCAGAGCACGTCCTGGCCTGGAGAAGTGCTCTCAGGTTTCACGTCACAGAGCTCAGCCTGCTGCATCCCAAAGTGGACAGTTTCTGTCTTCTTACTTCCTTACCTGCAATGACTCTTCCTCCTTTATAAGCTCCTTTGGGGGGAACAAGTCCTTGGCCTGGATGTACTCCAAACTGGGGGGGCCTTCCTCGCCCTGCATTGCAAAGAAAACACACGTTGAGAGATGGGCCCCAGCTACTGCATGCTATCAAAGGGCAAAATCAGGGCTGCGGGATGCTGCTGGCATCACAGCGTGTTGGGGATCCCTGAACCTGCGGATGGAAACGGATGTTCTGCCTCTGCACACAGCTCCCTGACCCCAGCTATGGCACAACACCCACAGCACAACAGCAATCTGAAACAGGTCTCCCAGCTGTGCCTCTTCAGGCCATACGGTACATGGAAAGCTGAGCAGATAACCTCAATGATGCACCTCGGAGGGATGTGTCAGTGACTTACCATGGCAGAGGTGACCCTGTGAGCTTCATTATGGAACCACAGCAATGCATACACATTAGGTTCCACCCACAGCCCAGCTCTGACCTCCTCCTGCTGTTACCAAGGACTGCTTTCTTTGGGTAGTTTTTATTCTCATTCTTAGCCCTGAGATAACTGTGCAGACCCTGAATTTTTCTGAAAAGAATATGGAAGTGAAAAACAATCCTGCAGCAATCAGGTGCAGGTGCACCCAAGTCATAACAAGCCTGGCCTGAACAGTGCCAGCAGCAAAGCAGGGCACTCTCCCTGCAAAGCACTGAACCTGGGAAGCCCAGCACGGCCTGGAGAGGTGTCCTGAGGGGACACATGGAACCTGGACTCTCGTGGGGCAGTGAGGAGTGTCTCAATGGTGGACCTGTCAACATGCAATCACTCAGGAAATCCCAGTCCTATCTTTCACCGACCCTCAGCCTGACCACCAGCACCTCCTGAGAGCGAGCAGTGCCCAGACAACAGCAGAGGACAACGGCTGAGGATGCGTCCATTCCACGTGTTAAAGGACTTGGGTGCAGGAGCACTTCTTCAGCATGCCTCCTGGTCCCCACCGCTCCCCTAGAAGCTCCAGCAGTTATTAGGAAACACTCTGTTCTGCAAGCATTACGTATCATAGAGAATTTAAAACAAAATACCTTTCTGGCTGAGCTGCCTGGGCTAGAACCTCCAGATTTCAACATGAGGAAATGAGAACCCGACCCTTTTGCTTCAGTTATATATAAAAGGGTGCCGAATCCCCATATGTTCTCACCAGAGATTAAAAAGAAAGCATCTGTGGGCCACGTCCAGTGCTGAACACCCGACTCGGGACCCCCTCCTGTTCCAAAGGCCCACGGCCCCATAGCAGAGCCCTTCCTGGGACACAGGCAGGGAGATGTGCAGTGTGGTGGGGGTCACGGCCGGCTGCCCGAGCAGCTGTGAAACCCAGCATCCATCCCAGCGTGGCCGCAGCACCTCCTCATGCACCCACCAGGCACTGAGCACTGCTGGGGGGGCACCGGGAGCAGCACCACCCCAGGTGCAGGCCAGGCTGTGGGGTGAGCCCGAGCAGGGAGGGCAGCCCTTCGTCAGTGCCTGGCAGCTCACAAAGAAATCCTGGTGAGCAGAGGGAACTGGGACAGAACAGCCCGGCGTCCTTGAGTCCCTCCCTGCTGCAGCGTGGGACGGTGTGAGGCACGGCCCCTCCTGGGGCATCGGCGGACACTTGGCACCCCTCACTGCCCACAGCACAGTGACCTCCTGAAGCCATTCGGCCACAAGTCCCTGTTGTGGGGGGCTTCCTGCAGATCTCCGAGCAGAGCCGCTTTCCCATAAGACACAAAAGACGGAGCTCAGGACCCCAGGGAGGGGTCTCGCAGCCCTGCCGTGTGCGGGAGCACGGAGCTCCCCCGGCGCTGCAGCTCTGCACGGCGATTTCCCAGCACCAGGCAGGGAGCCACGGGGCCTTCAGCTGGCCACTGTGCCCTTGGGTTGGGGCACAGCACCGGGATGGTGCTCCACGGTGTCTCCTGGGGCACGTGGAGGGAGGAGAAGGGCCTCCCCTCGGTGAGAGGCAGCGGGATGCCAAGCTGGGGCAGCAGGGCCCGGCCTCAAGGACAGGCCCGATCCGGGGCAGCGGCTGAGCACAGAGCCGGCACACAGCCCTGGAACAGACAGGGAGGTGGAAAAAACACAACAACAACAACAACAAAAAAGCACTTACAAAGCAGTTGAGCATGGAGCAGGAGACGCGGCCTGGCAGACTCATGTTCACTTCCCGAGGCGGCAGCTGGGCGCAAGCAGCATCTCCCTCCTCAGGCCCCGTGCTGCTGCCGGCAGCGGCTGCCGGGCGCCGGCGCAGGGATTGCCGCAGCCTCGCCAGTGCTCGGCGGAGGGCAGGAGCATCCCTGCAGCCGGCGGCCGGAGCAGGTGCCGCGCTCACAGCGCTGACAATGGAGGGAAGGAGGGCGGAGGACGGCCAGACTCCACCTACCTCGCAGGGACGCGGAGCAGCGCTCTGCCATCTAAGCGTCTCCCCGACAGGCGAGACAGAAAATGGAGAGGCCGGCGGGGATCACCCCTCCTCTCCCCCTCCCGTCCCCGTGTGCAGAGCCCGGCGCGGTCTCCTCCTCGAGCGGCTGCCGGGAGATGCAGTCCAGGCCCGTGGCAATGGCTGCCAGTGCTGGGAACAATAGCGGCGAGCGGGCTTTGTGCCGCAGCTCCGCTGCAACGCTCGGCTCCATCCTCCGGCACAGAGCTCTCCATTTTCTGCCGCTCCGCTCCGTTTTGCTGAAGGACACCCCAGCAGCTGCTGTGTGCTCAGGGAGCTGCAGGATGCCCGGCTGCTGCCCGCTCTCATCGCGGCCCCTGCAGGTGCTCCGCACGCTCCCAGGTCACAGCCCTGCCATCCCAGAGCCGCAGGACGGCATTCCCCTGGGAAATGCCACCTCTGTTTCCATCACCGGCTGCCGCTCTCCAAGAGGCAGCTGCCACGTCCTGCTCTCCTCCGCGCCCTGCCTGGTGCATGGGGATGACATGACCGAGGATCCCACTTCAAAAGCACTCTCCCTTCTGCAGCCACACAGCCCAGCATGGCACAGCTTCCAGCGTGCTGGGGACAGGAGTGAGGAGCACAAGGGAGAATCTTTTGCTTAAAACGCAAAAGAAAGAGGCCTGGCTGCTCCCTGCCGCCACCAGACAGCTCCAGCTGGCGACACCAGCAGCGTCCCGAAAGGTTTTCTGCACTCACATAAAGGGGTTTGTGCATTTCTCTACAGAACTGTTAAGAGTTAGGGCACCTGGGGCTTTGCAGCGCCCAGCTGTGCTGCCTGCATCACAGCAGGGCAGCAGTGCCCAGGCAACGAGCTCCCTGCTGGGAACCCAGGAGCACAGACCACGCAGGCTGTACTATTTGGATGCTGGATAAAAGGCCTACCATGCCTGCCACCAGATCCTATTAGCATCCCAGTTCCGCCCTGATCCAGCACTTGCTCGGCACACATGGGTGTCCCAGCAGACCAGACTGGAAGCCTGGTAGGCCGTTAGGACCAGATGGGTGGGATGCAGCGCTCCCCTTGGGGCCGGTGCCGGAGCTGCTCCCAGCTCAAGTTGCAGAGGGACCTTTACAGACCTAAGCTGCAGCTGTGCAGGGCTAAAGGGCTGCTTGTTGGATCCTTGCTTTGAATTTCCAATCTAAGCTGCCCTCAACATCCACAAACAGACCTTGTCCTTTAAGTGAAATATTTTTTGCATTTGCAGTGTTAGAAGAGGACTCGCACCGAGCATCCGCAGAGCCAAGCCTGGTGCACAGCAGAACCACCCCTAAGCAATATGTTTGAAACTCTGCAAGTTCCTTATTGCACCACCTGCACCTCTCCCTGCTGCAAGCACAGCCCCTGGGACCATCTCACGTCACTAAATCCCTGCTCTCGTGTCCATGCAGCCTCCTTTCAGCTAGCTTCGTTCATGGCATTTCCCAAATGCCAAGTCAGGTGTCTCCCCAGCTGGTATTCCCTCTGCTGTTGCTAACACTGTGAGACCAAACCAGGATGACAAGGCTCCCCTCACATAACTGGGCTCCTCCAAGTGCTGTGCACGTGTACATTCACACATGCACAGAGGGGAACCTCCCACACCCAGACCCCTGAGCACAGGTGTGCCCTTCCCAGTCCTGGTGCACCTTTGTCCTCCATTTCACCCAGCTGCTGTCAGTGCTCCTACGTTAGGCAGAGGGCAGCACTGCTATTGCTTCTGCGTGGTGGTGGTGGGGCTTTCTGTCACTGCAGCGTCACGCTGGGAGAGAGCTCCTACAGAGAGAGTGGGGCTGTGGCCATGGAGGCAGAGGGGAACCCACAGCCCTGCCCCTGGGGCTGCCCCGATCCACCCTACCGGGGGAGAGCAGCAGGGGAAGCAGGCAGAAGGAGCTAACTGCCTCGGGCAGATGCTCCCACATCCCAGAAGTGGAAATGGATCACCATTCTGCACACAAACGGATGCTGACAGCTGAAGAGCTGCGGCCAGCAGGGCTGCTCGTCCTAACTCCTCTGCTCCTGCAGCACAAAGGGCAGCTTTGTGTTGGGTCTCTACAAAAATAGCTCGTTTCCTCAAAGCCTGCAGCAGAGCTTGGTGAACCAAAGGCCTGCTGGGCCACTCAGGTGGCCTTCCAAAAATAGAACCCTCAGCTCGCGTGAGGAGGAGATGTTACTGCTTTATATCCTGTAAACCAGGACGGGGATGGCCAGCATCATCTTCTGATCTTTAATAGGTGACAGGCTGTAGGTCTGCTATGCTCTGCATTTAGTGTTCCTTTAAGCTCCCAGGGTTGAGTGTGTAACACAAGCAGGCGGTGGAGCCTTTGGGATGAAGATGGAAGGACACGGCTCCCTGCACCAGCAAGATGGGATGGGGAGGCTGAGCCATCCCATTGCACCTAACCCTATGGGAACGGATGGAGGTGGCAATCTCTGTGCCTCCAGTCACAGCAATGGGGCATGGGGAGTAGTAGGGCACACAGGCAGAGCTAAGCCTGCACCCACTCACCTGCAAGGTTAGTTTTAGGTAATGTATTAAGGTGCTGGCTGCTCATTAGGACCTCCGTTAGCCACAGTTAAGGATTAAACCACCAGCAGTCCTTAAGGTCGTTTTCAGCTGCAGCTAGTCTTTGGGGGAGAAATGAAGAGGTTCTTACAACCAATGCAAACAAAGCCCTTACCTGCTGCCCCAACAAGCGCAGCAGCAGGGAGGGCAGAGCGGCTGCAGCTCCGCACTTGGGTGCTGCCGAGCAAGGAACAAGGTTTGGGACATGCCCTTGTTAACCAGCGGGCACTGCTGCTCTGCCCTCTGACTGCAGTCACTACAGTGATCATGGGTAATTAATTACAGCTCGGCCTGCCTGCAGGGAACCGCACTGCCAAGCAGCCATTGGAACGGGCTGGATCTGCCCAAGCATTGCCAGCACTCGGCCTCCAGCACCCCCTGCAGATCTGCACCGAACCCAAAGTCCCAACAGAGCTCAGGGACGGATCCAGCAGAGGTTGTCGGGCAGCTCTACCTTCCACCGCTGCTACAAGAAATCAAACTATTCATGGTTAAAACTAAGGGCCAGCTCTGATTAAGCACCTATCCGCACAAGTAAAAAGAGCCCAATGAAAAGCTAAGGCTTCCATGTCTACGTAAGTCTGAAGTTCCAGCCTGTGCACTCCAAAAAGGGGCAAAGGCCCCAAGAGAGGGGACAAGGATTAGAGACATGAGCAAACATCTGCACTGAGAAGAAGGTCAAAGAGCTAAAGGGTCTACAGATCTACAGAACAGCGGGGCTGGAGCAGCTCACAGGCAGTGCCGGCATTCAGATCCACAAAAACTGATGGCTGCCAACCAAAATGCTACGGAATGGGTTCAGAGTCAAAGCAAAAGGGGCCACTCCTCGGCGAGCGCGGCTCTTTGCAGCCTGTCACAGCTGCGGCTCCTCAGTTGGTTTTGAAAGCAGGTTAGATGAATTTGTGGAAGAGAAACCTACCAAGGGCGAATAAAACATGGAGAATACACAGTACAAAATCCTCACCCCAGTTTATCAGCAATCTGGCTGTCCTGGCTGCGTTTCAGCCCCTCTGCATTCTTTTAAACCATGCTTATCTCGGACTAATTATTGTGCAATCTCTGCTATCTCAGCATCACCAAAGCACATCGTTAACACGGAGTTCATTCTTCATTAAGAAATGAGAGAGGAATAGAAGGAGAACTCCCATCTTTGAGATTTAAAGTATATCAGCACGAAGGAGTGCATGGGTGACTGTGTCTCTACTCCAAGGAGGCAG
Source organism: Gallus gallus (assembly GCF_016699485.2). Lineage (NCBI taxonomy): Eukaryota > Metazoa > Chordata > Aves > Galliformes > Phasianidae > Gallus > Gallus gallus. Next base: position 1,169,211 of record NC_052550.1, read on the forward strand.
AAGAGGATTCCAGCCTTACTTATATATTCCAAGAACAAGTTTAGAGGTAAATTCACCTTGCCAACAGTGGCTACAGCCACACCTCACAGCTCTTCATGTTATGCTATCACATAACATACACAGTACTACAGCATTCTTAGAATCATAGAATCACAGAATGGCCTGGGTTGAAAAGGCCCACAGTGCTCATCTCGTTTCAACCCCCTGCTATGTGCAGGGTCACCAACCAGCAGCCCAGGCTGCCCAGAGCCACATCCAGCCTGGCATTGAATGCCTCCAGGGATGGGCATCCACAGCCTCCTTGGACAACCTGGTCCCATTCTTTCTCCTTCTCACGTTTATTCTCACATTTAGCAGTGGCACAGCTGTTGGCCACAAAGAACAAACAGCCCCACTGGGACATAGGTAGACCAGAACGTGTACTCACCATCCTCGGCCACCGTCCAAAACCTCCCAGGTCAATCACAGCTCTGCCCCTTCTTCCACCAGACACACCTGGAGCAAAAGAAAGGTAATTTGCAGCAATCCAGATCAACAGCAGCAATACTTCGCTATGAACAGAGCTCCCTGCCCATTTTCCACCTTGTTTCACCTCTGTGCCCGCTCAAGACACCAAGTGGGACGAGCCTGCAGCTCGAGCAAAGGGCAAACCTCAAAAGTAACAGTTGGAAAGCTCGTTAATGAGGCAGAAGTTCTCCTTTCGGGCTTTATGTTACTCAAGGGCAGGAGGAAAGGAGTCAAGGAGGAACGTTCCTCCTCCTGACAATGCAGCGCATGCTGGCAGCTGCCCTGATGGAAATGGCTCAACGGGACACAGAGCCCACGGCTTCCCCCTGTGTGCGTGGGGGAGCTGCAGGTTTGGTCGCTGTGCTTTGAGGACCCGGGGAGGACCCTTTGTCAGATGCTCGGGATTTCAGAGGTCCCTGTGAGCCTCAGGAAAATAACCCTAAAATCAAAGCCATGGGCTCAGGAAGGGGAAAACTCAGACGTTCCATCTCCTCCTGCCAGCTTTGTGCCCAGGGCAGCACTGCTCACAGGTGGAGGTGTTTGTGGGGCAGCAGGCAATGAGCCAGCCCTGCACAGCGTCCTGCTTCGGGAAGGCCCCTGCAGTGTCCCTGCACAGTCTGATGGGTGATGCTGGGATTTATGGGGAGAAAAAGATCCTTCCTCAGGGTTCCTCCGCTACAGGACCATCTGAACACTGCCATCCCTCTCCTTCTGCATGCCTGCTCAGCGCTTTCCCTCCATGCTGGCATCTCCATTCCAGCACAGAAGGACGTGCGGTTGCACACCTACACCACAGCAATGGCAGCAGTGAGGAAGCAGCCCAGAAATGCATTCCCCTGGGAGCAGCAGCATGCAGGTCAGTGAGGAGCAGCGCCTGCAGGACCCACCAGCCAGGTGAAAGCACATTCAGCTCATGGAGGAAACTGCTTAAACACGCTCTGTTTGCCAATCTGCAGCCATCTGAATTATTGATAACGCCCGACCACACGCGGGCACTTTTCCTGCTGCACGCTTTGTATCCGCTCACCAAACCTCTGCTCACAGCAACTGCAGTTCCTCGCTTCCTCCCTCCCGCGAAGCAGCAGCCATGAGCTCAGCACACAGGAATGCGGGCAGCCCAGGGCTTCCTCCTCCCTCCGCCAGGACGGGCGAAGGGCTCCTGCAGTCCCGTGGGCTGCAAAGCACAGCCCTAAGGAAGCCGCAGCAGTACCTGATGGCAGTGCACACCAGCAGATGGGGATGGAGTGGGGAGGACACAGCGATGCCCGCTGCTCACCCTGGTGCTGGGGCAGCACTGCCCGGTCCACCCGGGTTGGGCAAAGCACCACACGCAGCTCACCCTGCTTTACAGCTTTTACAGCCCATGCCCTGCTCCAGAATTGCTAATCATAGAGCCAAGCCCTCGGATCACGAGTCGCGAGACCTCGTAAAAATTTTGTTTGAATTTCAGCTCAAACGGTGCGGTTAGCCCTAATGCACTTAGCAGGGCAAAACAGTCCTGATGTTAAACAGGGGGCATTAGAAGCAGCAAGCAGGAGCCCCAATAGCCTTATTTTGATCCCAAGTGACATAAAACAGCCATCTCGGGCCTCTCAGCTAATTACAGCTACAAACTGAATGGCCAGGCCCCTCGGTTACACGCACAGTAGGTTGCATGGGGTGCTCCCTGTTCTGTAAGCAAAGCTGCTGGCCCAGGGGCTGCCTCTGTCCGAGGCCATCAACAGCTGGTCTGCAACAAGAGAAAAGTCAGGGCTACCAAAGCTCAGGAACGTGGTGGTAACACCAAGTCATGGCAAACACCTGGGCCAAACATCCAGCGTGCTCTGCTATGGGAAGCTATCGTAACCCACCTACACATGGGCAGACCCAGAGGTAGGAATTAGCAAGGCAGCCATGAGATGCTGGAAAGCACCCGTTCGAATGCCTGGGATGAACCCCGGAGCAATGGGCAGCAAGAAGCACTGCTGTCTGCCTGCAGGCAGCCAGAGCCTCACGGCACGCTCACAGCAGGACCCAGCTGAGCTCACATACACAGCTTAAAAAATAACAAAGAGATGCCTCGCTCAATGTGTGAAAGTATTTACGCACCGGGCAACTCTGCTAACGGGGATATAACTCAATGCAATTACCGGCAGGTGAAGTTTCAGAACTGGATTAATTCCATCAGGCTTATGAAGAAGCCTTTGTGCAGCTGATGGGATATCACACGGGGGAGATGCCTCTTCTCCAGGTTTCACCAAATGAATGCCCACCGCCTCCAGGTAACGCCCCGGATACCCCCGGCTCCCCCAGCTCCGGGTGCTGGGAGCAACTGGGAGAGCAGCGAGGTGGGATCACAGGGCGTGTTCATGCTCCAAGTCCGGTCTGGGGAGGGCAGGGAGAGTTCTCCAGGCAGAAGGATGGGCACTGGTACCCCCAGGGGTCAGGTGAGCAGTGAGCAGCCTGGGCACCAAACAGCCACGTGGATCCCAGCGAGATACGCTGCAGAAGCGGAGAGGGAGGATAGGGGCAGCCGGGTTGGGAAGGGACTTCAGGAGCCACGGAAGTGAACGGCTTGAACGGTGTGAGGAGAGCACGGAGATCTGCCAAGTTCAAGGGCTTTGCATCAGCGGTTGTGCTGCGGTAGGAAAGATGGATGGGAGGTGAGGGCTGCCAGCCGGATCGGGCTGCACACCATGAAGGAAGGAAATAATGGTCATGGGAGGGGAACGGGAGCACAGGAGAGCATTGCTTAAAGCAAAAGGAACCATGCAGCATGGGGAAGGGTTCAGAGGAAGGTGAGAGGAGGCAGCGGTGAGAGGAGCCTCTGTCTGCTGCAGGGAAAGCTGCAGGAAATGCAGAGAAAGGAAGCGATGCTGGCACAGCAATTTGTCTTCTCATAGAAAAATAAGTTTCTCTGCAGCAAAAGGGAAGAGGAAGGACAACAGAGGAGTTAAAGGTGCCAGAAGCGTACACAGAGCAGCACGAGTCCTGAGCACAGTGCAGCTTTGGGGCAGAGGTGAAGATGACCAAAGGGGGAGGGAAGGGAGCAGGAATGGGGTGCAGAGATGGAAATGAAGGGAAAGGGTCAGAGCCTGGGGAGGAAAACGGAGCCTGAAAAACACCTCTGGGGAAGGGTACCACTGTGCCACCCAGCTGTGCCCCAGGTGTGCAGGGGGAGAGGGGACAAGGACAGAGCCCTGCACTGCAGCAGACCCCCACAGGGCACTGCCACCCACCGCCCACCGCCTGTAAGTGCAGTTAACTTCAGCATCATGCCTGCCGGCCAGCCAGCCCCACCACTCACATCACCGGCAGCAAAACAGCCGTCCCAAGGGGCGGTCAGGAATCACACACAAAGGCCCGTGCAGGACAGAGAGTCTCCTTTCCCTCACCGGAGCCACGCCAGGACAGCACCTCGCTCTGCTCTGCGGGCAGCGGTGGCACCAGGTGGCAGCAGCACCCCAGGGACGCTCCCTGCCAGGTCGGCCTCTGTACCTCCTTCATCTTCCTGACACCTCCTTCGTCTTCCTAACGAGCTGGCAGAGAGCAGGGAGCAGGCACAGCTCTGCACACCACACTCGCTGCATCCATCCATCTTCAGTGACAGCCTGCGAGGAGCCGAGGCTGCAGCAGGAAAGCCCCCAGTTCCTCCCTGTGACACTGGCAGGAACCACAGCACTACAGAGCCCCCACCCTCTGCCCCCACACCCCCAGGCCCCAGGTCAGACCGGGCAGAGCGACTCACAGCACCGCTCCGTGCCCCCGATGCTGCACGCAGGACTCGCAGCCCCACGCAGAACGGCGATGGGAAATGTGCCTTCAGCCAACGCTTCCAACTCCCCCCTCTAACCCTGGCCCGTTGTTCTCCAATTTTGTTTGCTTTTCTTTTTTTTTAAAAAAAAAAAAAAAAAAAAAAAAGCAGTTGGGACATTTCTGGTCACAATTGGGCCTTTATTCAAGTATGAACAATTGCCTGGTCCCTACCCAAAGCGGCGCAGATGGACCCGTCCCAGCTGTGCTCCTGCCTCTCACCATGCTCTGCATGGAGCCCCAGCCCCGCACTGCCTCGTGGGCTCTGGGGGGGCAGGGTGGGATCTCAGAGGCTGAGGAGCAGTGCTCCCAATGCACCCAGGAGAGGCGGGGAGGAGGTCGGGCACCCGTCACCACCTCATCACCTTTCTGTTCCGCTCTGATTTAACTCAACCCTTGGAAGGAACCAGCAGCAGCTTCAAGGAAATGGTGCCTGCAATCCTGAGGTCACACTGCAGGCGGGGGGAGTGCTGCTCAGCCTGACCCCCTGCTAGCACCCACTTCTCCTCACCCACAGAAGCAGCCACACTGCCATCCCATCAACCTGTGCTGTCCTGAGCAGCTGGAGCTTCACAGACAGCAAGCGCAGGAAAAGCAGCCTGAAATGCGTGACCCACATGCACCAGCAGGCTCAGAAACCAGAAGAGAAAGCCTGAACCACACCGGCCACAGCTCCCCCCGCTGCCCAGCCTCCTGCAGCCACGCTCACGGCTCTCAGCTGCAAAACGCCCACATCAACAACCCGGGTGTTCTGGAAGAAGCTCAGACAAACAGCAGCAGTGCAGGCTCAGCCCCGGTCCTGTTGGTATCACAGACAGGACTTGATTATTCTTCAACATGGGTGCATAAACACGCCCATCCGGTGCTGCTTTATGGTTCTGTGGTGTCACAGGCATCCGCCCGCACTGTGGATGGGACCGATGGGAGAGCAGTACTCCTTGGTAGGAGATGCAGCCAAGATGGGAGGAGAGCCCTACTGATAAGCTCAGAGCTCAGCTTCAGTGACCTGTTCAGCTTGAAATCTTTCATGGTTTTTTTTTTTATGAACATGGTCATCCAACAGCCAGACCTGCCAATTCACAGTCATAGAATCATTAAGGCTGGGAAAGACCTCTCAGATCCGCAGGTGCAACCCCAACCCACCCCACCATGCCCACATCCCTCAGTGCCCCACGGCTCTGAACACCTCCATGGAGGGTGACCCCACCACTCCATGGGCAGCTGTGCCACTGCAGCACTGCTCTTTCTGAGAAGAAATTCATCCTAACACCCAACCTGAACCTCCCACGGCGCACCTTAAGGCCATCACTTCTTATCCTACCGCTGTAGGATAAGATTCCCCTTCCCCATGCCCAGTCCCCAGAAGCTCTTCTTTAGGAAGATGAGACCAAGCTCTCTGGTTTCCTTCCACCTGCAGGCAGCTGGAGCCATCCAGCACAGCATCATAGCAATGGAAAACCGCCCTAAGAGACCGCCTGCCCAGCACTGCCTTGCTCTGCACGCAGCTCAGCACACCACGCAGGCAGGACGGGAGGTCCAGGTGAGCATCACTGCCCTCTACCATCAGCTTAACTGCTTCTAAAAATGGGGACGGCCGTGACGTCCTCTTAGCAGACATGCTTAGAAAGGGAAATCCCCGGCCAATCGATAAGCGGCAACCCGATATATTTATAGCGAGTCCCCTGCTTATCTGCAGAGCAAGCTGCACAAACGCACACTGCTGTCCCATCCCACCGCCCAGCACTCGGGCACAGGCACAAGGCAAGCTCGGTGCCAACACAGCCGGGGGGCTTTGGTGCATCTGCTGCAGCTGGCACAGCTTCTCACGGCTGCGATTACCAACTGCTTTAGGGCTCACTAAGCACCAAATTCCTGCTTCCAAGAGATTTGGGACAAAAGGCAACGGGATTCCTTTTCTTCTTCGCTTAAATCCAAAGCAGGCACCTTTTGCACATCAGCACATTGCTGACACGAGCAGAGGACGCCGCACGCCTGGCAGACCTTGCACGGATTTATCCAGAGCCAGGTTTTCCCCAGCACTGCTTATTCATCTCCGCACGCACGCTCGCACCCAGGGCTGCAACACAATGGCTGTGGATAGCAGAGTAATGAGAAGCAGGCGGGAGGGGAGCTGGCACCTCCAGAGCCTGCAGCGTGGGAAGCACCCGGCTCCCAGTGCCCCCAGCAGAACCCCAGCTCTGGGATTTCTGGGGCCGGGAGGAAGCAGCGCCGTGGTGGGACTTTGCCTGCTGGTGCCCCGAGCTCCAGGGAACTCCATTCCGTCTGTTTCGTAATCAGTAAAACATGCCAAAAATGTGACTTCCCCTCGGTACGAGGAGCAGAGCTACCGAACCTTTCCCGAGGAGTCCGAGCAACTTCCTCTCCTGTTCCACGAAGAGAAGATGAGCCCCCAGGTCACACAGAAATGTCACACTGCTGGAAATTCCTCCGGCAGAAAGAGCTATTGATGCAGCAGGAGGGAGAGGGAGGGGGAGAGGGAAGGAGAGAGGGAGGGAAAGAGGTGGTTTTGCTTTTCATTAACACGCATTTTATCAAACAGAACTATCACTTTGCTCTGTAGCACAAAACCATTTCTACTTCCTCTTTCGTCCTGTGTAGTGCTGGCCGTAGCCAGCTGGGGCTGGGAGCTCTGCGCACGGCTTTCTAACAGAGGGTCTGCACAGAGCCTCCGCACTGGGCAGTTTTATGGCATGACAACCTCCATTGGCTCTCCTTGCTGAGCAGGATGCCCAGTACCAGGTACCCCACCACCCCTTTCCAATGGGAACGCAGAGCGATGCTGCCATGTCGGGGGGATACCCCCAGCAGGCGGCTGGTGGGGAGCAGAGCCAGCAGGGAGCACACATGGACTTGGAAAACAAGAGAGGAAAGAGCAAAGAGCAGAGCGGTGAGAAATGATGAAGAAAGTGCAAAGGACAGAGGGAGTGGAGCAGGTCACTCGTACTCTGGCACAAGCAACTCTGGCACCCAGCACCCGGGTCTCTGTGCCCAAGCTGTGCCACCTCAGCACCCCTCCAAGCTACCCCAAAACGAGCACAACACCCGGGTGCTGGCAGAGCTGAGCCACGGGCACGAGCAGCTCCTCAGCCTGCTCAGCTCCTCTTTGGATCACGCATCCATCCCTGCACACGGCAGGGTTTCCTGAGACCCAGCACAGCTGGATGCCCAATGGAAAGAACAATGGAGCCCAGGTCAGGTCCCCAAAAGATGCTGCCCCCCCCCCCACCATGTCCCGTTCTCACCCAACACCGCTGTGGTCACAGCAGCCAGGCCAGCAGCAGCAGAACAAGGATCACTGCCTTTGCTTAAGGCACTGCTGCACCGCGGGCAGGGAGCCCTCAGCACTGAGCTGTGGTGTGGGCTGGTAAAGCTACAGGGAAAGTCTAGGATGTGTGTTAGGATCCCCCTGGGGATTTCTGGACAGACCTGCAGTGTCCGGGTGCCATTCACCACAGCCCTTCCCAACCATAAGGCTTGTAACAGCACCTCGCTGAATACCCCACTATTGTGCCTCTGGTTACAGCCACCACCACAGGGCTCAAAATCCCCTGCCAACAGGGACTTCACAGCTGAAATGAGCACTTCTCCTTTGAAATCGAGGGACTTTCTCTCCCCGCAAGCCACTGAATGCAGGCACCAAAGCCCAGCATATGTCAGTGATACGCTCAGAGCCCCACATCCACACCTGCCCCAGTCAGAGGTGGCATAGCCCTAAAGAAGGCAGTGCTGCAGGAGCAGATGCACAGGGCCCTCAGCACCAGCCTATCTGGGGGATGACAAAACTTGAAACCTGGTAATAAATCACTGCACCAAGGCACTGCACCACACCAACTCCAGCAACAGCCTGAGCGCAGCAGCACCAGAGCTGCTACCAGCACCGGGAGCTTCCCATCCGCAAGGCAGTTGTCTCCATCAGCTGCTTGTCAAGGCTGAGGGCATGACAAATGCGGGCTCAGAGCTCCACTGACAAAGACACACTGGGTGCTGGCACCTTGCAGAAGCAGGAGGGCTCTCTGCGTGCCAGGCAGGTGACGGATGGCCTCGTGCAGGAGGGAGGGGTGTTTGCAGAGGATGGAAGAAAACAGGGAGCATTGTCTGCAAGCACAAAAGATTCAAACACGCAGAAAGCAAAGCTGATACCCCCGAAACAGGAGATGCAGTTAATCCTCCGCAGGGATCCCAGCACTGCTCTGCAACCCGCCGGCCCCGCAGGGAAATGGCCGCCCAGCAGCACACACAGCACACCTCGGCCGATCCCCGCTCAGCTTTACATGTGAGCTACAGCACAAAGGCCGGGTAAGCACTGAGCTGTGACAATCCCCGGCATCACAGCACCGCACGCCGAGGGAGCACTGCAGAAGGACGAGGGCTGGCAAAGCTCCACACCTACCCAAAGGCACAGGAAAGCTGATGGGTCTCTGAGAGATTTGACACTTCGGTACGGCCACAGCAAAGATGCAACGCCCCAGCTTGCCAGCACGGTGCAGCAGGAGCTCCTTAAGGGACCTCTGACACTCGCAGCACACCAAACCCCACTGTCTTGCAGATCTTCTCACTGATCCACAAAACACGTCACTGCTGTCCTGCCCCCGTCCACACACAGCCCTCACCCTTCATTTAGGGAACAGAAACATGCCTGACTTCAGCCTCCCTGTCTGACAGTGGGATTCCCACCTCCCCACATCCAAGCTCCAGGCAGCACAGGTATGCATGCAGTCAGCATTCAGGCGCACTGCTCTCACTCCGCAATAAATGTTCAGTCAGATGAAGGCATCCAGCCTTTGGGAAATCCACCTGCCACAGGACGGCTGTGCTCTGGCACTGGGGCAGCTGCAGAGGGAGGCAGGAGAGGAGCATAAGCTCAGCTCAGAAAGCAGAACGAGCACAGGCACAAGCCCAGATGATGCTGATGCATGAGAAGCGGCATCCCCAGGGCATCCTGCTACACCCCCACCTGGCTGCAGGAGGCTCGCTCTCCCCAGCACTCTCAGCAACAAGGTGTACCCAACCCGGGTGCAGACATCTCATCCACGAGGCACTGACAGGCAGCGCCTTCCCTCTTGTGCACTAAAACCACCCCGAAGGCTCTGCCCGGCTGCGTGGCTCTGAGTGCTGCATGCCAGTCACGCTCCAGCAATAAAGCACGCTCCTGCTGATTACTTGCAGATATACGTATTTTTTAATTAAAAAAAGATCATGGTAGAGGCAGGCAACGCAGTTGAGACTGGATAGAGGAAACTGAATAGATTGATGCTGGATTGCCACAAGGCACTCGACCACCAGCAGGAAGCTGGCTACTTCAGCAAGCTCCTAGGCTAGCAGAAAACAAAAGACCTCCGAAGCTTCCAGAAGAAACAATGCAGGCGGCACCTCTTTGCTCAGAGCAGTTCTCTATTTCAACAGAGAACACCAGAGAAAGGCTGGCAGAGAGCAAGCAACTGAATGGGCTGTAAAGCAGTAATGCTCAGAGGGGCCTTACCATCATGCTGTCGCTCACAGCAGCACTGCGGCCCGTCCTGCAGAGTCAAAATTCCACTGCTTCAGTTTGCAAAGAAGAACTGAGCGGGCTGGAAAAGGCACAACTCCTCTCTCCAGCCAGCGCCGCTCGCACCATGAAATGGGAGGATATACTGCCATGAATGTGGGCTTAAGTTCAGATGCAAGACTTTGCCCCCAAGCAGATAAGTTGTGAGAGGTTTCCACCTACACTCCTGCAGCCAGGACGGGCTGCTCCAACGGGGAGGAGCTGTTTGCACCGAGCGGCTCCAGCCTGCAGCACACCCAGCACCCGGCCCACGCTGTGCTGTGCTGTGCTGTCAGTGCCACAGCTCTGCTCCCAGCCAGCCCCGTGCTGGCATCCCTCCCAGCAGCACTGTGCCGGCCCCCCGCAGCCAGACCCACACAAGAGGCCGCCGTGTGCAGCTGGGAAGGCTGAGCTTGGTGGGGTTCCTGGTGCAGGAGCCCCCCTGGGTCAGACCCACTGCTGAGCCCCAGCCAGAAGGTAAGCGAGGCCAGCCCTGCTCAGAGCCAGGTGCCAAGGAGTGATGCACCTGCAAACAAACACAATGAGAAAGGACGCCTCTGGGGTTGGTAACTGTGTGTGTCTTCAATCAGAACGCCAACACATAACTCTCCTCCCTAGGGACGTGCCCTGGGCATGCTTCTGCTTGGGGAAAAAAAGTTGAGGGCATCTCTCAGTTGAGAAAGGACAACCACATCAAAACAAAACGCACCAGCAGAGTCACCGGCACTGCGAAGAATGGGGACCACCCACTCCATTTCGCTTTTGCCACGTCCCACTAACGTGCTGTGCCACACAGAAGGCAGGGTGCTGCTATCACATCTACTGTGCACAGAGCAGCCAGGTCTGCAGAACCTGCTGCAAACCAAGCGCCAGCAGAAGCAGCCCTGGGACCCGACCCCAGGCTCTGCACCAACACCTCAAGGAAGATGGAGCAGAGATCAGCTCCAGCTCCCAGCTAACAGCCCATTTCCATGCACCACCCAATAACTGGAGACCACCTCAGCGTGCAACGGCAGCACTGCACATCGCTGCTGCCAAAGCCCTCCGAATCAGCGACAAACACCTGGCTGCAGGCTGCAGCCCTCACAGTGCCTTGCTCAGAGGCTGACCCGTGCAGGAATTCACCTTCATGTGCAGGTTTGGCCACACGCCCCGAGCTGCAGCCCAGGCTGGCAGAGCAGCATGCAAGCAGTGAGGCTGCAGCCCGGCCACGCCGCGCCACGCAGGCTGAGCAGGCATTTGCTATTTATAAGCTCGCCAGCTGATCCTGCCCAGGAAATCCTATCCCTCCGGGTATGGGGCAGCAGTGAGGAGCTGTGACCCCGGCCCGTGTGGAGCAGCACCACCGGCACAGTCCTGAGGAGCCAGCAGGGCTACAGGCAGCAATTGACTTGTTATGTTAATTTATTAAGAGCAAAGTAATCCTCTAATTGGCTCTCTTCTCCATTCATTATTGTCCAAAAAAAATTCTAATCCGGTCCTACACCTTGGTGTTTTCCTGTACGCTGTGATATGCGCAGGGCACAATCAGAGACACATCCCAGCCCCAAAACTCTCCAACAGATACGAACACAAGGGAAAACTCCTTTGCTCTGAGGGTTCCAGAGCCCCAGAACAAGCTGCCCAGAGAGGTGGAGGGATCTCTTTCCCTGGAGGTATTTAAGACCTGCTGGGATGCTTTCCCGTGCCCCTGCTGCAGGGAACTGCTCTGGAGGAGCTGGATGGGGGGTCTCCAGAGGTCCCTTCCAGCCCCTACAGTTCTGTGAAACAGAAAACCATGGGGGAGTGAAACTGGAAGGGGGGACAGCAGGGACAGAAGAGAAAGGCGCAGGCTTTGGTGACTACAAACACCTTATGAGTTCCTCAGGACACACTGATATCCAGGAGGACGCTCAGAGGACGGAGCACCTCTGCTATGCAGGAAGGCTGAGGGGGCTCTGCCTGCAGAAGAGAAGGCTCCAGGGAGAACCCTTAAGGGTACTCGAAGGCTGCAAAGGGAGCTCACAAACACGAGGGAGAGCGAATTTTTACACATCTGACAGTGACAGAATGAGGGGGGGTGGCTTTAAACTAAGAGAGAGGAAATTCAGGGCAGATGCGATGGGGAAATTCTTCACGCAGAGGGCGGTGAGCTGCACTGCTGCCCGGAGCCGCGGGTGCCCCAGGCCACGGGTGGGCCCCGGGAGCCTCAGCTGGGGGCACTCAGCCCATGGCGGGGATGGGGCCGGGAGGTCCCTTCCAACCCCACCGCGCTGCGGTTCCACGAGGCTGCGAAGCGCACGGCGTGCAGATTTCCTCCCGCTCGCCGGCACTCCTCCTCCCCACCCCCGTCCCATCGGCCGCCCCCCGGCCCTCGAGATCGCGGGACCGCCAATTCCGACCCGGCGGCCCCGGGCGCACAGCCACCACAGCCCGGGTAGGGCCGCGCCGCGGCGCCCACGCGGTGCTACGGGGCCCGAGCAGACGGCGGGACGGCCCCCGAGGCGGAAGGCCCGGGCAGCGCCGCCGGGGCGGGGCGCGGGGCGGTGCGGCGGGCAGGGCCGGGCCCGGGGCCTGGCACCGGGGTGGGGGAGGGGCGCGGGGGGTCGGCAGGGCCTCACCTGAGTCCGAACGCGCCGCTCCCGCCTCTGCCGCGTGCGGCTCCCCGCCCTGCCCCCACCGACCCGCGCGGCTCCGCCAATCGGCGCCCGCCGCCGCCGGCAACACCGACCAATGAGCGGAGAGAACGCGTCCCCGCCCAGCGCCGCCGGCCGCCGGGACGCGCCCACAGAGCATCCCGTGACCCGGCGCGGCGAGAGGCGCGGGGTGGGACCCGGCGAGCGGCGCCCAATGAGAAATCACAGCGCGTCCCGCTGCAGCCAATCGGAGGGCGGGCAGCCCTGCGCCTCAGACAGCGGCGCGGGGAGCGGGGGTTGGGCGCTGAGCCCGCCGTACGGCCGCGTCCTCGCGCCGGGCTGTACGGCCACGTGAGGCAGTACGGTGAGTTGGAAGCCTTTATGGCGAGTTGGGAGCCATAACGTCTCCTCATCGTAGCCGTGCGCCGCGCTCAGGTTGCCCTGTCAGGCCTCGGGCAGTTGCTCTGCTCCGCCCGGCCCCGCCCCGCCCCATCCCTGTCCGCCGCTCCTCACGGCGTTCTGCCGTCGCCGCTGTCACTGCGGCTGCGCTCACTGCCCTCCGACGTGGCAGTGCTGTGAGCCCTGCTGGGCTCCCTGCGGGATGGATGGAACGAAGAACGGCTCCGAAAGAGCGGTGCTGCAGTGGCAGGGCCGCAGGGGGCGCTCCGCGAGCATTGGGCACGGTGGGTGGGCTGGAGTTGGACGTGGAGTCTTTCCTATGGTCGCAGTGTCCCTTACCGTCTCGATTCCCCATCACAGGTGGTGTTCTCCTTTCCCCACCCCTGAAGTGATGAGCCCTGGGCAGATGAGGATGCTGCTCCCCACAGGAACCCAAAGGGGACAGGCCAAGCTGGCCTGCAGCAGGTCTGCAGCATGACGGATGAGATCCTGAAGGGTGGATCCCTGTGGACCCACAGGGATCACTGCTTCCAAATCCTGGCTCCTCGCAGCACCACCCAAAATGGGACCATGTGCCTGAGAGTGTTGTCCAGATGTCAGCTTGTGGCTGAGAAGCAGCCATGTTCCCTGGCTCGGGAGCTGTAAGCAGCACCACCGTGTGGCATTGCGCCTCCTCACCTGGTAGTGCCACAACTCCGGGTGCCCGCTGGGCTGCACCCCAGGGAGTGGTGATGGGGGCTGTGATAGTGCAGGGCTGCAGCTCTGTGGGCACACCGTGCTGTGCTGGGGCTGGCAGGACTCTGATAGGTGGCGACAAAAGACAAAGGAGGAAGCAGGAAGCAAACTTTGTTTCATTTTTGTCTTCCCACAAGAAGTGGCTGCTGGAGCCGTTTGGTGGGCCGGGGGCTGAGGGCCAATGGCAGGTGAGCACAGCCAGTGGTGGGGGGCGCAGGGGGCTGCCTAGGGCTTGCTGGCCCTGCTGAGCCTCACACACCACAGCCCATGGCACTGTGTGGGCTTGGCCACAGGACGTGTGTCCTGGGCAAGGGATCCATGTCCTGCAGCACTTTCTGTGGCAACAGGGAGAGGGGAGTGGTGGCACGGGAAGCACCCTGGGGCGGGTGAGGGAGAGTGGGGAGCACCGAGGAAGTGGGAAAGAGAATGGTGGGCACGAGTGGCGGGAGAGCTGGAGCTATGTGGGGCGGCTCTGGGTGCTGACGGGGCTGCCCTACAGACCAGGAGCTGCTGAGAGTGCGTGCCGATTTTGTGAGCCGCGTGAGGAAGGCCGTAGTCTCCAATCTCCTGGACGAGCTGCTGGCCCACAGGGTGCTGAACCAGGCAGAAGTGGATGAGGTACAGGAGGGCAACCCAGTGACAACCGACAAGGCCCGCAGCCTCATAGACACCGTACGCCTGAAGGGCCCTCGGGCCAGCGCCATCTTCATTGACAGCCTCAGGAAGCACGACTGCAACTTGGCAGAGCAGCTGAGACTGTGTGCTCATGCAGGTGAGAGGCAGGGCCATGGCCTGCCCCGGCCATGCTTGGGCTCTCAGTGCCTCTCATGGCGTGCTGGAGAGAGGGTCAGCCTTGCCCTCTGGCCCAGGCCCAAAGACACTGAGCAGTCAGGAATTCCCAGTGTCACTGTGCTGTGGCAGTGTGTACCCCTCACCATGTGGTGACAACAGGGCTCTCAGGTGGCTGTCCCCTGTAGGCATCCACTGTGGGGCAGAGATGGGCTCTGCTTGCCCCCCACGCACTGTGACAGCTCCCTCTTGCCCTTTCCAGTGTAACCACCTTTGTGCTTGCAGAGCCTCCTGGTGCACCGCTGGCTGTCCCCAGCACTGTGGGATTCTCCGACCCCCCTGTTAGCAGCCAGGACCTGCAGTGGATACAGCAGTGCCCCCTCAGCGAGTACCAGCGCATCAAGGAGGCAGAGGGAGATCAGGTGCTGTGGGTAGAGGAGATGAGCGAAGGGCTGGAGCATGGAGCAGCCTCTCTGCCAGAGGGGGCAAAGGCTGCCAAGGGTCCTCTGTAGTCCATGAGCAGGGCAAGATCTTCGGGAAGATGCCCCAGGGCCAGGGAGATGTGCATAGGCCTTGTGCATCACCTCGTTCTCTCATCACAGATCTATGACATATACCAGCCACGGGAGAGACGAACCCGTAGGGCCCTGCTCATCTGCAACACCAAGTTTAAGCACTTGAGACAGCGGGACGGAGCTGAAGTGGACGTGAAGGAGATGACAAAGCTGCTAGAAGGGCTGGGCTACAATGTGGAGTGCCATGAAGACAAAACTTCCCAGGTAAAAGGACTGCTCCAGGCACAGGCCCCAGGAGCGCTGCAGAGACCCCTGTGTGCAATGGAGATGGGGGGCTCAGGCACCACAGGGACACTTCTGTCCCCAGTGGCAGTGCCTCCTGCTCACAGCTGGAGGCTGGATCTCCGCACAGCTGGTCACAGGTGGCTGATGCCCCTTCTTCCTGGTATTTTGCAGGAGATGACCACAGTCATGAAGAAGTTTGCAGATCACAAAGATCATTTGACCTCTGACAGCACCTTCCTGGTGTTCATGTCACATGGAATGAGCACTGGGATCTGCGGGACCAAGAGTAATGGGACCACGGACATCCTTTCCTTCAACACCATCTACGAGAATTTCAACAACAAGCACTGCAGGGCGCTGATGGGCAAACCCAAAGTGGTCATTATCCAGTGCTGCCGTGGAGGTGAGTCCCTGCTGTAGGGTGCCTGCCAGGTGATCAAGCAAGTCAGGCTCACCTGGAGCGCAGGCTGGGTTTGGGGCACTCCATCACTGACGGCTGGCCCTGCCTTCCTAGACAACATAGGATCTGTGCAGATACGTGACTCCATCGACCCTGAGATGCCCACTTCCACTTCGGATGGCTGGAGATGTGTAGAGCTGCAAGGTTCTAAAACCAGAGAAGCTCACCTGGAGAGTGATTTTGCCACTTTATATTCTTCCACGCCTGGTAAGCAATTCCGTGGAGAGAGTTCTCTTGTCTGAAGGAAGGCAAGGGGGGCAGGACTCCCATTCCATACCTCGTCAGTGTCTCCCACACCTCCTTCTCAGGGTGGGTTTACAAGGTCCCCTCCATTTGGTGGCCCAGCACACACTGCTCAGGCATTGCTCTAGCAGCTTCTGGAGAGTGCAGTGTCCTCTCAGTGTCAAGGTGCACAGCCACTCCAAGCCCAGATCCTTTTCTGAGTGAGTGCTACCACAGCTGGAGTTCTGTGCCCTCGCTCCAGCCCTCCCCTGCACTCCTTCCCCTTCCCCAGTCCCTTTATCTCATTGTAGTGGCTAGCCGGGCAAAGTTGTCTTCTCCTATGGGGAGTCTGGCTAGGTCACAGATGGCTCCAGGCTGTGCAGACATGCATGCACTGGGAGCGTGGCTGGGAGTAGAGAGAGTAGAGAAAATATCACACCCAGCATTCCAGGAAAGCTCTGTCCTTTTCCCATTCTTCAGCCCACTGGTCAGGTGAGCCATCTACAAAGATCTCAGAAGGTGTCTCAGTCCCCTGCTCTAGCACCTTGTGTTGATTGCTGCTGCCGTGGGGAACACCAGAGGAATGACACTTAGCATCTTCTGTCTCCTCAGACACTGTCTCCTGGAGAAGCCCCACAGAAGGTTCTGTTTTTATCCAGAGACTGGTGGAGCAGTTTCGAAACCATGCCTTTAACAGTGACTTGCAGGAGATGTTCCGAAAGGTGAGGCTTTGTCGTTAAATGCAAATGCAGCCATGCCAACAGCTAGAGATGCTGCTGCAGAAACAGGGGCCTGCTCACAGCTCTGGAGTAGGCTGTTTCTCTGCAAACGTGGGAAGCAGGCTCTGTCCTAAAAGGGTCCAGGTGCTCAGGTTTGGTTCTCTGTGGAGATCAGTGTCCTGCCACAGGGCGGGCACGTGACAGCCTGCTGGGTTGGTGCAGCCCATGGCTTCCTTTGCACCAACGCACCTTCCTGGGGATGCCTCCTGATGCTCTGCACTGCAGCCACGATGGAAAGGGAATTGCTTTCATTTTCCTGTGCTCTCTCTCTCACTCCAGGTCCAACGTTCCTTCGAAAACTTTCCTCGGCAGTTGCCAACACAAGAGAGGACTACAATGCTCAAGAAGTTTTATCTCTTCCCAGGCCTCTGATCTGCCCACGGTGAGTTTTTCCACTTCACACCTCTGCAGCAGCCTCTTCTTTGTGCTCCGTGCCTGCTACTTTGTCAGTGGCAGGAGCAATTCCCCATCACACCTTGGCTCCAGAGCATACAGCTTGGACTTTATGTCCCAAGGACTTATGTGCTGGGAACAGGGGCCTGACTCCCTCCCCATCTCCCGCTGGCTCTAGAAGATGGGTGCTTGAGGAATTCACTGCAGCAGCCTGTGTCTCAGGAGCTTTTTTGTTCTAATGTTCTCCGTTCTCTCTCTTCTAATGTAAACAAAACACGGACAGAGAAAGTGTTTGATTTTGGGAGTAACACAGCCGAAAGCTCTAGCTCAGGGAATGCAGCTGTGCTGCAGAGATGCACTTCAGAAAAAGAAATGAAAAAATAGAGGCCAAAACCAGCTCTGCAGAAACAGTGAATCTCCAAACTGGCTTCTTTTGCTTCCTCTGCCAGGCAGCTACAGAGCTGGAACTAAACAGTCTTTGGTCTTCTCTTCTTCCTCCCTTTTGTAGCCTCTGAACAACCTCAAACTGACCGAATTCTTGCCAGGGAGCAGCAAAGATACTCTGAACCAAAACACTACGTGCACACCTGGTGAACTTCTCTCTATCACCCCAAAGAAAGGCTGTGAAGCAAACATCTCCCCATTCGTGACAGATACCTTCCGTCTCTCTGAGAGCCACTTCTGCCCTGTTTCTGACACAACTTGTTGACTAATAAAAGGATTAGAACACGACAGCACCTCTCCTCTGCCTCTAGCCTGTGGTGGTGGGTGATGGCCAGCAGCAGCTGCTGCATTGTCTTTTTGGGGACAGTTGTGAACAGACAGGAGGTCAGGAACCAGAGCTGAGGGAGGAGGGGGCAGCCAGCGTGGGGGGTGGCTGGGCTCATAGAGAACCCGCTACTGCTCCGTGTGCATCTATTCCCTGTGCTGGTGGGACAGTCTGCACTGTTTTCTGCCTCTTCAATCCCTTCTTGCCCAGAGCTGTGCGACCGCTACACTTTGGCCTTGCAGCAATGCTGCCTCACGCCCTGGTGTCCCTGCCTATCTCCAGTTTCTGCCTCGTGTACTCTCGAGATTCCTATCTCCTTGGACTGAACCTGGAGAGAAAGTGAATGCAAACTCCTTCCACACCCAGGCTCAAAGCCCAAAGCATAGCAGAGTGGGCATCCATGCTCCCACCACTCCTTCCTCACGGTTCCTTTCTGCAGTCCATGGCATGGCCTTTCTCAGGAGGCAGTTTCATCCCTATTCTCCTCTTGTCTCGGAGGTGGGGGAAGGTTCTGATTCCTCTCTCTAGGAGCTACAAAGGATCCTTTGGTCAGGAATTCCCAGTGTTACTGTACTATAGCAGTGTATACCCCACAACAGGGCTCTCAGGTGGTTGACCCCTGTGGGGCATCCACTATGGGACAGAGACGGGCTCTGCTTGTCCCCCACGCACTGTGACAGCTCCCCCTTGTCCTTTCCAGTGTAATCATGGCCTTTGCGCTTGCAGAGCCTCCTGGTGCAAAGGCTGCCAGACTCATTTCTGGAATGTTCTGAAGAACTGAGCTCCTCCTTGGGAGGCGGGGGGGGGGGGGGGGGGGGGGGAAGGGTGAGGCAAGCACATAAAAGGCAAAGGAATTATGCAACATTTCTGGATCCAAGGGTGGTGGCTCTCTCTTTTCCATCTTTGTCTGTTTCTCTCTGAAGTTGTATGAGAATGTAATGCAAGACATATAATCACAGGTTACTGCTAATAGGGTATTTCCTATGTAGCACCAATAATTACGTTTCTCAGACAAACATGAAGCTACTCTTTGACTGAATCAAAGTGTTAAACCAATTGGTTAGTGCTGATTCACCTTAATCTATCCCAAGGCGATCTCAAACCTTGTGACATCTATACATTACCTAGGGTTACTCAAGAGTTGGGACCTCACAAGCTCTGAGGGGTCCTTCAGGCTCCCTCTGAGCAGCCAGGGCCAGCAGTGGATGCTCTCCAAGTACCTGCACAGCAAGAAGGCAGAGGGACTTCAGGTGCTGTGAAAAACACAACTGCTCAGCACGTCTGCTCCCTGTGCTGGTGGGACATGGACTGCTGTTTTCTGCCTCCTCCATCCCTCCTCACCCAGAGCTGTGCGAGAGCTACACTTTGGCCTTGCAGCAATGCTGCCTCATGCCCTGGTGTCTCTATCTCCAGTTTCTGCCTCACGTGCTCTCCAGATTCCTATCTCCTTGGAGTGAAGGGTGAAGGGCAGAGCAGGGTGGGTATCCATGCTCCCATCACTCCTTCCTCACAGCTCCCTTCTGCAGCCCATGGCATGGCCTTTCTCAGGAGGCAGCTTCCTCCATATCCTCCTGCTGCCTCAGAGGTGGTGGAGTGATTTCCTCTGGAAGCCAAGAAAGATCCTTAAATTGGTGTCTAGCAGCACAGCTGACACCTCCCACCATCATCCCCCCAGTAAACAAGAGCCTTTTCCTGTGCCTATCAGCACTCCCCTTCTCCTCCACAGCCACATCCAAATCATTCTCTGCCTTGGCATGGATTCAGGTTTATTGCAAGTGCTGCACATCACTGTCAGCTCCACCACCACATGGTAAGGTGGTAGGAAAAGGAGAGGGCTCTCCTGCCCGCTCCTTGTGTCCGAAGCACTGGGGTGCACGCAGGCCATGTCCTCAGCCAATGCCACCCCATGTCCCCGGGAGGTGGCAGGAGGGCTTGGAGGGCTGGGCCTCTGCTCTGGCTCCATGTGAGCAGGGCTGGGAGACGTCCTCAGACTGCAAAGGTGGCAGCTGCTCTGGGCTCATCCTCTCTTTGGCCAGCGCAGAGCTCCCTGGGTCCCATGCAGCGCTTGCAGAAACCCCGGTGGCCAGCACTACGGTGGTGGCAAGAAATTGAGGACAGCAGTGATGAAGTCTTCAAACTTGTCTTGATGGACTATGTGGCCTGCCCCTTCAATGAACTGGACATCTGCTTTGGGGAAGAGGCGTTGGATCTCTGGGTAGTCTTTGGAACTGCAGGACAAGGGAAAACAGCATGAGAAGGGTGGTCAGAGGTCCACCCAGATGCTTTCCTCCACCTGCTGCAAGCTGAGGGATCTCAGGTCTGACCACATCCTTTCTGTCACTGCTAGGAAAGCCTGGGGCTGCCCTCAGGCTCCACCTCACCCTCCAGCACATCAGTGTCACTGGCTGCTAGAGGCACAGAGCTCACTCCAGGACCTTCCCTACCTCAGTGCTTCCTCCCAGCCTCACCTGCAGAATGGCAGAAGGAGTCAGAGCACAGACTTTGAACAGCTTCTCTTCAGTCTCACCTGATATAGGGCGAGTTGGATCCTCCCAAAAACAACACAGGGCCAGGATATGGCTTGTGGAAGACAGGGAAGCTCATGATATCTGCAAAGTGATGGGAAATAGCATCCAGGTTCACTCTCCAGATGTAGCGGCCCTCCACCGCCACCAGGTTGGTGAGAAGAAACTGTCTCAGCTGAGGGTCCTGCCACAAAAGGGGAATGAGCCACAACGCCAAGAACATTGCTCTTCAGTGAGAGCAATGATCCCTTGGGATGTACTGGTAGCTTCTGTCCTACCTGTCTCACAGCCCATGCATGTCGTGTTCCCCAGTGCCCCTGCAGCCCTTGTGACCCAGCTGCCCAGGTCAGCATTGAGCTGGCAGGAATGCAGAGTCCCAGAAACAGGCTAGGAGCAGAAGCCCCTTTCTAGGAGAGGGATTTCCCACCTGGACCGTGGAACTCAGCTGACTGTCAGCCAGCTGGCGGGCTGTGGAGCGGGACAGGCCAGCCGGGATGTTCACTGACTTCATGGCGGAGATGTAGGCAGGGAACTCGGAGATAAGCGCGGTTGAGGTAGGACCGATGTCTACGGAGATAAGACGCTCCACCAAGTCTGGCTGGGGACACAGAGCAGACTGGATGTGAGCTGAGATCTCCCAGTCCTGCTCTGAACAGTGAGACCAGGCACAGGGCTCTGCTCTCTGAAGGCTTTTAGCTCCCTCCTGCCCCAGCAGATAGCTCCACAAACCCTCCCTTGAAGTCTTACTTCGCAGCACCTCTGTACAAGAGACCTCTGAGCTCCTGTGCAATTGGTGCTGGTGAGGTGGGCTGAGAGCAGAGCCCTGCAGCCCGGCTCACAGCTCTGAGCAGGGCAGTGCTGGGGATAGCCGCTCACCGTGGGCTCGTGGCCGCATCAGCACTGCCCCTCCCGGTGCCACCTCCAACACTCTCTGAGCCCCATCCCACTGCCAGGAGCCCCCACACACCCACCCGCTGCAAAGCCAGCACCATGGCCGTCTTGCCGCCCATGCTGTGTCCCACGAGGATGCACTTGTGGATGCCCAGGTGGGCCAGGAGGTGCTGCACATCCACGCTCATCGCCTCATACGTCATCAGCGGGCTGTGGGGGCTGCTGCCGTGGTTGCGTGCGTCCATCGTCAGCACCTGCCCAGCCGGGGGGCACTGCGTCACCTGGGGCCGGGCGCTGCTCACGGCCCCCACACCTGCGGGACTGCCCGTGAAATGGGGGGCTCTGCGGCCGCCCCCCGTGGCCTCACCTGGCCACCGACGCGCCGCACCAGCGCTTTGGCCACCGTCTGGAAGTTGCCGTGGCTGCCGAAGAGGCCGTGGAGCAGCACCAGGGGTGGGCGCGTGCCTCGGACACCCATCTCGGCGTGGGCCAACGGCACAGCGCTGGGGGGAGAGAGAGGTGGGGCTGGGAGCAGTGCGGGCCGCGGGAACAGCAGGTAGGGCTGGGGGCGGGGCTACGAAAGGGGGCGGGGCTACGCGAGGGGGGCGGGGCTACGCGAGAGGCCAGCGAAGAGCCCGGGCCCTGAGGGGAGGGGCCCGCGGAAGGGGGCGGGGTTAGGGCCGAGGTTGGGTAAAGCACGGCCCCTCCCCGCGGGACCACCACCCGTCCTGCCCCCGCCCCGCGCGCGGACGGGCCCTTACGTCACGGCGGAGCGGGCTGCGGGCGGCGGGAGGGGGCTGCGGGCCGAGCCCCGGGGCAGGCGGCGGAGCATGATGGCGGCGGGCGGGCGGGAGGGCGGCGCGCTGCCGTGGCGTAATGTGACGGCGACCGCGCCCCGCTGCTGACCGCGTGCGCCCCCTGGCGGCGGGAGGGCGGCTCGGCGGACTGCAGGCGGCACCGTGACTCAGCGACACGGGCTGCGGGCGGGGAGCCCTGGGCCGGAGCGGCAGGCGGGCCGTGCTGTGCCGTGCTGTGCCACCGCGTGTCCCCGCACGGTACCGCACGACGCCCGGGCTCAGCCCCGGGGCGCTGTGATGCCGTGTGAAGGCCGCAGCGCTGTGGCTGTGCGCCCATACCCCGGCACAGGGCATGGGGAGCAGGCAGGGGGGCACCGGGGCACCCAGAGCACGGCCCGGCACGGGCACAGCCCGCACCACGCTGCGGGCCCGGTTCCGTCTGACCCATCGGCCGCCCCCCGCGCCCTCATTGACCCCAGCAGCCCCCACGTGGTGCTGTGGGCGCTCCGTGTGCCTCCACTGCCGCCAGAGAGAGCTGACGCGGGGTGGGGGGGGGGGAGGGCCGCAGCCCTCAATGGTCTCCTTGTGCTCCGCTGGCAGCAAGGTCACCGCCCGCCTGCGTGTGGCCCGGGGCCAGGGCAGGCCCCGCGTCCCCGCGAGCCCCAGGCCGGCCCCAGCAGGGCCGCTCCGCTCCGGCTGATCCTTATCGGGGCGGCCGTGCGTGCGGGGCCGGGGGGAACCTGAGCCGCCCCCCCCCCCCCCCCCCCCGGCGGGCCTGCCAGCGTGAGCTGCCCGCGGGGCCGTCGAACGGGGAGCGGCCGAAGCGCCCTGCTCAGCCCTGCCTCTCGGCTGCGGTTTTCCGACGGCGGTTGCGAGACGGCCTCGGGGGCCGGGGAAGGGGAGAGCGGGACGCGGCGACGCACCTGCGGCTTTGTCCGCACCCGCCGGAGCGTGGCGGGGAAGGCGGGGGCCGCCCGGCGCCGGGCAGAGCCGCACCGCGCTGCCGGGCCGGGAACGGGCGGTGCGGGCGTTGTGCAATGCGGCCTCGCCCCTGCCTTTACGGGGGGGAAAGAGCCGGTCTTCGCCGCCGGAGTGCCAGACTTTGTACCGAGCGGCAGGGAGTGCCGATGGCGGGACGTCAGCTGGGCAGCGGCTGCGATCCTGCGGCCCGGAGCCCCCTGCGTGGGGCTGGGAGGGGGGCGGATGGGGAAGGAGCCGAGAGGGGCCAGGACCTGGTGGGAAGGGTCTGGAGGTGCCCATCCCCAGTCCGGTGTCACTGGGGTCGGCCCGGTGCTGCTCCACTCCTTGCGTGGGGATGGCTGTGTGCTCACACCCCCGTTTGGGGGGGACAGAGGGGTCCTCTCCGCTGCGGCGCATCCCCATTGATGCTCCATGGCTGGCGCTGTCTTTGCTCACGATGCTCATCTGCCCCACGCCGCCTTCCCGTGGGGACGAAGGCCATTACCTCCCCAGGTGGCTCTCAGCCTCCGTTCCCCCCGTCCCGTCGAGGGGCTCAAGGACACATGGATACCAAAACAGGATTCCTTTATTGACAAATGTAACTTGTACAGACCACGCGTAACAGGGAGAGAAGGTGCCCGGCCGGCGGGGGGTCCCGGGGGGGCCGGCGGGGCAGGGCGGGGGGGGCACGGAGCTTCCTCCTGGTGCTGCTGCACACAGCTCTCCTGGCAACCCGAAACCGGCTCTGTTTACATGAAACCATCAGTATTGACACAGCCGCCCGCCCGGCTCCCGCTCACACTGCCCGGCCCTGACCCCGGCACCGATCCCATCGCCCCCCCTTCATTTCCCCGCCTGCTCCCACCGTGCTGGGCACCCTCGGGGACAGGAGCTCTCTCCCCGGCCCGCGGGGCGGAGGGTCCCCGGCGGTGGCGGTCCCGGCGGTGGGGCTGGAAGTGGGCGCGGGGGCGGCTGAGCCCCCCATAGGGCTGGGCCGGGGGGCGCGGGGGGCTCACACATAGTTCCTCTTGTCGTAGCTGGTAACGGCGGAGCGCGGGGCGGAGTAAGCCACCTTGCTGGGCGCGTACCTCTCGTCTTTGGGGGGGCAGGAGCAGCACAGCAGGGCCCCCCCAAAGAGCAGCAGCGCGGAGGCCGCCCAGCCCACGTAGAGGGACGTGCCCAGCTCCCGCTTCTGAGCGTCGATCACCAGCGGGTTGTAGAAATCCCGGATGATGGTGTTGGCCGACCAGGAGACGGGGATGAGGGTCATGATGCCGGAGAGCAGGAAGATGACGCCGGAGACGATGGTGATCTTGGCCTTGGTGGTCTCGTCCTCCACGCAGCGCGTGCACTGGGCGCCCACGATGGCCACCATCAGGCCCAGCACGGCCAGCACGATGGCCACCACCAGCAGCGCGCGGGCGGCCTGCAGGTCCTGCGGCAGGGCCAGCATGGAGTCGTACACCTTGCACTGCATCTGCCCCGTGCTCTGCACCACGCAGTTCATCCACAGCCCTTCCCAGATGATCTGCGCCGTCACGATGTTGTTGCCGATGAAGGCCGTCACCCTCCACATGGGCAGCGCGCAGCAGATGATGCTGCACAGCCAGCCCAGCACCGACAGGGCCACCCCACCGATCTCCAGCCCCATAGACATGGTGTCCGGCTCCCGGGCGATGGCAGAGAGGAACCCGCTGACCGAAACCACCCTGTGCTCCGCTCGCTGCTGCAGCCGTGGGGATCGGCTTACACCTGGGTGCACCTGTGCTTATATGGGCTGGCGGGGCTGGGGCCGGGCTGCGCTCGCTCAGCGCCCGCCCGGGGTGGGGTTTCTCCGCCAGACTCTCCTCTCCACTGGCTCCCTCGCAGTGTCCCACACCCTCCCCTTTGTTTGCAGAGATGGCGCATTGGAGGGAGGGGGAGAGCCACCTGAGATGGCCACCATGACACGGGCCTGGTTTTGGGGCGTGGGGTGGGATGGGTGCCATCGTCACAGCCTGCTGAGATGGAGGGCTGCGGTGCACGGCCGGAGGCTGCCCGGCTCTTGGCTTGCTGTGTGCCCTGCTGCCCACCTACACCTCAGTGCCCTTTCAGGAACCCACAGCCACCGCTGACCCCTCCAACCTTCCCGAAAGGCAGCAGTGAGAGCTGAGAACCCCTCAGCTTCACACCGGTAGTGCTGGAGGTGGGCAGGGATGGGGGCTGAACCCCCCACCAGGCACAGAACAACACGGCACGGCGCAGAACAGCACACGTTTGTGGGCCTTGCAGCCCCGCCTCTCCAGCAGGGATGCTGTAGGTCACAGCCTGTTGTGTTTCTGGAGTGCTTTATCAGATCTCACGT
The DNA here is from genome assembly GCF_016699485.2 of Gallus gallus. Classification (NCBI taxonomy): domain Eukaryota; kingdom Metazoa; phylum Chordata; class Aves; order Galliformes; family Phasianidae; genus Gallus; species Gallus gallus. The sequence continues at coordinate 1,194,533 of NC_052550.1, forward strand.
TTAACATAGTGTCCAAAAGAAAGGCAGTTTATTTAAGATTACGGCCTTGTCGGTATTTTTATCCGTGCGCAGATTGCTCCTTATCTCGCCGTGGCTCAGCGAGAGCAGGGAGCACTCGGGCACCTTTGCATCACCGTGCAAAGTGCAGCCCCTTTGCCTCACCACGACGTGCTCTGTGCTGCTGGCCCTGCGCAGCCCCCCACCCCACACAGCCCCCAGCCCACCCGCACCACCTGTCCCCTCCCGTCCCCTCCCGTCTCCTCCTGTCCCCTTCTTCCCGGCCCCCACCCCGCCCCATTCCCTCCTGTGGGACGTGCAGTGCTGGGTGTGTCTACGGGAATCCCCGACCGGGTGATAAATGTCTTTACTCATCGTGTTCAAATATTTTGTCCTTGAAGGAAGCAGACAGAGCACGTAACGCTCCCGCAGTGTCACCCCGTCCGCCTGGCTCAGTGGCACCTGGAGAAGGAAAAACAAGGCGTGTGTGAGCCGACCCCACGAGCGACCCCATCCCGGGGGGCAGCGTCCCCCCCACGAAGCCCGCCGAGTGAGCAGGGCGCTGCTGTGTGCGGCCCCCCGCTCTGCACGGCCAGACTGTGTGCCCCCCCCCCCCGGCTCTGCACGGTCAGAGCGCTGCAGGTATTTCAGCCCCCACCCCAGGAATGCATTCGCCCCCTGCTCTCGCGGACGGGTGCCTGCAGGCGTGCTCCAGCCTGTTCCCTGCCGCTGCTGAGGGCTCCCCTACAACTCATTAACTACACGAGAGCACGGTGGCAGAACCGTGGCTGGAGCCCCCCCTGCTCAGCCCCCCAGTGGAGGGAGGCCCCCACTCAGCCGTGCCCTGCGGCACCCTGACACCCCCACTCTGCTGGATCAACTCCTGCTGCCCCATGGCATGCCCACAGCCTTGGTCTGGGTGCATCCAGCACTGAATTGCACCGCAGCACCTCATGCCTGGCCCCGGCTCCCCGTGGCATCCTGTCACCCCACAACTCCCCAGGGGGTTGCCGGACATGTGGGGGTCCCATGGGGTCCCTGTGCAAGCAGCACCCCAGGGGCTCACACCAGGTGAGGCGCTGCTGGGGGTGTGCCCAACCATCCCGAGGACGGAGCTGGGGCAGAGCAAACTTTGGGGTGCAGAGGCAGTGGGTGCACAGCAGACGCTGCACACACACCCAAACACACCCCCCCTGCCGGCTGGGATGCATGGACACAGCTGCGCAGACAGACAGGGAAAGGCACAGGTGCACAGGTGCACGCGTGCGCAGACCATCGCACACAGGTGCTCACAGGCACACAGAGACACACAGAGACACAGTCAGACAAAGAGAAAGGCACAGGTGCACATACACACAGAGAGGTACACACAGACAGACAGACAGACAGGTGCAGCAGATGCACGGACACACGGCTGCGTGCACACCTGGCACACACACAGGAGGGTTCCCGTGGGGGGATGTGCACAAGCAGACACACTCACCGGTACGCCTGAGAGCAGACACAGGTTCACACGTGTGGCAGCACAGACAGAACAGGAATGAAAGCACACGCAGACGGGTGTGCACACACACAGAGGGGCAGGGGAAGGACCTGGGGCAGGGGATGTCCCACGCAGCGCTGTGGGGCAGCGGCACGGGAGCGGGGTGATGGCTGCCCTGCAATCAGCCCCCACGCGCCGCGCCGCCTCCCCACCCCATCATCCCAAATTGCCCAAAATACAGGCTGTTTGCACGGCCCGGGGCAGCGGGAGCTGCCTGACTCACAGCAGAGGAAGGGGCAAATCACCGGGGTTTCGGGGTGCCGGCTGCCGCACGCTTCGGGACGCATTCCTGTGGTGAGGAATGCAGCCTGATGGTGTTTACCCAAAACAGCCAAGAGGGTGGCAGGCTTGTGGGGGTCCCCTGTGCCCCCCCTCCCCACCCCCCCCCCCCCCCCCGTGAAGCTGTCGCCTTGCAGCTTGGAAGGGATGGAGAACATCACTCCCAGTGATGGGGACCAGAGGGCCACACAATGACGCAGGGATGGGTTTGCCACACGAAGCTCAGACCCAAGGGGTGTGTGAGCTCTGCCCTGCTGGTGGCCCTTCTCCACGAGCACCTACATGAGGACAACCACCGTGTGTGACCCCATCCCCATCCTCATCCCCATCCCCATCCCCATCCCCATCCCCATCCCCATCCCCATCCTCATCCTCGTCCCCATCCCTATTCCCATCCTCGTCCCTATCTCCATCCCGGTCCCCATCCGCACGTGCTGTTCGGAGTGCCGCTGCCCCGGGGCGGGTGACGGCACAGCGGCACCAGCAGAAACCGCCCCGGGCACCGCGGGGCCGCGTCCCGCTCACGTGCGCGGTGCGACGGGCGCGGGGCGCGGGGTGTTCCCCCATGGTTGCGGTCGCGGCGGGGCCGGCTCCTATCCCCCCCCGGGGCAGCGGGGTGAGCGCTGCTCCCTGCTTATATTTCAGGCGCGGGGCTGTCGATCTGCCCCGGCCAGGGCACACAGACGTTCATTGTTGAAGCCCCTTTGGCGGCGGCGAGGAGCAGGTAAGGCTGCTCCGGCATCAATGGCAGCTCTGTGTGGCGGCGGGGCGGGGACTGCGCTGCGGGGCCTCGCAGAGGGATGGCGGTGGGCCCCGCATTGCGGCGTGCCCGGGCCGTCCCCACCCCGAAGGGCTCGGAGGGGGCCCGGCTTCTGCTGCGGTGCCGACCCCCGAGCTTCGCCCGCACGCGGACCCCTCACTCCGTGTTCACCGTGTCACCTTCCTGGGACGTGGCTGCGGGCTCACACGTCCCTTTGGCTTAGCAGCACTTTTGCCCGTTTTGAGCTGTTTTTTGCTCAGTAAGTGGATAGGGGGTTTGTTTTCTTGGTGACTCGAGGCTAAAGCTCCCGCTCCTGGCAGCGGTTCCTTTGCGCAGTGCTTTCCATTGAGATCTTGGCTGAGTCTGGAAACCTTTGCTTTCAGGTAGAGAAAAACAGCCTTAGTGTGCACATTTCAGCCGGTCAGGGGGGTTTATGTCAGGCACAAACCTTTCGAGAACATTGAGTCTCTGAGGAGCGTGGGTAACTAATCCCTGTGTGCGCCGCGGGGAGAGGCTGCTCAGTGCTGCGCCGGCTCCAGCACAGCCCCTGCTCCAAACCCGGCTCCCTCTGCTCGCCCCATTGGGACCTCGAGGTACACAGTGCGGTTGTTTGCTCGGAGAGAATGTGGGGTTGAGGGAGAGGGGGAAACGCTGTCGATGTCTGACGTGGGGACATCTGCCAGCCCTGTCCCCGCAGGTGTCCTTGGCACAGCACGAGGGCAGCTGTGGCACACGTCTTTCCGTGGCCCGGTGGTGCTGAGCATCGTGGTGAGCAGCGGCTGCCCGGGTCCCTGTCCCTGCCCTGAGGTGGGCTCAGCACCCAGCTGTGGGGCTGTGGCGTGGCCCCGTCCCACTGTGATGAGGCCCTCGGGGTGGGGTGAGCCCCCCGTTTGGGTGAGGAGGGACTCCTGCTGTCTGCAGCTGGGTGGAATCCTTCAGCTCCGTGTGATGCAGCTGTCATCACACTGCTCCCTGCCGAGCCCTGTGTCCATGGCAGTGCTGGGATGTGAGATGCCTGGGGGTCACGGGAAGGGCACGAGGGCTGCTTCTCGGTGGCAGGCACCACTTGGAGGATGTGTCACATTTTGGCTTTAATTATGGTCATCAGCTGTCAAACGGCCGTGCTGGCGCCTGCTGTGGCTCTGGCATTGCCACGCGGTGCGTGGCCGTGTCTTGCTCCCACCTTGCCATTTGTCCCCAGACCCAGGCACGGCCCCGAGCCCTGCAGGGATATGGCCTACGCAGGGCTGGGCTTTTCCTATGGAGATGTACACACGTGTGCACACGCCTGCTGCAACCCCAAATGACAGTGTGGTTGGCGCAGCCGGCTGTGAGCCCAAGCCACATCCAGCCTGGGGCAGGGTCTGGCCCTGGCACTGCCTCCCCATGGGGCTGCCCCAGGCAGGGGATGCTGCGGGGCGGGTGGGTCCCTGCCGCCACCCCGCTGATTACAGGGAGCCCTGAATGCGCTTTGGCTCCACGGTGGGCACGCTGGTATGCCAGCAATGTGGGTGCTCCAGAGGTGTGGATGGATGGATTGAGGGAGCACCCACGCACACCTTGGCTGATGGTGGCTGCCCCAGACAGCCAGCAGGGAGGGCTGCAGCGAGACCCAAGTGTCCCCATTGCCTGGCCTGGTGCTGGTGGCATCCTTGTGGCATGGACCACGCATGGACCACAGAGCCGCAGCCACCCCTGGGCACACGGTCCGTGTGTTGGAGCAGGAGCCTCCTCTGTGCCCAGAGACACCTGGTGTGCTCAGGCAGCTCCAGAGCCCATCACCGTGAACAGTTAGCAATTAATTAGCAATTAATCGTATCGGCAAGCAGCTGTCATGTTTCACCAGCAGGTCTGAGGATGCAGTGCCTGGTGGGGGCTGGCCCCTCTGACCCCACAGGGTTTCCCTGATACCTTATCCACCCGCGCCTGTGTGCTTGGGAAACCGAGATAACCTTGGGCCCTGCTATCATTCCCAGAGATTAAGCTGGGGGGGGGGGGGGGGGAAGTGGTGCAATGTCTGTCCTTGTGCTCTGTCTGGCTTTGTGCTGCTCTGTGCACATGCCGGGGGGCTCAGTGGGGACGATGAGCATGTGCGAGGGGCTGCTGGGCTGGGGGCTGCCCCTGCCCACTCTGAGCAGTGCTGTCTCTGTTCCGTGGCAGCTCCGACCGGTTTGTGGGGCTCGGTGGGGAGGTGCCTCCTGCCCGAGGTCGAATGGAGGGATGGGAAGCGCTGAAACGATACCAGGGAACAAACAAGAGGTGCTTGTGTCCTGCCGGCACGGAGCCCAGCAGGGGGTTGGCACGGGCCCATTGAGGCAAGGGCGGGAGCTATGGGGAGGAAACTGAGGCACAGAAGCACGGAGGCATCCATGCGGGTCGTGGAGGAGGTGCTGGGAGTGATGCTGGAGAAATCCCCATCCCGGATGCTGCTGTTGCCCTTCAGCACCCCGAGCTGGGCTCAATCCGGGGCATGTCCTGCCCGCGGGCAGTGTGTGGCCGTGCTTCTGCTCCTGGGTGGCCTCATCCCGGCCCCCTGCGCCGTCCGTGGGAGCAGCGATCGGGTGTTGTGGCCATGGGGAGAAATGCGAGCGGAGGAATCCCGGGAAAACTGGTTCTACCCCTCCGTCCGGTGCTGGCGGGATGGCAGGCGGCGGCGGAGCTCCTCCCTCGGCGAGGGCATATAACGCCCGGCGTGGTCCCGGCGGGCGGCACTGCGTGGCGGAGAGCGATGGCCTCCATGGGGCTGCAGGTGCTGGGCATCGCCCTGTCCGTCATCGGCTGGCTGGCGTCCGTCCTCTGCTGCGCGCTGCCCATGTGGCGCGAGACCGCCTTCGTGGGCAACAACATCGTGGTGGCGCAGATCATCTGGGAAGGGCTGTGGATGAACTGCGTGGTGCAGAGCACGGGGCAGATGCAGTGCCGGGTGTACGACTCCATGCTGGCCCTGCCGCAGGACCTGCAGGCCGCCCGCGCGCTGCTGGTGGTGGCCATCGTGCTGGCCGTGCTGGGCACGCTGCTCGCCATCGCCGGCGGCAAGTGCACCACCTGCGTGGAGGACGAGACAGCCAAAGCCAAGGTGATGATCCTCTCCGGCATCACCTTCATCGTCGCCGGCGTCCTCATCCTCATCCCCATCTGCTGGTCGGCCAACGCCATCATCCGGGACTTCTACGACCCGCTGGTGGCCGACTCCCAGAAGAGGGAGCTGGGCTCGTCGCTCTACGTGGGCTGGGCGGCCTCGGCGCTGCTGCTGCTGGGGGGGGCCCTGCTGTGCTGCTCCTGCCCGCCGCGCGGTGAGAAGCCCTACTCCGCCAAGTACAGCGCGGCACGCTCGCTGCCGGCCAGCAACTACGTGTAGGGCTGCTGCACCCTGCCAAGATGGGGATGCCCCGCGGGGAGCGGGTCTGGGGCCGGGGTGCCGCGGAGGGGATGGAGCGACGGGGGGGGTGGGCAGACAGAGCCGCCTTTGTTCACCGGGATTGGAGCTGGTTCTTTAATCCTGCTGGGATGGGAACAGCGCGCTGTCATCCTGGCCGCCTGCCTGACAGCTCGGGGGCACCCGTGGCATCTCGTCAGTGGGGGCTGGGGGTGCTGTGCCGGGACACTGAATGCGCCGGGCGCCGTCCCGCCGGTGACACGCGGCTCCGTGCGGCTCCGACTTGTCCAAACACCACTGTGGAGGACGGGGAGAATCCCCAGGAGATGTCCTTCAGGTCTGTCCCACGTGGGCAGAGGATGCCACGGCTCAGTGACACGCAGCGCGATCTCGAGGGGGCGTTTGGTGCTCTTCTTCCTCCGTGCCCCCGGTTCTTACTTTGACCTACTTTCGGGGATCTCACCTCGCGGTACGCACTTGGGATTTCTCTCTGCAGCTCACCGGGGTGCGGGTATCATTATCCTGGGAGTGGGAAGGCAGCGGCTGGGCTGGGAGAACCGGTCGGAGAGGCGGCAGCGGGCTCTGCGCTGCGCTTCTTCCATCCATGGGGCAGGAGCAGCTGGGGGGCTCACGGCACCCCCGGTGTGGCAGCACCCGACCCCACGCCGCAGCCATCCCGCATTAAAGGACAGTGCTGCACCCGCTGTGCTCTGTTGTCTTTATCTGCTGGCCTCGGTGATGGGGTGACCCGCGGGTTTCCAAGCTGCAGACTCTGTGTCTGGGAACACCAGTGTGAAACATCCCAAATCTGGAGGGACAGCCCCAGCCTCCCACCCCCTGCTCCTCACCCCCGGCCCTACCACAGCCGTGGTCCCCTCCTGGGCCACCTGGGGAGGTGACAGTGGGCGGCTCGGTGGTGAGATGCCTTTACAGTATTGAGGCCACCCCACGCTATCACAGGGCCCCGGGCATTGGGGCCATCGCCCCACGCTGCTCCTGTCTGACCGGCTGCACCAAGCAGGAAGGAGAGGCGGGCGCCAGCAGGACGCAGGGTGTTGGGATGGGTTGGGACGCCCCAGGGCTTCTTGGAAGCACCTTAGGGCTGGTGTGGGTGACAGCACTGCTTTGCCTATCTGCCTTCTGGCCTTGGAACTGTGCCAGCGCACATCCGGTGTGTGGCCAGCCCTGGGAACGTCCTTCATGGGCACCTCGGGGCACGCGGGGACAGCACACAGTGCCCAGCGTGGGGCAGAGGACCTGGACTGTGAGGCTCTGGTGCTCACTGGGGACTTCAAGGGTTCTCAGCTCCAGCGCTTCTTTGGGATGGGGATGGAAGTGGGCAGCCCAAATGTGTTGGAAATGGTGGTGGATGGTCAAGGGCACCAACAGGAGATTGATGCTCTGGCTCTGTGCTGGGATCCACGTGGTCACTGCCTGTCCCCAGCGAGGACACCCAGCCCGTGTCCTTATGCCTATGTGGCACCAGCGGTGGCTGCCCACCATCCTGACCCCTTTCTTCTGGTAGAGAAGGGCATTGTTATCGGCCCTAACACTGAGCACAGGCTTGGCCAGGTGCCCACCACAGTGCGGTGCCAATGGGTGAGAGGTGCAGGGATGGAGTGGGAGCGCAGCCGGGCAGGAGAGGCCACAGAAACCGAAACTGGGAGCAGGAAAACCGTGGTGAAACCTGGAACAGCTGCAGGGTGTGCCACGCACAGCCGATACCCGCTGCCACAACAGGGCCATAAAAACTCAGCTGCTCCCAGTTGTCAAGTGTGGGTCGTGGCCCCTCATAGGGTGCTGTGGCGTCTGCTCTGCATGGGGCCGAGTGGTGACTTGAGATGAGCCTACAGTCATGACGTGGTGCTGTGGTTGGTGCCCTGGAATTCCCCATCCCAGAGCAGCACCCTGTGTCTGCGGTGGCCCTGTCTCTATAGCACCCTGGGAGGGCTGGACCAGCTTTGGTTTGTCCAACATGCTCCCGGTGCTGCTCCTCCAAAGGATGAGGAGTTGGTATCGCTGAAAGTGCTGAGCCCTGCAGCTGGTATCGCAGGCAGACATGGGCTCGTGCCCATTCCCAGCGCCCCAGACAGGAAACCCAAAGGGTCCAAAGAGTACTGCAGCGCAGCCACCGAGGGCAGAGTGCAGCCTGGGGCAGCTGTGAGGAGTGCCCTGTGCTGCTGAGATACTTTGGGTGAAAGCATGATTTGCACGTGCTCCTGCAGCTCAGCCTCCTCTGGACCTGGGAGCTCAGTGCAGCACACATCCCCATGCAGCCCTGCAGCAATACTCCATGCAGCACACATCCCTGTGAAGCTCTGCAGCAACGTTCCACTCAAGATGTGTCTCCATGTCCCCCTGGTGCTCTGGAGCAATGCTCCATTCAGGACATGTCCCCATGCATCCCTGCAGCAATGCTCCATGCAGCAATGCTCCATTTAGGACATATCTCCATGCAGCTCTGCAGCAATGTGCAATTCAGACCACCGTGTCCCCATGGTGCCCTGCATGCCCTTCATGCAAGATGTCTCCCCGTGTCCCTGTGCAGCCCTGCAGCAATGCTCCATGCAGCAGTGCTCTCCATGTAGCCCATACCCTCATGCAGTAGCGTTACATGCAGAATGTGTCCCCGTGTCCTTATGGTGCCCTGCAGAATGCTCCATGCAGAATGTGTCCCCATGTCCTTGTGGTGCCCTGCAGCAATGCCCCATGCACGACACATCCCCCTGCACCCTGCAGCCATTCCCATCTGGATGGCAGTGGGGTGCCTCTGCACAGAGGCGCAGCTGCTGTGAGCAGCTCAGCGCCCACGTGTGTGACGTGAGGGCTGTGCCTGTCCCCACAGGTGCCGATGGCGACGATGTCGATGCAGCTGGGCGGGCTGGTGCTGGCCGTGCTGGGCTGGCTGGGCTCCATCCTCACCTGCGCGCTGCCCATGTGGAAGGTGACGGCCTTCATCGGTTACAACATCGTGGTGGCCCAGGTCTTCTGGGAAGGGCTGTGGATGAACTGCGTCTACGAGAGCACGGGGCAGATGCAGTGCAAGGCGTACGACTCCCTGCTGGACCTCACCTCCGACCTGCAGGCCGCCCGCGCGCTGGTGGTCACCTCCATCATCATGGCCTTCCTCGGCCTCCTCACCGCCATCTCGGGGGCCGACTGCACGCGCTGCATGGAGGACAAGAGCTCCAAGGGCCGTGTTTCCATTGTGGCGGGGGCCATCTTCGTGCTGGCCGGCATCGTGCTGCTCATCCCCGTCTCCTGGTCTGCCAACAGCATCGTCACCAACTTCTACAACCCCATGGTGCCCGAGGCCCTCAAGAGAGAGCTGGGGGCTGCCCTGTACATCGGGTGGGCCTCCAGCGCCCTGCAGCTGCTGGGTGGGGGTATCCTGTGCTGCTCGGGGCCGCCCGTGGAGCGGGACCACTACCCCAAGTCATACCGTGCGGTGAAGGGCTGTGGCCCCATGGGCTACCCCATGAAGGACTACGTGTGAGCTGCCCCCGCTGGGCACCACCGGCCCTTGGGCACAGCACCGCGGTCCCCATCCCTCCCGCATCCCACATTCCCTGCCTGCACACTGCATCCCCACGCCAGCTGCGTCCCCCCCGTGCTTTGCCCTTCCCGCAGGCTGGTGACAGCGTGTGGCCCCATCCCGCTGCCCTCCCGGGGCACCGCTGCTGCTCCCAGCTCTATAAAGGTCTTGGTGCCACTAAGGCTGCCTGGGCTCGTTTTGAAGCTGTGTTTTAACACTTCCTATGTCTCTCACACCCCTGTGGGCAGCTCAAAGGCTTGCTGTGCCATCGCCCGCCGTGTCCCTGTGCCACCTCGCCACCCCACAGGACAGCCCTGCAAACAGGAACCACACACTCCAATCACACAGTGCACATAAGGTTTATTCATTAGCCAAGCACGGGACAGGGACAGCCACAACCCTGACACTCAGCTCAGGGACAGTGCTGGGGACAAAGGGACAGTGCCTGTGACACCGAGGGGAGGCAGGGGCTGGCACCACAGCACCAGGACATGGGGAGACAATGCACACCGGAGCCCAGCCAGGGGGGACTGACGTGTGCTGGAGGCAAAATGCATTCAGCACGTCCAACCTGGGGTGCTTGGATGCCCCAAAGCTGTGGGCTCAGCTCATGCAGTGGTGGCACCGAGGCGGGCACTGAGCGCTGCGTGCCCCGACAGCTGCAGAGCCACTGCTGCGATGGGGCTGAGCTGCAGAGAGGATGGAAATCACATGGATGCTCCTCACATCCATGGGAACCCAACAAGCAGCAGCAGGTCTGCGGGAAGGAAAACAAAAAGATTCCAAATGGGAGATTTGGGTAAAAAACTTCCCAAGGAAGCAGTGGAGAAGGAAGGGGTGGAGGCACCAGGTGAGGGGTGTGGGGAACAGGACGGGCAGGAGATGCCGGGCGGCTCCGGGGTAGGGAACGGCCACCCCGAAGCCTCTTCCAGGTTCATTTCCCACCCGGCCCATTAGCTACAAAGCCATAGGAAAATGAGGGCTTAAGCGGGCGGGATGAAAGGCTGACGGTGCTTGGAAACTTCCCTGCGTGGGCGTCGTGCCGTCACAAGTGCTCCTGGTGCGGTCAGTGTCCGTCACCTCGGTGTGCAGGGCTGCGGGAGGGTCACCGCAGGACGCGGCCATAGGAACCCCCCCAGGCACGGAGCTGGGGTCCGGAACAGGGCTGATGGGGCAGGATCCAGGGGGTGGCCGTGGCCGTGAGGGAGGCGGGCACCGCGAGGACACAGGGGCGGCTCTGCGGTGGTGTCACGGCGGGGACAGGAACCGGGGTGCTGGGAAGGAGCCCTGGTGTTTGAACGTGGTGCCGGGGGGCGGTACGGCCATCGGACGGGGGGCACCACGCACCGCGCCGGGCCCCTTCCGGGAGTCTCAGCCCTCCTCGGGGGGCGGGACGGGGCACTTGCGGTAGATGTAGACCACGCCGGAGATGTAACCGCTGCCCCGGACGCACTCCTCCTCCTCGGAGGTGGCCCTCTCCCAGCGCGGCACCTCTTGCAGCAGCACACGCTGCCACGCGCCCTTCTGCTCCAGGTGCTGCAGCGCGGCCTCCAGCTCCGCCCGGTACCGCCGGTTCGAGGGGTTGCTGCGGGTGGTCAGGCACAGGAAGCCCCCTGCCGACAGCGGGTGGGTGACGGCGGCCTGCGGCGCGGCCGGCTCGCTCCTACAGCCGGGACGCGGGGCCGACGCCTCGTCCCGCTGCCGGAGGTCACCGCGGGGACGCTGCCTCACCTGCCCTGGTGACGCGCAGCAGCTCCGGCAGCGCCGAGCTCGGCACCTGCCCCTCGCCCAGCGCCCCCACCAGCGTCACGGCGTCGTAGTGCTCTGCGGGGCGCGCACGTCACCCACCCGTGGGGCGCACGTGGCGTCACCGCTCCCGGTGCCGGCCGTTACCTGCGGGCGCGGGCAGCGGTTCCCGGCCCAGCTCGCAGCGCTGCAGCCGCCGGTAGAGCCCGGTGCTCCGCGCCAGCTCCAGCATCCCGGTGCTGCCGTCCACGCCGTGCAGGCGGCGGAACCCGCGGCGGTGCAGCTGCGGGACGGACGGACGGGCGGACGTGAGGATGGGACGACCGCTCAGCTCCCCCCGCCCCGTCCGCCCCGTACCTCCAGCCCTACGAGCCCGGTGCCGCACGCCACGTCGAGCACCCGCGCCTCGGCGGGCGGCGAGGGGAAGGCGAAGGCGAGCGAGGCGGCGGCCAGGTACGGCGCGCGGTACTCCAGCGCGGCCACATCCTGCTCGTAGCGCCCGGCCCAGCCGTCGTACAGCCGCAGCAGCTCCGACAGCTCCGCGCCGCCGTGCACCGCCGCGACGCGCTCCCGCACTCCCGCCGCCAGCTGCATCGCAGCCCCGCCCCTCGCCCCGCCCCTCGCCCCTCCATTGGCTCAACGCCCCGCCCCGGGCCCGCCTTCCGCCGCCCCATTGGTTCGCCGCAGGGTGGAGGGCACGCCCCCAGCTCCTCATTGGCTGTCGGCGCCCGGCCGCTGTCGCGCTCCGTTAGGGAGAGGGGCGCGACCAAGTGCGGCTGCGCGGGGGGGGAGAGGGGAAGAGACCCGGAGGGGCGGACCAAGTGCTGGGAGGGGAGGACGTGAGCAAATGGCCTCGGAGCAAGCACCGGGAGGTGGCACCGAGCGCCCCGGGGAGGTCACCGGGTCACCAGGGGAGGGAGGGTGATACCAAAGGCGTCCCGGTGACCGAGTGCGTTCAGGAGGAGAGGTGACCCTCAGTGCCGCGGGGGTGTGCCCCGAGGGGTGCCCGGGAGCCCCGGGGAGGTGACACGCAGTGCTCCCGAGGCTCACTGCGTGCCCACGGGCACATCCCGTGCTGCTGGTGCTGCAGCAGTGGCGCTGTTTGTGTGGCACCGCCGTATTGTCCCTTCGCGTCGGCGTGTTCTGCACAGTGCTGCTGGGACGGGTCACCTCCTGCCACCGCCCCCACCGCCCCGGTCCCGCACTGTCACCTCCATCTCACCTCTGTATCTTCTGCCTGCTCAGGGCCGCGTTCCTCTGCCACCGCCAGGACGTGTCCTGTCCCATGCTGGCACAGGTGACGCCGTGGTGCTGAGCGGCTCCCCGGCCCCGGGCAGGTTCTGCATCTCCCGACACAGAACATCCCCGTCTGCCCACGGCCGTGTGGTCACACGGCTCAAGCAGAGTGTGAGGTCTGAGGACGGGTTGGGGGAGCGGCCTCTGGGCGCTGTGAGCGATCACTGAACCATGAAGGTTGGAAAAGACCTCTAAAGTCATCGGGTCCAACCCCATTCTGCCCACACCGTGCCCACTGCCCACAGTGCCACATCTCCGTGGCTGTGGAACACCTCCAGGGACGGTGACCCCACCACTCCCTGAGCAGCTGCTGGGCCACTGAATGCTTCCTAATATCCAACCTGACCCTCCCCTGGAGCAGCGTAATGCCATCACCTCTCACCCTATCGCTGTTACCTGAGAGCAGAGGCCGACCCCCATCACCACCAGCTCCTTTCAGGCAGTTGTAGGAGCAATGAGGTCTCCCCTGAGCCTCCTCTGCTCCACGCTGACCCATCCCAGCTCCCTCAGCTGCTCCCCAACACATGTGTGCTCCAGAGCCCTCACAGCTCCGTTCCTTCTCTGGACACACTCCAGGTCTCCCCGCTATGGAGGGGCTCAGCACAGAGCCGCGGGGCTCAGCCGCCCCCCCCCCCCCCCGCCCCGGGTGGGCGCGGGCAGTGCAGAGCGGGGGCCTCGAGAGGGAGCCCTCCGCCCGCGCTCAGCCCCGCGCCGGGCACTGCCCGCCTGGCCGGGCCGTGGGGCGGTGGGCTGCAGCGCTCAGCGCAACCTCGCGGCTGCTCGTATCGCTCCTGAGGTGGCCTCGAGGTGACAGCGGGGACACGTGGGGCTCGGGGCACGGCTGGGGCACAGGGGTGGGCTGCTGCGCGGTGACCCGCCTGCCGGACGTTGGCACTTTGTCCCCTTTCTGCTCACGGGTCCCATCCCGCACCCCGGGCGGGTGGCTCTGCTGTTTGCACCGCATCTTTGGAGCCACTTTCCCGCACCGAACATCATTTCCCCCGGCCCCGACGCGCGTGGATCCGCTCTGCAATTTGCCGGCACTTTGCTAACCACGGCGTTCCCGGGGCTGGCGCTCAGCGAGTGCTGTGCACAGCTGTACAAACAGCTCCTGCTCCCCGCGGCACGGCGGCTCTGGGCTGGCTTTGGCCCAACCCCGGCACGCCGAGCTGCGGGCCGGCCCCGGTGCCAGCGCCAAGGACCCGGGGATGCTTCGCCCTGCAGGACAGCGGGGAGCCTTCCGAGGGTTTGGGTGTTGTGGCCGGAGCTGCGCTGGGGCTGTGCTTTGTGCTGACACACAGCTCCACTCCGGTGGGCTCCTGCTGCATTTGCTCATGCTTGTGTCACCCTCGGTGTGGTTCTTCAGGTGCCGTCCTCATACCGTGCCTGTGTATGCAGCGTGTCCCTGTGCTGGTACCAGCTTGCAACCTGCCACGGAGTGGGGAAAGGCAGTGGGAAAGAGCAGCACAAAGCTGCATTTGGATGCTCTGCAGGGCCGGGCACCCCCAGGCACAGCAGTGTCACCCATCTGCTGCCTTGCCTGCCTGTGGCCTCTCTGCCAGCCTGTCCTGGGCTCCTGGGTTTGCTCCAAGCTCACATCTTCCTGAACAGCATCCCTGACTGCACCTTAGGGCTGTCCCTAAGCTTGCCCCGTGGGGTGGAGCAGAACGCCCAGCAGAATCTGTCCAATCTAGGGTGTGGAAATCGTTACCAAGGACTGTCTCAGGTCACCCCATGGTGTGCAGCACCCTGAGCCCAGCCGGCAGCGGTTAGTGATGGACAGCCGGTCCCTGACATGGAGGGAGATGTGCTCTGTGCTTTTGTGGGCACCCGGCAGGTCTGGGTGGTTTGAGAGTGTTGTCCCTGGGCTGTGCTGGTGGGTGAGGGCTGGGAGGCTATGGGAACAGGGAGCATCACTGCTCGTGTATTCCTGCACGTGTCCTCCAAACAGCTCCTGCTGGCATTGGCTGCAGGGAAACCCCAGGAACTGCAGCCATGCCCGAGCCCAGCTGTTCCCCACCAGAGCTGCCTCAGCACTCACGTTCCTCCTCTGCTGGCATCTCCCTCCTGAGTTAATGGAGAAATCATTGGTGCCTCCCTTCCATGAATGGCTTTGCTTGTACTGCTCCGATCCCAAATATCCCACGTAAACCCCATGGCCTGGTCACCCCCCTGGTGCTTGGGTGTATTTCAGCCCCGGGATGGAAGCGACCCCTGGGGCTGGACAAGGGGACAGATGCTCCCTGGTGCCAGCTGGGCTGAGGTCCCCTCGAACTTCTGCAGAGATGTGGTAGCCCTTTGCACAGCAGTGCTGCTGCCAGCTGGGATGGCTCTGCGCGTGCGTGCCTGTGCAGTGCGCTGTTTTCATTTCCCAGCATCCAAACGTGGCTGGAGTCCATCAGCCCGTGGACCGTCCCGTCCTTCCCCAAAGCCCAACCCACCGGTGTCCAGGGACAAGTGGATTTTGCCCCCTCACGCACACCACTCGGCACCACGAGCCGCCCCTAAAGGCTGGGCCCCCGCCCAACTTCTCAGTTCATAAATCTGAGCACGGCTGTGATTGATCGGGGCCAGGGCTGCTGTCACTGAACCGTCTGCACCGGCCCCTGACACCCGCGTGGCTCACGACCAGGTAGCAAGGAGAGGCTGAGATATAAATCAGCGGCACGGCATGGAGCTGGCCGGAGATCAGACCTGCAGTGCAGACGAGAGGGTTGAGGAGCAGCTCACAGCTGATTCACGGCTGCTGGCACAGCTGGCACGGCCCTCCACCCGTGAGCCACGTTGCCACGCTGCTGCAACCCCTGGGGACATGACATGTGGCTGAGCCCTGCCCACGGTGGCTCAGCAGGGCTTCAGAGTTTGATTACTCCCATATCAGCTCCAGACTGGTACACAGCACTTGTGTCATCTGCATCTCACCCCGAAGCACGGTGCTCCCACTCCCCCGCGCCCCCGGAGCACACAGATCCCACATCACTGCATCACGGGGACGTGGTTGCTCCCATCCTGGTAACATTCCCACTTCTGACCCTATCCTTCACACCAGCACCTCTGCCCACCAACACCTCTCTGCAGCTCTCTGCTGAGCCCCTGCTGCCCTTCTCACCCCCCTTCCCCGCCATGGAGCAGCCCCACGTCCCCACCCACCCCACAGACCCCACTGCCACCCCCTCCTCGTGTCCCCAACCTCACCCGCTCCCTCTCCTCGCCCCAGATACCACCTCTCCTTGTGACGGGGCACCTTCCTCCCTGCCCACATGCCGTGCCCCCGGGATCCGCTCCCTGCACCAGCTCAGCTCCATGCCCACACCCAGCTCCGTGCCTGGCTGCTCCCACACCCGCTGTGCCATCGCTCAGCACCTCGGCCCGGTGACTCAGTGTCACTCTCGGGATCACACCCCCGTGACTTGGCATCGATCCTCGGGGCACACCCTGGTGACACCGGGGAGCTGCCCGATCGCACCCCGAGACTGTGACTCGCTGGTGACATTCCTGCCACACGGTGTGAATCGCGGCGCGTGGCCGCGGTATCAGCGCAGAGCACAGCCCCACATCCCTGCAAACAGCCTGACCCCACGGGGCACAGCCCAGCACACCCCGCCTTTGTGGGACCCCCCCAGGCCAAGTCCCCTGAGCCCCAGGGGATGGAGGCTGCCTTGGTGTGGTCTGGCTCAGTAATAACACGCAAACTTTCACTGCAGCTTGAATTAGGAGTGGGTTAGTGACCGCAATCGCACAGCAGGTCTTTTGTAGCTTGCAAGGGGTGACTCAGTGCTGCTGGTGAGGTTGGCCCCAGGCGGGCTGCAGGCTCTGAGCTGTGGGGGTCCTTGATAATCTGAAAGCATTTAAGGATGCATGGTGACACCAAGCCCACCTCAGCCTGCCTGGACCAGGACCTGATGGTGTTTTGGTACCCGGATCTCAGAAAGCAGCACTGTACGGTATGGATATCCAGAGGGAGGTCAGGATGCTTCACCCTCTTCCCCCCACTCTTATACTTCATGCTCAGGCCCGTACCGATCTCCTGCAGGGGTCTCTGTGCCCTCAGCTCTGCCCTCAGCCCAACATCTCCCTCTGTAGGGGGTGGAGGAACGCTTGGCTGCCACACTGCCCAAATGGGGTTTGTGGGCTTCCCCTGGGGAGAGGAGCTGAATGCAGAACAGCTCCAGGGATTGGTTTTACCCTGCGTTGAGCTGAACCTGAGCTGAGCGTGGGACCCAATCCACAGACATGGATGAGGGAGTGCGTGCACAGAAGGTGCATGCACGGGCAGGGGTGGTGATGAAGGTTTGGGTGATGGTGACCGTAGATCAGAGCACATCCCATTGTGCTTCCAGTGACCTCTTGGGGTTGACGCAGCTTCAGCCACAAGGGTTGGTGGTTGGTGATGCTTGCCATCCTTTTGCCAGAGGATTTCAGTAGAGGAGGATTTTGCTGGAGGATTGCATCTTTGGATTTCCTAGCCTGTGCCGCTCGTCTGAATGCTCTCCAGCCCATGCTGATCCAAATGAGCTGGTTAGGGCCTGTAGTGGGGGGTCTATCCTAACTCACAGTTGCAGCTGGAAGAGGATGTGCGATTAACGTCTTGGAGAGGGAGGGAGGGAGGGCAGCAGAGGGGACTGCGGGCTGAGAACGGCTGTGTAGCACTGACTCCCGGGAAGCACGTGCAGGGGAGGATCCTGCAGGGCAGCTGCCCGCTCCTCACAGGAACAATTCAAGGGAGTAAGTTCAGAGAGAGGCTAGGAATCTGGCAACACCGAAATCTCTGCAATTATCTCAAGAACAAGGAGGAGGGGCCCAGACAGCGGAAACAACATGAAATCATTGGGTTCGGGGTAGCGTGAGCACAGGGGTGGGTGCAAAGTCACCTGGAGGGGGTGGCTGCTGTGCATCTGGGGGTCTGCAGGGAGGGTGGAGGTGGTCCCTGCGGGGTGTTCCTTCGGTGGGCACGGCTGCTCTGGGGTGGCTGTGCTGCTTCTCTCCTATTTTTGCTGGAAATCTTGGCCAGGAGCGCAGCTGATTCCCCCTCGGCAGCACAGACGACTTGGCTCGAGGGGCTGGAGGTACATAAAGGTGATGGGTGCTGGAGGAACAGGCTGAGCCTGGGGGGTTTGTGTCCTGGGGCACTTCAAAGGTTGGCTGAAGGAATCGCATTGTGGATTATCTCTGAGAACAACAAACTCGGAGCTCACGTGAGTTCAAAGGGTGGGTTCAACTCCAGTTCACCGAAGCAAAATCCACGGTGGATTATCACGTAAAAGGGCTCAGCCTTGGCTCAGAGGGTCCATGAGCTGCAAGCTGCTGTAATCCGGGAAAGCATTTGAGGATGTGTCACCCTGTGTGGGCCACGCTTGTCTGCTCCTCTGCAGGTGGCTGCTGCTCAGCTCTGTGGGGGCAGTGTGCAGGGATGGACCCCCACCCGCGGCACATGGACGGCACCCCATCCCCGCAGCAGGAATGTGCTCCGGGCTGTTCCGCAGCACTGGTCAGCAGGGAGCAGAGCCACCCGGTGCTTCTGCAGCCTGCGTGCAGGTGGGGCTCCCAAAGAGCATTCCCCTTTGCTTCGCCCTCGTGTTCAGCCCATGGTTTCGTCTGCAGACACACATAATCCTTGTTCACATAATCCTGTGTTCACGTAGTCCAGTTGAAGGAGTGATCAGATTGGAGCAAAACAGCCTGCGGCTCTGAACCCAGGCTGGGATGCTCTGTTGGAAGAGGGACGTGAGTGAAAGGGGGAGTGGAGGAACGTGGTGGCGTGAGCAGGCTCTGCAGAGCAGGGACCTGGCCTGGTTGGGATGCAGCAAAGTGACAGTGCCAGTTCCAAAGCCCCAGGAACCCTGCTGGAAACTGAAAGAGAACATACATCATCTCTAGGTACTCAAGAGGGCAACAGACATCAATAAGAGGCCAACAGGCTGACATGAGCCAGCAGTGTGCTCTGGTGGCCATGAAGGCCAACAGTATCCTGGAGTGCACTGCTCTCCTCTGCTCTGGGTCCAGTTCTGGGCTCCTCAGTTCAAGGCAGACAGGGAACTGCTGCAGAGAGCCCAGCGGAGGGCCACAAAGATGGTCAGGGCCTGGAGCATCTCCCTTATGAGGAAAGTCTGAGAGCCCTGGGGCTGTTCACGTGGAGAAGAGAAGGCTGAGGGGGGATCTGATCAGTACTTATCAATAACTAAAGGGTGGGGGTGAGGGGGATGGTGCCAGGCGCCTCTCAGTGGTGCCCAGCAACAGGACAAGGGGCTGTGCTTCGCTGCTGGTACATGGAGCTTACAGCTCTGTCTCCATCCCATCCTTGCACATTAGCTGTGTGTCCCTAAGGTGCTGGCCAGACTTGGGGTCCTCACTGTGACCCACTGCCCCAACACGCACGCAGCCCCGGATGCTTGCAAGCTGTGTGCAGCACAGATGCTTTGGGCGATGCCAGATCTTCTATGTTTCTTGGCCCTCAGCTCCTCGGCCATCTCGCCAGGTATGTAACTATCCCAGCTATTTCCTGCTGTACTAAAAAAAAAAGTAAAAAAAAAATAAAAAATAAAAAAAATCCAACCCTTGTCCCTGTTTGATATAAATACACAGCGTGGCTGCCCAGCCCCCTGGCCGGACAAGCAGCATTGCAGACGGATTGCGTCCTCCAGCAGCACAGCCAGCACCCCGTGCCCTGCTTGTTCCCTTTGGCCAGGGGAGCAGAGGGGTCTGCCATGGCCATGGCTCCAGCCCAGCTCCCTTCACAGTGATTTATGGCCTGCTTCCCTCCTCCTGACGAGCACATCCTGGGAGTGGGTGCTGCTGCACCAAGCTGGATAGAAGGGGGAGCGCGTGGTGCCCCCGAGCTGCTCTGTACCCATGTAAGGTCCAGGCTGGGGCAGCCCACCAGGCCTGGGAATGGGGGACCCCCCTTCCTAATGTGTTTTACCAGTGTATATTTTCTGTCCCATGATGAGAGTGCCGGGGATCCAATGTTGAGGCCTCAGATTTGCAGCCCCTTGCCGCTCTGTTCCTAGGCTGGTGTGACGGATGCTGCCCAGCCTCATCTGCTTAATAATCAGATAAGGTTTTATGAAGGCAACTTCATGGAAACCCCCATGGTTTGGGGGGATCTGACACCACCAGGACAAGGGGACAGGCTATGCATAATGCATTGTGCTCAGGATCTGCACTACAGTGTGGGTGCAATGCCAGTGAGCATGGAGCTGCAGCCCTGGATGCTGGTGGTGCGCAGCAAAGGGCAGCGCAGTGCAGCATTGCTGTGCTCCTCTTGGAGCAGTCAATGAGTGGATTTGCTGTCCCAGGGTTTACTACTGACTGCTCTTTGCCTCTGCCCAGGCAGTCCTTGCTTTTGCATCTATGGAGTACAGCCTTGACCAGGCCATCACCTCGGGTCACCTCTGTGGTCAAGCTGCAAAGCACCAGGGACACGTCCCAAACTCCATGACTGCACGTGATTTATAAAATCACATCCACTCATTAAACAAATGAGGTCCTGGGCACCATTTGCAGCCCTCCTGGGAAAGCTCTCCTGCCCAGCTCTGCCCTCTGCCCAGCTCCACGTACCCATGCCCACAGCTCCAAGGGAGCGATGCCTGCAGCTCTGTGTGTGTGTGTGTGGTAGGTCTCTGGTTATTTTGTCTGCTCTTTCCCCGCCGAGTGCAAGCAAGCTGTGGTCTGAATTCCAGTTTCACTGTAATTGTTCTGTTATCTCCCCGCCAGGGTCTGGTTTCACTCATGCTTTGAGTTGCTGTCTGAAATGAATGGATTTCTCCGTTATTAAGAGCTGTTCCAGAGCTGTCCCTCCCACTGCCTGTGTCTGCCCTTTTCCACTTCCAGAGCTGCCCTCGCTGCCCTCCCCTCAGCCCCGAGCCCTCTCACACCAGGTCTCTGCAGTGTGAGCTCTGAGGCACACGGAGAAAAGGCTGCTGGAAAGGACTTGAAAGTGTCTGAAAAGATCTGCAAACATGGAGTGATGAAGCAGGGCTGGATGGGGTGATAGAGCAGGACCAGTTGGGTGATGGAGCTGCGCTGGTTGGGGTGACAGAGCAAGACTGGTTGGGGTGATAGAGCAGGACTTGTTGGGGTGATGGACTAGGGCTGGTTGGAGTGATGGAGCAGGAGTGGTTGGGGTGATGGAGCATTACCACTTGGGGTGATGGAGAAGGGTTTGATGGGGTGATGGAGCAGGATAGTTTGGGTGCTGCAGCAGAGCTTCAGTGATGAGGAGAAGGGAAGCCACCAAAGTTAATGGGCACTGGCTGCAAAAATGGGGACTTTTCATCTGAATTTCTCCTAATGGTCTTTTTTTCCCCTTTGAGGGAGGTTCAAACACGGGAACAAGGACCCAGGGAGGTGGGAGACATTCACTCTCGGGGATATTCAGGGCTGGACTGGAGATGACCCCATTGTGATCATATTGAACATGCCCTGCTGGAGCTGAGCCTGACGCCTCCCCAGGCCTCCTCCAACCTCAGTAACCCATTTTCTGGTGGCACACAGGGATATGCCCCAGCGAGGTGACCCTGGAACATGCTGACCATCACGCCCATGGGGCCGATGGCATTGAGACACGGCCATGCCGGGGCTATCAGACGAGGGGCAAATGTTAATGGAGGTTTCAAGGAAAAGGGATGATCCTGCTGCCCATCTTGGTACAAAATCACCTTTCCTAATGCCCTCTCCATCTCTTGGGCCACTGTGCAGAGCGTGGCTTCCTGGACATTCCTCGTGGACCATCCATGTGCTCCTGGTTGAGCGTTGCTTCACTGCTCCACTTAGCAGCAACTTCTGCACGCCGCATCGTGGTACCCCACTCCTGGGGGTGAGGGTGGCTGTATAAGTCAGACACGGCTCTGCATCCCGCACTGCTCCATGTGCTGGGCCAGAGCTGGTGTGACATTGCTCTGGACACTGGGATGCGTGTGGGTGCTAATCTATGGGGCCATCACGCCAGGCACAGAACCAAAATCCCACTCTAATTGGCCTCGTCCACTAATTCTTCCTGACAAAACAATTAAGTTTCTCAGGCAAGAGATGTTCTTTGCAAACAGGCCCTGCCAGATGCTTTTGCTTTTTTTATCTGTGGTATTTAAGGATCTTTTCCTAATACTCACTCATTATTTTATGAGGCACAGACCAGTTCTGCCTGCCCTTTTGAAGCTGAGTATCGCACTCATGTTCGTTTGTTGTCTCAGGGCTTCCCTAGCTCCACGCGAGGGCTTTTTTTTTAATTTATTTATTTTTTCCCCTAATTATTTTAAATAAACATTCTTGATTTGTGAAGGGCCGGGACCTGCGAGACGGGGCAGGGAGTGGGACCGGTTCCAGCCCTCCAGGCTGCCGAGGCTGCGTGCACTGCAGCAGGACTGAGGTCAAAGCTGGAAAATCTTGCACGAGGGGCCCCGGCCATCTCCCCTGGGGGTGGCCATGCGTGGAAAACGTGAGCTGAGGAGGTCAGAATGGCTGTGCCCGGGCTGGTGCTGCTGGAAGTCCCCGTGATCTCAGCCGTTGCTCTCTGTACCAAAGCTTGATGGCGCATATCTCCCTGCCTTTGAATTACAGTGGTTTCTTCCACCCTCTGGGGCAGACTGCCCTTGTTTTTCCCAGCCCCACGTGCTTGCACAGGTCTGGGGGTGCAGCCATGGCACCCTGGGTGCTGGCACCCTGAGAAGGGGTGCAGAGGTTGGTATCTGCTGGGAAGAGAGGCAGAGCACGTGGATGGGATGTGCTGGGTTCTAGGGCGTCTGTGCTGGTGTAAGGGTCTCTGTGGGGTCTGCTGGCAACAGGGCTGGCTGTGCCCTGTGTGCCTTGTGGTGTCTCTGATGTCCTGCCTGGTGACTCCAGCACTGCTGGCTGCTCATTGTGGAGGATCTGCTGGGGTGGGTGCTGATGGAGCAGAGCAGATGATGTGTTATCTTGCTCAGGTATCACAGGTATTCTAAAATGGGGGTCTGAAGAGGATGCTGAGGGAGGGCACAGACTCCCATCGAGGTGCCATTGGTGTGAGCACCCTGGCATAGCAGCCCCACGCCAGGTGCCAGCTCTCTTGTGCCAGCAGCACTGGGGCTGGCAGTGATGGCAGTGCTCCCTGATGCTCTGAGTATCTCCCTCACTCCTGTCCCCTGATCCCCCAGCTCCCTCTGTTCCCGTCTCTTCTGTGTGCTGGGATGGAGCATCCAATCCCACCCCTCACACATGAGCAGCACAGAAGGTGAGTGACCCCATTTTCTACACTGGGATCCGCTCCCAAACCTGTTGGCTCCATCCCACAAGGCCACACCTATGGCAGGTGCTCCCATGGCTCGGGGTGACCCTTCCCAGCAGGTTCCAGCTCAGCCACTCTATAAATCTCCCTCCCTGAGTGCTGCAGATTGAAGGGAGGCAGCCTGGGCTGAGGGTGGGAGCGTCCAGCTGCAGCCACGCTCTCCACGGAGGAGCCGTGTGTGGGGATGCCAGCATTTCCAAGCGCAAGACAATTGTGCTTTATTTCCTCGCTGCATAGGAAAAATAATAAACATTCCTGGGGTTTGTTTTCAGGCTGCTTTGTGGAATAAATCTCAGACTGTTGTTGTCTCTCTGGGCTCTCCGGTCCCACAGAACTGTGTGTTCTCTCTTCATGAGTCACCGCTGACGCTCCAAAACGCAGCGCAATGGCCCCGTGCTGCTCTGGCTGGATGTGCTGCAGATGCTGGGGCAAGGCTGCTCTGCTCCCATGGGGGTCAGTGAGCCCCCGGCACTTCTGTCTGCACCTCTCCAACTGATCCCCTGGGCCTGGTGATGCCTTCTGGCCCCCGGTGATGTTACCTGTGTCTCAGAGTGACAAATCTTTGAGGGGAGGGGTCTGTCCTGCAGGAGAACAGAGTTGTGAGGGAGCCAACAGCATTTCCCAACCCCTTTCCTTGGGTGGGAATTGGATGCGTCATTGGAGCCTAGAGGACGCTATGGCTGCTGGCCTGTGGCCTGCAGGAGTAGCCTTCAGCAGTGCCCGTTTTCATGCGGTGGGACCTGGCCCTGCCCTTAGCGTGATGTAGGACCTCATACTGGACACATGGCTCTATGGGAGAGCAGCTCACCGTACTCATGCCCTGGCTGATGCCCACAGAGGCACCTGGATGCCGTTGAGATGAATGATCCATGCAGTGTGCAAGAGCCAAGGTCACCCCACCGCTGCTGGAGCAGCTGAATGTGCCGTGGGATGACATGGGGCTGGGAAACACCGAGCAGAACTGGATGGTCTTCCTGGCGAAGTGGTTCTTGGTGTGACCAACAAGCTGGCACTGCCCGCATCACCTCCAGCACCTAGCATAGGATGGCCAGCACCCAACAGCATGTGGAAGCCTCATAACCCTACCTTCCAAGACTTGCCAGCCTTCCTCCTGCACTGCCATAAAGACAAAGGGGACCCTGGGAGGTTGGTGTGGACCATACATGTGGGTGAGGGCAGCCTGGTGGGCACAGCACCCCAATCAGTTGGCTGTTGCTGGATGGTCCCTTGTGCATGACCTGCACCGATGGACTGAGCCCTTTGGCTCACGTCTGGGGCCACGAGAGCCAGCGCACGTCCTGTAGGATGGGATGGGGTAAAGCAGTCTGCAGGAGGTCGGCACGTGCACGTGGCTGGAAGGCTGACCTCAGCCGCAGCGTTGCTACAGTTGTGTCCCAAAAATAGCCAGCTTTAGAAACACGAAGTCTCCTCGTGCTGTTACCCAACACGCAATACAAATATAGTGGCAGCAGTCAGTCCAGCAAAACCACCGCCAAGAATTGTGCGAGTTACGGCAAACAGAGCAACTCCGGGGGATGGAGGCGGTGGGAGGGAATGCATCCCCAGGGCTGCTGGTTGTACAGCAAAGGACCAATCTGGCTTTGGAGGGACTCGGGGCGTTTTCAGAGCTATCCATGGCAAATAATGGCCAAAAAGCCCCCAGAGGCGCAGTGTTTTATTGCCCATTCATGGGGGGAGCCATGGAGATGCTTTTATCAGAGACAGGAGCGTTTAGGAGAAACGTGATTCCAGCTTGCAGGGAAGGATCACGGGGGGGAATGTTCTTCCCCTGGAGATGCCTGGTAGACACTCAGCGGATGTCTTACGCAGCCAATAATGTAACATTGTGAGTGTCTCTAAAAAGCATAGATAAGAGCCGGTCACCGCGGGGGGCTCTGGACTCTGTCAGGGTGGGGAGTGAGCAGACTGTGCTGTGCTAACGAGGAGCTAATTGCTGTGCTCTGGATCTGTAGGCAACCGGCTGGCGTTGGACATCAATGAGCAACGTGTTTATTTGGACATCCGAAAGGTCAATTTTGTGAAACATGAAACAATCGCTGGCATGACCGCCCGGGACTGTAAATTTAGAATGGGAGGTGTTAGCAAAAGCTGGGACTCATTCAAGGACATCCCAGCAGTGCCCAAAAAGCCATGATTTCATAGACCAAAATAACCCTCCCAGGGAAGAGGCTGTCGGCGGCCGTTTGGAGGTGTGACGGGGTGGGAGGACCGCTCACCCCGAGCAATGCTGCAGGTGGGACCTGGTGTGAGCCTGGGTGCAGGGAGGGGAGATGAGCAAGGAGCCAAGTGTCTGCTCTGCCTCACTGCCATGGAGAGGGCGGTGAGCCTTCACCTCTTCCTCATCCTCCTTCGCTTCAGCCATCCCGCTCCTGGTGCAGGGCAGGCAGAGGACATCTCCTGCATCTCCCACTGAAGGGTGTGCCAAACCTGCCCGATCCACAGGCTGGAGAAGCTGGCTCTGCCTGGAAGGGCAGGGAGAGGGGGGGTCTGCAGCAACCTGAAGAACTGTTGGTTAAACTGTGCAGGTGGGAGATGGGGAAGCCAAAGAAATCAATGAGCTGTTGCTGGCTAATGGCAGTGAGAAGCCTTTGAAAATATACATTAAGGATGACCAAATGAAGCCAAGTCCAATCTCAGCCTTGTGCAAAAGAAACGGAGTCAAACTGTAATATGCAAAACCATAAGTATGTACCAGATGACTCCAGTCTGTGCTTGGGTTGGAGCGTAAAGACGCGTTCACCCCCGTGGGGACTAAAAATTTACGTTTGTGATGGAGAAGGCTGTGCAACCACAGCCCAGTGGGCCCGATGGACTTACACCCTTGAGCCAAGAATGAGCTGCTGGAAGAGCTCCTGACACGCTGACACTGACATTGAACAAGCCTTGGAAAGACAGGACAACACCGGACCCCTGGAGCTCTGCCAGGAGCCCGGGGCTGAAAGCCGAGGAGGGGGACAGTGACCGTGCATGCTGTCCAGTCATCGTAGTCCCACGGGCTGGGAAATAACTGCGTGGTATGAGGCTGAGCGTGTCCTGCTCGCTAAGAGAAGGCTGCAAGGTGACGTGATCGTTTTTATAGGTCCTTGCACATAAAGACGTTTCCTGGTGGGGGAGGCTTTCAGGAGCTTTGACAAATGTTTGCTACGGTCCACTGGCTGGAAGCCTCATTCAGACAAATTCAGCCTCAAAACACGCTGCGGTTTCCCACTCCTCAAGGGCCACCGGCCACTGGAGGAGCTTTTTGGATGCGGGGAGGATTCGCTGCTGCCTGGAGCAGCACAACATCTTCCTGCGGCCAGGCGTTGGGCCAGCTTGTAGGAGAAATCATGGTGCGTGTCCCGTTCCTTCCCAGCCCTCATGAGGAACCAGCGGGAGTGCTCACGGTGTGCTCGGCTTCCTGTTAAAAGGGGATTTGTGACCCATATCAGTGCCCCAGGCAGCGAGGGCAGCGCCAGAGTGGACTGTGGGACCTGGATGGTGGTGAGCACTGGAAGTGATGCAGGAGGTGGACATGGCAGCGAAGAAGAGCGGAGGATGCTATAGGGCATGGACATAACCCACCAAACGTGGTATGACAAGCAGCTGGGGACAAGGGATGTGAGATGCAACGTGCTAATGGGATGCTGGCGGAGCTGTCACCCAGAGAGGCTCTGGATGGCAGTACGGACAGGATGAGGCTCCAGGTGCATCCTCCAGGATGCTCAGATACTTGCTGCCACGTCCACCTGCCTGGAAGCATCCTTGCTGTCCCATCATGGCCTCTCCTCCTCTGCCCCATCCTGCAGCCCTACCTCAACTTGCAGATTTGCCAAGTCTGCACACTGCTGTGACCAGGGCACAGCTCACCCCCACCCCACAGGCACCCCTCCCTCCATGAGCTCTGGGGACAGGGAGGGCTCTGGCCAGCCTCTAAAGAGCCTGTTTCAGTGCTAGAATAATGCCAGACATTGTGCCTGTTTGCAGAGCTTGTGCTTTGGCCAGTTCTCAGAGCCTTTCATTTCTTTGGCAACAGTTCCATGGGTGGGAGGTGAAGGGGTAACTAAAGATGCTATGAGAAAAAGCCGAGAATAAAGCACATCCTGCTCAGGATGGGGTGGGGCCAACGCGATGTGCCCGAGAGCTGTAGGGCACTGCTATGGGAAGATCACAGCTTTGGGAAGGGGGCTGTAAGGAGCAGCTCCAGGCTTGGTTCTGGAGGCTGGGACGCTGTGCCACCCTGCAAGGACCGAGGACCTGTGGGCAGATGTAGCTGGGATGGGTGACCTTGGAGCCCACTTGCCATGAGGACACACGATGAGGAATGTCTCCTTCCTCCCAGCTCTGTCCCAGACTTCTCAGTGGGATTGGGAAAGGGTTCCTGGAGTGCTGGGGTGGCATCCCTGCCAGCTGGTTTGTGCAGATGCAGGGTCCATCCTTGCACATGTCCTCGATGCTGCCCTGGGCTAGAGGCAGTGGGCTGGGAGTCCCCTCCAGCTCCTTAGGAACAAGTGCCCACCCTGCTGGGTCTCTCAGCCCTGTCCTCGTGCTCCTGGGCACTCAGTTCCCTGCTCCCACCAGCTGCCAGCCTGGGGAGAGATGTCCACTGCCCGCTCTATCTCACCGTCTGGGAATGTCTCTGAGATTTCGCCTGCGTTTGCATGCCCTTATTTGCACCTCTTGAGGATCATTCATGCCCTGTCTCCTCTCCTCCTGGGTGCATCTCCTTCCCTCTGTCAGGACTGGACTGGCCTCAGGGTCCCTCCTGGCTCCTGGACATCATTTGGTGGTTCTGGGGCCGGTGGTCAGCACCAGTGAGGAGGAACACTGCTTCCCTGTGATAACCCCCACTCCAGAACCAGTGTCTGATCCCACAGGGCGCTGAAAACACATCCTCCTCTGCTCATCCATTGCTCTCTGCCCAGCTACAAGCTGGCCGTGCACACTCCCAGCTCGTGCCTGGCCCGTCTCATCCCCTGCTTTTGAGACTGCTTTTTGCTTTCGGTCTGTTTCTGAGCTACAGCTGAAGCCAGCTGGGGACCTGTGCTTCCCGAGAGGTGCAGCTCTCGTGTTCTGCCCCATCAGCTTAGGGTAACACAGCACCTCGGGGTAACACAGCACCTCGGGGTAACACAGCACCTCAGGGCTCCTCATGCCCAGCCCTGGCCGCTGTGCCACATCTGGATTCCTTACATACAAGCCCTGTCTCATGGGCCATGTCTGGCTGCCCAGCGTATGATTCCTAGATAACAAGTCACTCCTGGATTTCCTACATGTGATTCTTGGATAACATGGCATATCTGGATTCCTTACATTCAATTCCTGGACGATATGGCACACACGCTCTTCAGCCAAGGCTGGAGCTGGAACAGGACTTTCTCTTTACAGTTTAAAGGATTTTTTTTTTTTTTTTTTTCTGGAGAAGACGAAGCTTTGACCTGAATTGCTGGCTGCCTCACAAAATCTCCCTTCTACCTCGGCTTTGGCTGCTCTTGGCTGGGAGCCTGGCTTAAAAACAAAGATCCTATCTCCCCCCACCCCCTGGGCTTTGGGATTGCTGGCGGTGGACACGCCGCCCCTCGCCAATCACTGCTTACAATAATATTTTTCTCTAGGATTGAGCTTGGAATAACTTTGTTTTGACATAATCTGAACTAATGTCTCCCCGGCAATGACAGTAAACACTCGACAATAGGTCACAGCACAGCCCCGAAGCTCTGCAGAAGGGGCTGCAGCATTCAGACACACAGAGCAGGGTCTGGGCCACCGCTGCAGGGAAGGTCCCAGTGAGAGCAGGGTGCTCTGAGGCATTGAGCTGGAGCCTTTTCCCCTCTCTTGATGGACAGAGATAGGAAACACAGCACGGGGCCATTGCTAATCTGTTCCTCGGGCACGAGATGTTATTGTGTCTGCGGCGATGGCAGCTCCAATTTAAACACTGTCACCACAGTATTAATGGTCTTGGCACTCGCTGCCACGAGAGCTCAGCCTGAGACCCAGGAGCTGATGTCTGTGCAGCCCCAAAAGGGCTTTGCTCTGTGCCTTGTGCTGCCTTTCCCCCAGTGCTGTGCCCTAAGCTGCTGTGTCCATGGTGCCATGGTGCGTTGTCTCAGCACAGCCCATCAGGCCATGGTTTGCCCTCTCCCCACCTTCCCAGGGACAAGCAACATGGGTTTGTTTTAGGAACCAGCAGTCTGTTCGAAGGCTGAAGCCTCTGAAGGGTCTTCTTCCTACCTTGTCTGCAGAGCTCTGCTTCCCATTGGAAGCTGCACGCTGTCCCATCACACACCAGGACAGAGCAGGTCCTGCGCAGCACTCATCGTGCACAGCCTGTTGGTGTTTTGGATAGATGAAACCATGCACTTGATGTTGGGATGGGAAGTGGGAGACTTCGGAATGTCACTGGAGCAAGCTGTGCATGACTGGAAGTTGGACGGATGTGCCCGATGGCTGGTACTAGGATAGGGAGGAAAGTCTGCTGAGCTGTGTGTGTCCTGCCTTGGGAAAGAGGAGCTGCTGGTGGGGCTGCAAAAGGGAAGGGGTGATGTACCACGCACACTTCACAGCCAGTGAGCCATCAGCTGCTCCAAACGCAGAGGTCGGGCAGTTGAGGAGCAATGTCCCTGCATCGTAGGGAGGAGTCCTGTGTGGATGGAGTGCCACCAAATATCTCACTGGGCAGAGGGAAGGGGACAGGCAGGCAGGGACAGTCCCTGGCTCAGAGTAGGTGCTGATGTCCCCCTCCTCGAGAGGACGATGGGCTCCTGAAACGCCCAGGACCTGTCTGGGTGGCCTTCTTCATCCCTCTCTCCTTTCCTTTCCTCTTTGTCATGTTACAGGAATCCTTTCATCCGCGTGTTTGTTTTTCTTTCCCTCTCCTTGCAGATGCTCAGTAATTCTTTGAACACATCAGACAGCTTTGTGTATCCCTGTACCCGAGCTGCTCTACGGATTCCCCCGTGGGGGAAAACAGGCACCTCTGGAGCACACTGCACGCAGCCCTGAGGTCATGTCTGAAGGCAGCCTGGCAGCTGCGTGCCGGGACGTCTGCTGTGCACAGTGGGCGGGCAGCGAGCTCGGGGGGAGCAATGCTGCACAGGGGAGGTGCGGAGAGATGGTGGGTGCTGGCACGAAGAGAGGTCTCCCAGCGTCTCCATGTGGTGTGATGCTGCGCCCTGCACTGTGCCCACCTCTTCCTTTGCTTGGGTCCTTGAGTACTGAGCAGACGACTCAGGCCCTGAGGATGAGTGGTGCAAAGCCACAGAGCTTGGAATGAGACCCCTTGTGCAGCACAGAGCCATCAGCAAGTGAGGGGGTGATGCTGTCGGACCATGCCATGTGGTGCAGTGGCAGCTGCTGCTCATTCACTTGCACTGTCCATCCATGCAGACCTCAGGAGGCCATGAGCAGTGGTGTGGCACCAGGCAGCAGCTGAGTGGCAGCTCATGGGGTGGTAGGCAGCCTGGAGCATGAAGTCTGTGCCCACACTCTGCACCTCCAGGTGTTGATGTGTGTCAGCCACCGAGGCCAGTAGAGGGTCAGTCACGGCCTGCAGACTCCATCACTGTGTCTCTCCACTTCAGAGCAGCCCTGAGTGCTACCTTCACTAGCAGAACTGACATCTGGAGGGACAGAGCAGCCTGCTGTGCTTTATGGCAGTGACATTGTAGGTGCTGGGGTCAGGTAGAACTTTCTCAAGTCCCAGGGGTGGAGATAGCACTGAACGTGGGCCTGGAGCTGCCATATAGCAGAGCTTGGCCAGTGCAGCCCCATCCATTCCTTATCCCATCATCACTCCCTCTGTTCCACAGTTTATCTCCCAGTCTGTAAGAGGTGTTGCTCATGGATTGGTCCCGCACTCTTCAACACCAGCTTAGAGCAGGATCCCATCTTGCACTCACACATACAGGATGTGGTGGCCACTGCCAAGCATGGTGGTGACTCTTGGGTGCTGCCATGGGGGCCCTGGTGAGGCAGAGAGGAGGCAGGGCTGGGAGGGACCCCAGGAGAGGGGCTGCACCCCAGTGCAAATCGATGGGGGGCTGAGCGTGGACATGGGGCGCAGGAGCAGCTGTGAGCACAGCTGGAAGGGCCCCACAGGAATGGTCAGAGGGACCCACGTGCCTTGGGGCATATCTCCAGACTTCTGAATCTCTGGATGGGAGAGCTGCAGTGAGGAAGCAAAAGCAGCCTCGCTGCTATCCAAAATGCTGTTGCAAGACGTGTTTTTAGATAAATATTTATTCTGAAGGCATGTTGTCTTCCATGTTCTTGGTGATGATATACAGAGATCTCCTCTCTGTCACGCTGAGCTGTTGTCATAGTTCTCAGCAGGTGACCAGGAGGAGATGAGAATAGAGCTGCTGGCCCTGTCCCCTCCCCACCACCCCCAGGGGTGGGATGCACTCACTGGGGATAAGCAGAGCAGCCCTGCAGCTACCTTCCTCCAATGAGAGTGTGGGCAGAGCAGGACCCCCAGCACACAAGTGACCCTCGTGCAGGCTGAGATGGGCTCTGCTCATCTCGCCATGAGCAGCATCCAGCAGCTGCCTCTGCCCACGTGCAGAGGAGCCCTGAGGACATGGATGGGGAGGGGGAGCGGAGCAAGGCAGCACAGAGGAACAATTGAAAAGAGGAAAAAGGAAATCCTCCTGGAGCTGTGAAAGTGTTTTCCCAGACTGTCTGGCCCGCTCCGATGACCTCATTCTCCGAGGTGCTGTTAATTGGGCTGAGGCTGGGGAACAGGCTGTGCAGCCCTGCGAGCCCCAGCGCCACGTGGTGCCCACCCCTCCTGCCCAGCAGCAACATCGGGGCTCCCCCACCACAGCCCTCATTAAACGTGACCAAAGCTTCCCATGCCGAAATGCCCACCTTTTGATAGGGGTTTTAACAAGGGCAAAGAAGACGCAGATTTCCACGAGTTCATCTCAGCTGTTTATCCTGGAAAATTCCCTTTGCAAAAGCAGAGCAATGCACTCAGACCCGGAGGGCGAGGAGATTGTCTGAGTGCTGTGCGGGGCGCACTGGGAGGGCTCTGCTCCTCCCCAGGCACTGATGCCCTCATGACAGCGAGGTCCAGGGGAACAGGAACCGAGAAGCACGGCCTTGTGGATGTGAGAACCCCAGATGGTGTCATCACCAGAGATAAGGAGCTCATGGGGTGGACGTCCTGTCCTGTTCCCTGCGTGGACGCCAGGTTTCCAAGGGGTTGTCTCTTGGTGGGTCAGTGTTTTAACTGCGATAATGGAGGTCTGAGTAATGGGTCCCCTCCCAGATCCTCTTTCTTGACAGACGTGTGGGCACCAAGGGAAGAATTTTCCACATTCTCGACCAGAGGAATTTTCTAATTTCTTCTGTGGAGGGCGAGAATCCAGCGGAATTTCTCTCCTCTCACACATCTGCCCGATCTTTAAACGTCCTTACAAGATATCTCCAAAGGCAACTTACTAGCTGTCTGTCAAATTTGCTCCGCTAATTAGGAAGGTATGAGGAGCACACACACGTATGTGATTGCATTGGGCTTTCTTCCTTGCAAAACCCAAAGCAGAAGATAAGTACTCAAGATGGCTTTTATTTAGCAGAAAAATTAATGTTGAGAAGAACAGGCTGAGCATTAAAGGCAGACCTCAAACGTGGACTCTCATGTATCTCAGCACTGACTGTGGAAATTACAGAGGGAAGAGGTTGAGTTCTCCTTGTGAATTTCATTGTGATCTTACACCAAAAGGTATTCCCTGGTCTTGGTGGTAGGGCAATACTGTCAGGCTTCTGATGTTCAGGTTTTGAAAGGTAATGGCCATAAATTTGGTGCATCCAAAAAACACAAGTGCAGTAACGTCGCTCTGCCATTTGCTCCTGCTCAACGATGCTCACCTGCAGCCCGGTGCCCAGAGAGTGTTGGGCAACTGCATCACTGGACATCCTGAACCTTCTGTGCTCTCACTGCAAGCCCAGGCAACACGAGGGCCAAAGGGTTGGCAGACTGTGCACCCAGATGGATGAGCTCTTGCCTTACTGTCAAGCTCCAACACCACAAAAAAGCCACAGTATTTGCAAAGCAGTCTTCAGCTCTGTGCTCAAGGGCCTCTGACAGTGACCAAGCTGTGGTTTCCTCTAGAAAGTTGTGGTCACTCCACTGGGAGCTGTGGGCAGCATGCATTGGGCTGTGGTGTAGGCTGGAGGCTCTTCAGTTGAAGAGGAAACCAAAACCATGAACCAAACCCACATCTTGGAGTGTGACCCGGCAGGAAAGGAGCCTGCCCATAGCTTCCATGCTCCTCACCTTCCTCCAGACACCTTGAAATGATGGTGAGCAGGATCCAGGAGACTGCGGGCTCCTCCGCATCTCCCTTCTACTTTTGTCCTGCCTACTCAGCTGACATCAACCTTGTACTTCTTCTGGGATCCCCTGCCCCTTCCCTAACCACAAAGGCTTCAGAGCAGAAACACTGACAGCACCCACCCTTGGGTCACAATGTCATTTCTTGGTCACCCCCTCCGATCAGCTCAGTTATTCTGGCATTTGTCCTCCCACATCAACACCGTGAGACCATAGGCAGAAAGCGTCTGCAAACAGTCTGTTTTTCCTCTGAGTTTGGCTTTCAAGAGTTAAAGGAGTTTCTCTTACCATCAGTGCTGCTGACAAGCACACCCCAAAATGCACAACGCCATTTATTTGTAGCTCTCTTTAAAGACAAGAGAGGGCTCCCCATGCTATTGGAGGCTCCGTTGCACTCCCACTGTGCCCCTTCAGAATGGCTGCAGTACTGCGTTTGTTTGCACTGCAAAAGGCCATCATAATTTCCATCCCTGACGCAGTGCTATGGGATCTGAAGTACCACTGATGGGCAGGGGCTGACAGTGGCATTTATTGTGATGGAGCCTCATCAGCTTTTCCTCCAGGACAGACAATGGGAAGCCAAGCCAAGAAGTCCTCTTGGGAGACTCTCTGCCAGACATGAGCCACGTCTCAATTGCAGCTTTGGATGGGAGACCCGGCTTGCTCAAAGCTGACACACTTGTGTGCCTGCCACGTCTGTAGGCGTGGAGCTGGAGGAGTGCAGCATCCGCGCATCGCACTGCCTGGGCAACCAGAAGCTTATCTGAGGATGAGCTTTGGAGCGTTCCATTCACTTGTCTCCATGCTTTTCCCCTGTGAGATATCTGTCTGCCTACACGGCCATTGGCGTCGTCAGACCAATCTTCACTTTTCAGCAGCTGGAGGCACGTAGCTAGCCAGACACCTCCCTGTCCAGACTCTCACTCTCCTGCGTGCCCCTTTGCAGCTCCCCCTCGCAGGGCTGTTCTCGCCTTGAAAGGAAAGTTTGCTTGTCTTGGGCACAGCGGAGCGAAGATCTGCAGCCAAGGAACAGATGCCATCTGGTCTGCTGAGCCCTGTGCTTGTTTGTGTTGCCGGATCTCTTCGCCATTCTTTCGACAGCCTTTCGGTTTTGTTTTTTGAATACATTCTTTGGCACTTTAAATGTGGACGACACTGTTGTGATACCCAAATTACTCTCTGGAACTGGGCAGCCTCTTCCAGACCTGGAAAATATGAATCTGCCCCCGCTGGTTTTCGAGATATCCTCGGTTGGAATAAAAGAGTGTTTTGTCCATGGGACTCGGTCCTGCTGCAATAGTTTGTTATTTTCTGCCATTACAATTAGTTCCATCATAAACATTTCCAGTTGCATGACTTTCACGTAATGCTTTATTTCCTACTAGTTTTGCTGTTATTCCCTTTGGAAATGGCTTTATGTTGAGACTTCAAACACCTTTTCTTTTCGGGACAGCACGGACTTTTCTTGTGGGATGACTTTAGTAGATGAGTTATGACTTTACCATCATTTTTGAAACTACTTGAGAAGCAGCTGATGTTAATTGTTGAGTCTTAGTGATGTCATGGGATTGCATTTGGAACAGAGCTCTCATTATGCTCTGTCCCAGTTCGCATATTCTAACAGCAAAATCTTGCTGTCTTCTTTGCTGTCCAAATTTATCTGAAAAGTCTCCTGCAGTACTGATGAGTCCATCTCTTCCTTAAGGATGTCACTGAAAGCATTGTTATTAGGCAGGAAAGTACTGACCTCTGCATCTGGTTTTGTGTTGTTTTGAGACAAAACTTGAGATCCAGATTCTTTGCTAATAAAATCATCATCTCAAGCAGAATTTAGAGCTGGCATATTTTGTCCTAGCGCTTATGTTTTAATTTTCTCTATTTCTGAATAAACAAACCAGACCTGAATATGATATTTCTTCTTGTTCCTCTCTTCTTCTTCTTCTTCTTTTTTTTTTTTTTTCAGTTTATTTTTTGAGCCAATAACTTTATATGGGCCCAGCCCATGCTGTTGCTCACCTCTCTTGCCTAATCTAGATCTCAGTTAATTGAGAACAGCCTTGCTTACCCCTCATGAGCTACTGATGCTTTGTTATTGATGTTTTCTTCTCCGGCACTGGGACACCACTCCTTTCCCCTTCCCGTGACAGCTGATTGCAAGCAAGGCAGCTGCGGGCCCTCCCCAGCTGGAGCAGGGCTGGTGCTCAGGGGATGCTCTGGAGGTGGTCCAGCTGCTGCAGCAGGCAGCACCGCGTGCACACTGAGGGTCTTCCTTGGGTGGTGGGTTGGTAGGAATCAACCCGGCCAGCATCACCTGGAGAGCACCCAGGTATTGCCTACTCTGAGGATGCATCTTCCCCCAGCCTGAGAAAGCCATGCCCGGCTGGGGGTCATGGCCAGAGAGAGAGGGATGGTGGTGTAAGAGCTGTAGGAATGATGGTGGGGCGGTGGTAGGGCAGAGGAGGGGGGACTCATCTTGGAGAGAGGCGCAGGAAGGCTTGGCCAAGCTGGAGTAGGCAGGGGCCTATGTCCTGTTCTCTTGGCCCTGGGACCTGATGGCTTGTTAGAGATGGTGAGGCCTCCGGTGCTGAGCCAGTCACTGGAGATGGGCTAGATATGGCTGGTGGCGCTGGGACAGAAAGGGGGCTAAGACATATGTCTCCTTTGTGGTCACCCCACTCACCTCCTCAATGAGGGGTGACCATCTCCAGGAGAAACTACCTGAGATCTTCCTGGCTCCTCCTACACAGGAATCCCACGTAAAGGACAGAGGCTGCATGACAGGGGGACCCCAAAGTCCCTAAGGATGGCCAACACTGACAACATGGTCCAACGAGACCAGGGGTGGGGGGCTGACCCTCCCCAGCCAGCCGTGCCTCCATCTGCAGCCTGCTCACGTCCCTCGCTCCTGTCCACCCGCTCCAGGCAGCTGCCTGAGCGTCTCCAGATGTGCCGGCAGCCGATGAGCCAGATGTGCAGCACTGAGCGGCAGAGGGATGCTGTCAGCACCCCCCACCCCGCACAGCCCCCCTGGCTGGGGGCTGGGGCACAGCCCATGGGGACAGCCCCGACCCTTCTGCAGGGGCTGGGCAGGGCTGCGCCTGCCTCCAGATGTTCGTCTGCCCCCTGACCTCCTGTTCCTTCACAGCAGGGCCTGTCTGGGTCACACCAGGGGGTGGGCAGGTGTGGGGAGCGCCTGATGTTTGGCTCGGGGAGAGAGGTGGAAGGGGACGAGAGGGGGTTCTGCATAGCGGTGGGCTTGTCCTGGCTGCTGGATGCCCATGGCATGCCAAGGGAAATGCAAGGTGCTACAGTGGCCAGCCCCCAAGTTCCACTCTCCCTGAGCTACCCAACC
The DNA here is from genome assembly GCF_016699485.2 of Gallus gallus. Taxonomy (NCBI): domain Eukaryota; kingdom Metazoa; phylum Chordata; class Aves; order Galliformes; family Phasianidae; genus Gallus; species Gallus gallus. The sequence continues at coordinate 1,231,011 of NC_052550.1, forward strand.
CATGGTCAGACCCTGGTGTCCCATCTGTCCAAGTTTGATGAATGTGCTGGATGCTGGGGGAAACTGAGGCACGCGGTGCTCCTCTGATGGTGCTGGGCCATTTCCTTGCTTACAGAGTGAGGGGTCAACCCTTGTTCAAAGGCAGCGTTAGATCACGGTGGGGATGATCCTGGGGACACATCCAGAGGAGTAATTTCCTATATGATGTCCCAGAGAGCCCAGGGACCACCGGGCTCCAGCCAAAGCCCCACGCATCCCCCCAAAATTCCTGTTTGGGATCCTGTGAGCAGGGAAGGAAGATAGAGCAAACATACAGGAGACCCTGGGCAGCCTCCTGGTGCCCCTCAGCATCTCTCTGTGTCTGCAGACCCTGAAATCCCAGTTGCAAACAGGGCTCTGCTTCACTACAGGCAGCCATGGACTTGAGACACCTTGCACGGAGCCAGTCCTCCTCCTCTTCCTTCCTTGTGCCCCAAGGGGAAATGGGGTGATGCACAGCCTCGGCCAGAAACCCCTCTCCATATCTCACATCCCTGGGATTTAGAGGCATTATCTTTACAAGAGGACCTCGGGGAATTGTGACCTTGGAGACATGACTGCCTGGAAGAGGATGGGATGGGCAGAGCCTGTGAAGGACTATGCAGGAAGCTCTCCCTGCCCAGGAGTCTATCAGGAGATGTTTCTGGATGAGAAATTCTCCAGCAGGGGCTGCCAGGATGAAATGGGATGGGGGGGATGAGATTGGATGGGATGGGATAGGATGGGATGGGACAGGATGGGATGGGATGCCCAAAATATTCCAAGCCTCACTGAGCCATTTCAGATGGAGAGAGTCACAGGTAAGTTTGAGGAGCTAGAAGGTCATTATAAAAGTGTAATACAACATAATCATTTTCACTATTTTGTCAGATGCTGGTCAAAAATTGAAGTAGCCTTGAAAAATGCTCCGGGGTCCCCCTGTGCCCCATAACAGCACCAGAACACAATGAGTCTTGCAGGCAGCATCCCTGGCCATGACCCATGCTGAGGACAAACTGTCCCTCCGGAAGGTGCACGTTCTGAAACCTCCCACCTTGGTGCCTCGGCAGCCTTGGCTTTGCTGTTATTTGTGTCTGGGTCCCTTATCTCACCGCCCCACCTCTGAGTGTGGTGTCCCTTGTGCCAAGGCCGTGGGCGAGTCGCAGCCCTGTGCCAACCCCACCACTGCAGCTTGGGGACAATTGGAGGAAGCCGTGGCCCTTCAGCAAGCCCTGAGATCTCTTCTGGGAGTGACAAGGCTGGGGCCATGCTTGTTACCATGGCTATGGGTCAGAGATACGTCTAAGGACATGGCTACAAAGAAAGAGCACCCAGGCAAACACACGGAGCCCAGGTGCTGCATGGTCCCCGTACCCCATCCTGCCTCATTCTACCTGCTGGTGTGTCCCCAAGGCAAGGGCTGTCTCTTGGTGGTGCGTGCTGTGGATGCCTGGAGGAGGCAGGAGGAGTTTAGCTGTGGAGGACAAGTTCCTTAGAAGACTGGAGACACGCAAGCAGCTGAGACTTTCCTAGGCAGCCAGGAGTTCCTAGAAGTTGGCTCCTGGTGCCAGCGAGCGAGTCCTGCAGAGCATGGGCCAGCTTTCCTGGAAGGAGTCACTGGCCGTGGCACTGTCTGCTCCGTGCCAGCTCTTGTCTGGCCACAGACTGCCCTGGCGGGTACAGTCGTGCTCCCTCTGCAACCCTGCTTCTCCCTGTGGGCAGGGCTGTGAGCATGGAAAGTCCAAATGTGCCCAAAGCTAGTGCCCAGCTGTTCATCCCAGCCCTATTCCTGTGGATGTGTGGCCAAGAACTGCTGTCATCGCTGTCACCACCCCCATCCCCAGCCCCATACAGCTGCTGGCCCCAGTCCCAGGATGGAGAACATCCCAAGTGCCAGGATGACCCATGACTGATAATGCCCACCGCTTAAAGCCCTGCAGCTCCATCCCATGTCATACATCCTCCCGTTCTCCCAGCAGCACAGGGATCCTTATGGTCTTCTTTGAGTGGGGTGAAGAAGGTGTTATTTGCTTCTGGGGCCTCCCCATGACTTGAGATCAGTCCAACCATGCACTCAGCACACCTAGAGTGAACCCTCCATGAGCCCATCCTGTGACCAGCACCTCCAGTCTCATACGGACAGCTGGATGGTGCCTGCTCCCCATTTCGGGCATCTCCACATTTAAGAATCCCTTCCAGCCCCTGGCACCACTCAACCCCTCCGTGCAGACATTGGTCTTGGTCTTGCTGGCATGACTTGGAAGCAAGCAGAGCTGGGAGGGATCTGAGGGCACCCAGGTTAGGAGCTGGTACCCTGCTTAGGGAGCAGTGGGACAGCAGGAGGGCCATCTGGGGACAGCCTGCTCCTATCAGGGACATTTGGCTTCCACCGTGCGCCCATCATGGGAGCAGAAGGGGAACGTGGCCAAGGCTTCTTGAGAAGCTCTGGTGGAACTCCAGCCACTGGGTCCCTCCAGTGAGCAGAGATCACACAGGAGCTGTGTGCCCTCCTCCAAGTCCCCACCACCAGCATCAGATCAGCACGCGGCTGGACAGGAGACAGCCATGAGATGGTGGGTAACCTCCAGGACCTCGGGGAACTTTGTGGACACCTGGGCACAGCTCCATCATCAGTCTGTTCTTCCCAGGAGATGGCACATGGGGGACAAGCACCACTGCACATGTGGCAAGTCCCATCCCTGGGATCCCATCTCCTCGATCCCAAGATCCCAGCCTCTGTGACACCACAGGACCCTCATGACAAGGCCATCCCTTGTTGCAAGCTTAGGGTGACATTCACAGCCCTTACAGTGTTGTTCCCTTGGTCAGCCCGAAGCACGGAGCCTTGCAGCATCACACCACGCCTGCTTTCCCGTATTCCAGTTCTCAGTGCCATCCATCCACTGCTCCTGTGTAGACTCCTGGCCACATGCTCCTTGCTGTGTCTCTTGCTCCTGCTAACCCTGCCCCCAAAGCACACTGTGAGCAGCTCCACACGCTGCCCTCCCTGGCCCTCCAGCACAGCCCGTCCTCTCTAGAAAGCCCAGACGATCCCATGTCACCCGCCTCCTCCTCCAGCCTTCCCAGTAATTACCTCGAATTATTATTAAAAAAAAAAAAAAAAAAAAAAAAAAAAGCACAAAAAACCCCAAGATTTGTTTTTTTTTTTAGAGGTGCCAAGTCAATCTGGTACAGTCTATCCCTGATAAACAGCTCTCCCTCGGGGCCTCTTGGGACCAGAAATAGCACAGGGCCTGGACCTGCTCAGAGCAAACATTCCTCCCTGCACACACACGTCTGCTTCCCCCGGCCGCTGTCTGTCCGTCCGTCTGTCCCCGGGAGCAGCAGGACATCAGGGGACTGGTGCCACCACGGCCTTCCTGCTGCAGGTCCCAGTGGCGGCGGTGTGCAGGTAGGGACGTGAGCTCTCTGTTGCTGTGGACACTGGGCTGTCCCATGTCCCCTCTGCCCCCAGTTCTGCTTGGCCCTCAGAGGTGGAGCAGTGCCAGTGGAGGCATTCCTTTGTGGCAGTGATGCGTCCCCTCCGAGTCAGGTGAAGGGATGCAAAGCATCAGCGCTTGGATGCCCTCAGTTTCACAGCCACAGAATGACAGACTGCCTGTGAGGTTGGCAGGGACCCCTGGAGGCCATTTTCGTGTCCCTTCACAGGACTCCCTACAGTAGTTTCCTTATCTCTCTTGTACGGTGGATCCAATTACTGGACCCAGCGCTCCAGGTGCAGCCTCACCAGTGCTGAGCAGAGGGCAGACATAGACTTGTTAAGGTTGGAAAAGACCTCTAAGATCTCCAAGTCCAACCCCAACCCATCCCACCGTGCCCATAACCACGTCCCTCAGTGCCACGTCTCCATAGCTCTGAACACCTCCAGGGACGGTGACCCCACCACTCCCTGGGCAGCTGTGCCACTGCAGTACCATTCTTTCTGAGGATAAATTTTTCCTAATATCCAACCTTGAGGGTCACCTCCCTCAACCCTGCCCAATGCAGAGGTGGATACCATCAACCTTTTTGCCCCAGGGCACATCGCTTGGCTTACAGCACTGGCAGCAGAGTTGCACAAAGAGCTTTTGTGTTTCATGTAACAGATGATGCTCCATGATTTTCCATGGCGATGGCCCCTTTGCCTTCTGGGGCTGTTGGCACCAAGCTGAGCGAGGGATACCGGTGACACCCAGAGCCTCCCCACCCCCTGGGGATGGATGGTGCCCTCTTTCTCCATACAGCAATTGGGCTCAGTGACCTTTGTGGGTCCCTTCCAACTCAGGATACTGTAGGATTCCATGATTTTTATGATTCTTCCCAAAGCTTTCCCTCAGTCTCCCCCGTGAAGGGCACACGGATGAAGTGAGCACAACCCCCCACGGGCTCACACCAAGATACCCAGAGCCTTCCTGCTTCTCCAGCTTTCTGTGTCACTGCACACTCACAAACTACCTGCCAGACCCCCAGGTTGCCTCCTGGGGAAGAGCCCCCCAGCCCCAGCAATGAGGTTTGCAGCTGTAGGTCCAGAGCCCCCCAGTCCCACTGGAGCACCCAGACCTACACGTAGGGAATGGGGGTTGCTTCTCCCTCTGCAGCCCGTGCCATCTGCAGATGATATTAATCATGTTTTTCATCCGTTAATCACTAATGACATTAATCACATTGTTTTCATCCACAGCAGTGTTAAACAGTGGAGAACTGTAGGAACTCTCTGAAAACAAACATTTTAAGTGATGGGCCTCTCCACAGCCACTTCTGAGAGCTGACTCTCGGCCAGCATTCAATTACATTTCACGTATGCCATGTGGCTCTCGTAGTGTTTAGTCTCTAATGGAAATCCAGAGGAGTATTGAATTACCTGTCCCACAACAGCGAGCTGCATCAACCTAACTGCCGCGGCTGGAATTACATCAGAGAGCTGTCGTGTTTGCTGGACACGATCCCTTGCCTGGACATGCGTGGCAGCTGTTGTGCTCTCAGCCATTCTCTCTGTCTCACGAAACGCAGACCCTTTGCCCATGGCTGGGGTCGGCTGGGCTGCTGGGCCTCTGCATATCTTGGTAGGAAATGGAGATGTCCATCTGGGGTGGCCCCACTCCCAGTGTGCAGCCCCAGGGTGTGGTTGGATGGGGGTGAGGATGGTCTGGCTCACAGCAGGGACATCCCCAGCACTGTGCTGGGATGGCTTTGTCTGCCTGAGTCTTGGAAACATGCAGAAATGGAGATCCCATGGTATTCTACTGGAGAAGCTGGCAGCCCGTGGCTTGAAAAGGGTCACTCTTTGCTGGGTTAAAAAACTGCCTGGAGGGCTGGGTCCAGAGAGTGGTGGTGAACAGTGT